>NC_047668.1:17367500-17970000 GCF_011762505.2 Arvicanthis niloticus
GGGGGAGGGAGGGGGAAGGGGAAGGGAAAGGGGGAGAGGAGAGGGAAAGCAAGAGGGAGAGGTAGAGGGAGAGGGAGGGAGAAAGGGTTGGCATTTAGTTGTAGTGATTTAGTGATTTGAGTTAGAAATGTCCCCCATAGGCTCAGGCATTTGAACACTTGGTCTCCATTGGTGGTGCTGTATGAGAAGGTATAGAGAGGGTCTTGCTGAAGGAAATAATCACTGGAGTGAGATTTGAGAGCTCGTAGCCTTGCCCAACTTCCAGTTCATTCTTTCTGCTTTATTCACCCTGTTAAAGGTGTGAACTTTCTCTCCTCTCACTGTGGCTCTCCATACCTAGCTGCTGTGATGGACTCTTATCCCCGCGCCCCCCCCTCCCCACCATAAGCCAAAATACTTTGTTTCTTAAATTGTCTTTGGTCATGGCGTTTTATCATAGCAACAGAAAAGTAACTAATGTAATACTCCAGGCATCAAAATAAACAGTATTTGGGGATTTTATATAAAAAGAAAAGAAGCCGAAGTTTACATCCAGTGCTGGTGTACCTCACCTGTATGCCACGGAGACGGCGCATACAGTGGGTCAATGTGCTTGAGGAGCAGATTTCTTGTGCATAGACTTAAGCTCTGCGGAGAGCTTCCCACCACAGTAAGCTTATGCGAATGCAGACAGTTGAATAGTTGCTTGTTGTAGACTGTAAGCTGTGGAGAAGGTTTCAGTTGTCAATACTCCCCCCCAACACACACACACACACACACACACACACACACACACACACACACACACACAGTGCTTTTTTTTTTGTTGAAACTTGAAAAATTTCGGTTCAGGAGCCATATGAAATGTCGCATCAGTTTGCAAAGTTCTTTCTGTTTGCAGTGACACTTTTTCGTTTAGTTGACTTAGAATTTGCTTTATTCTGTTGTCAGTTGAGATTTATTTTGTAAAATGAAATTAAAATGCCAACAGAGCATTTAAAGTGCATAATGGCCTCCAAATGAGAACATCTAGGCACGATCAACATAACTTTTTCCATTTTAAGTCATGGTCAAAATTGGAAGGAAAAAAATTTTAAAGTATGATTTTTTTCCCTCCCAGCAGGCATTATTAAATATAGAAAGCTTAAAATTTCAGAAACAGTCTATGTGAGCATAATTTAAATAAAATATTCTGTTAAGATTATTTAAAAAAATATAAAAATCTGGGGTAATCTTCGTGCTATATTTTCATTGTACACTTTAAAAAACAGTCTTTTACCACATTAAAAATCAGTTAAAAAATTGAAAAGCAGACTTAGTTTTTTTGCTTCCAGATGATTTGTTGAAAATAACATTTTTTTGACTTTAAAAGCAAAGCAAGTCCTATTATAACATTTGGGAAAAATTTAAAAAGTACAAACAAGACAGGAAAATTTATAAAGCATAGTACTCTTTAGAGGCAAACTTAGCAGCTAAGGCAACAGCACACGCGTATGTAGTTTCTGTAGGTTAGACTCTTTATGGAGTATAGCTGGATCCTGTCTCCTACACTCACCATGATGCAACTGTAGGCTGAGCTGTGTTCTCATCCGAGGCTCACCTAGGGGAAAACCGCCTCCAAGCTCATTCAGGTCTTGGCAGAATTACTTCTTTGCAACCACATGACTGAGGGCCCTGACTTTTCACTGCTACTGGTTGGAGTTTTTCTTCAAGTTCTAGAGGCAGCTCACAGTTCCCTGCCATGTGGTGGCTTGAAGTTTCAAATCCTGCAGGGTGATCTTTCCCTTTTGCAGTCTTATATAATGTAGGATATCCATGAAGTGACATTGTATCCCTTCCCTTTGACTTATCTATTGGTCAGAGCTGAGTAATGTTTTCTGCCTTCCTTAGAAGTTCAGCATTATACAAAGGCATGATTCATCAGTTTAGGGTGCATATTGAGATAGTGATCTTCTATGATGTTTTAAATGGTTTCATACAAAAGATGTATTACAAATAAACAGTATTATAAACAGTTAAATTTTTGTCAGAATTGTTTAAGAATCTATTTTTAAATATATATTACATAATAGGTATATATGTACATACATTGCATGCAGCATCTCTATGGTATATATAGCACATGTATTTAGTGCATTCATATGCATAATGCTATAATATGTAACTACCATAATTTCTAATAAAATGTACCATAGGAAATAGTTATAATCCTAAAAGAAAAATACTGTATCAAATATCAAGCCAAATTATAGGAGCTTGCTTATATACCTTTTAATTTTACATAATTTTTTTACTATGGATAAGATTACTCCTGAGTTTTGTTTTTGATTTTGAGACCGGGCTTCACTATATAGCTCAGGCCAGCCTCAAACTCATGCTCCTGCTGCCTCTTTACTCCTGGTTCTAGGATGTAGTAGGTTCTACTCCTGTAAAGGCATGCCACTCCACTGTAAGTGACTTCGTATTATTTCAAATTTCTCTCTATCATATGCGATTCTTTAACAGAAAAATTGCATACAAATTCATATCTATTAAAAAATTCTTTAGGATGGACTTGCAGCGCTAGGATGACTAGGTCTTATGAAGAGATCTTAAAGGTTTTGAATTTATAATCCCAGATGAACTGTTGGGATGTCAATCCAAATTTAAACCCCTCCTACTTGGCAACTTTACAAATCTGATAAGTCAAAAAATGACATGTGGGTTCACCTTTTCTTCTTTTCCCTGGTAGTGAGCAGGATATTTTCCATATGACTTATGTTTTATTTACACTTGCTCCTTTTAAGATTACCTGATTATCTGTTATTTTTTTTATATCAGGTTTTAGTCTTTTTTTTAAATAAAGAAAATACATGTAAGGATCGGAGAATCCATTAAAAAGCTTGCTTGTTTTTGTAAATGATAAATATTTCAAAGCCAGCCTTTAAATATATAGATGGCACAGTGAAATCCAGAACCTTATAACATTGCCCACTGAAACGCTAAAATGTACAAAAGTTCACAACATACTGTAAGGAAAATTCATCGAGAATCTGTTCAGTTATCTTGGAGGTACCAGACATACCATATGCTGTGTCTAGGAGTTGCTATGGCAACTACTTTTAAAATTTAAGAACAGGGTAAATTGTTGCTTAAAATCTCCATAACTTAGTGAGTCAATTAAGATCTCTTCAGAACACCACTGTCCTTTTGCTACCTGGTGACGCTTCCAGTCCTGGAGGCCAGGAGCACAAAAGGTCTCTGGGTCAGACAAGAATACTTTCGGCTGTTTAAGGTCCTGGAGACAATTTGTCATTTGGTACTTTGTATGAATCATTAATGAACCATCGAAAGGAAAGCAGAAGGAGTAGCCTTGTTGAATCTGAACAGATCTGAGCATATAAGTGTAAAGTTGAAAGCAATTTTTAGCTCAGACTTTAAATGTGGAAACTGAAGCAGAGCCATAGCCTTTTAGAGTTGGGAGTGTGGGGCTTTGGGATTATGTTTTGCTCCTCTCGGTACAACACCAAGCTGTAGTCATTACGATTTACTCACTTTAAAATTTATATCCTTATTCTTTTTTTTAAAGATGGTTTTCCTTAGTATTATGTTTCTCTGATTGGCCTTGAACTCTTGGGCTCAAGTGGTTCTCTTGCCTAAGCTTGATGAATAGCTGGGGTTATATCACCACACCATAAATCTTTTTGTTTTTTAAAGGCAATTAAATCCTCTTTATTTTTATTTAAGTGTGTGTGTGTGTGTGTGTGTGTGTATTTGTATACAAATGTTTCATAACGTGCATGTGAAGTCAGAGGGCAATTTGTGGTGTTAGTTTTCCACTCCCACTCTGTATCCCAGGGACCAAATTCAGGTTGTCAGGTTTGGAGGCCTGCGGAGTCATTTTACTGTACCTTATACTCTATCTTTCATCAAGGCAATATATATTAATTTACTCCTCAGTGTCTCTAAAGTGAATTCAAAGTTTTACAACAAAATTATCAGTGTTTAATTTAAACCTTTAAAATACTCTGCCACATTTAATTCATCAAGGTTGGACATTATATTAGTAATAAAGGTTTTAGGTGTTTTTATACTCTGGTCCCCTATACTCTCAAAATAGATATTTCATGGTGTTTAGTTACTCTACGAACCAATGTTATGAAATTGCAGTCTTAATAAACCATTGTTGACTGATTCTTCTCTTATGAAACCTTTGTTTTTCTTCGAAGTAACTAATTATGCTTTGTAAAAATCTTTTAACTCTTATGATCTCATTGCTATTGCTTTTGGTTAGATATTTATTGCACTTCAAAAGATATTAAGACACAGCTTCACACTTCTGTCCCGAGTCTCCCTCCTGGACATGCGCTCTCCTGTGCTTCAGGCTGGACAACTTGTGTCTGGTTGCTGCATAGCTGCTGCTGTTTGTTTTCTTTCATTTTTCTCATGTGTTGAGATCCTTCCTTTCCAGTGCCTGTTCTCTGTTTGACTATGTGCTGCTGAAATACCTTTTCCACCAGTATCCATGTTCCACCAGAGAGTGTAGGGCTAGTGGCACCTGACTTGGGTATACAAGGAAGCAGTTTTATTCACAGCACCGATGAGACAGAAACAAGAATCAAATTCAAATGAAAATTAAAATAAATCCTAAGAAAAAAGGAGAAAGCTGTATAGTTAATAAAACGCCTTCAAATTCTGTCATGTTTGAAATGGCTTTAGTTTATTACATTATATTGAGCCCAAGTAGGAGGGGGGACTAGGTATACGATTATAGGTAGAAAATAATGGTCTCTCATAATTTGCAGACATCACTTTACCACACTACTTTCTAGCATCATAGGCTGGGAACTACCTTCTCCATCTTTTTTATCTTTAGCATTGAAACAGAAGTAAACAGTTATTGTTTTTATAAATATAAAATGTAGAACTCCAAAGATTTTAAATCATTTAACTTAGAGAATGCTTTATGGAAGAGCCAGGGTTTAAAGCTACCATTCACTTCCAGATTGTCCCTAATATATTCAGGAGGTTGAGGGAGATGGGCTAGATTCAGACAACCTGGAGTAATACTGGGTCATTCCCAGGTACATGTGTGAGGTCAATAGTGAAGTGGCTTGAAGCCAAGGCTAAAAAAGCTGCAGACCTTGGTCCAGCTGTCAGGCTGAGGAAAATGTGCTTTCAAACCTTGACTTCTTGGTCAAACAAGGTATATTTGTCAATTTAGAACTATACTACTAGTTTTATTTTTTACCATGGTGGATAACTTTCAACTGTCTACACATTCTTCATCACGGTATTGCTGAAGTTTCCAGTGACTAGCCTTTGGTAGCTTTCTTCGTTTGGGTCCCTTTTCTCTAGAGATTGACATTCTTCAGCTCTGAGAATATTTCTTGTGTTATATCTTTGAGAATTCCCTCTCTTTGTTTTTGCTGCCCATCTGAAATATATATTCTGCGTTTTTACATATCCTTTGACTTACTGTTTCATAGCCTTCTATTTTTATTTTGTTAATATACAATTTTATTTTGTTTCCTTAAAGGTACTAATTGTAATTTTCAAGAGAGTTGCTTTTTTTTTTTTTTTAAAGCTTTGTGGTGGTAACACTCTTATGCATGTCTATATATTTCCAAATAGACTTTACAAAAATAAAATCATAGACATTAGAGATTTTAGTTTGCCCATACTATTTTGTTTATTTTGTAATAAGTTATTAAACTATTAATTTCTATATAAAGAGAGTTATATACTAAATTGAAATTATTATGCATTTTAATTATCCATAGCAGATACGTACAAATAAAGCTTATAATGGTTACAGGTAAATTTTATTAAGTGGCAAATGGTATTCTCATTCGCTACTTAGTCTTTTATTTTTAGTGATCTATGTCTTTTGGGGGAGGGACACATCTTACTTTGTAGGTCTGGCTGATCTTCACTTCATTATAAATGGGATCAGACTCAGAACCCTGACTGCATCTCCTCCAGAATGCTGGGATTAAAGGTGTGCAGCACCACACTCGGCATACTTCATGTCTTCTGCATGAAATTTCTTGTTCAGTGATGGCACAATCACTGAAAGTTACTTTTTATTCCTCCTCCTTCACCTCCTCCTCCTCCTCATAATTATTGTTATTATTATTAGTGTGTGTGTGTGTGTGTGTGTGTGTGTGTGTACATGCATGAATGCATGCCAGGACACACATTAGGGATTCAGAGGACAACTTGCTGAAGTCTGTTCTCTCCTTTTACCGTGTGAGCCCCAGGGGTTGAGCTCAGGTTGTCACACTTGTCAGTAAGAACCTTTATCCTCTAAGCCCAGGTGTAGCCCAGTCCAGCCTTGGACTTTGATCCTTCCACCTCTTCAGCACAGTGTACTGATGCGGATCATCACAGCCAACAGTGCTGAGAGTTGGTTGGTTTTTTTTTTGTTTTTTGTTTTTTTTTTCAAAACAGGGTTTCGTGTAAAACCCTGGCTGTCCTGGAACTCACTCTGTAGACCAGGCTGGCCTCGAACTCAGAAATCCGCCTGCCTCTGCCTCCCAAGTGCTGGGATCAAAGGCGTGCGCCACCACCGCCCGGCATGCTGAGAGTTTTAAAGTGTTTTTTTTCTACTATTTTGTTTACAAACATAATTTCCTAGTCAGTCTTTCTCAATAACATACAATATAATGTCTAAAAAAAAAGGTTTAGGAAAATCAGTTACAAATTTTTATGAAATTGAATTTGAAAACTATTTCTTATAAAATACTTTTATAAAATACTTTTTTATAAATATTGACAAATTGTGCTTAAACGTTTGCTTCTATCAAGTCTAGGAAATGCACTAGGTGAAGTGGGACACACACTGTAGCCTGCAGTGCATGTTTCATTCCTCTTGCCTCGTGCACCTAAAAGCCATGTTTTTATGGGTAATTAGTGGTACCTTGACAGTGCTGGTCAGCACTTCCTGTTGTTTTCTAGCGGTAGGATTTAAGTTTGAATTACATCTTTAAAAAGATGAGAATTAACAACAAGGATTACACACTGGCTATTCAGTATTTTGATCTTAGTTTTTAAACTTTTTAAGATTAAGACCAAGGCATACCCCCTCCTTTTGAAGTGTATGTATGTGTGTTTCTTTTTCTTCTTTTTATGGTGGGGGATGGGTGGAGATTGAACCCAGGGCCTCGAATGTGGCCAGAAAGCATTCTCCTACTGAACTATACTCTCATCCAAGAATTTGTTCTTATTTTGAATTCTACTCAAAGTCAAATCCAGGCAGCTTTCCTTCTCCCAATCCCTTATGCCCTTTTTTTTCTACTTTGAGCTCTGCAGAATGGCTTATGCAAAGAAGGGTGGCAAGAAGAAGGAGGAGGAGGAGGAGGAGGAGGAGGAGGAGGAGAAGAGGAAGAAGAACAAGAATAATAGTAAGAACAACAACAACAAGAAGAAGAACAAGAACAGGAAGAACAAGAAGGGCCATTCTGCTATCAGCAAGGTAGTGAATCAAGAAAGCGTCATTAGTATTTACATCTATATTCATGGTGTGGCCTGCTTCTTTCTCTTCTCAAGAAAATCTGGAAATTTACCATAAAGGAGATAGGGACTCTAGATGTGGGCATTAATGTCAGGGTCCATAAAGCCATCTGGGCCAAAGGAGTAAGGCATGGTCCATACTGTATTCATGTACATTCATTCAGAAAACTCAATGAGGAGAAGGAATCACCAAACAAGCTCTACATCTTGGTAGCTTATGTTCTACCTGTTACCACATTCAGAAATCTCTACACAGCCACTGTGGATGAGAACTAGCCTGCTGAATGTCAAATAAAGTTTCAGAACTGAAAAACAAAGTCAAACCCAACCAGGGTGTACCAGTTTTAGTTGGTTTGATTAGTGTGGAAGCTGAAGTCCTCAAATATAGCTCAGTATGTCATCTGTTACTAAGTGTATCTCCCGGCCAGTACCCTTTGGCTTCTATGTAAACAAATCTTCAAATGATTTCTGTTCTTGATCATATTTTTACTGAATGAAAAAAAAAAAAAAAGCAATCAATAGTTTCTTCAAGGGCCCAAAGGGAAGCTAGTTGCAGCTGAGGCTAAGCAGGTGGGTGTTTGAGGTGGAGTTGAACACCCTTCAAACTCTAGGAAATGCCTGAGCATTGTCCACTTGCAACAGGGTCAGCAGCAGACTTGCTCTTCTTGGAAAGCAGATCCTGGCTGCCCAAGATGCGCAGTGCCAGGGTTGAGTTATTATAAGCAACTGTTTTCATCTTCTCTATGCACTCTGCACTTGTCATTTGCCAAATGGGGGCAATATCTCCTTTTGCACACTATTTTGAAGACTGCAATTAGCTAATGGATTTGAAAGCGCTATAGTAAGTTAAAAATGATCTGCAAAGGTAAGACATTTAACGCAGTCTTTAAGGGCTCTGTGCTACTCTGATGGGTGGGAATGGCATCTTCTCTGGCACCTTGTTGGCAAAGATCAGTGGCAGTTTCCCATAGAAGTGTCAGTCCAAGACCTGGACTACTAACAATATAGGATGTCCTGTTCTTTCTTGATTTTTGAGCATCAGTAGAGACAGTTCTTAGTTTGGGAAAAGATTCGGGGCAGGATGGAGGCTATAGTATTGAAATAAGTGAAGTGATATTTTATCCTTCTAATGAAACCCAGGCTCAACAATCATAGACGATTACTGTGCTAACACATGTTGAACAGCCTGTTACCAAACAGAAAGTCCTTGACAATCACAAGTTACTGTTCAATCAGAGTTTAGAAAGGTCACCGAGTCTCCAGTCATCTCCCACATTGCTGTCCTCATTACTGGTTCCTTATGAAGGCTGATGCCACAGAAAACAGGAGATGAAAGAAACGAAGGCAGACCTAATCATAAAGCACAGAGACGGGGAAAAGATCTCAGTGTAAAGCAGGGCTTGATGCTGAATTTACCAAGGAAAAGTGGTGATTTAGCATCAACATAGACCTCAGTGGGTTGGTGGGTGGAAACCTGCTATGAGTTAAAAGAGTTCCTTGCTAGATGGATTGTTCTGTTGGGATTCTTAGTGATGGCAGGTCACAGCGATCAGATATTACTTGAGGGAAGAAGGGACATTTAGTCAGATACAAAACACTATCAGATATTGAGAATCAAAGAGTCTGGCTAAAACTGGATTTTACAGAAATTGAGCTAGAGGTCTAAGATTGAAAATAGAAGAGGACTCGGAGTCTAACTGAATGAAGGTTGGTCTGGGGCTGGAGAGATGGCGGCGTGGTCAAGAGCACACACTGCTCTACGTTTGGGTCCCAGGACCCACACTGGGTGGCTCACAACTGCATATAACTAACTCATTAGAAGAATTTCATGCCTCTAGCCTCCTTGGACTTGTGCATTCACATGAATATACCAACACATAGACACATAATTAAAAATAATAAAAATAGATGCTAGAGAAAAAAATTTTGGTCCAGGGCAGAATGTTTGTGACTGACCACTGTTGCATTTCAAAGTGGTTGTCGTAATGCTAAGTTTCTGATTCAGATAGCCTCCAGGAGACAGCGAGCGAATTGTCTCTTCTTAGGACTTTCTCTAGAAGCTTCAACTTGACCTCCTTCCTATCATAATAGCCTTTCCAGACTGCTGACTGACATGAGGAACAGATAGCCACACTCTTGCCAAGTCAATCATAATTATCTCTACTAGTAGCGTTGCTATTGTTTAAGTTGATTTAGAAACACCTTAACTTTTCTATCTTGAACTTAAAGTTCTTTTTTGATTGTTAGATCTGGTAAAACTCTGTAATTATACACAAGATAATAGTGTGAATTCAGATACCACATAACTTGCAGCTGGATCCTGGCCAGAGTCAATGACAGTTATAGTGTCCATTTTCAAATTGGGTAGGCTAAATTAGTACCTGTTGAGGAAGGAGGAGGGTTTTACGGTGCAGGAAATGATAAAACTGGGTGGAAATAGGTGGGAAGTGGAAGCAAAAACAGGTCCTCACTTTCTCTGCATCCTTTCTATCCACTCTCTTTAGATAAGGTTGATGAGATGTGTGTTATTCTGAGTCACTACCACTCACCCTTCAAGTCCAGCTAGCCATAGAGCTCAGAACGTTCTCCACTGAAATTCAAGGTGGAGTAGAAAACCACACTTAATGGATGATAACATATTAGAAACAAGGCGAGTTTAGAATGGCTCGCAGTGCCCTGGAACTTCTGGCTGGCTGGGTAGATAGAAGCTGTCCTTGGTGACTTCATCGAGTCACAATGACACAGAGAAAATTTCACATGATGGATGTCTTAAATACATATATTATGTCAGAATCCACTGCAGAATCTGAAAAGCAGAGACCAAATGGCATATAGTCCAATGGACAGAAGCCATGCAAAGGCATAATTTTATTTGCTATAATCTGGAGATACTGCTAAATTCTGGTATCTTTCTCAGAAAATTTGATGAAAGAGAAAATAGGTAGTAAGAGAGAGAGAAAAAAGAAAAAAATAGCAGAATATAAAAATATAGAAATTAAAGGATATTGTCCGGGGAAAGTTAGCAAAAAGAAAAACTGTTTTCTTTGAAGTATCCATTCCAAATGATCATAGTAAAAATCTCTAACTGACCATACACAAAACAGCAAAAGGAAGGAAACTACCAAGTGGTAAAATTGCAACATTGTCTAGACCAGCTTCTCTAAGGAAACTGGAGCAACAGAATGTAGTGACATGTACAGAAAGATTGGCTTGTGAGGAGTCCCAGAATCTGGTCCAGGCCCAGGGAAGCTGAGAGTACTTCCAATGTAAGCCTGGGACTCAATGATGTGTCAAAACAAGAAGCATGATCACAGAGTTCTGTGGACAGAAGAAGAAGATGGATTTTTCCCAGCTCACAACAGTGTGAAACTCACTCCATCTCTCCTTTTTTTGTTTCAGTCACAGGCTCAGTAGATCGGATGATACACATGTATGTTGGTGTGGGTTCTTCAGTGCTAAGTCTACTGATTCAGATGCTGCTTTCCTCTGAGAACACAGACACACCCAGAAAGAATGCCTTACCCATTTATCTGGGCATTCGTAGTGCTGGCGACATTACACAGAAATGAACAGCTATAGATCTGAATAAACTTGACGCCTAAGTGGCTAAAAAGTAAAATAATTGGTTAATGATGACCCAGTAAAGTGCTATCATGAGTTAATTCATAAAAAATTGATTTTATCCATATTTTTAATATTCATGAAATACATAATTTTAATACTATTGTAGGATAATTGAATAGAAATTGTGCTCCATGGTTTATGTAGCTGCTGTTTTTGTTTGTTTAAAATAATTCCAGGCTGAAAGAGGTGGCACATGACTCTAGTCACAGCTACTGAGGAGACACTTGAACCTAGAGGTTTTGTTGAGCAGGGGTAACAGTAAACAATATCACTGAGATAGAATTTATGTAACATAAAAGCCACCCATTGTAATTGTATATTTCAGTCAGAATTCTCTAGAAAAACAGGACCAACAGTATGAATATATTAAGACTTTATTAAATGATCTTACAATAGTAACAACTGTTGTCTCATAGCTGAGAGGCTGGGGACCTGATAATTACATGGTTCATGAAGCTGTGTGTCTCTACAGTCCCATTTGGGTACCTAAAGTATGGAAAACTCCTGAAGAGCTGTTGGTCCTGAGTCAATGAGGGAAGCCTGGAAAGGCTGGGTTTGATGTAAGTGAAATCATCATCATCATCATCATCATCATCATCATCATCACCACCACCACCACCACCACCACCACCATCATCATCATCACCACTGACGGTGGCCGCTGCCGCCGCCGCAGCAGCAGCAACAGCAAAATAGATCACTGTCAGAGCAAGAGGGAAATCTGAGCAAACCAATGTTGAGTGATCTTCCTTTTGTCCAACTTTGTAGAAAAATTCTTCAATCTGGGCTCCTACCAAAAGGTGTCACTCACACTCGGATGGGCCTTCCCATAACAGTGAAGGCAATCAGAACCTTACCACACTCAATTCTAGTACATATTTCCAACCCTGAAACATTTTCCTGTGCTCTTTTGTGATTAATCTTCTTATCTGTCTCAGCCCCAGGGAAAATATATCTGTTTTCTACCTCTGTAAATTTTCTTTTGCTGGGAATTTCATGTAAACAAAGTCACATAATATATAGCATTTTGCATTTGTTTTTATTTTAAGCCTAATGGTCTGTTTTTATTGTTCAGCCAAGTAGTAGGTAGCATGTGTCTGAAGTCCAGGGATTTTTAATTGCTTAATAATATTTCATTGCTTGGATATGCATATCTATTGCATCTCCCCCACCCCCATTCCTTTGTGGCCACTTAGATTGCTTATAATTTTTGGCTGCTATAAATAACACTCAATATCAATGTATACTTTTTGGTGTATGTTTTTGTTTGTGAGGATATATGTCTTGAAGTAGTATTACTAGAGCATATGGTAATTCTAGATTTTACCTCTTAAGGAACTGCAAAACTCTTCATTCCAACTGGCTGTACCACTTCCTATTACCAGTGATGTTGGAGAATTACAGTTTCTCACTGTCTTTGTCATTGCCTAACATTGTCACCTTGGCAGTTTTAGTGTGTGGTTATGCTATTCACTGTGGTTTTATATTTCCTAAAGGACTGATAACATTAACAATGTCTCTGTTAGTCATTTGTATATTCTCCTTGGTGAAATCTTTATTCAAGTTCTTTGGCTATTTTTAGTTTAGTATTTTACTTCTTGATGAGTTGTAAGAACACACACACACACACACAAACACACACACCAGGTACAAGTTCTTATTTTCAGACATATGATATGCACATATTTTTTTCCTACTTTGTAATTGTTAGGGTAAATAGTTAGGCAGACACAAACTAGAAAGAAGAGGGTGTACTATGGAGCTATGTCTTTTGTGGTTTGGTAGACCCTGACCAGTTGGTTAGGTAAGGAGTTAGATTTGAGTTAACCAAGAAAACCCACAGCTATATCTTGGTAGCTATGTCTCCTGATGGCTAAAACACTATACCTTGGTAGTATTTTGAAACTGTAATAGACTCTTCCTATTACATGAGAAACTAAGCTGTCAGACTAATGGATGGAAATATATCTGTATGTGTATCTGTATCTGTATCTCTGTATCTCTATCTCTATGTCTATCTTTATTTTTATCTCTATCTCTATATCTATGTATCTATATCTCACTGAACATCCTGATGAACCAAGAAGGGAAAAACCAAACCAAAACACTGGAATGTGCATAGCACAATATGGTAAGTGAAGGCAGTGACCAATACAGGGTTGGGGCACCATGCGATACGTTGTATCACGAATTATGTAGTACTATAACTTAGTACTCACAGAAGAAAAGCAATAGACAGTTTTTCTATGCCCACATGGGCTCCATCCTTCTTAAATGGGTCTCTTTCCCATGTTACTATCCTGGCCAGTGATCTTGATTGTAGGTCTTTCAGTTTTGGATGTGGGCTCATGGTAGTGACCCTCCAGGTGTCTTTGAGGCCTTCAACATACCACTGGGGTCACATCATTGTCCCCCACTTTTCATGAAGCCCCTACTATATTTTTTTGGCAGAGGAGATATTGATTTCTCTAAAATTCTAGCTTGTAGAAAGACATTGTGAAGCCAGGTAAGCCAACCTAGTAGATCTCCTTTCAGAATTTTGTATATTCTCTATTTATTTAAGTAACTCTGAATCACACAGATGCTATAAAAAATGAAGATTAGTGTTGGATGGAGTATGGAGAGATGGGGATCCCTGCACATTATTGGTAGAATATAAATTACTGTTGCCTTTATGAAGAAAAAAAGCAATGGAATTTCCTTAAGGAATTTAACACAGATTAAACCACACTATCCAGCAATGCCACTACGAGGCATACATCTACGGGAAATGAAATCGGTGTGTTAAAGAAACATCTGAATTCCCACGTTCACTGTAGTGCTTGCTGTTCATAATGGAGAAAATGAAAACAGCTTACATGTTGATTAGCTGAGGAATGGAGAAAAACCGTGTGGCACACTGACCCAGTGGAATATTATGTCGCCTTAAAAAGAATTAAAGCCTGTCCTTTGTAACCACGTGGATAGAACTGGAGATTACATGTTCAACAAAATCATCTAGGGGCAGGGAGACAAGTGTCACATGATCTCAGTGATCCGTGGGGGCTGAAGAAGTAATCTCATAGCAGCTGAGAATGACACAACATTTACTGGAAGGTGAGCAAAGTGAGGAAGGAGGAGGAGGCGTCTCTGAGCTGTGGGCACTAAGTCACAGTTGGCAGAAGGAAGATCTGCTGTGCTAGTTGCACATTCAGATAGCAATGATATTCTATCTGCTTCACAAGCTGGAAGGTTCAACCATAAAAAAATTGATACATGTTTGAAGAGGTACATATATTTAGCATTACAGTATATATAGTTATGGATATCTGATTCAACATTACGTAGTATAAATAATTATCAAAAGTTGGCCACACACCATTAATATACATCATTGTTATGTTTATATAAAATGCTTTAGAAGTGAAAAGTTCCTAATTTTTCACTCGTGATTCTTTGCGGGTATGTAGACATATCACTAGGCCCTGGACCTCTTCCTGTGCTTTCTGTATGCCTCTGCGACTACTACACTGCCTATGTTTTTGCAGATTCATATTAAGGTTCTGAATTGCAAAGAATAAGTTATTTAAATGTATTTTCTTAAAAAATCATTTGTGTTAGTCTAGGTCCTTTGATTTTCCTTTCCATCTCAAGATAGTGTTCTAAAATTGACTTCTTGGACTTGTATTTATTTGCATCAAATCTTTAACATTTAAGAAAAACTGAAGATCAGTGCATTATCCAGTCATCATCAGAGAGATTCCCTCTGGAGGCAGATGGAAACACAGCCAGATATTACATGGAGAGAGGGTCTAAATTGGAGGTCTCCATCAAATCCCTCCCCTAGAGATCAGGAAATCTCATACAAGAGAAGACAGAAAGAGTGTAAGAGCCAGAGGGGATGGAGGACACCAGGAGAACAAGACTCTCTGAGTCAACTACACAAGGATCTCATGGAGACTGAGTAACAGGACAGGGCCTACTTGGGTCTACACCAAGCCCTCTGGGTATATATTATATCTATTAGCTTAAGTATTTTTGTGGGACTCCTGACTGTGAGAATGGACGGGTCTCTGACACTTGTGCCTGCTCTTGGGACTCTTTTTGTCCTGTTGGGTTGCTGTATCCAACTTCAATATGATAGTTTTTAATTCATCGAATTATATTTTACTATGTCATGTTTAGTTGTTATCTCTTAGAAGCCTGTTATTTCCTAATGAGAGACAGAAAGAGAGTAGATCTGGAGAGAAGGGAAGGTAGGGAGGGGCTGGGAGGAATAAAAGAAAGGGAAACTATAATCAGGGTATATTGCATGTGAAAAGAGTCTATTTTCAATAAAAGAAAAAATGTAAAAAGAAAATAGAAGAAAATTACTATCTCAATAATGTAGAAGCTTCTGCTCCATGAACAAAAAATATAATTTCATTTATTTAAATCTTTAACTTCTCTCAGACTTGTTTATAGTTTTCAGAGGGGAAGTCTACTTCTGTTAAATTTATCCTTAAACATAATCTTATTAATAATGAGATCTTTTTATAATTTCTGCTTTGGATTGTTCTTGTTATATAGAAATAAAACTCTTGACTTTTGAATATTGGTATTATATTCTATGACCTTGTCAAATTTATTTTTTAGTTTTAGTAGTGTTTAAAGTTGCCCCATTGAAATAAATAGTCCAGATCATTTTGAACTTGACTACATTTGGAGTCACCTAGGAGACAGCCCTCTGGGGACATCTGTGAGGTGTTTCCAGAGAGGTTTAATTGAGGAGTGAGGATGTACTCTGTCTGTGGGCGAGACCATTCCATGGTGGAACCATGAAGATGAGAGAGAGATGAGCACCAACATCCCTCTCTCTCTGCTTCCTGCTGATGCAATGGTAACATTGCATCAGCAGGTATACCATTTTATCTGCCTTATATGCAGAAGTCATGCCTGCCCTTCCAGTGATGGACAACATCCCCTAAACTAAAAGCAAAAATCTACCCTGCTTCTTTAAATTTATCTTGTCAGATATTTTGTCATAGCAATGAAAGTAATGAGAACAGCTATGGTCATGCTGACTGCGGATGAAGATAGTTTATGTCTTCATCCCTTCAGTTGATTTTTCTTGTGTGACTGCATGGGAGAAGATCCACTATATGGAAGTGGTAAGAGTCTAGAACCTTCTGTGCTTCTAATTCTGGAGAAAGAGCATGAAGTGTGATACAGTGTTAGAAAGTTGTTGTCAGAGGAAGTTATTTCCATTTCTGACTTTTTGAGTGTGTGGCTTTCAGATGTTGTGATGGAGAATGTGGTTTTATTTGATGACAGTGCAAAGCTCAAATAATTTAGGAAATTAATTCATAGTGGACATGGAGGTAGGAGAGACTGGAGATTGGAAACTCAACTCAGAGTTATCAATGACTGCATTATCTTCAATAATTCAGGTTCTCAAAGTTTAGATTGTGTGAAAATTATCTGGAGGTCTTATTAGAACTCACCCGCACAGTGGGACTGAGGTGGGGTCTGAAAGTCAGCAATCCTAGTGGATTCATAGGTTAATTCTGATGCCATCAGTTCACATTGAGGACCATTGGTTCAGGCAAATGAAGTAAATGCTTGATTTTGTGTGATGGCAAAAGGATGAAAGACTCTCTGAGTGGAAGACTTGACCTCTACATAAAGTGTTTATGGGACATAGGGGATAAGCTTGGGGAATGAAGTCAGGAGTTCACAATACCATACATAGAATTCAGGTCTGTCTCATTGGGAGTTCTGAAAGCAATAGTTACTGGGAGAGGTAGGCTGGTGTTGCATTCCTTTTAGATACACTAGATTTGAGTTGCTATAAAAGGTGTTTCGGTGGAGAGGATCAGTACACATTTGAAAGTGTGACTTCTCACCTGTGGTAAGTTGGTGTCAGAAATGGAAGTTTCAATCATGAGGCCTGAGGCTGTGGCAATGATCGAGGGTGTAGCCCTATTGAAAGGCTCAGGCCAAGAAGAAAGCATGAAGATTTGTGCAGTCTTGAAGTGAGAGGAATAAGAAACGCTAGCCAAAGGGGCACGTGCAGTGCACTAGTGTTGAAGAGACAGGATTTGCTAACAAAGTGCTTGTGGATTGAGCATCCTCCACTGTTGTTAGACTCTGATGAGGCAATTGTGACCCTTAAGAGACAAATTTAAGCAAAGTAGGTGGAGAGAGACAAGGCGATAAAAACATAAGGACCAGTAAGTGGCTGCAACATGAAGAGGATGTTCGGGGAGGAGGAAATCTCTTTATCTGTTCTTAAAGGTCACCGGAATGAATGGACAGCAAAGAGATTCGCAGAAGAAAACATCCACACTTATTACCATGCTCAGAAGCCACTACAAGGTTTAAATTACCCACACTATGATTCAGAAGCTCACAGACCCCTTTCTGAAGGTTAGGTAAAGAACAGAGACAATAGACAAATTTGAGGGATACTGTAAATGATTTTAGAGAACTTCAATGAACTTAGAGAACAACAGCCTGGAAAAAATCCCTTTGGACCCACAGAATAGACATCAACTTGTGAATAATTATTCACTTTGGCATACTGAATGGAACTAAGACAAAAGTCAGTGGTATATGACAAAAGTCTGTCCAGACATGTTGACAGACTTCAGTCTTTCTTTTTCTAATACCAGCCTGATCTTCTCTGGCTATTAGAATTTCAGCAAGGAAACTAAAGGCAATTGTATGCCTTCTTTGTTGCATCTTGATGGATAAGTGAAGGGATTCTCCAGAATGCTGCTCCTTGTGTGGGACAGGAAGAACCAAGGTGGCATCACAGGTCTTGAATTCAAAGCAGACACAAGGTGTCTCAGAATATCAAAGCAACTGAGGGCATCATTTTTCTGAACTCGAACAGCCACTAGATTAAAAGATGAGGTTAAAACAAAATGGAACTTCATAAAGTAGTGCACATTTGTGCACACATACCCATACGTGCACATGAAGAGCCCAAGTGGGGAAAATTTAGTGGAGAATGCAATGTCTCTTAGACATTCGAAAGTAGTTGAAGATTTGTATGGATTTTGTGAAGCTAGCATCTGGGAGGTGGGTGAAGTCAGGACAGGAGTAGTTAGCATCCTAAGCATGGACAGACGGAAAGGAAGGACAGAGCAGTGATCCAGGAGAACATGACCCATGATGTGCACAGAAAGAAGAAAGACATGAATAGAAACCGGAGAAAGAAAAATGACCACAATGTGTCACTGAGGATAACAGACAGAAAACACGACTTTTCTTCCCTGTTGTTAGTTTTAGAGTTGAGGTTCCCCAAACAAAAGACAGATTAACAAGAAAAAAGCATAACAGATTGTTTAATATGGATTTTATGTGACACAGAGTCTTAAGAGCCAAGGAAGCGAGGAATGCTCTACATTTCTATGTGAAGAACAGTGAAGAAAATGGGTGGTTCTGAAAATATGATTTAGATGAGTGTATAATCGGAATAATAATCTAATGGTAATAAACTGGAGTGGGGCAGTTATTTATAGCCTGCTTGTGAAATTCTCTGTTCAAGTGTTATCCTTTCCTCCCGAAGGCGTGTGAAGGTCTTGTTATCAACTTAGGAGAAAGGTCAAATTCCCAAGTTACTGTTTGTATTAGTTACTGTCTTAGGGTTTTACTGCTGTGAACAGACACCATGACCAAGGCAATTTTTATAAGGACAACATTTAATTGGGGCTGGCTTACACGTTCAGAGGTTCAGTCCATTATCATCAAGGCAGGAGCATGGATGGCAACATCCAGGCAGGAATGGCACAGGAGGTGTAGAGAGTTCTACATCTTGTTCTGAAGGCAAACAGGAGAAGGCTGACTCCTACATGGTTAGGAGGAGGGTCTCATTGCCCACCCCCACAGTGACACACTTCCTCCAATAAGGCCACACCCACTCTAACAAGGCCACACCCCCTAATAGTGCCACTCCCTGGGCCAAGCAAGCACAGTTACGTTTTTTATTCCTATGACAAAATTTATGATGACGATTTAAAGAAGGAAGGGCTTATTTTGGCTCACAGAAGGAGCAGGCCATTGTGGCAGGGGAACATGGCAGTGGGCACATTGGGCAGAGGGTCACGCTGCATCCACGGTCAGGAAGCAAATAGAGAAAAATGTTGCTGCTTGGCTCTTTTGATCCAGAACAGGATCCTAGCCCACGGACACAGTGGCGCCATCCACAGTTAGGGTGGATCTTCCAGCTCAAGTAACTCAATCTAGAAACTTCACCATAGACATACTTAGAGGCTTACCTTCTAGGTGACTTGACATCCGGTCAAGATGTAAATCTTAATCACCACATCCACTTTAGGGTAGAAAAGTGGGATAAAGTCAGAACCCCTTTGTATCCTCTTTTTCTGCATATGCTGAGGTACGACAGTGTGGGTAGAGTCTCTTGAACCCCATCAGAGCTGTACGATGCAGGTGGAACACTGGCCTAGTTTGTCACTCAATTACCTTGTGATGAAAAGACAGATTTTTGAAAAGTTTCTAGAATCCTCTCTTAGATATATTTGATTCTTAACACCAAACAACAGCATTTTCTCTTATCTTCAAGTGCAGCTCATCAAAATCTGCAGTGTGTGGAAAAAGATAAATCATTAAATTAATACTGAGATGCTGTATTTTCTCAGATCCAGGTGTATGACGATGTGATCTGATTTGGTAGGTGTCCCTGCTATTTTCTGAAATGATGGGGGGGGGGGGGGAACGTGTCGGGATAAGAACTATGGGAATCAGTCATATAGCCCAAAGAAAAAGGAGTCCAAAAGCGCTCCATAAGAAAAACAGTTGAGAAAAGCACCTTTGTCTCCGTTTGCATCGTCCCCGTGTCTTCAGTGCTGTGAAGCTGCAGTCAGAAGCAGGTATTGTTACCCCAGGACCCTGAGATCTTTTCTCATCCACAAAGAGAAATTCTTAAAGAGCTGACATTCACAGTATATCTGAGAGCTAGTGGAAACGAAATGATCTGTATCGACACATTTGGAAATTTTGCATCTTTTTCCACTTACCATGCTAACGTGATAATTGCTAGGCTGATGATTTTGCAGTGACACATCTCCCTTTGTCAATATTTAGACCTGTGTATAGAAAGCTTATCTAACACACCTGGCTAATTTTCACTTCATTTAAAAATAAATGGAACATGTTTTGCTTGCTTGGCTAGGACAAAAAAAAAAAAGGGAGAGAGATTTCATAAATAATATTGTCAAAACGCTCTTATTATAATAAGAAGATAACCATAAGAAGTAATTTTCTCCATTAAATGTATTTGATCAGATTTAAAGTCGTAGCTGAAGTACGGGGAAGATCATCTTAAGGACTGAGGTCTTTCACTTACTTTGTTTCTTTTCCCCTGGGAAAAGCAGGAGCGTGTTCTGAATTCCATACACAGCCAGCTGCCTCAACTCCTCAGGCCATGGCTGGGATGAGAAAGTGGGCGGACTCATAATGGGAAAGCCCCGGCCATGGAGATCTTAGCCAGCTTTCTGATTGGCTCACCATCATCATGCTTTGGGCTTTTGATGGCTATCCCACTCCCCCTCTTTTCCTTTCTGTGAGGTCTAATTATTCCTTTACAATTTGAGTGTAGAATCACACTGACGGCAAATGGGTTACCTGGATTGCAGGCTTTTTAAAGAACACTCCCAAGGTGTGGAAATACGGGTCCTTTTCTTTTCTTTTCTTTTCTTTTCTTTTCTTTTCTTTTCTTTTCTTTTCTTTCTTTCTTTCTTTCTTTCTTTCTTTCTTTTTTTTTTGGCTAACAACATCCAGTCTTCCAGTTTGCTGTTGTGTAGTGATGGAGTACATTATCTTGGTATTATAGTTGAGTTATTCTTTTTGAATTTCTGTTCTTCCTGTTTCTCTTGGATCCTTGCTGTAAATGGCAGCACCAGCAATAGCTGAAGCTAGTGGGCAAGCCGAAGACAACGGGGAGAGCATTGTCCCCAGAGTCCTGGCAGCGTCGGTTCCTTTTGTAGATATTTAGATGGAAAAACATAATTCAGGGGGACTGAGAACTGTGTCTCCCACTTCCTTTATCGTTCCAGATTTGATTATCAAGCAAAAAAAAAAAAAAAAAAAAAAAAAAAAAAAAAACAAAAAAAACCGTCCTTTTATCTTCTTCGACCTGTAGGTGAAACACTCATTTAAAACCTCTAAATCTGTGATGTAGCAGATAAAGAAGTCCTTAAAGACTGCCGTTTCATTGATGCAATGGATAAGGCAGTCTAACAATAAGCTTTAAGTTTAAGATTGGAATTGTAAGTAGCTGCATGGGTGACTACACTTCACAAACTGGTCTGGAAAGTCAACTCTAAAGACTGAACAAACTTAAAAGCAGATGCAGCAGCTAAGAGAAGACCATGTAATAAAATTCCACTAGTTTTATGATCTACAATAGCCCATGAGAAGATAGACTCTAAAACATTGCCTATACTTTTCCCCAAGGTGATACAATTAAAAAATAAAGCACATTTTAAATTAACAAATTAATTAATAAAGCAATTAATTAACACTTCTGGCAATTTTATAAGCTTTAACATTTTTTTAAAAAAAATAGAAATAGATGCCTGCCTATTCACTATTTGGGGAAAAAAACAAGATTGGCAATAGAACTATAAGAAACTTATTCTAGAAGTTCTATTCTAGAACAGATTTTGATTAGAATATCAATGAAAAAAGGAAGTAAACACCAAAAAAATTAATAGAAGAAAGTGATATAATTTGAATGAATTTAGTTATGTGTCACATATGTCCCTTTTAATTTGCATAGAATGTAATCAAGATCTTTTTTTAAAAAAATAATTAATTAATAGTCTTTTGTTATAGGTAGAATTGGTGAGGTCTTAATGTGCCATTGAAAAGTTCCTTGGTAGGCAAACAAAATTAAGTTTTTTCATGTTTAGTGGCAGCAGGAAGGCAGCCTGAACATCCTTGCCTGGGTCTGTCAATAGAACCATCTGTGAGTATTGTTCCTTTTGTCTTGGAAAATGCTCAGAAATGTTTGTTTGAATCTTCCCCCTTTTATGTTTTGTTGTTGTTTCCCACCCCCAACTTCATTCCACATACTCTGTTTGGAAGAGCTATGT
This sequence comes from Arvicanthis niloticus, assembly GCF_011762505.2. Lineage (NCBI taxonomy): Eukaryota > Metazoa > Chordata > Mammalia > Rodentia > Muridae > Arvicanthis > Arvicanthis niloticus. The sequence goes on from NC_047668.1 coordinate 17,389,679, forward strand.
CATCTAATCAAGTCTGATGTCATTCTATGGTTTTGGTTCACTTTACATATGGTTTTGCTTGGTACATGGTTATAAATTAATCTACAGTGAGTTGGCTACGTGTCTCTACATCGTCTGTGTACATTTCAGTGCAAGCTCCAGGGCCATCAATAAGCCAACACTTTCAGTAGCTCAGAGGTGACTCCAGGGAGATATGGGTGTCACAGATAATTCTGTCCTTTTGTGGTTACCAGATGATATCTAGGAAATTGTCATCCCCTCTTGGGACTCTTAGTCTCATTAATAAAAACATTTAAGAACAGAAGCCTGAGAACAATTTTATTACTGTTAAAAAACCAACCAACCAACCAACTAACCAACCAACCAACTAACCAACCAACCAACCAACCAACCACCCACTTCAGGACAAGTAAATTGTAAGTCTTGGCAGCTTTCTAGAAGAGGATGAAGAATACAAGGGAAAAAACATTCTGTTTGAGGTAAGCTGGAATGGTCAGCTTATGGCGTCAAATAGCCACATGGCAGGGAGCCTTAGTAGAAGAGTAAGGAAGTCCAGAGTACCAGCAAAAGCTTAGGTGCTGGCCAGTATAGGAAAGAAAGAGGCAGGGAAGAAAAAAACGAGGGAAAAATTAACTTTTCTGAATGAGAGCTCAGATGGGCAGATCCAACAGAACCAACCCCATGGCCACTTGTAGGAACTGCCTTAGGGAACAACAGTTTTGAGAAGGGAAAGCACTCAGTCTCCTTAAGGGATGATTGTTCTTCTCTTTAGCATGGTTTGAGGTGAACCTGCCTTATGGTCAGTGACCTGCCAAGCTGGTTCAACAGCAAGGGAGGAGACAGTGTCATGTCTCCACCTAGAGGTAGATTTCATTCTCTGGCTCAGTGGTAAGAGCTTTTCCTCAGAGGGCCTTCAAGGATGCTCTAACTGTTGAAGGATGGTATTTTTTTTCTTTACCATGCAATTTCTTTTTTTTTTTTTTATTATCAAATCGTAATTTTTACTTTTTAACACAGGGGTTATAAACACAAAAATGCAGGGGATGACACAGGAGCATGGGTGTTCAGGGGGAGTATAGATATCTTTCAGAACAGGTATCAGCTAGGTGAAGGTTCAGGGGACTGGTCATTATGACTCTGTCTATGATTCACTTGTCCTTATCTAAGTTGGTACTATCCACCAAGGCTGCCTGTTTACAATAGCTTATAGCCATCTGTTTCAGTGTTTTCCCACAGAGACCCAAGACTTTGTGTTAGCAGGCATATTTGTGTATGTCAGGCCTATTGCTGATTTTAGGCTTATGGCTGATTTTAGGCCTTCATTGTATAAGCAGGGCTGCCCCTGACCAATATTTCCTCCCTTCTCCAAGTATAGAAGGGCCATGGCAATTCTAATCTTGCCAAGGCGGGGATAGAGGCCTGACCTTCAGTAATTAAAGGGGACCTTGTAATGGCTCTGATTCTCCTGTAATTATCCATTGAGGCATGAGGGCCATACCCAGAAGAATGGTATTTTAAAAAAACATTTGTTGAAAGTCATTTAGATTTAATTCTTGGCCATATACTATTTATGTAGTTCAAAAATAAAATTGATCCAACATTTGTCTCATCTACTCCTGTGCAGTTGACATTTGCTGGTCAGAGAGCACAGTAGTACAGACACTATGGAAATCAGTATGGAGCTTTTGCTCTCCTTGAGTCAAGGTTTCTCTGGTTAGTCCTTCCTATTCTGAAACTTGCTCTGTAGACCAGGCTGGCCTCAGACTCAAAGATCTGCCTGTCTCTGCCTCCCAAGTGGTGGGATTATGTATGTGCCACCAAAACCAGGTGAATATTTTCAAAAACTAAAAATAGAACTATTATTACCCAGATATACTATTTCTGTGTGTTTACTCCATGTTCCAGCACAGGAATATGTGTATATCCATGTTTTTTGCTGTTCTATCATAATAACATGGACATGGAACCAGCCTAGATACCCATCAACAGATGAACAGATAATAAAAGTATGGCATTAAATATGCAGAATAGAATTTTTTCAGCTGTAAAGAAGAATAAAATTTATAGAAAAATGGGTGGATCTGGAGAGTGTAATATTAAGAAAGATAACCCTAACTCAGAAAAGTAAAAACCACAAGTCATATCTTATATGCAAATCTTAGCTTATAATTTGCCTCAGTCAGTGTTGTAAAGATATGCCTTGACCACAGCAACTGTTATAAAGGGAAGCATTTAATTGGGGCTTGCTTACATTCAGAGATGTAATCTATTATTTTTATGATGGGAAGCACAGTGGCACTCAGGCAGATGTGGTGCTGAAGATGTAGCTGTGAGTTCTACATCCAGAATGGCAGGAATCAGGAAGAGAGATACTGGGTCTGGCTTGAGCATTTGAAACCGCAAAGCCAACCCTGAGAGACACATTTCCTCTAACAAGGCCACACCTACTCAAATAAGGCCACGCCCACTCCAACAAGGCCACACCCACTCCAACAAGGCCATACCTACTCCAACAAGGCCACACCTACTCCAACAAGGCCACACCTACTCCAACAAGGCCACACCTACTCCAACAAGACCATACTGCCTAATCTCTGTCAAGCATCTCTTCTCTTTAATGACCAAGCATTCAAATAAAATAGCCTATGGGAGCCATTCCTACTCAAACTATTGCATTCTGTATATATGATGTAGATGTAGCAAATGTACACATATATGTACTTGATGTATATGTATGTACATTTGTGTGAGTGTGGATAAAGCCTACACAAACCAGAAGAAGACCAGGAGGGAGGAAGAAGAGGTACGAAGGATGAGTAGGGAGGACAAAATGGCTTGTGTAACACACAAGCAGAAGGCATGCTGAGGGAGGCAGGTAACAGGGGAACAGGGATGGAGGAATGGGGGAGAAGAAATTCGACCAAAAAAATTGGTTGAAACGTCAAATGATACCTAATACTTTGTAAGCTAATTACTTTTTTTTGGAAACATCTTCATTTTTTTCCAATGCAAGTGAAAAATAGTAGCTTTTGTTTTATTTTTTTATTTTTTATTTTTTAATTTGTCTTTTGTAAAGACTAAATTTGAACACATGTTCTGGAGTCATTTTTCTTTTCTCTGATTTTGTCTAGTCTTATATTTTGCCTATCTTTTTATTGGGTGTTTTCTTACTAATTTATGGTAGTTTTTTTTTTTTAAAAATAAAAGAACAATTAGCTGTTTATACTATGATATAAAACTTTGCCACGTTTCTTGTGGTTTTTTTTTTTTTATTTCTACTTTGTAGATTGTAGGTTTTCCACAGAGGTGAAAAAACCCACCCACTCTCTCCACGTACTTTAAATATTATGCTTCAATTTGCCTATTATCAGTCACAGATTTCAAGTCAGTTAAGAAGTTTTTCCCTATATCAAGAATATAAAGGGTTCTAGATTTTCTCCTAGGGTATATATGATCTCATCCTCATACTGAACTTTTGTATTTGTTTAGTTTAAATGTGAGGTTGCAATCCTAAAGTCGCCCTCCACAATATGTTTCCCAACACCGTCCATTTAATGATCAGTCTTCCACCCAGTCTTGAGATGTCACTTTTGCTAGTTAATTTTGTTAGTTAACTCTTTTATGGAGCTGTGCTGTGGTTAATCTTGATTGGATTTAAAGAGGCCCAGAGATTAGTAAAGCACATTTCTGGGTGTGTCTATGAGTGTTCCCAAAGATGATTGACATGTGGGTCAGCATCTAAAAGGAAGACTTAATTGGAATGTGGTCGGTCACACATAGCTGGAAGCCTAGATGGTACAGGAACAGAAGAGGGAGGCTCCAAGCACCAGCAAGCTACTCTTGCCTATAACGCTGACTATAGCATCATCATTGGTCATTAGATCCCATTCCCTTACATTTTCAATGTGGAAACACACTTATGATTCTCGGGGGGACCTTTAAGGTCCTCAGTCTTGGACTGTGACTGCATCATTGGCCCATCTGAGGTTTCTATCTTCTTAGACTATTGTTTCCTGGTTCTCATGATTAAAGAAAGTCATTGTGGGCCTATCTAGCCTTTGATTGCATAAACCGGCTTCATAAACAAATTATCTTTTATTACACACACAAACACACACACACACACATGGGGGGGGAGAAAGAGAAAAGGAGAGAGAGAGAGAGAGAGAGAGAGAGAGAGAGAGAGAGAGAGAGAGAGAGAGAGAGAACATTTCCCTGGAGAACCTGGACTAACTTAACATGATGTGAGTCTATTAGTCTCACTTGTATCTGCTCATATATTGATAACATATTTTCATTTAAAGGTTTTTGTAGCTCTCAATAATTGTATGTCAGTTCTTCCTTATAATTCTTGACTTTCATTGGTTTATTTATTTACTTAACAAATGAAAATTTCAAAATTATTTCAAAAGTCAAAAAAAAAAAAAACCCTCAAAGAAATGTAATGGTCCTTTATTAGCATTCAGTGAAGGTATAAGTTAACGTCCACTGCTAACTTTATCACACTGGATGTTTGTCATAAAGATGATGACAGTGTTTATTGTCTGAGAATCACATTACTCTTCTTCTAAGTTTCTTGACTTATTTCACTATAGTTCCCATAAACTAAAAGATAAGTCATTGAACATGTTAAGATATAATTTTCTGAAGTCCACCGTATAATCTTTTTTTCTTGGATATTTTATTTACATTTCAGATGTTATCCCCTTATCTCATACCCTCCCCATGTAGGACTGGTAAAGATCTTTACCCAATCTGTTGGTTGCCGTTTTGTCCTATTGACAGTGTCCTTTGCCTTACAGAAGCTTTGCAATTTTATGAGGTCCTATTTGCCAATTCTTGATCTTAGAGCATAAGCCATTGGTGTTCCGTTCAGGAACTTTTCCCCTGTGCCTAGTTATTGGAGGGTCTTCCCCATCTTCTGTTCTATTAGTTTTAGTGTATCTGGTTTTATGTGAAGGTCCTTTATCCACTTGGACTTGAGCTTTGTACAAGGAGATAAGAATAGATTGATTTGCATTCTTCTACATGCTGACCTCCAGTTGAAACAGCACCTTTTGTTGAAAATGCTGTCCTTTATCTACTGGGCGGTTTTAGCTCCTTTGTCAAAGATGAAGTGACCATAGGTGTGTGGGTTCATTTCTGTATCTTCAATTCTATTCCACTGATCTTCCTGCCTGTCTCTGTATCAATACCATGCAGTTTTTATCACTACTGCTCTGTAGTACAGTTTGAGGTTAGGGATGGTGATTCCCCCAGAAGTTCTTTTATTGTTGAGAATAGTTTTGGGAGAACTGGGTTCTCATGATGCCAAGTAACTTTGGTTTTTGTTGCTTATGTTCTTGTGCTTGCCTTCCGCCATCTGGTTAACTCTAGTGCTACCTCCACTCACTGTCTCTGACTGGAGCCTGTCTTTCCAGTTATCTTGCTTGTGTCAGAACTCCTCAGGGTCCAGATGTCTCTGTGATCCTGTGATCCTGAGTTCCTGGGTGGAAGAACTCCTGGGACTCAGGCCACCTCTGGGATCCTGAAATCCTGCTGCTCTGAGTGCAGTGGCTCCTCTAGGATGTCTCAGGATACGGTGTCTTCATGGGAGTAGACCAGCTAGGTGTCTGCCCCAGAGCAGACCAACTAGGTGTAGGTGTCTGCCCCAGCCAAAAGCCCAGTGAGGGGTGGAAAGGAAGGTGTATTCTGGAGGGGCGGGGTTTGGGTGGCTGATGGGTCCTGAGTGCTCCAGGATCTCAGTTGTAGCTCTGGGGTGTAGGGTAGTGGAAGAGGGTACTTATCCGCTGCTCTGAGTGCAGTGGCTCCTCTAAGGTGTCTCAGGATATGGTGTATTCACAGGAGCAAACCAGTTAGGTGTCTGGATCCTTTATTAGAGTCTACTTGGCCTTTAACATTCAGGGCTCTCAGTTTTGTTTTACAATTACGCCGATTTGGCTGAGTATATGGAGACCTGGCAGGTGATAGGACCAACTGCTGAACGTCCTAGGAGGCCAGCACAGCAACTGCAGCTTAAGGAAGTTTTCAGGTTTCTCAAATACCAGACACTAGTCTCCCACCAGGACTTTCTGACTACGAGGGTGCAGAGATACTAGATTGCTGGAATGGCAGAATTTCCCCACTGTATAATCTTTACTGAAATATAGAATGGGCACATGTGAAAGATTTAATTTATCTAGCAACTTCTGAGGGAACCAGTACTATGTTATAAAGTTTATTAGTAGGAAGAGCTGTGACAGGAAAGGAAATTTGCGGAGTCACTGGTTAAGATACAAAATGAGCTAATATCCAACAGAACTATATGTTTTCTGTGGGCTTCTGACAAACTATTTGCATATTTACTGAACAAAGCATCTAGACATTAGTTTTTGGCTTCAGAGAACTAAGAAATAACTCACTAAAAAAAAAAATCCTAACTCTATTGCCTATTTCAAAATTTAGGCATTTTTTTCTCCCTGACAAAACATTAAATAAAACAGTGTTTATCTTAAAATTTAATATTCATTTGGTTGGAGTTTTTATCATGTGTTATTGTTTTGTAGTCAGGCCCTTCTCATTGATAATACATTTTTCTCATTAATTAATTAATTTATTTATTCATTTTGCAGCCTGATGGCATCTCCTCTCCCTCCTCTCCTCCCAGTCCCACTCACTACTCCTCCCCCATGCTCCCATCCCTTTTTCCTCAGAGAAAGGAAGGCTCCCCATGGGTACCAACCCATCCTGGTATATCAAGTCACAGCAGGGCTAAGTGCATCCTCTCCCACTGAGGCCAGACAAGGCAGCCCTTTTAGGGGAACAGGATCCACAGGCAGGCAACAATTGAAGAACAGGCCACATGAAGAACAAGGTATACATCTACTACATCTGTGTTAAGAGGCCTAGGTTCAGTCTATGTATGCTCTTTGGTTTGGTGGTTCAGTCTCTGTGAGCACTCCTGTGTCCACATTAGTTGACTCTGTAGGTCTTGTGATATTCTTAACCCCTCTGGCTGCCTTAATGCTTCCCCAGCTCTTCAACAAGACTCCTTGAGCTCCATCTATTGTTTGGTGTGGGTCTCTGCATTTGTTTCCATCAGCTGCTTGATAAAGCCTCTTAGAAGACAGTTTTGCTAGGTTCTTGTTTGCAAACATAGCAGAGTATCATTAATAGTGTCAGAGGTTAGCCCTCTCCTATAGGGTGGGTTTCAAGTTGAGTTAAATCATAACCCAGACTCAGAAAGACATGCATGGAATGTACTCACTTATGTCATAAAATACAGGATAACCATGCTACAATCAACAGACCCAAAGATGCTAAGTAATGAGGAGGACTCAAGGGATGATGCTTGATTCTCACTCAAGGGAAAGTAAACTGGACATCTGAAGTAGATGGAGGAAGGGAACTGAATAGGAGAGGGTAGAAGGGGTAGGGATCAGGAAGGCTAAGAGAGAAACTGTAAATCAGTGGGTACATCACTGGGATTGGGGGAGGCTTCTGGGAGTCTATGAGGGTGACCCTAATTGAGATCTCTATCTATAAAGTATATAGAGGCCACCCCCTGTACCCAGGCAAGACACCCAATGAATGGAGGGGGACATCAGTCCACTTACAAAACCTTCAACCCAAAATGTGTTCGGCCTACAAGAAGTGCAGGAACAAAGATGGAGGAGAGATCGAGGGAAAGGCCAACCAATGACTGGTCCAACTTGATGATGCTTTTTTTTATGATGAAGTCCTACTAATTGTTGTATAAAAAATTAAGAAAGGTATCACATTCATTCAAAATTGTCATGTATTGGACACTCTTTTAGGTTGTTTAAAAATTTATCAGTTCTTGGAGAGTTTCATACAATGAGTTTTGTTATATTGATGTTTTAACTCCTCCCAGGTTGACCCCCATTCCACACCCAGCCACCTATGAGTCTTTTTAAAAAGCCCTTCAAGACCAATTTGTGTTGCTCGCATATTCTTTGATGTATGGTCCTCCATTAGTGTGTAATTGACTCACTGGGAAACTGTCTTTCAGTCTCTGAGCAACTATCAATTGCCAGTAGCCATGGCTAGTGGTGGGATTGTGTACTCACCTCTCATTTCCATGCTGGGTCTTAGTCTGGCTTGGGCTTGCACAGGTTTTGTGCATGCTATTTTAACCACTGTGAGTCCGTATGAATAACTTCTCAGATGTGCCCAGAAGATATGGTTTCTTTCTAGTTATCCATCACCTCTGGCTCTTACACTCTTTCACAACCACTCAAAAGGACAAATGGAAACCTATTAGTATAGAAGTTTCCATATATCTCTTTGTTTATCTATAACTCTATCTATCTATCTATCTATCTATCTATCTATCTATCTATCTATCATCTATTTATCATCTATCTATATACCTATGTATCTATGTATCTATCTATTATCTATCTATCTATCTATCTATCTATCTATCTATCTATCTATCTATCTATCTATTGTTAATAGAGTTACTCCATAACAGGATGACAATACCTTTTCCAGACACCAGAAACTGACAAATATGAAGCCCAGTGCCAGGAATGGTTTCCTTCTTTTGAAGTAGTTGACCAACAAGGTATCAATTGCCCACTGCCAAACATTACAGGTCATAGCCAAAACTCTTGGTCACCTTCCAGTACTTGATGATAAAATCCTATTGATGAAGATACCATATATTTGAGTAATAGAACATAAAGAAATCAACCTGGCACTAACCTGGAGGCTTCATCTCTCTGGCTAGCTTTGATAGACATGGAAGGTTTTTTATATATATCACCAGAGGTGAAAAGTGATCATCAGTCATACCCAGCTATGAGTCCTGTGAGCTATAATGACTGGAAAGGCATGCCCATTGATGCAGTCATGAGATGATTAGGTTTTAGTTCTATTGTACAAGATGATACTCATACCTGGCACCATTATTGGGTAAAGAACATGTGGCAAGAAAGATTTTAAGTCTATGGAAGGATATACTATCTATTGTTCTACTACATGGACATAGTAATAAACTGACTCTTGATGACTTATTCTATATCCATAGATCAGTGAATTTCTCAATTCTCACCCGAGAAGCTTCTATTTGCAGTAGGTTGTGATTAACAGAGAGAGTCACAGTTATCCAAGGTTCAGAGAATAAGATATTGCAGAATATTTTTAATTAAATGGAACATGTACACCACAACTCCTCCTATTAAGGTTCAGGGATTGTTATTGGAGAGGTGGAGGAAACGTTATTCTAGGTTTTTAAGATAGAACGCTGAACAAAAAAGAGAATTGTCTGTCTGCTGATCCTTACCATTTATCTGGGCAAAACAGACAATAAACAGAAACTTACAGGGTATAGTACGTTGGATGTGCTGAAAGAGAGCACATAGTAAAGTAGAGGCATCGGGCTGTGAAGAGAGGTGGAGTGGTTTCAGTTTTAAACAAGGTGGTTTAGGGTAAGTTTTATTGTCACAGTGATATTTGGGCAATGTCTTAAATGAGACAAGACTGTGGACTACACAGGAATCTGGGGCAAGCATGCCATGGTGGACATCATAACAGTATCCATGTTTTAATCAAAGAATTTCCCAGGTAGGCATGAAGAAGAACAGAGACCAATGTGAAGAACATACAGCTAAGTTAGAAGGGGCTGGAGGCCTTTCAGGAAGAGTCTTATTGCTCAAGTCTAACTTTGAATTTTATTCAGAGTGAGATAAGATGCAAAGGAGTTACATGTTATTGAATATTTGGAGGATTTTTATTTTGGCTCCTGTGTTTAAAATAGGTTTATTAAAGGAGTTACAGTAGAAGAGGCTGGAGTGGTGATGCTGTCTGTCAGTGCTTGCCTAGCAGTCACGAATCCCTGAATACAATCTACAGAAACCCTGCACACATGGGGGAAAAACGGAAGAAGCTGAAAACATCTGGGAAAGATATTTAGTGTTTAAACTAGGGAGATGATCATTGAGGAGGCAAGAAAAGTTTGGATTCTGGATATTGTCTGAACATAGTATCAATATGGTTTGGTAAGGAGTGGGTGTGAGGTCTAGAAAAAAATGACTATTCATGACAGCTTTTGGTTTTAGTTACTGATTCAGTTCCGTCAACACGGATGGTTGGGGCAGAGTTGGTGAGTTCAGAGTAAGAGCTCAGTGTGATTACTGTTAACTATGTCGTGACTAGTAGACTTCAAGTGGAAATGAATTCAGTCAACTCAATTTAATTCTTGTGTCCAGGAGTGTGTTGAATGTGTAAATTTGAGAGTTGATCGATTACAACAGGGATGCAAAGCTGAGATGAAAACTTGCAGATGTAAAACTAAGGAGTTCTTGGATTCTTCCAAAATGACCAAGCAGTTCTTGTTCTTGGTGACAGGACAGAATTAGCCAGAGCCAGGTTGACTCTATGACAGGCGGCAAACTGGTGCTTTGGTAGACTAGGCCTGAGTTTCTATTTCCCAGAACTGGAAAGGTTCAAAATAAGTCAGTTTTGGGAAAAAACAGCCCCCACCCCACCCCTGGGCAGCCAATCAGGAAACTACCCAACTACCTAGCCTGAGCCAACCTCATGGACACCCAATCAGGAGCTATAGAAGCTGCCCTGCCACCTAGTTTGAGCCAAGTATAGCTAATCAGCGAAAGTCCCCCAAATACTCCAGAGCCTTAACCCATCACAAAGGCACCAATACCCCTGGAGATAGAGCCAACTAATCAAGGGAAAGAAAGGTAAAAGTCACCCACTCCTACCCTAACAGGCTTTAAATTGACCCTGCAAAGTCCAAACATCTGTCTTCCATCCCGATGTATTGTAGACCCCAGCATGCAGGTTCTCTGCAGAACAAACACCCTTTGCTGTTGCATGCTATTTGAGACTGGGGTATTGGTCTTCATGAATCACAGATCCTTATATTGATATGACCAGTCTGTATTTTATTAGTATCAGCTGGGATTTGATCTTTGCGTCAATGGTGAAAGAGAGCTGAGATTTTTCCACCACCCATTGCTGACTAAAAGTTAAAGTACACAGAGAATCAAATCCTTCTGTCATCTCAATAAATAAAAGCATGAGTAAGCTACCAATAAGAACTCTATTCAAAGTAAACAACAATTTGGCATTTTTAATGCTAAAAGAGATTTATCTCTTATAGAGAAGCATATATTTTGTGCTTAGCTTCATTGTACATCACATTAAGCATTTTGGGCTCATCAGAGGAATACAGTGGATATGTAATATGTACCGTGACCTTTGGAACCTATTGTCTCAATGTTACACAGGTTCATAGGTGCAATTACAGCATTATGCTGCCCCAGATATTTGATAGCCTTTGCAAAAAAGAGCTGCTAGCTAATAAAACCTCTGTTATTTGTACCATGTAATTATGCTGAAGACATGGACTGTCCTTTGGGGAGGGGGTGAGTACGGGTAGTCTATATACAGCTCCCTGATTTGGTCATGCTGAGCAGTGTTTGAGGGAGAGCCAACCATGTTCTTAAAAGAGCAAGCGGCCTTTGGAAATAACTTAACAACTAATAGGGCACACACTTTTTATCTTCTCCAAAGATGAGTGTTCTCAGAAGCCTACAGGTACTTGGCATGGTAGCTCTGAAGGTCTCTGCGCTCTCCTGAGGACCGATACCACTGCTTTGTGTATATTTTCTGTTTGTGAACATTCCTGTAAAGATTAAAAATTGTCTTCTCCTAGCATCTGAAAGCAAACCAGAGATTGCTTTTATTCAACTCATAGAAATATGATAAAGAAAATGTATACGGCTAAAATGAGAAAAGACATTTTGACTTATACGACTGTAGTCATATTTGTCAGATTAAAAGGAAGGGCCGCTGAGGTGGGCTAGTGTGTTATGTTAGCTCACTTGCTGCTGAACCTGATGGCGCAAGGGCAATTTTTGGGACCTCCATGATAGAAAGAAAAACTCAACTTGTCCTCTCACTTCCTGTGTAAGCTGTGGTACATCCCCTACACAAATAAGTAAATTTGTAAAATAAACTTCACAATGAAAACAGCAGTCAGTTACCGAATAGCCATACCTATTCTAATCAAGCACTTAGGTAATTTTCCGTGTAAATTCCTAACTGGAGTGACAACTCCAAGCCTATATTTACTGTTCTTCACCTCAGGCTGTGTTATTGAATGAACTCTTACCTCCCATGTGATTGTATTTGTAGGTTAGACCGGGAGCTAGACAACAGAAAAGTTCAATGAGGTTACAAAAGTGGGGGCCCCTGTCAGTTACTTTTGCACACCTGTTACCAAAATATAGTGTAAAGGAGTAGCAAGCAAGTGTGCTCACTGTGCTAAAGGTCCCAAGTCTTTGGGCACATCCCAGCAGCTGGTGCCGATGGCGTAGGAGGCTCTGTAACTTATGGGAGATGGACAAGAAACAGTGAGAAGGAAGAGACTGGGGCAAGGTACACTCTTCTCAGGTTCTCCATCCAATGGCCCCCTTTCTCCAGGCAGGCACCTTACTACATTTCTAGAACCTCCCCAGATAGCATCACCAACCAGGGACCAAGCATCTAAAACATGCGCTTCGGGAGGTTGTTTCTTCTTCAAGCTACATTAGACCATAATCCAACAGATCCAGTGTCACAATAAGAAGGGGGGAGGCACCAGAAGCACCCTGACTCCTATCTGTCTCCACAGAGATGTGGCTGCATGACAACACAGTCAGATGAAAGCTGCTTACAATCCAGGGAGGCCTCACCAGGAGCCAATCCTCATGGCACCTTGATCTCGCACTTCTAACCTCTACAACTATGAGAAACTCAGGCTTCCTACTCTGTGATATCTGACTACAGTGCCCCAAGAGAAATGATGGATCTACTTCGTTTTTCTTTGGAACAATTGCTACCACGTGCCTTAGGAATTTGCATGTTGGTTTGCACATCTGTATGGTTGTGTTGACAAAGTTGGCACAACTACAGTTTCTGTACACCCCAAAGCAGCTTACTTTCCTTTTCTCATTGTGTGTCCTTTATCTGCTCCGTGGTCTTTGAGGCCAGCTACTTGTCACTGTGAGCTCCCCTAGAAGGAAACTGTAAGACAAGGTGTCAGATCCAGGACATGACTGCAGAACAACAGGGAGGGAGTGGAAGAAGAAAAGATAGCCAATCAAGAATGTGGCAGTAGGCCAGGTACCACGTGGGCAACGGGAACTTAATCCTGTGGTGAGACTCTGGGAAAGCTGTGACACACGTGCAAGCTATCCACCCTGAGGGGTAAGGGTGGTTGGTTAGTCACCAACCTTTGAGAGCCATTGGTGTAACCACTACAGGCTAGGGGAATTTCCATAGTTCTAGAAACCGTCAGTGGTGTTTATTTCAGAGGCTGGAAGTCTGGGACTATGCAGGAACAAAGGTGGGCCCTTACTGTGTTTGCTACAAGCCTTGTTCTTCCAACTATTGGACACCAACTGCCTAGCAGTACATTTACTGACACAGAGAGAAATAGCAACCCACTCTTTTAAATCATTTGTTCTCTTATTCTATGGTTGTGGGAACACGAAGCTTTGTCCTTGAAGAGCAATGGAGACAGACCTACAAGTTCATTCTCATCTCATTAAAAACTACTCCATACGTTTACCCACAAATACAAAATGTATTCCAGTGACCTGCAAATACCCTTTGGATATATAGGGTGTGTTGATTTTCAAGTTAATGGTCATGGGATCAAAGTTCTGGGCTCCGTGTCCCTGGTTTGACCTCCCACTTAGGTATTGACGTTTTCTCTTAAGCTCAGTACTGGCATTGCTTCAAACCTGGATGTTATTCAATACCAGGTTTTACAAAAACTCCACCTCCCTTTATTTATTTTTTTCTTGGATGAAGCTTTTAAAAATGTTAATCTATAGATCCTCCTCCTCCATAATTACACTTGCCAGAGAAGTAGGAGCCAAACAATTAAATTCCCCATAGGTGTTGGGTGTAATAATTCCTCATGAATCAGAAGATTAAGCGTGGCAACAACAAATGGAACAAGATGGTCTGAGCTATGTTTTTCCTGCAGAACAGCAAATAGTTGCAAATCAAAAAGCAGTTCTCCTTAATTACCACCGTATGAGGCAGTGGGCTAAAAGCAGGTTCATTTGGTAATGTTTTCTGTGTGGCTACAGTATGTACACACAGTGCAGGCCTTTATGCACTGTCTAATAGACAATATTATATACTAGGGTACTGCTGACATTCATTTTATGTGGAGATACAACTGGTACACCCAGGACCCTGGCCTCCAAGCTGTGTGCGCACCGAACGGAAGGAACAGTTTTGCTTGCTCCAGCCAGGCAGGACTATTTATACTTAAACACATTCTTCACGACTTACAACATGCTGTATTAGGTGACAGTCCGTGAGCAGAACAGGCTGCCATCTCGGACTGTGATCTCAGGGAGTCTTACAAGCCACAGCTTGTAGGCAGCTTCACCAAGTTGACACATTTTCTCTCTGTCTTTATTCTGGAATCAGCAACCCTGCTGATCTGCAGGCCTTGGGGACAGGCACTCTTACAGCAGGAATCAGAAAACCTGGTATAAGAAAAGGAACCGCCGAGCTGGAGTGTTTTATTCCCTTTCTTTGCTCCTCAAATTAGACCTATTTGTTTATTACGATTGCTCTAACGGTTTAATTAGCATTCCATGTTTTTTTTTTTTTTTTTAATTTATCTAGTCAAGATTTCTAACAGAATAAGGCAACAAGCCAGGCCAGTAATGAGTCTCCTCCATCTACTCTTAAGTTAAATACTTGCTGAGAGTCCCATTGGTTTCCCAGGGACACTTATCATCAGGGTTATCGGGCCCTGCTCATCAATGCATACTAATTGGCAGTAGGTGATGTATGTATTTATGTAAATTTATCTTATGTATGGGTACCCATACCTTTTTTTTTTTTTTTAAGTGAGAAGAGATGAGTATTTTTGCAATGAATTTGTGACATTGTGAGGGCCGTCTACAGGGACAGATGATTCACAAGAGTTACTGACTCATGCCTGAAAAACCCATACATTAACCTTCCTGCTTCTATAAAGATCATTTGAGATATAATAAGCGAGCATTAAAAAAAAAAAAAAAACCACTTGCTGAGGAAAAAGTGCTCAAGGATGTAATTGCTTAAGTTCCTTAAGGAGTCGAGGTGTTTAGAGGGACGGCAAAGGTCACGCACATGGTTTATTCTGTTTCACCCAAAACCCTGTCCTACTTTGAGGTGCAAATGTAGATAACTTAAGCAGTGTTAAAGAAATTATGCAAATCCTAATTGCACACAGTTTTCCTTTTAGCTTTTTTTTTTTTACATTTAGACTAACTGTACTAATTATTTGAAAACCTTTTCATATCCCGCACTTAATAAAAGGAAATTTTATGCAAACAATGAAAGAGAATTTCAAAGCAGTAAATGAGGGTGATACTGGTTTGCTTCGGGGGTTCGTGGTGCTGGAGAGGAGTTTATGTCTCATCTTCAGACTTCCAGTCTCATGAACTACTGAGGGCCTAGCATCTCCGCAATGGCTGGCACAGGGCTCAACTTTTTAAAACTCCATACGTGAGTGAGACCACTCAAAGAAAAGCACATATCTTTCTGTGTCTACCTGGATCTCAGGATGACATAATACCTTATACACTTATTGTTATGCCAATTAAAAATAAGATGAAGCTGTAGAGGTGGTTCACTTGCTATACAAACATGAATATTTGAGTTTGAATTCCCACCACCCACATAAAAGTCAGGCACCGTAACACTCATGTGTAACCTTAGCATTGGGGAGAGGAGTCAAGCAGATCCCGTGGCCGGGCTGTCTGTCTAGTTTAGCTAAAATGCCAGGCTCCAGGTCCAGTGAGAGACTCTGCTTAAAAGTAACATGGTGGAGAGCAATAGGGGAAGATGTCTGATATCAGTCTCTGACCTTCACATCCACATGCAAAGGCACATGTGCATGTATGTACATGTGTGTGTACAGAAACATACAATTTAAAAACTATCAAAGGGAGTGAATTTTTTTTTTTACTTGTTTATTTGATGTGCACACAGATTCTAAAGGAGAAAGGGTCAGATTTCACTGAGTGGCTTACATGGCTACTCTCCCAGCTTTGTTAGATGTATTAGCAAAACTGAGTAGTGGTTAGAAAGGATTAGAGAAACTAGTGTCAGACTTTTTGCAACCAGATCTTATCTCTGCATCTGGCTGGCTGTTTGACCACACCTCTCTAAGCCTTGACTTCCTTGTATGATCGCTTAGCATATTCTGAGGTAGCACATATAACAGTGCTTAATATAAAGCATGGGCTTTGTGTCTGTATCTTCTACAATGTGAACAAATACAAGCGCCTAAACACAGCCTAGAGGTGAGTAGTGGCTCTGCCAGTTTAATGATCTGCTAAGTGGAAACCTGGGCTTTCCTTTTTTTTTTTTCTTATTTCAAATGTAAGTTTAATAACATGAGAAAATATTCAAATTTCTGGGAAAAGCAATGATTTTTGGTCATTATGTTAGAAGTCCAGCCATTCAAGTAAAATAAAACTAGATCTTAAAATAGTTACTTTTCCATTGACCGCAACATAGTCATAAGAGCAAGAATAATGAGAGGCATGATTTTTGCACAAATGAAACCCACAAAATCACTAAGACAAAGCAATGCTTAAAATGTTTATATATATAGTCTGTGGAATCATTCTATTTTTTCTTTTTTTTTTATTGGATATTTTATTTATTTACATTTCAGATGCCATTCCCTTTCCCCATCCCCCCTTCCTAGAAACCCTCTATTCCATCCTCCATCCTCCTTTTTGCTTTAATACCATTTTAATTACATGCATGTATTAAGGTCAGTTCTAGGTTGAGGAGCCAGCAATACAATAGAATATGACATTGGCCAAGGACAAGAAAGTGGGCTTCAGGCAGGATTCTGACAATAGGCTAGAACAAAGAAGTAATTACAGGCAGGAATCTAACTCTTAGACTAGAACAAGGAAGTAGTCTTCAGACATGAAAATGACTTTGGGCTAGGACAGGGAAGTAGGTTCAGATATTTTGGTCATCCTGATAAGCCCTTAGAAATAGTGATTGTGGGAGTGTTCACAGAATTTTCTTTATTGTCTTGCTTGTTCCTTGACTATGAGCCTGGGCTTTCAAGTCATCTTGGGGGAAATTGAGAGGCAGCAGCATGTGGGTTCACAGTCATGCAGACAGTGGTTGGAGGCACTCATGGCTCTGGTCCTAGAGACACATCACTTAAACTTTGTAATCTTGTTATATTGAGCTTCACTTTGGAGAGTCTAGTGCAGTTCCAACAGTCTCCACATTTGGGACAGTGTCCAATAATGAGAAGAGAGAAGATTTCTTATCCGCAAGCACTGTTGAGATTGTCAGGGCCATCACGTGCATCATAGGATGTCCAGGAGCCTCTATCCAACAAGATGCTGAAAACATCTTCCAACAAGAACACAGCTCCAAGTATTTCCAAATGTCCTCTGGGGAAGAGGAGGCTTTGACCTTGGCCAAGAATCAATGCTATCCTAAAGAAGACGGGAGGCAGAGAAACAGTAATGCAGAGGTTTGACTTTCCTCTTTGACAAAGCCAGCCTGAAGAAAAATACAAGAGGAAAGGGGCAGCAGAAGTCAAAGGTAGGGATTCTGTGCCTCCTCTCTCATGACTCCCTGGAATCTTTAGGTGTCTGATCTGCACTCTAATCTTCCCACCAGCTTCTTTTTTTCCCTTAAATCTTTTGATTTGATTTTGCTTTGATTAAAGGAAAGCCTACAAAGAAGATCTATCTTTCTCTTCCCTGTTAATTAATAGCGAATCGCAGAAGTGAAATTGCAGGCCAGTTTTAAAACAAGCAAGAGATCTGGGGCTGTATATTAAATTTTCATCAGATTTCATTTGGTCTTGCTTGCTCTGACTGGTACAGCTACAGGCTAGGTGGTAATTTATGACCCAATTAGCCTTTATGGTTATAGACATTTAAACAAAGATGATGAGATTTTGTATTAAAGTGGCAGAAAACTTAAAACGATGTGTCTCACATGTTGAACAAATATTGACTTAAATTTACCATGTTCCAAACACACTTGCAGAGGCTTGAAACGCACCAGGGAATAAAACAGGCAGACTCCCTTTCTCTGAGGAGACTAGCTCATTGGCTTTTGAGTCTAGTGACATCCAGTAGCAACACTGCCTGCAGACTCAAAGTCCTAGTCATTTCTATCCCCGTTCATTCTCTTCCCGATTTTCTTTCTTCTTCAGACTTCCTGCTCCTAATATGGCAGCCCATAGAACAGAAACTCAGGAGAGAGTTGGCTATGACTTTCTGCATACAATTTCTCACTTTCTTTGTCACTTGAAGGTTCTCAAGAAGAAAAAGCATTATCCCACCTTGATAAAAAAAATGGAATTGAAGCAAGGAAAGCTTCCTTGCTTCTAGGTGACAAGCCTTTTCTTTACACTCAACGCTCTGGTTGTGAACAATACAGTCATACCTTAGCCCTTCCCACATTTTGTTACACAACCCCAAGCCTCCCAAACTTCTTTCGTTTTAGTACTCTCTGGCCACGTGCAAAAATTTAGACAGAGCAACATACAACCTTAAGTAGCAAACCCAGCTCAGAAATAAAATTTTAGATGTGTTGACACACTGGTCTCCAGGAAAAGCACATACTCTATGTTCTTAGAACAGTACATTTTCTCTGATTCAAATCTCACCCATTTTTCCATGTCTTGGCTATCAAATGTAAGCGAGATCAGGATTAAATAAAGAGAAAAGATAATTACGTAATAGGACCGCCATTACTTGTTTGTGAGAACGGTGCCTGGGGAGTCCTCACCAGCATGCAAAGTGATTATGAGCTACAGTTGAAAAGAAACTGAAGGAGACATATTTGGATGCCGGGTTTTGGGATGGAAAGAGATGAGGGGCAAGACGGGTGTTTAATTTTATTCTGTTTTGCAGTTTCTGGGTTTTCACTTTGCCATTTATTTTCTGACAATATTTACCTATCATAGTCTCTAACCTAACAGGGATCAAAATTTTCCATTTTGAACTCCTACAGAAAATCTCCACTCAGTGCCTCTGGCACCCTAAACATGAAAGGCTGCTAGCTGACTTGGGGGAAAACTTACAGCACTAAATATATGGTCTAACACTAAATATAGCTCTGTAAGTCAGTTAAAAAATGTCGTGTGTTCTTGCATTGTGACCGCCTACTAATTAAGCCTTGTTGCCACTCAAATAATCATTGAACTTGGTCTATGTATGGACAAGGTGTGCGGTTACAGTATTTTTGGCAAATTTTAATTGAGGGAAAGTGAGTTTAGACAGTCAATAAATGTGGGAAACGGGAATCTTTTTGAGCTGTTTTCAGACGTGACTCATCTAGTCTTTCTTCTGTCTTTAAGACGTCAGGTTTTGCTAGCTCTTAGCAGAGATGCTAAGTGGTCCAGGCAGATGATAGGCCGTTGTGAGTAGAGAGGGGATAAAGGGTTGTGCCCCCTGTGGGGAGGGGGCAAGTCAGATTTTCAAGCTAAACAGAAATTTGCTGCAGTAATTACCCTTTATCATTAATGACAGGCAATTGCCATAGCAACTGGCTGCCACCTGTCTCTCACATACCAGCTTGGTCTGCTCTGAAGCAAAACAAGAGATACTACAAAGTCAATTGTGGAATCACAAGCCTGAAGAATGAAGGAAAATCTATGTTGATATTAATAACTTAGCTAGAGGCATGCACGGTTCATTGTAAAGGATTAAATAACAACAAAAACAGAACCTGATATGTTAAAAAAAATAGATGAACAGAGACAAAGTAAGGGCGGGCCATGGTTAAAGACAGGGGTCTAGAGTTGGAGAGCAGGGCTTGAATCTAAGCTTCCTTGCTTATGGTTGAGTGGCTCTGGGTAAACTTCCATAAGCATCAAAGTGAAACTCATAGACTTTTAGGGGGAATTCCATGAGATAATAATGTCTGTAAAACAGTCATCCCCAGAGGAGCTCGCTGTCAGTGGCAGCTGTCTCATTGCCTGGAAGCAGGTTGCAGGGAAGAGCACATGCTGAGGGCAGTGCAGGCTGATGTTGACTTAGCACATTGGAGCACTGCTCAGGGGGTCCAGGCCTCTCTAAGCTCTCCCCTGCACTTTGTATGTCTGTAGGCACAGGCACAGAGGCATCAGCCAGCTTGAGTCTATCATCTTGCTGTTCTCCACAGTAGCAATGTGTTCTCAGTACCACAGTTCAGCAGGTCACTTAGTCTCTTTAATGACACTACACAGACAAACCTCAGTGACAGCTAAAATTAGTTTTCCTTTGACTCTTTGATTATGTCTCTAACCCCTTGAGCACTCCTCTTACCCCCTAAGTTCTGGTATTGTACAGGGGCCAATTAGAGATGTTAACCATCCTACACACAGTACAGGCATTCTTAGGCATTAGGGTGGTGAAGATGTATTAATTTTTACCTTTGATGCATCTGCTAAAGAAAATCTTTAGTAACTTTACCAGTCCTACAAGATGTGTATGCCGTATGTATGTATGTATGTATGTATGTATGTATGTATGTATGTATGTTAATAAGACCACTAAAGCTGGGCTGATCTTGAACTGCATTGTCAGTGTGCAGTTTAAAATTCATTCATATATATGTATTTCCCTGTAGTTAATATTCATTTTCCTGTAGTTAATAATTGTCCGATTTTCCCTGGTCAGTTTAGGCTCTCATGCTCCTTGGCATACCCTCTCTCCCACCCAGCCCATTTGAGTCTTCTAGCTTCTGGATCTTCAGCTTTTTGTTTAACTTCAGTGTTTAGGGGTTCGGGCCTCAACCTCTTTTCTTGAATGCTGCAGCAGCCCACTAGCTAGTCTCTGCTATTCGCGTGCTATATTTCCTCAGCACAGTTTTATAGGATGCAAATGTAATCATGTTGCTGTCCTTAAGAGAGAACTTTCAACGCATTTTCTAACCTCGCTGGTAAACCTCCACCATCTGCTTCTGTCCCTCTTCCAGTCACATGGGCCACTGCTGTGCCTGTCTCTGGGGGATGCCAGCCCATATCACGCCGGTCCATTCTTGATTTTGCTCAGGCTTGCTTCTAGTAAACTACCTCGATTCTTGCTCACTCTTTCAAGTCCTGCCCAGCTGTTGTCTCTCATTTAAGGATTGACTGTTCCTCCTTTTTTTTTTTTTTCCTCAAAATTCTAACTATATCCCGTGTAAGATTCTCCACACTGCTCATAATTCTGTGAATTAAAATATACTTCTTTCTTCCTTATTAGATTGCTTGAGTTTATGGTAAGGTCCAGGTCCACCATTTCTCATGTCTTTAGGCTCCAGTAACACAGCAAGTACCTAATAAATGTGAAGCACACATTTATCATGTCTCTGAACAATGCGATACTTTAAAATCTGTGGCAGTTGAAAGACCCTCTCTGCAACTGTGCTCTCTCTCAGTCCTGGACTGTCACACAGAACCCATAGATGTGTAGATGTGTAACATCCAGTTGTGAAATGGAAGTCTTCTTATAGCTCTCTGCTCCACAGAATCATTGTTATGCCAAGCGGCACGCAAAAATGGTTATATAGTAAAAAATCAGGCTGTAGAGTTAAATATTGGAAATATCCAAACTTAGTGGGAAAGGCCATCAAAACATATGAAGCCAGGAAGAGAAAACGTCCAATATGAATGGTTGTTTCTTGTAGGTGGAAGTGTTACAATTTTCTTTGTGTGTTTGTTTGTGCAGTGTGTGTAGTGTGTGTGTGTGTTCATTCTAAATGCTTTACAAAGATTCTGCATTATATAATCAACGTCTTTGTAGTAATTATCATAGATGTGAAGTAATTTTTCTTCAGAAGAACTGCCTAATTTGTTTCATTTTCCTAGGAAAGAAGGCAAGAAATATCTTCTTTGCTTGCCTATATTCTCCTCGTGGTTCCAGACGCTCCCTTTGCTGTGGTGTCTGAGTGTCTCTGGCTGCAAGTCACTATTTCCACTAGATGTCACCAAACTACTTGCAATATTAGTGTCAGCGCTCTGTGCATATTCAAACAGTTAAAAATATTTAAACACCATTATTCAGTGTTCTTTGGTGTCACACAAAGCGTTCAGAATTTGAAGAATTAGTAAGAAAAGGCATGTTACATAATGTCCTGCTTCTTATGTAACAGGTGAGGGCTTAAATGAATCCTTTGGTTTTATGTAATTCATATTTTACTGGGTTCTTAATATGATTGTGAGGGGAAAACTGACATGAGAGTCTTGTTTAAACACAGGATTATTTCCAGTTGATTCCAAGCTCTCTTTTTACATAATATATAGAAAAACAGAGGCCAGAATCCCAAAACTCCCTTCTGAGAAATGTTTTCCTTGAGCTGAATGCAGCTTCCCCCACGGAATCTGTAGCTCTTGGGATAGTGAATAAAAACACAGTATTGGGATTCTTTCTGGAACATGTTAATTATTACAAAGCAGTTTAAAATTTGTTTGATGCCTCAGGAAGCAAAACCAATACCATTTTCTTGAGGAACTGAAGAAGGCGGCGTCTCTTTAACAAAGAGCAGCAGAGGGCCATGTTTCTTTAAACATATGAACCTATTTACTGTGTAGGTTCAAAACCGGTCTTTTTTTCTGATTGGCTCTGTTAACAGCTAAAGGGGGGGGGTGTTAAGGAAGCTTGTTTCCAATCATTTTTGTTGAGAATGAAAATGATTAGCCAATCAAAAGGCATTTAAATTAGGCAGTGGGGTTTGGGAAAGAAGTCTGTGCATCCGTTCTTGCTTCATTTCTCTGTACTGTGGGGTTCAGTGTTGAAATCATGACATGTATCAACCTTAAACTTCACCATGGCAAAAGAAGCCATAACACAATAGCCTTTAAGCAAAAATATATCTAAATTGCCCTGGTTGTTTTCTCGAGTTTTTCAATGTTACCCATTATAAATAGCACATTAAGTCTTACCCACAGTATTAAGAATTTTTGACTATTGTCTAATTGTAAGCATTCTATATCACTTTTATGGGTTATTATAACATATTCTCTGTACAAAATTAAAAGGCAATAAAGAAATTCATGCTCAGTAAGTTTAATTACAGGGAAAAAAAAGCTACCAATAACAATAAGGAGGAAACTAAACCAATCTAGCAGCCCTGCTGTGTCACCCACACATCTCAGTTTATGAGACATTTTAAAAGAGATTGTGGTATTGATCATTATATTTCAGATGCTATCAATCCAAAGCAAAGGCGTCGACACTTCATTAGGAATTTTAACTTCCACGAATCTGACTCTACTAAGGTTAGCATAACAAATGCTGTCTTACTTTATTTTGTACAGAAGCTATGAATTTTAAGCACCATGAAGATAAATATCATGGAAAACAGCATAGCCTCAGCATGATGGGGCTCCAGGTTCTGTACGCATTTATCAGGTACAACTTGACACTTCTGTGGATTGTGCTCCGAGCCCTGTTTCACTTGCTACTCGTGTGCCATTTTGCCACAGAGAGAGGTCAGAACTTCTTGCAATATTGTAATATGTAATTGCAATTTGGTTCTTCTGTCCTAGGCATCTCCTGAAAATTTCTTTACTTAAACCTTTCATATGAAATATTCATCCGAGCTGCTCTGATATGGTGACAATCCTCAACTGTAAAGTGGAGGAGCCATTTTTGGACGCCTCTCTTCAGATGCCCAGATTTGCTTCTCTCTAGTACTTAAGAAATGAATAGCCTCCATCAGCTACATATAAGGCCTGATAAGCTCACCCCGTGACTCACTTTGCACTGTTATTATTCAGTGCCTTCCTTTCATGTGTCCACCAAACGCCTCTAGTTTAGCTCCAAAGCTCAGTGCATTTCCTCTGTTATTTTCATATTCACCAGCTCTCTGATGCAGCTGATTGCTGCCACTGAAGTAGGAAGAGTTTTACTGGTAGGCTCTCACCCAAGAAATTGCAGAGTCTAAGACTAACTTCAGATATTTTGAAATCAAAGTGTGTGTGTGTGTGTGTGTGTATGTATGTATGAGAGAATGTGTTGTGTGAGAGTGTGTGAGAGAGTGTGTATGTGTACGTGTGTGAGAGAGTGTGTGTGAGTTTGTGTGAGAGTGCATGTGTGTGTGTGTTTCAATTACTTTAAAGACATTTTGCTAATTTGTGGCAATTTTCTAGCATCCTGTGTTTTAATGAATGTTCCAGGGAAGATCTGTAGTGAGAGGTTGGGTTTCTCAAAATGAAAGGCATCGGCATTCACAGAATTTGGTCAAAAAGAAGTCCAGCACTAAATTGCACGTTGCTTTGGGTGTCAGCCATGAAAATTTGCTCAGCTCATTGCTGAAGGATATTGAAACACATTTCTCGCCGACATGGCGTCATCTGTGGTGTGGATGGAGCCTTCATGCTGACAAACACTGCGTGAGTGGCTGCTGGAGCCAGTAGGCACTCCTGATGATTAACTACAAAAATGCTTTTGACTCTGGCTGCTGACAGGAATGACAGTGCTTTGGCCAGACTGGCCTCCTTCTGGACACCAAAGCGTGTTCCCGTCTTGGTTTTACCATCTGGTTCCAATACAAGCCAGGGACGATGAGGAGAAGAGTCTGTTAGAGAGGCAGCAATAGACTAATTCTTTTGGCAGTTTAATCTTTCTCTGATCAATTAAAAAGAACAGTATGTAGGCCAGCAGAACAAAGCAACAGCTTCTGAAATTTTGACAAAGGTATTTTGAGCATTTTCCGAATGCAAGGGGGTCTTGACTACATGGGTCACCATATGTTTTTATTATGGTAAAGGTGGGTAAATATGTGAGCTCCTACTATGGAGCTGAAGTTTACCCATGGTGCTGCAAGAATACCGACGCTGCATTTTATATGACTCACTTCCTTCTAAGCAGCTCTAAATATATTCAGTTGGTGTAAGAATACTTAGCCCTGAGGATACTAAAAGCAGCAGAAATAATTCAAACTGGATATACTTATTTGAAATGTGTGTGACCAATGGTATTTTGGATTTTACTTTATAAAAGTTTGAAATATTTCTAGAGTAATGAGGTACCTAAGGAACGGGACTCAAAAACTATTTGCTGGTCTGGTGCTGGAGATGGATGAGTGGTTAAGAACACATACTGCTTGTGGTGGTTTGAATGAGAATGACCCCCACAGGCTCATATATTTGAATTCTTAGTTCCCTTTGGTGGAACTGTTTGAGAAGGATTAGGAGGTGTGGCCTTTTGGAGGAAGGTGTGTCACTGGGCTTGGGCTTCAAGGTTTCAAAAATTCATTCATTCCCCAGTTAATCCTTTCTCTCCTTTCACTTTTAGATAGGGATGTAAGTTCTTCGCTACTGCTCCAGCACCATACCTGCCTGTTTGCTGCCATGCTCCCTGCCATGATGGTATGGACCCATCCTCTAGAACTGTAAACTCCAATACAACTCTTTTATAAGTTGCCTTGATTATGGTGTTTTGCCACAGCAATTGAGAAGTAAAACATTGCTCTTCAGAGGACCTGAGTTCAGTTCCTAGCACCCAGACAGGGAAGCTCACAACTGCTTGTAACTCCAGTTCCAGGGGGATCTGACATCCTCTTCTGGCTTGCATGGACACTGCACATATTATGGTACAAAGGAGGCAGGTGCTTATACACATAAAAACAAACAAACAAACAAACAAACAAACAAACAAACAAGTCACTGATGCTTTATATCATCTCTGCAATATAGCCCTAAGGTAGTGCCATAATATAGATTTAATTTTCTTTTTTTAATACAGAGTCTGGCAGGTTTAGAACTCATGCAGACCAGGTAGCCAGGAACACAGAGTTCTAGCTGCCCTTGGCCCCCAAAAGTTGGGATTAAAGTTGTATGCTACCACATTTTGCTCAAAATTTTAATCTAACTTAATGTAAAAAATTTTTGAGTTTAAAAATTTAGACAAAGTCTAAATTAAAAGTGCTAGCAGGATCTCAAAAGTTCAGGGTAGCTTTGACTTTGCTGTATGGCTGAGGATGACCTTGAACTTCTGATCCTTCTGTCTCCACCTGAGATCACAGGTGTGTACCACCATACCTGGTTGAGGCAGTGCTGGGGTGCTAGGCAAACATTCTGCCACTTGAGTTACATCCAAACCCCTTACACAGTATTTTAGTGCACCTGTGTTTGGATTGAAACTTTTGACAGGAGATCTTGGGTGGTATTCTCACTTAAGTGTCATGCTGGTACTCAAAAGTTGGGCGTTTGAAATGTTCAGATATTGAATTTTTGCATCAGGGATGCTCAATCTGCGATAATATTTTTGTGAGGCTTTATAGTTTCCCAGATGCACTCAACTAGAATGCATTTCTTTACAGACGTTTTACACAGCTAGATGGGCAGACAGTATTTTCTATGCTTGCAATTAGCATACATGGAAATAGACTCAGAGATGCTAAATAATGTATGCAAAGTCACATAGCAGGTAGTGGGGACAAGGGTAGGCTGGAAGCTGGGATGAAGCTCTCCCTCTGGGGACTGTACTTTCCACTGTCTGGTATTCCTTAATGTCCCCCTGACAATAGTTCCATGGGTCAAGAAGGTGGGGACAGAACAGTACTCAGCTCTTCTTGTGACCTGCCATAAGCTTGCATAGAGCACATCTTGGTCTTGAGACATGAAGCCATAGATCCATTTTGTCAATAGGAAATATCAATGTTCAGTGATGAGAATTTGAGTTGTATAGATAGAACAGTATAAACTGATAACAACTTGGATGGGAAAGTACTAAGTTAGTAGGTTGCAACTCAAAGGGGCTTCTCTGTTGAGTAGTGCTGCCTGGTGATAACCGGGGAAGTTCCCAACATTTCTGTTCTGTCAGATTTCTTTCTTTTCCAATTCTTCTCTTTTAAGGCTTATATTTCTAATGCTCTCACCTTGACATGCAAGAGGTGGAGCTTTCCTAAATGGGAAAAGGGAAAAGATAAACCTACCCGAGCAGACACCTGTTTTTCAATGAGCATCCAATCTCTTTCATCTGGATCAACAATTTCCTGATTACTGATACACATATAAACTCACAGAGACATGCACAGGTTCAAACCAAACAATCATATCATGAGAAGAAGTGGGCCCACCTCTAACCGAGACACTATTTGTGACTGATACATACTGGGAATGGCAATATTAGTTTTCTCCAATGGACTCTTACTAGATATATCAACTTCGGTTCAAAGCAAGTTCCATGCCTAGGCACAAAACACTAGGCACAAAACACACTCCATGGTTCTTGTTTTTGTTTTGTTTTTAGGGTTCTTCTGTGGGCTTTTAAATTAATTAATTAGTTTTTTATTTATGTTTTATTGTTTTTTGATTGTTTTGATTTTTTTTTTTTGAGATACTGGGGAGAGAAAGAGAAGGAACATAAACTTGGATGGTAAGGATGCGTTGGGAGAGGGGAAAGCATATTATCAAAATACATTATATAAAATACAGCTTTTCAAGTCTCTAAATTTGTTGTTTATTTTTTGAGACTATGGTTACATCATTTTCTTCTTCCCCTTTCTTCCTCCAAACACTTTTCATATATCCATTCTTGTTCTCTTTCAAATTCAAGGCCCTTTTTTCATTAGTTGTAATATATACATACATATATATACATATTCATATATATATATACATATACAACATATATATGTATATCCGTGTATATGTATGTATATATGCATGTGTGTATCTGCATACATATGCATAAATACAACCTTCTCAGTTTGTATAATGCTACTTATATGTATATATCTTCAGGGCTCACCATTTAGGGTTGGATAACTAATTGATCTGCTCTTCCCTAGGGAAGAGTATTTCTCCTACTTTCAACATTCCTTGGTTGCCTGTAGTTAGTTCTACATGTATGGTTGAAGCCTCGTGTGACTTTCCCTGTTTATGTTAACATGTTTATTATTGTTGTCCTTGTTTGGCTTATGTTTGGGGGACTTATGCTGGTAAGACTTTATGTGTACAGCTTCTAACATTACCAGGAGACACAGTTTTACAGGAATCTCCCTCATCTCTGGCTCGAACAATCTTTCTGCTTACTCTTCCACTATGCTCCCTGAGACTTAGCTGTGAAAGTTCTTTTGTAGATGTATTCTTTTTTTGTAACTGGGCTCTATAACTCTGAATTTCATTGGTTGTAGTTTTCTGTAATGGTCTGTCTGTTGCACAGAGAATTTCCTTGATGCAGGGTGAGGACTATACTTAATTGTGGATGTAAAGACATCGTATTTAGAGTATAGTTACAGATTGTACTGGTTTAATGAAGTGGTGGTTGTAGGCTCTTTCCCAAGATCTATGGCTTCACTAGCTGTTGCTGGAGGTATTAAAAAAGAGCGACCGGTTCTCATGGCTCTACCGCCATCTAAGTTCCCAAACTAATGTCAGCACTGTTGGACTGTCTGGCACCAGCCAAGTGTTCTCATCTGGGCAGGCTCTCCGGCAGGGCTGGAGCTCGCGAGTTCCCTTCGCAGCCACGCCAGCCCCACGCAACGACCGTCTACCCCATGATCAGCCACCACATTACCCATCACCTGGTAAAATCAAAACTCTTAAGGCTTATAGTTAGCCAGTCAGATTTATATATCAATAAAATCTCAATATACAAGCTGTCCACACAGTTTAGACAAGTTATTCCAATTGTCCTAACCTTGAGATTTCATGTCTACGTATGCTACTTAAAGACACGAGGGCCCATGTCCACTTCCGTTTTCCGCCGCCTTCTCTCCCTTCCGGTGTCTCTCTCCTTCCCACTCTTAGCTCTGCCTTTTTTTTTTCCCTGTCCAAATACAGGCTTCCTGTTGCACTAATATTTAAAATAGATTGGACAGGGAAATTTCTGCCACAGCTAGCCTTGGGTAGTCGGCTAGGTTTCCAGTACCAGGCTTCATCGCCTTCTGGTTGAGCAGGTCTTAAGTCAAACCACAGACTTTTTGGGTACTTCCTGTTGGTTACAAGGCCTTTTTGCCACGACCCCACCCTCAGGGTTATTGTGCTGTGTTGGTCTTTGATGTGGCTCATAAATGTCATAGCTGCGTAGCACTGTTGGTTCCTTCCCTTCTTTGGAAGCTTGCATAGTGCCTTCTGGTACCACAAAAGAAAACTAGTCCTTAAAAAAGAGGCATTTGGGTCAGTTACCACTCAGGGGTCTCCAGGCCCCTGTGTTTGAAGTCCACCGGGTCCTCAGCAACCTTCCACCACTGGGGGACAATCAAAACCAATAGCAATAGCCTGTAACATTTGGCGTGTCTCTTGGACAACCTTGACCAACAACTCAGTGGAAAGCTTGTACCTAGTGTTGGAGTTTTTATTTACACGGCTCTTGGAGGGAGCATGGTCAGCTTACATGGAGACATTTCATTTAAACAATGTATGTGTATTTGTAAACATACCAACATAAACATATTATAGGTATTTTAGGTGGATAGATAAGAGATATAATTCCTTACGACCTTCTCAGACAGCTTTACATTATTTTACTCTCCATCTTTCTTAAAGAACAGGACCAAAATATAATCGCATAAAAAAACTGAAAAAATAAAGTAAAAAAACCAAAACCCGAACCCCCTAAAAAACCAAACCTCCTTGATTATCATCATGTAAATAAATCAGAGGCACAGGAGTTACAGCCAACGGCAAAGACAGCAGGAAAGAGACCAAGATAGACCCATGTGAAGGTTAATCTTCGTTGCCAACTGATTGGATTTGGATTCAATTAGGTGACACACTCCTGGGTCAAGAGAAGTTTAACTGAGAGGGAAAGACTCTCAATTAATGTGGGTGGCTCCATCTCATGGTTAGGTTCTGTTACTGAATTAAAAAGGTGAAAGCAAGCCGAGTCCCAGCATTCCTCGCTTTGTGTTCGCCGTGGTTGCTTCAAGCTCTTCCCGCCATGCTTTTCTCTCCAGGATAAATCGCACTCCCCAGACTACAATACAAAACAAAGCCTCCCTTAAGTCGCCTTTGTTAGGTGTTTTGCCACAGCAGTGGAAAAAGAAATATCTAATACAGACCCCTTTAGGATATTCTTTTAAATCAGACCACAAGGGACAAAACTAATATTGTTTTTTCCATTCATTGCAGTGTTTGTGACTGAGACTTCTCTAACAAAACCGCAGGAGGAAAGCATACTTTGTTTACTTAATATAATTTTTACAGAGATGGAAGTCTTTAAAAATGAAGTCTCCCCCCATCTCCAATATAAGTATGAAGGGAGGCAAAAAGAGTGTGATTTAATGGTGAATTAGGCAGGGCATGCCCACCCTTTTCTATAATGTGATTTCTTTTGGGTCATGGCGGACTCCTTGACCTACAATGGAGGAAGATCGGTTAGGCTTTACGGTGTTCTTCTGGGAGATGTTGCTGGAAGAATTCTAGTTTCTTTTCTCTCCCTCAGGGTAGTGGATGAGGAGCAGTCAGAATCTCTCCCAGTGCTGTTTTCTTGGCACACCCTCACTGAGGCAGTGTGTCCCAAACCCTTTCGTTATAGAGAAGGAGAGCTTTCCAAAGCCTGCTTGAATGTTGTCAAGTATACACTCCTATGACTATATCCCACTATGTGACACGTACATACATACAGCTGTCTATTTATTCACAACGATCTTTTCAGATTGAAAAGCGAGGCAAATCTCAGCGAAGCGTTCATGGGTTCTTTGAGCACAACCCGGGTCACTCAAGTTTTCTTCAACTCAAGCTTTCCTGTTTAAAGCTGGCATTTTAATTTACCAGTGTTAAGAGGTCCATTTGAAGAAAGTCACACTTCCTTTGGAGGTTCATGTGTTGATCATCTGAACATCTGTCTTCAGGCGCCCACCCTGGAAGACAAAATAAAATAAAATAAAATAAAAAAATAAAGGAGTTTGTTGACTAGAAGTTTTTAAAAAAGCTACTTTTTGTGCTGGTAAGATAGTTCAGCAGGGAGAGGAGTTGCTGTCAGGACTGGCAACCTCAGGTGGCCGCCGTGCACCCACACATGTGGCAGAAGGAGAGAACTGACTCCTGCCAGCTGTCCTCTCACCTCCATGAGTACACCTTTGAGCACACATGTGTGGGCACACCCATAATTTAAATAGCCACTTGAAAGCCACTTTAAACATGTTAAGAAATCTGGATTTGTCATTTGTTCCCTGATTCTGATGACCCGATGGCACTGTTCTGCTCACCAGGGAACACTGTCATCCTTCAGATAACAGGCTTTGCTCCCGATTATAGGTTGGTTGGAGATTCTCTTCTCATGCTTACACAATAAAATGCCCTTTATCAATCAGTATATAAGTTAATGATACTGAACTATTGACTTGTTTTGAAGATTAAATAAAAGCAATTTTTGTATGGACTTTAGTACAATAATTGTCATATAGTTAATACTATGTAAATGTTTTTATTTAAGAACAAAGATTAATTATGACCGTGTCTCAAAGCTTTTTATAGTACTTGTGGTGGATCCAGAAGATGATTTTTCTAATAAAGCATATTTTAGTAAATTAAGTTACTCAATAAATGAAATTTCATAAAATTTAAGTATTATCTACAAACAGAACTATGTGAGTGAACAGTTTTATTTATATAGAAAGTGATGTATTATGAGTAAGGATGGGGTGAAGAATAAGAAGAAAAGAGAAGTAAGATGGCTGACCATTTGGACAATGTAGTAGTTACTTTGCAGAATCATCCAATATAATCCCCACAGCAGTTTTGTCTTTTTTTCACATAAGAAGAGAACTTGGCACATGAAAACACGTATGCTGTTTTCATCTGAGGCTCAGAGTATTTGGGTCATTGGAGACTACCTTGAGAAGTACTGCACATGGGTGTTCTAACAACCAAAGCCTACGCTACACTGTATGAACTGGCAATTGAGGATAGGGGTATCCAGGGGACAACTGGACAGTGTATGCTCAAAGCCTTAGCAATAAACATGATAAAGTCATGCCAGTCTCTGAAGTCAACCCAAGGAAGAAAGTTACGGCTTCTTAACTTGTTAAGAGTAAAGTAGCACATACTATAATTTTACATGGACCTTTAGATTTTCTCAAAAATATTAGGAAGAAAATTACACTTCTTTCATCGACAATGGAACTAAAAGGAGCTGATAAGTTACTTGTTTTGGCTCATGCCTTCACAAAATAACATAACTAGTATTAAAATTTAAATTGACTGGGCAGCAAAGACCATTCTCTTGACTTTGAGCATTGCCTTCTCAATGTATAGAGATGTCAGAGGGTCATTGCCGAGCTGCATTTTAGTGTAAAATGGGAAAATTCAAATACCATCAGAGAGATGGTTGAACAGATGCTGCTGTAACCACACAAAACCATCTTTTCAGACACCAAAAATTACACTAGGGATAGTACGTGCCAAAGAAAATGAAACCAAGACACATTTTATTTTATGTGAATTTCTTTTCATGTAGCTACAGTGAGATAGAACTACAAGGTTGAAAAACTCACCATTTGGCCCAACATTACATGACATCTTACAACTGCTTGCTCACTTTAATTCTACGTGTCTTCACTGAAGGCCCTGGAATCATGAAGTTGCCCTTGGTGGTACAGGTTGTTATCCAGAAGGAGAGAGCCAAGTGCGATCAGTGGATCCCCACTGTGGCTCCTAATACCCAGCAAGGGTTTCATTTAGCTGGGTGATGGCTTCACACATTTATTTGAGTGGGGGGGGGGATGGTGGAGTGTATCCTTAGAACACAGGATATCATTGCTGTGCACTTTGACAGTCAGAAATATGAGTTATTTCTGCAGGCTTGAGCTGGTTGGTTCAGTAGATATCTTGTCTTGCTGTCTTCTTTATGTGATTTTGACATAATGATAGAGAAAACACCTTATTAAGTTCTCCAGTGGACCAGGAAGAAGATGTTAACATTTTGAAACACAAAATACTGCACTTGAGGAACATAAAATGAAATGGGCAGCTGAGGTAATTACAGCACATTCTCAATTTGCTGGCGTTTAACCACTTAGAGCTCTTTATTAACTGATTTGTGTGTGTGTGTGACCATGGGCACTCTTGTCAGGAGCAGGAGAAAGAAGTGACTGATAATTAGCACACTTGTCTCCGGACTGTAATTTTTCTTTTACTAATAAGACAAAGCTAAGATACAGTCTCAACTTAGCTCTCCAGAGGATGGATGGAAGTTAGTCTATTTATTTAACTGAATTGCTCATGTTTACAATTTCATGGCTGAAGCCAGAAAGATGTAGGCTGAGTATTGTCGCATTAATCATACTGTTAAATTAACATTTCAGTTCTATAGCTTTTCTCTCTTCATATATGTTCTCTCTTTATATCTATATAATATATCTATATCTGTATCTATCTATCTATCTATCTATCTATCATCTATCTATCTATCTATCTATCTATCTATCTATCTATCTATCTATCTATCTATCATCTATTGAGATATATTAACCCAGCCAAATTCACTGTATCATCTACAGTCTGTTCTTAGGGACCATAGAGGGGATTTAGGCCTCCTATAATGCTTTAGTCCCTTCGCTTGCGGGATAGCAATCTCAACCATCCACATATGCGCATGTGTACACATAAATACACACAGCTCCTAGTTTTCAGGAGGGAAACATAAATAAGGGCACACCGAGTGCCTTTCTTTGGCTGCACACTCTAGCTGCAGTGAACTCTCCTTGACTCGAGATGAAACACTCCATTATCCAAGTCGAATGATCATCTAGAAAAAGTCGGCTGTGTTTAAACTATGCTTAACTGTATTTAAAATAAAATACAACATATTTACATTTTCTCCCCTAGTTTATTATAAAGTTTACACTTTAAAAATTTTTAAATAGAAAACGTTCTCCAGAGCTGGGATTTGTATGTGTTCTTTTGACTTAGCTGCGAGAATCAATCAGATCATGTTAAGGTGCACAATAAGGCTCTCTTCGAAGCCTATTATTAAATATACATAAGAATAGACGTTTTTGTGTGTTCAGAAATAAAGAGAAAGAAAGTGTTCTCTGTTTTTGAAGATTGAAATCCTTCAAAGCTTTTTCGATTTCGGGAAAACAAAAGGCTATTGTAAACCAGAGCTTTGAAATGGGCGAAGACAGCCTCAAAGTAATTAATTGCTCATTCATGAGAAAAAAAAAAAGTACGAATGGGAGGCAAAAGTTAACCCCTCAAAATAAAGTGTGCAGCTACCAAAACAGCCGTCGGAGCCTCTGTTTTGAAACAAGATGGGCCTCTTTGTGCTGCTGCTGGTTTTGTTTTGAGGATTGGTGGCTGGGGCTGATGACAAAAGACACTTAGCATGGGAAGATGGACCGGTTTCCTCTCAGGGGAAGGGCTTGCTGCTTACAGTACTTCATTCTGAAAGCTCAGGTAAAGACTCTCCAATACCTAGCCCCCAACACTTTTAATGCATTATACACATGGCATTCTTTGTTATGAGGTTGTCTAATTAAGACATAAATGCATACATACACACGCATACAAGGAAAAGTGATTATTTGGCTTCCAGGGGGCTGTGAACAAGTGCTTGAAATTGAAGACTATGTAGGATTTTTTTTCTCTCTAAAACACTCAAATTAAGTGATCAATCCTATTTAGAAAGGTTTTTCAATATATTCCATGCCCCAGGGAATCTTGCTCCAACCAAGAGCTGCGGCTGGTAGCTACTATGCCTACATTTGCAACAGCTTGAGCTATGCCATCTCACAGGGCTTAGGGAAATTGCTGCCAGCATAAAGCAAATAATTCCCTCCCTCTGGCCCTCAGGAATCACAGGAAACTGTAATTTCTCATTATCAAACCTTCTGCTCCATGTGTCCTGCTGTACCTCCGAACCACGAGTGTTGTTCACGATCACCTCCCTGTCATAAGCACAGGTGTGTATGTATTTTGATGTGGCAAAATCACACCCAGCCCTCCCCAGTATAACATCTTTCTGAGGTGATGCAAGGAATCTGAAGCAAAATGAAGGGTGGCTGAAATGTACGCATCGTTTTAGTATTAAAATCCTGACTGACTTGACTTACGAAGGGGCATACACTTAAGTTAGTTGGAAGATCAAGTGTTCATCTGAGTTTCATCTGAAATATTCATTTACTTTATCTCAGAGGGCCCAAGGAATTGCTTTTGAAATTTCATTTCTAGGATAACCTAACCGGAGAACTCTTTCTTGATTTATTTGATCTCTTAAAATAACAATCACAATGAAACAGACAATAATTTGATATAAATAATAGTAATAATAATGATAATAATAGGTAAATTAGTTTCCATATATGAATTTTTTGTTCCACCAAGGATTTTATTCGAAAATTTACCCTAAAAGCTTAGGAGCCACTTTCTTTGATTGCAGGTGATAAATGGTTATTTAGTTTAGTTTCTTGGATAGTATGCAAACTTTATTTATTATCTATCTATCTATCTATCTATCTATCTATCTATTATTTATCTATTTTAATTTTTTAAAATTGAAAATACCTTCTTCCCGTAGTATATATCCTAACCACAGTTTCCGTTCCCTCCATCCCCCGACCCTTACCCTCTCCTCCAGATCCACTCCCTCTTTGTTTCCTTATAGAAAAGAACAGGACTCCAAGAGACAACAACCAAATCCAACCAAATAAAATACAATAAGACAAGGCAAAAGCCCTCATGGGGGTGGGCACAGAGAGACTCACAGCCAGACTTTATGTGGAGAGAGAGAGAGAAAGTCCAAATTGGAGGTCTTCCTCTGGTCCCTCTCCTCGGAGCAAACTATACTTAAAATAGAGAAGGCAATCATTGGTTTAAATATATTTTTTATTTTAGTATTTTATTTATGTTTATTGGTGCTTTGCTTGAATGTATGTCTGTGTGCACTGTGTGGGCAGTGTCTATAGAGTCCAGAAGAAGGCGTTGGGCTCTCTGGAACTGGAGTCACAGACAGTTTTGAACCACCATGTGGGTGCTTGAACCCAGGTCCTCTGGAAGAGCAGTTGGTTTCTTAACTGCTGAGCCATTTCTCTAGTTCCATAAATAATATTTTTTATTAGATAATGCATTCTGAATTTTGCAGAATGCCAGGGCAGTGCATGACTCTGCTACCCAGCTGGAGCAGGAATGTTAGTTCCTTCTGTGTGGGCAACAGAATGTGGGATATTGCAATTGAGGCATTGGTGGTAGCTTTTATGGTGGAAAGATGGTTTCAGGAGAACTAGGAATTGAATAAAGAAGTCTGAGGAGTTGCCTCAGGAGGTAGAGAGATGGTGGGTAGGGAAAAAGAATTGCCATGGACTAGATGACCTCATCTTGCTACTGTGCCATAAGGTAAGGTGGGTGAGCAGTGGAGATTCGCTCTTACTACAAGAAGAAGCTTTTCATTGTAACGGCAAAAGCAGAGATCTTGTATTAGTTTAGATGGGGAGCTTCGTATTGACAAGACACTAGGAAGTTGAAACTTGCCTGTGATGATTACCTCCTGTTTTGAATCTTTTGAATTCTGGCTGTAACTCATCAGCAATGTCTAATAGAAGAATTCTTGTTAAAAAGACTCATGCAAACATTTGTTCATTCAGTCAACAGTCACTGAGGGCAATAATTGTGTTCTTCAGTTTCTTTGAGAATTAGTTGGAGAAAAATCAATGCAGTAGGAATTTTAAATGATAAAGTATATTCTTTTTTTTTTAAAGAATTTATTTATTTATTTTGTGTAAGTACACTGTAGCTGTCTTCAGACACCCATATCAGATCTCATTATGGATGGTTGTGAGCCACCATGTGGTTGCTGGGATTTGAACTCATGACCTCTGGAAGAGCAGTCAGTGCTCTTAACCACTGAGCCATCTCACCAGCCCGACAAAATATTTTCTAGTGGTTATGTCTGTTAATGTGTATTTCTATGATTTATCTGGGCGTTCATAATTGAAACAGTATAGGCAAAGTGTGTCAAGCCTTTAGAAGACAGAGGTTATGTCCAGAGACAAGTTGGAAAGACACTGTGGAGGTAACAGTGTTTGAAGCAGGTTTTGGAGGACGAATGAGCACACTGTTCTATAATAGGGTACTCCAGGAAGCATGAGATTATGGTCAGGTAGGAATGTAGCTTCAGTAGATCTTTGCAACTGATTGGATACAGAGAATAAGGAAGTACTGCTTTTCTTTGGTTTAGAGTGTTTGCTATGACACTGAGGTCATTATAGATTAGGGAATAGAGGAGAGAGTTAGGGTGATTAGTTTAGGCCACAACTAATTCGGAGCAACTTCTTAGTCTGTTCAGATGGGCAGGTTCAGCCAGTAATTTGAACTGAAGGTAGGTATGTGGGGAGGTTCTGGAGCCAAGGGCTTCAAGTCCTCCAGAAAGCCTAGATAGGATTAACGTGGGCTCCTGAAGATAAAGAGGCACAGGGACAAATCTTTGGGAGTGGGAGTGGGAGTGGGAGTGTCTCATGGAGGGAGCAGAGGGGAGGCTAAGGGTAGTTAAAGGGCCATGTAGTAGGGAATTACAGGGAAAAGGTATAATCCATTGGAAAAGAACTAGCTATTGGAGCTTGATGGGATAATCATGTATACACACACACATGCACGCACAGACGCATGCACACACACACATTCTCTGTCTCACACACAAATCTTTCTCTCTCTCCTCTCTCTCTCTCTCTCTCTCTCTCTCTCTCTCTCTCTCTCTCTCTCTCTCTCTCTCTCTCTCTCTCTCTCTCTTTCTCCTTCCACCTTGTAGGCTCTGGAGATCAAGTCCTTGAACCTGATGGCAGGTTCCTTTGTTTACCGAGCCATCATGTTGGTCCTACAAACTTCAGTTCCTTTTTTTTTAAAAAATGATTTTTTACTAGTTCTTTGAGAATTTCATTTAAAGTGTTTTGATTAGATCCACCCTTTTCAAACTCTTCCAAGATCCACTCCCTGTTGTTCCCTTCCCATCCACCTTTGTGTCCCTTCCTCAACTAAGGTCAATTTGTGCTACTCAGATATTCCTGGATGTGTGGTCTTCCTCTGGAGTGTGGTTAACTTATCAGAGAACTTATCTTTCCTCTACCAGTAGCTAAGAATTGGCACTAGTTACTTGGCTAGGGGTGGGACTTCATGCACAGATATCTTCTCCATGTGGGGATTTGGTTTGGTCTTGTGCATGCTGTCACAACCACCGCAAGTTCATATGAGCAACTGCTGTCCTGCTGTGTGTAGACGACAGGTTTTTTTTTTTTTTTTTTTTTTTTTTTTTTTTTTTTGTAGTTACCCTCAGTCTCCGGCTCTTACATGCTTTTTGCCCATCTTCCACAATGATCGTTCAGCTTTGGGAGGAGGGATACTGTAGGTATGCTTCATTAAGACTGAAAATTCTATAATCTCTTATTCTCTAGACCTTCAGCAATTGTGGGTCACTACGCTGATTGCCATCTACTGCAAACAGAAGCTTCTCTGATGAGGGTTGAAAGATGCCTTAATTTATGGATGTAATGGTAAGTCAGAACTTGGTTTACTACTATGTCCGTTTAGCAGGATACTACTAGTAGATTCTCCTTTGGGGCTTATGACCTGCATATTCATAGGTTCTTACTGATAATGAAATTAAGTATGAGTCTCACTTTGTGGAGTGAGACTTAAATCCATTCAGAAAGAGGTTGGTTACTTCCTTGACAGTCATGCCACTATTGTACCAACAAGCACAGGCTAGTCTTTATAGTAGCATACAGGATTCACAGCCAGGTATGACTGCTAATTGCATTTATTTTTTGGTAATATGTATAATAGGAAGGTTAGCCAGTGGGGACGAAGCTTTCATGTCACTACCAGCTTAATTAGTATATGTTCTATAATTCAAGTATGTGTCTTTTTTCTTCAGCAACAGGGAGTTACTGTGAAGTTATGGAGAGGAACCAAAAGCATTGGCAGTAGCCAATAATGTTTGGGGGCTTTGGCAACTGCATTGAACAATAACTCTAAAAGAAATAAGCCATTCCTGAGACCAGGCCTGTTATTTGTTAGTCTGTTGTTGTCTATGTGGGGCATCATTCATTGCTCCATTTTAGGATTGGTCAATCTTAACATTTTTATTTTTTAAATGTATGTGTATAGATAGATATACTTTAGGAAGCTTCTACACCGATAGGTTTTCATATGACATTTTTGAAAAGTCTTTAGTGTTATTTATTCCTCCCAGTTTCTAACTTCCACCCTGCTCCCACTTCAGTTCTCCCTTCTTGTTCTATAATTCCACTTTAACCCTTTACATACCACCTTCTATCTCCCCTTCCTTGACCACCTCCAAGCCTCCTTTGTAATTTCCTGACATCTGTGAATATTCTAAATGAAACACACTTATCTGGAGATTCAAAGTTAATGTCTACAAATGAGAGAGTCAATATGTGATGTTTGTCTTTCTGGATCTGGGTTAACCACACAGAAGAATTGTTTTCAGCTCCAATCATTTGCCTGTAAATTTCATAGTTTAATTTTTTTCTTAATAACTGAGTAATATTCCATTGTATAAATCAGTTGATAGATGGATGGTCTATTTTCATCAGTGAATATGGATGAACAAGTATCTCTGGAGTATGATATGAGTTGTTTGAGAATACGGTCAAGAGTGGATAGCAGGATTATGTGGTAGTTTAAGTTTTAGCTTTAGTTTTAGTTTTGTGAGAAACCTCTATACTGATTTTTATAGTGGAAATTTGCACTCTCAGCCACAGTGTAAAAGTAACTTTTTTTTCCTGATGTAATTGT
Organism: Arvicanthis niloticus; assembly: GCF_011762505.2. Classification (NCBI taxonomy): domain Eukaryota; kingdom Metazoa; phylum Chordata; class Mammalia; order Rodentia; family Muridae; genus Arvicanthis; species Arvicanthis niloticus. The sequence goes on from NC_047668.1 coordinate 17,429,364, forward strand.
TGTCTCGAAGGCTTACTGCCTGTCTGCTAACCTAGGCCTAGTCCTGGAAGCTTCTCGCCTCTGTACAGTCTTATCTAGAATGTTTTCAGCCCTTGAGCTTACTGCTAAATAAGCTTCCCCTTTCTTTTTCTTTCTGATCTCTGGCTGGCTGACTCAATTCAGCTGTTCTAGCTCAAACTCCTCTCCATGCTGACTGATTCAGTCTGGCTTCTCTCTCAGTCTTTCCTGAATTGCTCTGCTTGGCCTCATACTAACTTTGACAATATCTTTTAATCTTCTAGCTCTTTCTCATTTTCTAGCTCATTCTGTCTTCACCTGAGTCTAGCTTGTTCTTTCTCTATGTCCTGTCTCTGTAAAAACTCTCTTGGTAGAACTGCCTCCTTACTTTTTCTCTGCACTGCTCTCTTTTAAGTAGTTTCCCTTTCTTCTCTCTTCTCATGAGAGTTGGACATATTCTATTTTGTCAAATCTTTTTCTGATTCATCACTTTGTCTGCCACTCAATTAGACATGACTTTTAAACATGGGTTCTTCCTTCCACAAACTAACTTTACCTTTGTTGTTTGAGATTAACGATGTGTTTGAAGAGTGTTCTGTATTCTAGCCAGAGGGATTAAAGGTGTGTGCTAAGTAAGGGCTGAGCTATACCACAACTAAAAATAGTTTTTTTCCTAATAAAAAACACAATCTTGGGGTTCATAGTATGATCAAATACCCTGCAATACAACAGTGAATAAATGTTTTCATTTCTCTATATCCACATTAGCATTTGTAGTCATTTGTTTCTTGTATCTTAATCATTTTGACTGTGGTAAAATGGCGTCTCAAAGTAGTTTAGTTTGTATTTCCCTAATAGTTAAGGATGTTGAACAATAAATTTTTTTTTCCTGATGTTTGTGTTTCATCTTTTAAGAATTGGTTGGTTTTGTGTTGTTTGGATATAGCCTAATTATTAGTGATTTTTTTTTAGTATACAATTTACCCCATTAAAGTTAGATTCCTTGCTTTTTGAGGGGGGTGGTTCTTTCATTTAAATTTATTTGGTTAAAGCTCTTGAGTTTACTTTTAAAACAATGACCTATGTTCCACACTAAATCAGTTGTTGCAATCCATGTTCATATTTATTGTTGATATTAAATATGCTTATCCAGGTACCTGTCTTTTTAAAATAAAAGTAAACATTTGCATTTTAAAGTTCTGAATGTGGTTCTCATCAAAGAATACTGATAATAAAATTGATTCTACTAATTATAAGTCCTTGAATTGATGCAGTACAATCTATTATTATAAAAACAATCATGTTTAATATATATGAGATAATTATAGAAATATCAGGAAAACATAGTTGTTTCTAATATGATGTTTTCTTTCCACAGGAATATTATAGAAACTAGTCATGAATATGGGATGGAAAAATTATCTGAATATATGATTGTTCCCAGTAGGATGACCCAGAAAGGAGTGAAGATTAAAAGTAGGTTGTGCTTCTAGACAACATGGTATCTAGGGTAATAGTCATGATGGACACTGTACAGAAGGAAAGGGTATGCTATTAATAATGACACAGGGAAGGGCAGGTATAGAGAAAGGAATAGGGAAGAAGTCTCCAAAAATCCTGTCAGAAAGATGAGGCTAATAGCCTTCTTTTCATATTTCCTTATTTTAGCCAGAAAGATAAATGTTTGTGCTATATTTTGACTAAGGTGATGAATGAAATAACACTGCTTTTCTTTTCTTTGAAGAATGAATATATTTATATTGGCAATTTAAAGTGGAAAAAGATTAATGTGAACACATGTTTCGTTTCTATTTCTTAGCTAGGGAGGTCCCTCAGAGAGCCAAATAAACCCAGGCTGAGCACGCTGTGTAAATGATATGGAAAGATTTTACAAGCTGAAATCTGTGCTTCCCTACTCAGCCAATCCCTTGTCCCTACCAAAGAGGGAGAAATAAAACTCTTCTCTGGGTTGGGGAACAGAGAATGGGGAGTTAGCTTCAGAGTGACAGACCAGTGGGAGGGGACCCTGAAACCACATCACCTTTTCAGGCAGAGTCTCAGGCAGGGTAACCAAACCCAGAAAAAGTCCACTGAGCTTGGAGATGTATGTCTTTCTTTCTATGGCTATGCTGTGGCTTTTGTGTAAGTGTGGGGTGGTATCAGTTACTAGTTAATGACAGTCTAGCTTGTCTATTCATTAGGAGAGAGACACCAGCTAGGTCCTAGGAGCTTTTTCTTTGATGCATGCCCAGATGACTCATAATGTAACAGTGTTCTTCACAAGTTTCCAAGAGGTGACATGGCTGGCCATAGCCTTTTAGTTCTTTCTGATGCTCAAGATATCCTACTAATGGCTGCTTGAACAGCAAACCTCCGAGTTTGTGGCGATGACCCTACATTGACTTGTTGGAAATGGTAAAAGTAGGAAAAAAAGAGGCTAAGATAAACCACAGAGTAGTGAATTGTGTGTGTGTGTGTGTGTGTGTGTGTATCCTCAAAAAAGCACATTTTCCAGTCACATTTATTAATAGTATGAGATAACAAAGGAATAATGAAAGACAATTGTGTACTTAGGAGGAAATTAGTTGCCATGATTAATCTATTTTCTTAGTTCTACTATTACGAATACATTCACTATTCCTTATGAGAGCACTGTGAACACTGAGTTAAATTTCTCTAGGCAATTTGCAACACTAAGAATATGCCTTTCCAGACTAATGACTCTTTCATGGATGCGATGGAGAAGATATTCAGCATCTGTAATTCTCTTTGGCCCAAGAGTGAAGAGATAAGTAGTAATCATGCCTTCAAGGTAGAATTCATAATCAAATCCTTAATTAAACTCAATATGGAAAGTCCTTAATAAATATCAAAATCTGACTATCAGATTTTCTGGCAAATATTTAATGCTGTGTTCAGTTAATGCTATCCTCACATTGCTGTGGAAAGAATTGTGCTGCTCCTCTTATTTCCTGGGTGCATAGGACTATCAATGTCATATTTAAATGGAGATGCAACCTATATGTTAATAATGTACTTTCATATTACCCTATTTTTGCCTTATACATACTTAACACTTTCCGAGGAATTTCAATTTCTTTTGCTATTTTAGCATTTATATTCATTATGTATTAAGTGAATATGTATGGCTGATTCTCTCTTCAAGGAGTTTTTAATCAGATCTGTTCTAGTTGTTGAGACCCGAAGTCTCATTGCCTTTCTTGACTCTTCTGCCTTTCATAGTTCACTTCTTTCACCAAACTCTCTCAATCCTGCCTGCCTAGGGGCATTTGATCAACTCTTATCTGTCTTATTGCTGTGACCTCGTCCCAGCTATGTCATTCCTCGAATGCATTCCTGTGATAACCTCTTTTCTCCTGCCTCAGCCGGTTGCTGTCTTCTCTTAGCACTCCAAGGATCCTAATCGAGTATGAGTCAGATCTTGGCCCCCTTTTCTTAAACTCTGCAGAAGCCTCAGCCCACTGTTAAAAACCTGAGTCTTTTTAATGGCTTGAAAGTCCATTCACGATTTAGACACTCCTCCTGTCTCCCATCTTTGTGACTATATTTGTTTCTGCCCCTCACTCTCTCACCTCCATATCATGCCTTCATTTATTCTTCTCCAGTCAGCTCCTGGTGTTTCTGGTACCAAAGGCTATCCTTTCTGCCTTGCAAGCCCCACGTCCATACACTTTCGTGGTACAACCTTTGTTCTTTCTTAGAGGTCTTTACTTGAAAGCCATGTTTTTGAGTATCTGGATAATGCCTCTGAAATTTCAACTCCATGACACTTTCTCTTCACCTGTATCTTCTCTATCTGCTTCATGTTCCTTAAAAACACGATTTAGTGTTTATTGGATATAACTGGATATAACATTTAGAGTATATTTATCTTGCTTACTTTATGTCCCCTACAAGAATATATGCTTTTTGGCTTTGCTGACACAGGAAAGTTCAAGATCATCTTGGGCTATAGAATGAGTTCAAGGCTGGTCTAGACAATATATATATATATATATATATATATATATATATATATATACACACACAGATATATATGGTCTATCTCAACTATGCAAGAATGCTAAGTAAGAACAGGTATTTTTATCTGTTCTTTTTTTGTATTGTTAGTGTTTAGAATATCTCAGTAGCTTTATATAAAGTGGTTCCCACAACCCTTCATGCTTACTCACCTGTGACAAACTTCCATCCCCCGACTTTAGTCTCCCTGTGTGTTTGTTCAGTCCACAAATGCACAGTGTTACCTGCTATGCCTTAGCCTTGACTCCTTGCAACTGAGATGATGAAAATAAGGACTCTGCGTAGGTTGTGCTATCTCAGGCCACCCTGGGCAACATTCCTCCCAGCTGGATCCAGTCCTCAGGATTCTTTCTGCTGAAAACCATAGTGACCTAGACAAACATTTAGGAAATACCTTGTCCCCAGGAAAGTTACAATGTAACTTATAGTTTAATTCCAATTTTCAAAAAATGGGCCATGATTACCTAGATGCAGAATGAGCAAAAAGTTCATCATTTTTGGACATAAATGTTTACTTTTCATTTTTATACCTATTTTCTAATTAATGATGTGCAGGGAATCATAATTGGGCTTTTAAACAAAATAATTAAACACTACCCCCACAGAGAATAAATAAATGAATATTTGAAATATTTCATTCCTGTGGATTAGCCTTGACCAAACAGGGAAAATCATTTAGATTGTAGAAGCCCACCTGTTGGATTTAGATCCCATCGAGAGGAATGAAAATCAGCAACGGACACGTGATTTCATTGTGGGAATGCACGTGTTAGAATTTCTCAAGGAAAAAAAAAGTCATCTTTTTTTTTATATGTATACATGCATGGGCATCTAGAAAGAGGTAGAATTACAGTCTTCTTTCTGTTTAGGCAAAATACTTGGAAATTAGAATAGACTGACTGCATAGGACATGCATATAGCAGTTGAGAGAGAAGCTCACCAATTAGAAATGTTTAACCTGTATTGGAGGTCTCCTGTGGTATGTCTGTAAGAATCTGGACATTATGTACCTCAATTTTCGTACCAGCAAGAGAGTACCTGCTTCAAGGGTTGGTGGGAAGATGAAATAAGTTAATTCAGGAACACCACTTCAAGCAACATGTGAGTGCTATTAAGAACCTACTGTGTTGAGCAGTGGTGGCGCATGCCTTTTAATCCCAGCACTTGGGAGGCAGAGGCAGGCGGATTTCTAAGTTCGAGGCCAGCCTGGTCTACAGAGTGAGTTCCAGGACAGCCAGGGCTACACAGAAAAACCCTGTCTCGAAAAAACCAAAAACTAAACCAAAACAAAGAACCTACTGTGTTGGAATTAAGTAGTTTTATCATTATTATTTTAACTGTAAGTGCCAGGAACACAGGGGCATCAGGTAAGTCAAGAGAGATGGTAGCCTGCAAGCAGGTCAAGAAGACACTGAATTGAGGTAGATCAAGAGTGTGAGAAGGGAGAAGAAATAGGGGTAGGAGCCTCTTGTGAGGAGCTGATTGCATGGGACTGTCTGGAGATGCACTGGAGCACTGAGCTTGAGTTTTCTAGCAGTTACCGCAGGCTGTTGAGGGGAAACTTAGAGAGGCTGGATTCTAAGACCCCATATCCAGATTCTTCCGGTTTTTCTCATAGTCTCTTAGAATCCCAGAGCAAAGAGGATGAGCTCAGGGGAGCAGAGCTGGCAGGAAAGAGAAGTGGTGTTCTCTAGCTGTAGTCATTAAAGCTACTCAGAAGGAGGAGGGTAGGAAACACTCCCATTAAAAATAGAGAAGCTGAAATTTTGAACAAAAGAAAAAGATGGAGTCATATAATCCAGATGAAATGCAAAAGGGCCTATCAGCCATTTGATGCTTCTGAATATCTCGGTGTCTAGCATTGTGTAGGTAAAATACCCAGCTGCTTGTCTAAATTTTCCATTTTTCAACCAGATGTTTCCATTCCTTATTGTAAGTGGATATATTTAATAATATTTATAGTTTAATTAGGCGCTTATGAAAGCAATTATGAAGTTTGATTGGATATTCATAGTTTTGAAACTATAAAGAATGGCATAAAATGTTTGTACTGCTATAATAAAATTCTATTTTTATTTTGCAAAGATGTACTTGATTTTTTTCAATAGAGGAAAGAACTTTAAAAATTCTGTATCATAACAAATTTGACACATCTGTTCTTCCTGTACAGCATACGAGGACACAGGGGCCAGAATGGGCGTTGGGTCACAGATCAACTGTGTCAAGCCTGCCTTCAAGAGACAAGGAGTGGGTAGAGCGGTGCCTCCATTTGTGCTGAGCTGAACGCTGTCTTCCTGGAGTTTTGGAAATTTCTGCTCCAAATTCATCTTTTTTCCTTTCCTTTAGGCCAATATTATTAACATTCAGAAACTGGGCCTACATCTCTCTTCCCTTATCTTGCTTTTTTTCTACTCTTCACGTGACCTGGTGTTGAAATGCTTCTCTAGCCTGTTAATAACCCATGGTCCACTCAGCTCTCTATTTTAACTCCTTTTGTAAGTAGTAACGCTGGTAACTAAATATATTTTCCTTGGAGTCTGGCCATGGTAGAAGACAATGGGCTTATTACATATGTCACTTTGGACATCAGAAATATGCACGCAGCCCAAGTATTCTGGGGTGATGCTGAGGTGCGTTCATTCCATTGGTGATTCCTGCAGTTCAGCGTTAACCGGCAAGGCTGGATGCTTTCATCGCAATGACTCTTTTTATGGCCACCTTCCTAATGGGATTTTGCTGTAAACCACCCAAGAGAATGTGCTGTTACTTTTCTCCCTATTGTTGTGTCACTTAAGTACATCATTCAGCCTGTTAAGGAGTTTGGGTCTGCTCTAACACGCTGCCCATGTGGGGTAGACTAGGCACGACACCTTTCTTTACTTATCACAAGGGTACCAGCTAACACTTCCAAACTAAAGTCAGGTTTACAAGAGGAAAAAACATTAACTTATATAAATGAAATTTTTAGGAGAGATAAACGTCTCCAGAAATGAAGACCTCCAAATACTCATGGAAAACTATTTTTATGCTTAGGTTCAATTAAGAATGAATGGCTGTTCAGAAATGTACCCGGATATGATGGTTAAGGACTGAGCTTTTCTTTGCCTCCCTGTCTTGTGGTCTTTCTCAGGTGTGTGACAGTACTGTTCTGGGATTAGGGAAACATAGACCTCTCTGAGTTTTATGACTTGCGTCAGGGTGAAGGCTCTAGTTCCTGTGTCCTACCTTGGGGAAGAAGTGCACTTAATTGTTTAGTGTTCTTAATATTCTCAAACAACACAGCTTGGGATAAGCTTTGCTCCTATCCAAGTACTCACAGGCCCAAGCCTGCTTGAATTCCAGGATCATAGGAAATGGGTGTTCCTTGGTACTAATGCTATAGACCTAGGTATGATTATTCGAGCTCCAAATGATTTCAAACTTAGGGATGTATTAGTTGTTAGTGAAAAAGCCCAGTTTCTAGTACTTGATTAAAACGAAGGCAAAACAGAACCAGGCCAGTAATATGTCCTCAGAGAAGTCACTTGTGTTGGTGCCAGCGAGGAGAAGGGTGGGACTGTCCCTCACATGCAGCTCCTTGGGAAGATCTGGGCTTATTCAGTGTGTGAGGAAAGTCTTTGGGAATAAACAGGTTTTTGTTGTAGAGTTTACATTTTGAACACCTTAAGGGTTTCGTTTATTGCTAAGAATTAACATCTAATTAATTTGTTAAAATGTTTCAACAACAGCAAACAAAGTAGGTAAGAGGGGAGGAAAAGCAAAAAAATTAAAAAAGTTGTTGCTATGTGCAAAAAGTGAAGTTGAATTGTGCCCTGATTAATTGATTAAGGATGGTTCCTGTGGTGAATAATTATGTTCAATAACTGTCAATATCATTTGCAATCAATTATCACTTATAAAGCCAGCCTATAGCAAACTTATTTTTACATGAGTCTTAATGCACCTGCTGCTTTAGGCGATCCTGGGCTTTTCCTGCAGTGTCCTTTATTCAATAAATCATGACTGAAAGCTCTCACTTTATACCAACAAGATATCCTCCACTACTCTGAGAAATTACCTCAAAGCTTGGCCTTTTTTTTTTTTCTCCTAGCAAATCCACTCATCTTGGTGGCTGTGGTCAGAAGTCACCTGACCTGCAGTAGATGAACTGCCCCACTGTTCTCTACACCCTACCCTACCCATTTCTATCTTTGGCATGACCTCTAGGTGAGTGAAGAATAGCTTTATGCCCCTTTGATTTTAGGGCTCTGTTACGTGACTTATTTGGGCGAATAGGCTGTTAGGAGACATAGCAGAATCTTGATAGATGGTTTAGGAGATGAGTTTGCTCTTTTGCATCGCCATACAGATCCAACCCAGGGCAGGCCTACCTGCAACAATGTGTTGTTTCCATTCAGAACTGCAGCAGGAAGCAAGGCCGCATGGAGTGTATGGAACTAAATCACGGCTGACCTGGAGACCTCTAAGTACAGGATAAATGTTCACTGACACATGCTATTGACTTCAGGGCTTATTATTTTAAATTAGCGATAGGTAACAAGAGAACAATCCCCCCACCCCCAATTGGGTACGTTTTAATTCTAGTGGGGAACTTGTCTATCTTATTGTTTCAGTTTGGTAGTAATTCATCTGGCCAACATTTAGTTCTAGAAATCTTAGTTTTCTTAGTGTAGTCAGGAAGATAGAATAGAGATAAGAGACCTCTGAGAGCCCCCAATACGTGCTGTATTTGTATATGGACACGTACACCTTTGATCATGGAAGAAGTCTTCAGACATGTGAGTATATTTATGCTAACCCTAAGACTCAATTTAAAATCTTCTCCAATTTGGTTTCTTCCTCATCAGAAAGTAAAAGGAAGAATGTAAAAGCCTCCAGTTTTCAGTGTGAACCAGAAACCCTGCCTGCTTTTGCAGGCCCTGAAAATGGCCCTACTTTTCAGCAGAGCCTCAGTCCTCAGGCATATGAAAGTGTGTGTTGTGGAGGCAACGGCGCTGTGCTGTGGGGGGACAGGAGGTCGGGGCTTATGTGGAGCATCTATTTGGTACTTAAAGAAAATTTGTGATAAATGAAACAGATTCAGGATTTTTAGTAGAACAATAAAAATAAAAGAAGGTATTTTTTTGTATCAGTAAGGGTATTTATTAACATGATTTATAAGGAAATCATTTATTTTAATGTTGAAACTATATGTAGGACCTTAAATAGGCAACTTGCTAGTGAAGTTTTATCAAATCTATGGACTTGTGCTAGAGGACTCACTGGTTTGAGTGATTAATTTCATTCTTAAATATGCAGTACAGAGTGTAAACTTTAGATAATATTTTAGGATAAAAAGTGGGTATTTCGTGTCTATTCTTTCGGAGACAGATGTTCACATTACTATTGCCTGTAGGAAAAGTTGAGAAACGTTATTCTGTCATTGTTGAATCAAGCCTGTGTCAACCACTTTAAGAAGATAGGGAACTGTGGATCTAGGAATACGACTCACTGGGTTGGGGCTGGTGCAACCATTTGTATTTCATCCTTTGTGGACTGTTTAGTTCCATGCCCCATTTTTTAATTGGTTTAGCAAGTGGACAGAAGCAAGAAATGGAACCAGAGGACTCCCATATTGGTGGGTGGTAGCACATCTTATTTTTCTATTTTCATGATCAGCCCACATGAGAAGTAATGGTAGGAGAAGCAATGTTTTTTGTAGTTCTCACCCATGTTAGGACCGAGAGCAGGATATCCAGGGCACCAGAATTTGATTCAGACAGGAGGAAATGGAATTATTTTTAGTAGATCAGTGACATGATGATCAGGAAGTTTGTTTCGGAGAGAGAGAAAGCAAGAAAGGGCTGTGAATGAATGACTTAGGGTTTCTACATTACTCAGACAGCACCGGGTACTCCAACAGATCAGGAATAAAAAGCTTCCAAAACACATATACAGAAGAAGGAAGATGATTTAGGGGTGGGTACCTGTCTTTGGGTGATAGGACACTTGAGTGACCAGTGACATTTGACAATCTAACAACAGACATTTTTAGGGGATGTGTTTGGTAAACAGATTTTTGAGGTCCCCAAGAAGTCCTCCTCCCCAAGAAGTAAAGGAGAGATAATGAAAGCTCTCTTGTCTTTTCAGGGACACACAGTCACCCACAGTAGGAGAAACAAATAGTTGTTGTAGTGCTCACCCATGTTTGGGCAAATCTATTTTCAACTCCATGACCACTTTGTGGACAAAACTAATGTATTTCTATCATGCCCTGTCTGCTTGATTTTATTCTGGCAAATGGAAACATCAGGTATCTCAACTTTCATTGATCTCTTGAGAAGACTGCCGCTCAGTAAAGTCATGTGGTGAAAAAAAAAATGACATCTAGACTTCCATGAAGACTTCTGGTCTCACGAATCTTTACTCTACTCTTTGCTCTTTCTTTACCCTACTCTTTTTTGTGTTACCTGAAAAGGAGAATGACTGTCTGCGAAGAAGAAAACACTGGATAGAGCTACATCTTAAGATCTCAAATAATGGAACTACAATGACATATACTTGAAGGGGTTCAGTCTTGGTGTTTGTAAAAAATGCCTTCGAAACGGAAGTTCCTCGTGTTCAAACCTCTAAGCAAGATACCTTCATTCCCAACTGAGAGCATGTAGCTTAGAAACAGGCTGATGTTTTTTATACTGATTTAGGAGAGGCTAAGCGAGAGGACAGGGGATAGGGTAGGACATAAATGGTTTTTGAGGCCTCTCGACACCATCAGAGATTCTTTGCCTTTTCTTTCTTTAAGTCTTTACTTTCACACATGTTTAAGGTTTCCTTAATTGGAAGGTTATTTGACTTAAAAAGGCTGACCAGTGTCCAAGGTCACTTCATCCTTTTCCTGCCAAACATTGTCAGTTCGATCTGATTACACCTCAATCTGATTAATTCTCAAATCAAGCCTAGATTTGTGTTTGCTGCTATAAAAGATATCACGCAGAATGTCAAGCTTTGACAAAGACATTCAGGCAATGACTAAATATACCACAAACCGAAAAGCACAAGGAGGAAAAAAACTTCATGCCAGCTGCAAAAGCAACAGGCATTGCTTCAAGTTTTGTTTTGTTTGGTAAATGCAGGATGAGCTTCGTTTGTGAGAGTAAATGATGCCAAGAAATCTATGTGCTAGCAAGGCGAGGACTCAACAGAATCATGTAGAAGCAACATCAGTTAGGCCTTTGTGGTAGGGTTTTTGGAATGACATAGAAGGATTCTGGCCACCTAAAAGGCCCTTGAATATTTATATATTTTCATAGGTTGATTTTCCATACCCATTTTATTATTTGACCAAAGCTCACTAAAATATTATGGAAATAATTAGTTTTCTCAAAGTTCCACTAGTTGGGTGTTATCATTTTGAAGATTATGGTTTTGCAATTAGAAGAGTTATTGCCCTTTTCATCGCCTGGCTCCCCCCCCCCCCCCCATTGCTGCTCACTACCGTGCAGGCACGGGGTTATCTGGAGTATAAACTTAGGGACTGTCTCCATTTGTGCTGTTTTGCAAATGTCCACAGTGAATCCACTGGAGCCAGGCTTCTTCTCGGAAGATATGTTCGTGTGTGAACGAGTTAGCAATTTATGGCGGAGGAACAATCTGTGGTAATTTGAACTTTTTGAATAACCAACTAGAGTAAAATGTTTGAAAAGCTGTAGAAAAGACTTCCTCATAATTCACAATTGAAGATGAGACTTTTCTAATTTTCCCCCAAAGTGTTCCATTTTAAGCATCTTATAGGTAAATAGAAGGAACTGGTAAGTATTTCAATCGGATTTGTTCTCAAACCTGTTTTAACTTGAGCAATTGCTGCAATAAAATTTCTTTAATATCTTTGTTTAACTGCCATTGGCTGAAAGAAAGCCTAAATCTAGAGCTATTTCTGAAATTGAAGATTGAACATAATTGATATTGAGTACCATTAGGCTCATTATTGGACGTGTGAAGCTAGTTCTCTATTCTCTGGGAATGGATATCAGCTCAGGGCAAAGAAAGTTCAGCGCTTACATATTTCTTCCCTTTAAGACTGCTCACTGAACCACATCACAGAATGTACTAACTCTGCCTGCTGGGTAACCAGAAGGGTAACGTGTGTGTGTGTGTGTGTGTGTTTGTGTGTCTGTGTGTCTGTGTGTCTGTGTGTCTGTGTGTTTGTGTGTCTCTGTGTGTGTTCACAAGCAATAGCACACCATGAGCACTTCTGTGACAGAAGCATGCGCAGTGTAAATGTGTGGACGCACAGATGCAAAGTTACTGATTCTACAGCCACAGTCGGGGAGATGGCTGAGAAAGGTCAGTGACACTGGTAAGAGATACAATTTCCTCTGGGATGTAGTTGATGGCTAGGAGTTTGTTAGGTAAGTAAGAGAACAGAGTCTTAGATAGTGAAAAGAGTCTGTTCATAGTGTGTTGGAGTTCAAGGAATGGTAGGAAACTTGTTGTTTTTAAAGATATGGCTTCTTAAAAGGAACAAGCTGGACGGAAGCCTGGAAAACCCAACTTGCCCCTTGAGAATGAATGTTTATTGTCTTTTGTTAATATTTTGTGAAAGTGCCCTTTAACTCAAACCCCCAGACTTGTACAATAAGCCCTCACTTTGTTGCATTTATAGAAGAAGGCATTTTTTTTTATTCTACAAAAGGAAGATCTTGAAAAAAAAACCCAATACATTTCTTCCCAATACTCATTTGCATTTGATTGTCTAAAAGAAACAGATGATCTGTAGAAATGTGTGTGATTTTACTGAACTATACATTTCTACAGAACCACATCATTTCTATCAGATCTTTCCTATTATACAATAAAAAGTCCTTAAAATGAATGACAGGGCAATGGTATAGTATTATCTCCACTAGAGAGGCTTAGATATTGTTTGTCATTGCTTCAATAGTACATTTTTGCATGAGAACAAGCAAATTGTGGGCTCTTAACAAAAAAAAAAAATCTCAGAGAATTCTTTCCATGTGATGAATTTTATCTTTGTGTATGAGGTTATACAGGGTGACTTCTAAAGTCTAGAGACACAATACGATCATTTCATAAGTATTGTAATAGCAATAAATCATTTGTTAACCTATGCCCTCAGACTTGGTTTCTAATCTGTCCTTCTGAGATGACTAGTAGTCAAATATATTTTGATAGTCAAATGAGATGCTTAAAAACAATGAGTTCTATTTGGGTAGAATTTACTTTCACAGGTCTCTTTGCCACAGTGGGAGCTGTTTTAGACATAAGTGATTTTTTTTATGACTATCAGCTTTATGAATACTGGTTTGTAAGAAGACAACTGAATTTAAATGAACAGTTCATGCATGGTAGGCCTGGCCAGCGGAAATGTAGATGATGGATATCTAGGCTAACATGGAAACCTTGATACACTAAGACTCCTGTGTGTGGAGACTGGCCAGAATATTTCAGGTACACACTTGAGGCAGAAAGGTATTTTATATTTCTGTTGGCCAGTGCATACTCTTTTGGCAGTGAATTAAAATACATTGAAAAGTGTATATGGGATGTTTTTCCAGTTCTTCATTGTTTATGTGATCCCTGAGGTATTGCTAAGGTTGTATATCTCTTCCTTTAAAACCCCCTTTAGTCCAGCTCCCACAGACATGTCTGTTGAACCCAGTGAGCAGGAATTTCCATTGAAAGTGAGGGAAGAAGACAATTTCAGATAGTGGGGAATCTGTCCAAAGGGACTATAGAAGAGAACTCAGAGGATGGTGAGGAAAATTATGGCATCTTTGTAAAAGTTAGAAAAACAACCAAAAATGTCCTGCTTAGCACTGGGAATATGGATTGGAGCTGGGGTGAGATGAACTTTGTGTAATGTATCCAGAAAAAAAAATCTTCTCAAATATACTGGATAGCTGAGTCCCTGTTTTATAATGCCAGGGTTTTTCCAGAGTGTTGGGATTTAAAGGGAAATCCCATGGTTCAGTTATATTACATAGTATATAAGAATATGAACAGTTAGCTAACTAAATATAAATAATACACACAGGTACATATTAATTTGAGGGTAGCATTTTGCGCTTTCTAGATTTCTCTAACTTCTTTTTACAAAGTTATGACAAACTTTGAAGGATTTCACCCCATCTGTTTCTGATATTGATTATTCTAAACCAGAAAAGAGAGTGTGAATTCATGAAATATCTTGGTCAGTAAAGCAGATGGTCCTGAGAGTCTATAGAAATTCAGTTAGCATCCAAAAGTCCAGGGGATGCAGTCACCATGCTGCTCATCTGAGAAGGGAAGGAGAAAATGTGTTCAGTAAGGCACACAACAATACCTCCTCCAAATTAACTTTTCAACTTTTTTTCATTCATGCAGAATAATAGGCCTTCAAAACGCCCATATTCTACTCTTTGCAACATAGTACCTTACATGGCAAAAGGAATGTTGTGGCAGTCATGAAGATACAAGCTGAGTAACTTGGGATGGAGAGATTATTTTGGATTATTTGGGTGAGTACAGCCCAGCCAGACAAGGTCCAGAAAGGGCTTTCCCTTTAAGATGAAGAGATGGGGTTGCTGGTAGAGCCTTGGAGGATGGTCCAGGACTGTTGGCTCTGAAGATGATTGTGGGAAGGGCCATGAGGTAAAAATGTAGCTGTTTTCTGGGAGCCAGAAAGGCAAAGGAATGTACTTCTAGACCTTCTAGAGTGAGTGCTGTCCCACTGACACCTCAGCTATAGACCTGTAAGATTCATGTCAAAACTCCGACATGAGGAGCTGAAAGATAACTCATTTGTGCTGTTTTAGCCACCAAATTTGCTGTAGTTTGCCACAGCAAAAACCTGGTCCACACTTTCTGCATGAAGTACTACATTATGTACCAAATGTTTATTTATTTTGGACCATTCTCTCAAAGCCTTTAGGTTGCCATTTTTAAAATGTTAAACAATAACATTTGCTTAATTTCTATGTACCAAAGACGACCACCAGCAAAGCAAAGAGGCCATCTAGGGAAGAGAGAAGATGTTTGCAACACACACACACACACACACATACACACACACACCCGATTAATAATATTAATATTAATATCCCGAATAATAAAGACTTCTTACAACTCAACAGTAGCAGCTGACTTGGTTAAAAAACGTGCAAAGAATTGACTAGGCACTTCTTCACACAGAAGATGTACAAATGGCCAACCAGTACCCGGAATGACGTAACACTCATTAAAGTGACTATTTTAAAATGACAAAATCCCAAAGTGCAAAATAGCAAGTATCGGTTTGGCTGTAAGGAAATTGGAATCCTGTGCATTGTTAGGGGGAATGTAAAACAGTTCATCTGCTGTTGAAAACAGCATGATAGATCCTTTTAAAAAAATCATGGTATGATCCAACAACTCCATTTCCATGTGTATGCCCAAGAAAATAGAAAGCAAGGACACCAACAGATACTTGTACATGGGTTCTTCTTAGTGTTACTTGCTGTAATCAAAAGTTGGAAATCAGCCAAGCGTTCACAGACACACTAATAGTAAACAACATATGAAAAGTGTGAATACATACACACTGTGGAATACTAGTCAGCCTTAAAAATATAAGATTTGGATACATGCCACACACAGGTATAAATAGAAACAAGCTAGACACAAAAGAACAAAGATTCCACGGTTCTTATTTCTACAAGGTACCTACAGTAGTCAAATTCACAGGGACAGAATGTTTAGTGGTGGTGGCCAGGAGCCAGGGGAGATAGACACAGGGATTATTGTCTAATGGGTTCGGACTACAGTTTAGGAATAAGAAAATACTTTGACTGGTGATAAATTCTCATCAATATGTACTTCATGCTCTGAAGCATTTAGAATGACAAGTTTCATGTTACACTTACTTTACAAATAAAGAATTGATGTACTTGGAGAAAGAGGAGCAACATGACATTGTTCTAAATACATTTGGCACACATAGTGAGGAAAGCATGACAAGCAAGAAAGGGCTGTGCAGAAAAGTGCCACTCAAGCTGGGCAGCTCCTTTAATTCCTTAGAAGATACCAGGAAATAAATATCTAGAGGTATCTGTGGCTCTCATGCCCAATCCATTGTTCTAAAGTTTCTCATCTTGGCTACAATGCACAGTTCTGCACCCACAGAAAGGAATTACCCAGCCACAGATGTTAGCATTGGAAAAGGTGATTGGGTAAAAAGCACAGACAGATGATATTAGTGTCTGAAATGCACAGTTGTTAGGAGTTTGCAAAAAAGGCCACCTACTCTTTAAAATGAGAGAAGGGGGGTTAGTGAAGATAAGGAGATGAATCTTGGGAAGATAGATTAGCTCTGAGGAGAGGTCCAAGGCAGACCAGGTAGGCAGTTGCTATGGTAATCCATTGTGGTGTAAAAGGACACAGTGGGGTGTGATGAGCACTGTTCTAAGGGCTTTTTCTGTATTAGCACATGGAGTCCTCACTAGCACTGTGTGTTCAAGTTAATCTTTTTATTTCATAGAGGAGAGCAGGGAGGGCAAAGTGAGTAACAGTTAACAGGGGATGGAGTGGGGGAACAAACGCTGGGGGACAAGGCTACTTCTTGTTGAAGGGTGAGTCTTCTTTTCCCTTTTAAAATCTGGGTGCATCTCTTTTTAACCTGTCAGATTAGTTGGAAAAAACTGGGCTTGTGGTTAAGGAGAGAAAAAAAAAAGAGATTATTTAGAATTTACTCCATTTCTCCATGAGCCTGAATTTGAGGAAGACTGAGGCAGCCGAGAGAAGACAGAACTGGCTTCTTGAGTTTTAAAATTTTGCTTGGAGAGATGAGGATTAAGAGTGGGTGAATTAAAAATACAGGTTGGAGGAGGTGAATAATGAGGGAGGGATCGCAATCTCTCACCCACCAGCTCTCAAATTCTGCCTCTCCAAAAGCTTCAGCAGGCTGTACGTGCCATTTCACTGACATGCGTCAAACTTGAAAAACACAATCTAGGCCAGGATTGTCACTCCACCTCCCACTTCCCAGGAACACTTACTCGTCCCCAACACTTCCCACTCAACCAGTAATCCTTTCCTTTGGAGAGGAAGGAAGATGGCCATGCCCTGCTGGGAGGGCCTTGTATAAGCTTGTTTAGGGACAGAGGGCTGGAGAGGAGAGAGGAGGCTTTGCTTCCTAGAGAGCATAGGACACTCTTTGCATGCTCCTTGAAACCAGAATTGCAGCTTGCAGGAACTCTGGAGAAGGCTGAAAAGCTGCCAGCCCAATTAATGTTTGTCTTTTCGAAACCAAAGCCCTGAATCCAGCTGTGTGAGCATATCCTATCCCTAGTCAGCTTTGTCATCTTGGACAACATTATCTCATTCACTACTGCTCTACTGCCTGCTTCTCCCCCGACTCTTTTCTGATATCCACAACAGGCCTCAGGAACAGGCAAGGCAGACTTTTTTCCTACTAAGAAAAAACTGTAGTTAAAAAGGAAAAGTAATCTATCCATGGTCACCAAGCTGCAGAGTGTCACCTTTGGCCAATGAATATGGTGTCTGACTCTATTCTAATCCAGTTGCCCAATGGTCTTCATACAAGCCACCTTGAAACTTTATTATCAAGGATTCCTGGGACCTTCTCCCAGGTATAGCATATAATATGTATTACCATAGAAGGATGTTAGTACTATAATTTTTCTAGCATTCAGGAAGCGTGTCTAGACTAACTTGGTAGACTGAGGGTGGCACCTGAGATTCTGAGGTTTCTAACAGGGAACACGCAGATGACACCTGACTAGAACATTGTCTAAATGGCACGTTACACCTCAGTTCACTCATATGTCAGAGATATAATAACTAATTCTCTTTATTCCCAGTATTGCCAATGAAAGTATATTGAAGTTGGCTACAAGTACTTTGTAGCTCATCCTTTCCAATAGAATAGCTCATGTCCTTGCCTCTGAATCTGAATGGCCTGCTGACATGCTCTAATGAGTAGGGTTAAGTAAGGGGTAGCATGTGATTTCTATGCAAGACTGTGAATGGTATCACAACTCTCATTCTTCCCCTCATTGAACCCTGAAATCACTATGTGAGAAAGTCTAGATAAGAATGTATGGTGACCTGGATCTGACCATATGAATGAGGCGACTTAGAATCATCCTTTCACTTGACTGAATTCACTTGAGTGAGCTACACTTGAGTAACACCCCATTAGTATTGTGAGAGATAATAAATAGTGGGGATAAGATGTAAGTTTGAGAGAGTTTGCTTCACAGCAATATACAACTCAACTGGGAATCAAATGGAGAGTTAGTATGAAATAATTTAAAATTATAGCAACAGTCTCCAAATTCTCTCTTAATACAACATTTTCATAAGTAATAAAACAAATTATACAAAAATGAACAAAGCAGATAACAGACTTTAAGTCAAAATTCTCAAATAGATAAACCTTGTATTGCAAAGAAATACATGAATGCACACTATTGCTCTCTTAGTAGGTGTGAGGTGGAGTTGGGCACCAGCATGTTTTACTGCCTGATAAAGACTGGGGAGAGCCAGAGTCAGCAGTGGATGCTAAGTCTGGAAGAAAATGGCACATGATGTTAATTTGTTGTTGATTTCTGAAAAGAAAATTCTAATTACACAGGAGAAAGGCCTTATTTATTACTTTCCTGTTGTGATAAAAATTCTCACCAGGGGAACAGATAGGGTATAAATCCTCTGTGGCCTCCAGACTCTATACCCTGTCTGTACCCTTCTGCCCACTAGAAGGACAGCTGGATAGTAAAAGGTAGACATTTCTAGATTATGTTCTCTCCTAAGCAATTTAAAATCTCCTTTCTCTATATCTTCTGAATTGGGCTTTTTCTTCCTAAGTAAAAGCAGGGCAAAACAACACCTCATAGGGATATCTGCTGCATGAATATTGGTGACCTATTAATTCATGGCATCGCATAGCAAGAGTGAAAGTGATGAGTTGATTTGGTAAAGGCCAATTAGAAGATAGACAGGCCAGTTCATGCTTTCTCCATACCTGGAGAAATAGAGTTCTCAGATTGTCCCTGACCCCAGGAAGCTGTGTATAATAGGATGGAATGCTACTTTCTTGTTTTCCAAAGCAGTGTGACCCATGATGAGTGCTTGCTCAAGGTTTGCCCTCTACACCGACTTATTGTTCATGTTTCCATAATCTGAAAACATGACCTAAAATTCCAAATTCATTTCAGTTGAGCCTAGGGATAAAACCAATCATATACTTTTATTTGAAATGCATTGATATGATATAAAGTATCTCAAGTGAAGTGACTACATTTAAAAATATTTCTTTTACAACTTTTTCACAAAAACCGAGTACTAAGAAGATAAATATGGTTTTGTTATCATTTTGCGTTTGAAAAGCAGGGATATTAAATGTGTAAGGATACAACATTTGGACCTCGACAAGCTATTTACTTATTTATTTATTTTAAGATTTTGAAGTGAGGAGAAAAGAATTGTTTCTTGAAATATATTTTGAAATAATTACATTGACTCATTACCTATTTTTACCAATTTTGATCATTGCTCACCATCAAGGCATTTCTGTCTGTGGATATGATGCAGTGAAACCATTAACAATACTGATTTCAACCTAGAATATACCTACCGTATCTCCAAGACAGGCATACAAAACATCAAATAGACAGGACAAGAAAAGAAATCCTGCCCCCATGACACATTCTAATCAGAACACTAAATGTCCAGAACAAAGAAAGGATATTAAAAGCTGCAAAGGAAAAAAACCAAATCACATATATCACATATAATAGCAGAGCCATTAGAATAATGTTTGACGTCTTAATGGAAACTCTGAAAACCAGAAAGGTCTAGATGTTGTACAAGCTCTGAGAGACAACAAATATCCAGCAAAACTACCCATAATTGATGTAGAAAACAAGTCCAATATAACCAATTTTTATATACCAATCCAGTTCTACAGAAGACACTAGAAGAAAAACTTCAGTCTTAAGAGGTTAACCACACCCAAGAAAAGACAAAAATATATAATCCCAGAACAGTAAATCAAAAGTAAATATGTGTGTGTGTGAAGCCCACACCACAAAAACAAATAATAAGAATTAATAAACAGTAACCACTGATAACTCTCAAAAACAATGGCCTCAATTCCTCAATGAAATGACACAGACTAACTTATTTGTAGGTAAATGGTTGGATTAGAGAACAGAACACATCTTTCTGCTGCATCCAAGAAGCACACATTACCATCAAGGATAGAGAATCTTGCAATTTTAAATATGTATGCCCCACATTTAAGGACATCCAAGTTCATTTAAAAAATGTTAGTACAGCAGAAATCATACATTGCCTCCCACACAGTGATAGTGGGTGACTTTAATATTCAAGTCTCTCCAATAGGCAGGTCATTCCAATAAAAACTAAACAGAGATATGCTAGAACTAAATAACAGGCATCTAAAGAACATTCCATTCAAACACTGAAGGATATATTTTCTTCTCAGCAGGTTATGGAAGTTTCTCCAAAGCTGATCATATACTTGAACACAAAGAAAGTCTCAACAGATATAAGAAAATTGAAGTAATACCTTGTATCCTATCTGACCATCATGTATTAAATATCAACAATAACAGAAACATCAGAATGTATACAAACTCAAGGAAACTGAAGAACTCAGTACTGAATGAAAATGGGTCAATACAGAAGTTCTGAAAGAAATTTAAAACTATTTAGAAATGAATAAAAATGAAAAACACGATGTACCCAAACTTATGGGATACAGTGAAAGCTGTTCTAAGAGGCAAGTTCACAGCACTAAGTGGCAATATCAATGAACTGGAGATATCTCATATCAATAATTTAGCAACACACCCAACATCTCTAGAACAAAGAAGAAAAATAATACCTCAAAAGAGTAGATGGCAGGATAATCAAACTCAGGTCTGAAATAATGAAATAGAAACAACTAACTAAAAATAAATCAATGAAAATTGGAAGTGTTGATTCATTGAGAAAATCAACAAGATTGACAAGCCACATACTACTCTTGGACATATATCCAAAGGACTTTACCAGCTATTGCAGAGATAATTCTCACCCATGGATGTTGCTGCTGTAATAATAACTACAAATTAGAAACGGCCTAGATTTTAATCAGCTGATAAATAATGAAAATGTGGCTCATGTAAACACTGGAATATTATTCATCTGTTAAGAAAAATGAAATTATGAAATTCACAGATAAAGAATTAGAGCTATAAAAAATCTGAATGAGTTAACTCAGATTATCCCAAATATTGTATGTTTTCTCTTATATATGGATGTTAGCTTTTAAGTGTTCAATTTGTGCTACCATCTGAATAAGCACAGAGGTTAGGTGCCTTGTAAAAGACTAGGGGGCAGGAAAAGATCTCCAAAAGAAGGGGAGGTAGAATAGAATGTTATGGAGAGACAAAGAGGAAACTAAAATAAGAGAAATAAATAGTGAGGACCATGGGAGAGAAGGGCAGAGGTGGGAATATGGGGAGGAACAGCTAAAACTAAAGGCTGTTTGAAAACCACATGGAAACCTACTATTGTAGAAGCTCTTAAAAATACATGGAAGGCATCTAAATGAAGACACCAAATAATAGGGGAGATAATGTCCCAACAAGACACAATATGTCACCAAGTAAAACCTCCAGTGATAGAAATGGGTTGTATCTTGTTGAATCATTGGCCAGATGGACCCTGTAGAAATGCACAAGTACCACAGGCTATTGCCAAGACTATTTTGTTACTCTCCACAACCTAATGCTTAGGCCCTATTGCTAAAGACAGCCCTTTACAAAGTCATTGAACACAGAGAAGTCAGGCTGATGCCTAACTAGAAGCTTCAACTCCTAGCTTCAATAACGTACATGGTACTACCAGGTACTCTGCATGCTACTAGAGAAGAAAGGTAATTATCAATAACTTCCAGCTACAAGCCTGCAGTCTATGACAGTGACCTGCCTGCAGACATACTGGTGCAATAACGGTACATGTTATGGAGCAACGTGTCACTTTTTGATTGGGCTTAAGGCCAACTCCATGAGATGAAGCCCATATCTGACACTGCTGAAGTGGCCAAGAACCTGGGACTAGAGAGGTCAAGGGTCTATGGAAAAACCTTCTGTTACTATTCTGCTAAAGAAACATAGCAGTGAAATGACTCCTAAAAACATACTGCTGTTCATATATATCAGTACTTCACTCAACTCGCATCAGAGAAACTTCTCCTTGCAGTATATGGATATTAACACAAAGCCTCACAACTGGACAATGTTCAGAGTGAGAGACTTTGAAGCACTTTGTCCTAAATTCCTCCCTCAAGACTCAGGAAATCTATGCAGAAGAGGAAGTGGAAAGATGGTAAGAATCAAAGGCGTTGACAAACTCCAAGAAAACCGTGTCTTCCAGACAAAACAGGATGGATGCATATATGAACTCATAGAAACTGGGGCAACATGCAGAAGACATGCTTAAGTTCAAGTCAGGTGGGATTCCAGCATTGAGAGATAGAAGTCGACATGGGGTCCCACGACTAATGCAGACGCTATCTTCAATTCCTACCCACTGGCAAAGGAAAATCAGTTTTCTTCAAATGATGTTGTTGGGCAAAGTAACCACACTCCAGTCAGGCTCCTTGCCCAGGTATAGTTGTTAAACACACAATAAAGTCAGTGGTGTTTTGGTAGACTTTCTGATTTGTTTTTGCATTAAAAAAACCTTAGTGGCTTTTTTGCCTTTAAAAAAATTTTTATGGTTTTTTTTTGGCTCGTTCATTTGTTTTTGAAAGTGAGTGACTGAAAGAACATGAAGTTCACTGGGTAGGATAGTGGGGGAGGAGTCTAGGAGGAGTTGGAGGAGGGGAAATCATGATCAAAATATATTGTCAAAGAAACGGTTTTCAATCAAAACTGCTTTGATGAGGGGGTATACCCACTTATCTGTGGGTGTAAGCATGAGATTTAGAATGTAGTGAGCAATTCTGCAATGGCCTTGCAGTGTGGTGGTAGTAGATTCTTTTCTAAGGTCAGTGAATTCACTGTCACCAAGGAGCTAGTTAGTTCTCCAGTTCCAAGCATCATGCTCCTCCTGTTGAGTGGACTCTAAGTCCAAGTAGATAGCTGTTGGTTGCCACCAACGTGTGAGTGCCACTCACTGTACCTTGTCTCATTGTATATCTTGTCTCATTGTGTATCTTGTCATGATTGTAGTTGTGGTTTGTAGGTGTTGCAGCCGGCTAGGATTGTTTTACTGCTTCCCTCCCTTGTCAGCTTGCATAGTATTTTCCAGAACCATGGAAGCTAGATTGCAGGAAATAGTCATGTCTGATCCAGTTAGAGGCACCTGAGTTATGTGTCCTAATTATCAGGCTTCTTCTGCAATAGGAACCTACCCTTAATCTCTGAGAGGCAACAAAGGGCTTCATCAATAATCTATATATATATATTTTATTATTCTTATATCAACAGCTAAGTATAGACACCAATCATCATCAAAGAAGCTTTTTGTTTTTCTTTTCGCTAATGAAGGCCATCATAGAAAAGCACAACTGAACACAATGCAGATATCAATCAATCAATCATGTAGAACTCAGCCTAGGTGGATGAATCCACATTGCATCTTCTACATCTCTGGTATAGGAAACATAGTTGGAAAAGGGCCATAAAATTTGTGAGAGCCAGAATACCAATGTCTGCTGTGAAACAGTCTCTCCTAGAAATAGCTACATAAACAAGACTGGAACAATGGCAATCTCAATGAAAAATTGTGTGTGGTCTAACACCTAGACAAAGAGCAACAGATGACAACTATTGGTTGCTAAGAGATGGGAATTAACCTCTTCAAAGAATCAGCCCTCTTACTGGTTGTCCAGTGCAGTGGCCAGCCATAAAGCTGTATATACACAAGCAACAAAAATGAACTCAAAGGTCTGATTTGTATATATTCACCCATAGGAATAAATGTATGTGTGTAAAAAATACAATAAAAGAAAAGGGGACTATCGCTAAGATAAAACACTCAGGTGACAGCAGATGCTGGTGAGGATGTGGAGAAAGAGGAACACTCCTCCATTGCTGATGGGATTGCAAGCTGGTACAACTACTCTGAAAATCAGTCTAGCAGTTCCTCAGAAAACTGGACATAGTAAGTACTACCTGAGGACCCAGCTATACCACTCCTGGGTATATACCCAAAAGATGCTCCAACATATAACAAAGACACATGTTCCACTATGTTCATAACAGCCTATTTATAATAGCCAGAAGCTGGATAAAACCCAGATGTCCTTCAACAGAGGAATGAATACAGAAAATGTGGTACATTTACACAATGAAGTACTACTCAGCTATTAAAAACATTGACTTCAAGAAATTTTTAGGCAAATGGATGGAATTAGAAAATATCATCCTGAGTGAGGTAAGCCAGTCATAAAAGAACACACATGTTATGCACTCACTGATAAGTGGATATTAGCCTAAAATCTTGGAATACCCAAGATACAATTCACAAGCCACATGAAGCTCAAGAAGAAGGAAGACCGAAGTGTGATGCTTCAGTCCTTCTTAGAAGGGGGAACAAAATACTCAAGGGAGGAAATACAGAGATATAATGTGGAGCAGAGACTGAAGGAAAGGCCATCCAGAGACTGCCCTACCTAGGGATTCATCCCATATACAGACACCAAACTCAGACACTATAGTGGATGCCAAGAAGTGCTTGCTGACAGGAGCCTAATATAGCTGTCTTCTGAAAGGCTTTGCCAGAGCCTGACAAATACAGAGGTGGATGCTTGCAACCAACCAGTGGACTGAGCAGAGGGTCCCCAATGGAGGAGTTAGAGAAAGGACTGAAGAAGCTGAAGGGGTTTGCGACCCATAGGAAGAACAACAATATCAACCAACCTGACCTCCTCAGGGCTCTCAGGGACTAAACCAACCAGAGTACACATGAAGGGACCCATGGCTTCAGCCTCATATGTAGCAGAGGATGGCCTTGTCGGACATCAATGGGAGGGGAGGCCCTTGGTCCTGTGAAGGCTCGATGCTCCAGTGTAGGGGAATGCCAGGGTGGGGAGGTGGGAGTGGGTGGGTGAGTGGGGAAGCATCCTCATAGAAGCAGGGGGAAGGAGGATGGGATAGGAGGTTTTTGGAGGGGAAACCAGGAAAGAGGATAACATTTGAAATGTAAATAAAATATCCAATAAAAAGAATCTTAATTGAGATATATATATATATATATATATATATATATATATATATATCAATCAATATATATACCTCTATAACCATGGCAGTTGTCTCAAATGTCTTCCAAGTTTTACCTACCCATCACCTATTCCAAAGCAGCTTCTACATTTTAAGGTAGTTGCTACAACAGTGCTCTACCTCCTGCCATCCAGACGTGTATCAATTTCACGAGGTACATAAATGTGTCTAGGAGCTTTATTATGTAGTTTTAATCCAGAAACAACACAAATATCTATGAACAAATGAATAGATTAATGAAATATGCTGTAGCTATACAATGGAATTATATTGAGAAAAGGAAGAATAAACTGTATGAAACTACATGAATTAATCTCAAAATTATGAAAAATAAAAATCATGTGGTATATATCCTAGTCTGAATCTGGAGTATCCCTCAAGAAGGCGCGTAAGCTGAAGACTTGGTCTCTAACTGGGGCAGTTATTGAGAAGTGCTTTTATCATGGTGACTCTAACTTCATCAAGGAGCTAATCTGTTGGTGAATTCATGTGGAACGAGGGTGTGAAGGCTATTATCCATTGTCAACTTGACTAGTTCTGGAATGAACTACAGTCCAGAAATGGACACATCTGTGAGAGATTTTTTTGCTTAGTTTGAAGTGGGTGAATCCACTTCTAGTTCAGACATTTATAGTAGGAAGACACGTGCTTTTGATCCAGATCTTGAAGCAGGATGATACACCTTTAATCTGGGCCACCCCTTCTTCTGGAAGCCTACGTATGGACATAGAGGAAGGAAACTTTTCCTCTGTGCCTGCATACCCTCGCCTAGCTAGCACATCATTTCTTCACTGGCATTAGAGCCTATTTCTTCAGGATTTTAGGTTATACAGAAGACCAGTGGAGACATGGATGTATCCTTGTAGACTGAGAAACTACTGGGTTCTTGGACTTTTCTTTTATAGCCAGCCATCATTGGATTAGCTGGATTGCAGCCTGTAAGTCATTTTAATGTATCATATATATATATATATATATATATATATATATATATATATATATACACACACACACACACACACACACACACACACACACATTTTACAAGTTCTGTTACTCTAGAGAATCCTGAATAATACAAATTTTATACTGAGTGTGGTTGGAAGGAAGTAGGTCACTGGGGCATGACTTTGAAAGGCATACGTTGGCTTTGTCCCCTTCTTGCTTCTCTGTTTCCTGAAGACCATAAGACGAGCAGCTTTTCTTTACCATGTCTTCCCTGAATGGCCAAGCCACCGTGAGGTGTAACCCATGAAACCATGAGTCTCTTGCAAACATTTTTTCGTTCCATGACTTTTCTCACGCATTTTATCTCAGCAGAGAAAAACTAACATACTATGTGATTTCACTTACACAAAATTGTGAAAAAATGAAAATAATTTACCACACCAGAAAACAGACTTGCCCTTTTCTCCTGGGAATAAGGCAGGTGGGTAGATCTCTTTATGGTACTAGTTTCATAGGGGTGTCTATAAATAAATATGTATACATAAAACACATCAAGTTGCATGCCTCCATGTACAGTCCATTACATTATCAGTTATAACTTAATAAAGCTAAGAAAATGATACAAATCAAAAAAAAAGGGAAAGAAAAATTGTGAAGTACTAGAAGAATACAGAAGAGTTTCTGCTAAAGAGAATGGATATGATGTTGTAAGTCATCATTTCTATTTAGAAAACATAAAAATCTCAACTTTAAAATCATTTATAACTCCAATGGTTACCCTAACGGTACAAGGGTTCTACAGTTCATACTTTTTGGTGTGTGTATGTGCTGTGCTGTGTGCACTGTGCTGTATCTATGTGGAACACATACTTGTTAGTGTAGGTATGCCTGTAGGTGTGCTTGTGCGTGAGTGTTTGTGTGTTCTCACGAGTGCGTGCACATGTGTGTCTGTCTGTATATATGGAGTGCAGAAGCTACACCTGGATTGCACGCTTTTTTTCTTTCTCTTTCAGAGTCACTTACTTAACCGGAAGCTTTTTTATTAGATTAGATTTCTGAGCGTCAGGAATCTGTCTGTCTTTCCTACTACTGGCCCTGTGCTGAGATTACAGGAATGCACCACTATCCTGGTTTTTGACATGGATTCTGGGCTTCCAGATTTAGGTCTTCATGCTTGCATAGAAGATGCTTTCCTGGTTGAGCCATCTTCAGAGCCCTCCAGTCTACTTTCTGAACTAGAACACGGATTATCTTGAGTGAATTGTCTCAGAAATGAGCAATAAGACAAAACAGCTTCTCTTTTGTTGGCTTGCATTACCAAAGTCCATCTTTGAGGAGAAATCAGAGGTTTCCAGGGGAACCAACAACAGAGGTGACAGAGGAGGAGGGTACTTCTTAGGCCACACCCTGACAAGACTTTACTTAGACCACTAGCCTCAGACTTGTTTTTCCAGCCCTTTCTATGCTTTAGGCATCTATTTCTTGGTTAACACAGTGCAAGGAGCCTCTATGAATTATAGTCAAATGGCTTAAGTAATATAAGCTAAACAGAAAAACACAAGTATTAAAAATGTTTTGGAAAAGTAAGAATTTGTTTTTCTCTGCTTTGTTTGTTTTTTGTTTTTGTTTTCGGAGGGACTGGGGGGGGGTGATTATTCATCTAGTTGAGCTAAACATGACCAACAGCCTGAAATTCATTTGTATTATCTGCAAATATCCTGCACCCCAAAATCTTTCCTTATTCCTTTATGTGGAACCTTCCCTGGGATTGAAACAGAGGTGCGGGTCAAACACGGTATTTTCATGGAAAGATTTTGGGTTCTGTGCTGGTTAGTCTTTGTCAACGTGGCACCAACCAGAGAACCTGGGAATGGGGGGCCTTAACTAGAAAATGCCTCCTTCCAGTCTCCTGTGGGCGTGTCCATGGGAGCATTTTCTTGATTAACGATTGATCTGGGAAGACTCAGCTCACTGTGAGTGTCACACTCCTGCCCAGAAGTCCTGTGTTTTGTAAGGAAGCGTGCTGAGTAAGCCATGTAGAGCAATCCAACAAGCACTGTTCTTTTGTGGTCTCTGCCTCAGCTCCTGCCTCAAGGTTCCTGCTTAAGGCCCTTGCTCTGACTCTGTCGGTGATGGTGATGGTGATGGAGTGTAATTTGGGAGCTGTAAGATGAAATAAACCCTCTCCTCCCTTGAGTTGCTTTGGTCATGATGTTTATCAGAGGAATAGAAGGCAAATTAGAACAAGCTCTCAAAAGCCGTACTTTGGTAAGCAATGAGGAACTTCGAATGAAGAATATGAATATATATGGGTCTGGAGAGATGACTTAGCAGGAAACAGCTTGGTCAGTCAGTTCTTCTGTAAGACCTGAGTGCAGTTCCCAGCACCCATGTCAGGTGGCTCACAACTTCTTATAAATCCAGATCCAGGGGCTCTGACTCTCTGCAACTGAAGTTCCTACACACACACACACACACACACACACACACACACACACACACGCACGCACACGCACGCACGCGTGCGCGCGCGCGCACACACACACACACACCTTACATACACATACACGTAAAACCAAAATTAAAAATAAATCTTTAAGAGACAAACATGAATATATATGAT
Source organism: Arvicanthis niloticus (assembly GCF_011762505.2). Lineage (NCBI taxonomy): Eukaryota > Metazoa > Chordata > Mammalia > Rodentia > Muridae > Arvicanthis > Arvicanthis niloticus. The sequence continues at coordinate 17,458,248 of NC_047668.1, forward strand.
GCCAGTGGCAACATAAAAATGAATATAAATGATGAATGAACTTTGACTTCATAGCTCTTTTCCGATCACATCAGATATGATTAGACGCACATGGGAGAGCCTTCCTATCACATTTTTAAAAGAGGAGGAGGGGACACTAAAGTGAATTAAATGTAGATAAAATGTGACTGTGTTATTTATTTATTAAGTTGAATCAGAGAGTTCAGCTTGGCCGTACCAGACACAGTGGAACGCTAGGGTAAGGTACTGACTGACAACAGAGAGGTGGCCTGGAAACGTGACAGGCCAGTTGCCAAGTGTATCCATTTCAATCAGATTCAAGGCCAGCTCCAGAGAAAGGCCTACTATGGGTACTGGCCCTTGGGGAGTTTTCTGAAGAAGTCTGGATTTCTACTTAATTGCCTCAGAGAAAAGTGTACAAGCCAGCCAGGCCTTCCCGTTCAGCTTTCTATCTTCACTCGGATATCTGTAGACAAATGTCTGAGGACAGTGTCTGATGCAGAGCAAATTTTTTATGACTTAACAGATGAACCAATGAACAAGCAAACAAATGAGCTAAGGAACTGAGGGGGAAACACAACAGAATAAGGGATGGAAAAAATCATAACAGGCGAAGAACAGTACATTGTAATCTCTTTTGAAAGAAAAAAAAAATAAAACCAGAAAGGATGCTTATTTTAAAGGACCAGGAAAGAAACACTCCTATATATTAAAAAAAAAAAAAAAAAAAAAAAAAAAGAAATAGTTTAAAAATTAAGAATTGAGAGGACAAAATTCAAAGTGTATCATAGAAAATAGAATAAGACCAACAAAACGAAAACACAAAGATAAATGAAACAAAACTGAAGATTAAGTTTTAGATGTAGACATATATATATATATATATATATATATATATATATATATATATATATATATATATATAAATTCAAAAGGGAAAACAGAACATGGTAGGTTAACCATTGCAGAAGACCAAGTTTCTCTGTGAGAGACGGAGAAAGAGAGCTCCATGGGGGGGTGTGCGAGGAGGGGGGACTGATGGGAGTTCCTTCCTGAGTTGAGATCAAATCTCAGAGTGAAGCCTAAGAGGAATACAACAAGCAAATAGAGAAGGACATACTCCCTTGGAGTGAGACAGCTTGGCTAAAGGTCTCTGTATGTTTGTTTTAAAGAGCTTGGACAGAACCAGAGAAAGATATGCAGAGAAGGAAGTGAGTGAGCAAATAAACAAAAAGATATGATTAATTCAGGAGCCCCTAACCCCCAGGATTAAACCTAGGCTCTCATGCTTTATAAGCAGGTGCTTTTGCATAGACATGTATACTCAGCAAAACTCTAGTCTTTGTTCTAAGTGTGTGTGTGTGTGTGTGTGTGTGTGTGTGTGTGTGTGTGTATGTGTGTGTGTGTGTCTATGTGGGTGTGTGCAAATGAGTGCAGGTGCCCTTGGAGGCCAGAGGTGTCAGATCCCTCGGCTCTGGCCACAAGCAGCTATGAGTTGCTTGCTGACATGCATGCTGAAAACTGAGCTCTGGTCTTCTGGAAGAACACTAAGGATTCTTAACCACTGAGTCATCTCTCCAGCTCCCCAAACCCAGCTTTAATAGAAATGTACGTGTTCGTGAGTTTCTACTTGGATGATCATGGCTGAAGACACAACACAATTCTGCCAGCAGCTTGCTCTACATAAGCCCAGAAGCTGGCTTACCACAGATTCCTTGAATGTGAAGCCACCTGCCTGACCTTTGTAGTTTGCTGGCAGTCCAACTAGTTGTCTTAGTCACCGGCTTATTGCTGTCAAGGAACACCATAACCAAAACAACTCTTATAAGAAGAAAGCATTTAAGTGTGGGCTTGCCTATCGTTTTAGGAGGTTAGTTGTTATGTCAGGAGCCTGTCAGGAACTTGGTAGCATGCATATTGCTGTAGCTGTAGCTGTAGCTGTAGCTGTAGCTGTAGCTGTAGCTGTAGCTGTAGCTGTAGCTGTAGCTGTAGCTGTAGCTGTAGCTGAGAGTTATATTCTGAAACATAGGGGGAGAGAGAGGGAAAGAGAGAGGAAGGAAAGAGGGAAGGACAGGGAGGGGGAGGGGGAGGGGGGAGGGGGAGGGGGAGAGGGAGAGGGAGAGGGAGAGGGAGAGGGAGGAGAGGAAGAGAGAGAGGGAGAGGGATTGGACCTGGTCTGGGCTTTGAAACTTCAAGGCCCACCTCCAGTGGCACACCTACTCCAACAAGACCACGCCTCTCATTCTTTCTAATCATTTCAAACAGTTCCACTCCTTGGTACCTAAGCATTGAACTATATCAGTGTATGGGGGTATTCTAATGCAGTACTTAATTCACATTAGGTATTTCTATGTCAACTATCAATTGAAAGTCTGATTTTAGCCTACAAGAGGACAAATGCATGACGGGTGACTGTATGGATCATATGCAAAGTGACTGTGCATGGAAGCTGAGGCTGGCCTGTGATAACAGCGCTGACCCTGGTGGAGCCCTCACTGCAAACCTTCGATTATCTCTGTTGATTCTTAACTGCTTTCAGTTTGGCTATCCAGTGGGTGAAACTGAGATTTAAAGAGATGATACAACTTTCTCAGAGCGGCAGGCCTTCGATTAGAATGGAGGTAGTGCGGGTCAGAATCCGGCTCTAGATTGCTGCTCTTCTGTTCAGTACATACCCGGAAACGTAGGACAAGGGAACGAACAAAATCAATAAGAAGAGCAGACGCTTCTGATGGATGGAGAGGTGGATTGAATTAAAGCCAAGGAGGATTTAGGAAGGAAAGGGAACATCCCTGATAACCCGCTCACAAGAACCGAGAATTGATGTGGTTTTGTGAACAACTGTTTTAGTGACTGGTCAAAGTCTCATCTCTACCTGAAGATCAGAACATGCCACCTTAATGACTCTTTCCCCAGAGATGCCGTTTTCATTCTTTTCTTATCTTCTAAACACCATTTTTCCTTCTTATGCCTTTTAATTACTAGGCTTCCTAGTACTCAGGCGTAGATTGTCTTGTCTAAACTTTCTTTCAGTGACTATTTGCCCCCTGGGAGTCCTGGCAACCAGGCAAGGAGACCCCGATCTGGGAGCCAAAGAAGGCCCAGTTTTCCCTCCCATCCCTAGTCTCATTAAATATGGTGCAGTTTCTACCAAGAGTGTTGGGGGCGGAGGCTGTGTGGGCAAGACACAGCTTCCAAATGTTCTTGTAAATATTCATAAAAACACGTCAGTGTTGCTAAACCCACGGTAAACCATTACCACCCATCCCTGTACACCCTGCATCCTTTCGCTGCTAATCCTTTTGTCCGCCTTGAATTCCTTCCCACAATTGCTTCTCTCTCCATCTTGTGTTTTTGAATTGCTGCCAGCCACCTTAGCCTTTCATGCAGCCCGTGGTACCCTTTTCAAAGCAGCGGGCCTTGCTGCCAGCTAGGATGCGAATGATACACACTGTCCCAGCGATGTTGTGTTTTCTCATCTTGGTTCCTTGCTCATGGGGAACACGGCAATTATTCTACCCAGGACCTGATGGGGATTTCGGAGCGACCTGGCACATCTGAAGCATTTTTCTGACTCACTGAGTTGGCATCTACTGCTAGATCAGCATTGGCCCAGTTCCACACAGCCTGTCACCAGCAGTGGGTGTTGTTGTAAGCACTAGTTTTGATTGTGGCAAGATGGGCTCTGTGACTCTCCTCTTGTTCTGTTGAGTTCAGAAAAGGCATCTGCTCTCCATTCACATTGCATTTGACAAGAGTCCAAAACCTAAATGAATGTTGCTAATAAAGAACTGTAAGGAAAAAACATGTTGAGAACCACTGAGTGTATTCAACACATATCAAGTGTTGGAGCAAGGAGGGGCCAGGCTGGGAGTGAGGCACTGGGTTGGGATCAGTGACTGGAAGAGTGGGAACTCTGGCCTCTGGGCCTAGCTCAGTCGGTGCACTGTGCCTCAGTTCGCCGTCTTTAAGCTGAACGTGCTTGTAAGGTGTTTTCTGAAACAGAGAGAGTGCTGGCGACCTTGAGCGTGTTTACCTCGGCTGTGGGTCAACGAAGCCTCAGCTCCTTGGTAGCACTGATTGAACAACTACTCAACGCTGCCAAGGGTGACTTCAGCTCTGCACTTAAGCGTCACTGCTCATTCTCATCAAAGTCTTTGATCTGGGTAACTGGCATGTCCCCTGCCTTTTGTGTAGCACATATAAACACAGTCCGAACCCATCTCCCATACTTTCTCAGGCATAGTTCTTGCATTACAAAGTCCACCCTGGACACTGCTTCCCAGAGCAACCAGCGGGCATCCTGAGAGGGTTTGCTTCTAAATGGGAGTCTGGAAAAATATGAGAATGTGAAAATAAATTAAAATCACTGTCATCGAAACCCTCATTTGGAATAGTTTCTGGATATGAATTATTTAGAAAAATATGTATACCAAGGTGGTTGAATGAGAAAACTTTTTTTATTTAATTTTTTTATTGGGTATTTTATTTACACTTCAGATGCCATCCCCTTTCCCCATTCCCCCCCTTAGAAAACCCCTATCCCATGCCCCCTTTTCCTTTTTGCATTTATACACTTTTTAAAAATGTTAATCAAAGGCGTTATAAGTTTGGTAATGCTCAATCAGAGGTTTAACCCACTACCCAACCTAGATATATCAACTATCTTTGACTGGTGGAGACACGTGAACGTATACCTCCCTGTCTCCCCTCCTCTTTCTCTCTCCTTCTCGAATGAGAAAACTTTTAAACTTAATATCTTAAGTTTTTAAACAATAACATCATTATTATAGATAAAATTCTTTCAGGAAAAGTGTAACTAACTTTTAATAAAGTAATTGGTTCACGGTCATTTTAAACGGTATTAACACAATTATACTGTCACAATATTAATGTTGCCTTGCCTTTGCCAATGAATATACAAGGCATACGCTTTGTTCTTTAGAACCTAATGCTACATAAACAAAATATTATTAAGTATTTTAAAGCCTTTATTCACAGAAAATTTTTACACTCTTAGTTCTTACAGGAGAGTGTCCATCAATTAAGATGAATTACTTTTATAACATGACCTTACTATCATAGCTAGTTTAAATTAAGAAAAACTGGAAAGCCCAATATTTATTCTGGGCAGACTTCTTTGTAGTGGACAAAGCCTATCTCATTCTCAAGAACTCACAGCCAAACACTGGACTAAGCCCAGGGACCCTAATGGAAGAGCTAGGGGAAGGATAGAAGGAGCTGAAGGGAATTGCAATCCCATAGGAAGAACAATGTCAACTAATCGTATCACCTAGAGCTTCCAGAGACTAAATCACCAACCAAAGAGTATACATGAAGGGATCCATGGCTCCAGAATCATATGCAGCAGAGGATGGCCTTGTTGGGCATCAGTGGGAGGGGAGGCTGTTGGTCCTGTGGAGCTTTAATGTCCCAGTATAGGGGAATGCTAGAGTGATGAGGTAGAGTGGGAGAGTTGGTGGAGAGTGCACCCTCATAGAGAGGCAAAGGAAAGGCGGGGAGAAGGGGATGGGATGGGACAGTTGTGGAGGGGTAACTGGGAGGGGGCATATCATTTGAAATGTAAATGAATAAAACAATTAATAAAAAAAGAATTCAGATTTTAATTTGTGAAACAAACATCTGCTCTATTGTATTGATGGGACACAGACTAGAATGATATGCTATTATTTGAGGAAAGTTGAAGGCTACCCTTTATGAAAATAAAGACATCAAGGATTTAGCCATGCATAACTTATCAGAGCAAGTAAGGTTTGCAATGTTTGCAAGGAACAGCCTTCAAATCCCTCTAGAGCTGGACAACGTAAGGAGGGTGAGAACGTGTGTGGTGGCATCCATGTTATTTTCAGGTAAAGGTGTGGAGGGAGCAGACACATGACAGGAGAATGGACAGGAGGTCAAAGACGTGAAAGTCCTGGGACCCTTGGTGCTACAAGTCTTGGGGGGCGGGTATTAGCTACTTTTTGTGTCTCTGACCAAACACCATATAGAGGCAACTTAAGGGAGGAAAGGTTTATTTTGGCTCCTGGTCCAATGGATATTATGGCAGAGAAAGCATGGTGGCTAGTCAGCTTGGGTGACTCTGATGTTGCTCTTCTCAGTTCCTTTCTGGTATTTGCTGTTGCAATAATTTCCAACCCCAGTAATCCCATATAAAAACACATACAATCCAGTTACTGTATTTATAATCGATAAGCCTAGATATAGCAGAACTAGCACTATTACTAACTTATTCCCCAGCTATGAGACCTTTTGTTACTTGTAGTTTCTCCTGGACACATGGTTCTGTTCCACCTTCGATTCTTCCTCCTCCTCAGTCCTCTCTCCTTCTCTTCTTGTGCTTCTCTCTCTATCCACTCCCACTCTCAAAGACCTCCCATCCCACCTTTTTTTTTTTTCTCTTTGCTGCCCAATCAAGGGCTCTAGCCTTTACTGACCAGTAAATGGGGAGATGGTTCAGATGAGATCACCTAAGTACCTGATCCACTGCTCATCAGGGCCACCCCTCTTGAGGAAGCAGAATTAACATCACCATTCAAACAGCGACAGGACAACTCACAACAGTTTGCTTTCAGTATGTTGTTAAATTCACTTATATTTTTGCCAGATCTGAAAACAAACTGGGACCAGAAGTGGACATCACCCTCAATGCCCACCCCTCCCAGCCCACTTCTGCTCTCGAGGCCATAGCTCCGAAGTCTCCTCAAAACAGTGCCGTCAGTTGGTGGTCAAATGTTCAAACACATGAGCCTGTGAGGTTCATTTTATATTTACCCAGACAGATGAATGGTATGTGAAGGCCAATCAGTAAGGATGGGAAGTGTAGAATCCCCAGTGTGGACACAGATGGTTTCTTGTTGGTCAACTTTTAGGTTACTATTTATTGAGAATTTGTTTGTATTTTTGTCTTGAGTAGGATATGTAAAGATGAAACAATGTGTTTAGTGCTAGAACAAAAAAATCCCTCCAAAGTATAAGAGGATAATTGCTATTATATGGAAGCATTCAATTATTGAGGGCACTTTTGGGGATCTTGTTTAACCCTAAATTCTTAACTAACCTGTATCTATATCACAGTCCAATTTCCACTTTTACTCCCCCCACACCCCTTACTGCTCAGTCCTTCCTGGTATTTGCTGTCAGACATCCAAACCTCTTTTAAGTCCCTGTGCTGAATTCCAAGATAATATTTGCTCCTTGTTTCTTAGACTTCTCGGGAAGATCTAATACTCTTTTTTTTCTAATTCATTCATTTTTTTATTTTTAGTGTTTATTCTTTACACTCACTACATTTAAACCTATCTACACTCCTCCCAATGATCTCTCCTTACCTCGCCTCTCTCCTGTAGATCCATTCCTCCTGTGCTTCCCTTTAAAGAAGAAGAAAAAAAGAAGAGCAGGCCTCCCAGTGATATAAACCAGACATAATCTAACAAGTTACAATAAGACTAGGTGCAACCTCTCATATCAAGGCTAGACAATGCAACCCTTGAGGAAGAAAAGAGTCCTAAGCACAGGCAAAAGAGTTAGAAGTCAGATACCCTTTACCCCTGCTGTTAAGGGTTCTTCAAGAACACCAAGCTACACAACCATAAGGTATACGCAGAGGGCCTAACTCAGACCCAGGATTGGCTCCTAGAATCTTTTCTTCCCCTCTTCTTTAGAATTCCTTTGCCTCTGCCTTGTGTTTGGCTTCAGGTCTCTGCGTCTGCTCCTATCAGTTGCTAGGTTGGGCTAGAGACTGATTTAGGGACTGATTGATGAGTACAGCAGATATCATTAGGAATCATTTTTTCCCCTGCCAGTTGTATCTGGTCCTTTCCTGGGTCTCTGGGAAGACCAGCCTTTGGGTCCATCCAGTCAGTGTTAGGTGTGGGCTCCCGTCTTGTATCATGGATCTTGAATCAGAATAGTCACTGGTTGGCCACTCCTGCAAGTTTCTCACCACCTTTACCGAAGCACGTCTTGTAGGTCAAAGGTTTTGTGGCTGGGTTGTTGTCCTAGTCCTACTCCTGAGGGCCTTGCTTAATTATAGACAATTGTCCAGGCCCTGTATCCCCATTACTAATTAAAAAGAAAAAACAAAAAACAAAAACCAAAAACCAAAAACCAAAAACCAAACCCTTTCTTTTTTTTCTTTTCTTTTTTTCTTTTTTGAGTTTCCAGGGCAGTAGTGTCTCTTCTACTTTATTGCATAGACCTTTTGGGACTTTCTCTTAATTATGCTTTAAATCCTGGAGGTCTCCAGAGTTCTTTAAACGTGTTTATTTTACTTTACGTATGTATATACGTTTTGCTTGAGTATATGTAAGTACACCATGGGTATGTAGTCCCTGAGAAGGCCAGAAGAGAGCATTAATCCCCTGAAACTCAAATTAAGAATGATTGTCCTGCTATCTGTGGGTGCGTGGAATTGAACTTGGGTCCTCTGCAAGAACAACAAGGGCTCTTAACCACTGAGCCATCTCTTTATTCCCTAGAACACTTTTGTTACTGCTTAGACTCATGATAGATTTTCCTAATAGTCATAACATTCTAATGTTATTCCATTGTCTTTCTTGCCATTGTGAATTTGTGAGGCTAGGCCTGCTACACAACGTCTTCCCATCACCTCACATAAAGCTTATGCTTCTTTACTGAGTGGAGATGAGTGAGTCTGAGAGGCTTACCACATGCAGAGGAACATCAAGGAGAAAGGTAGTCTTTGCTTTCTCTGTTTTACATGTGATACGTGATTAGGAGGCACTGGATAGAGGAATGACAGAGGACTGGAAGGTTAAGTTACTTCAGTGGCAGGATGAAAGAGATCAGATCAGATGTGGGACCCAGGGCGACTGGCCGCATGAGTCAGTGAAAACTGTCCTGGCTGTGGAACAGTTTAGGCATCATTAAGAGAGTAACCAGTATGTCTTAAAGAGGAATTAGGAGAAATCTTGGATGCAATGGAGTCCTTCACCAGCACAGGAAGCACGGGAGGAAAGCAATATAAGAGACACATTTGGATTTGGACTGAGGAAATTCTTAATTCTTACATGTTCCATTACAAACTAGATTACATTATGAGTTCTAGGAGTTTGAGTCCATGTCAATTAATCACATAGTTTATTCTACATGTTGGTGCTTGATAAATTCTTTTGGTGGTATGGATAGAATATCACACTGCTACTTGAGAATTGCTGTTTCACTTAGGGGAAGCCCTCCACACAAAGCCCATGTGTTTATTTACTCCCCCAGGGAGGCTTTATGACTAGGTTGCCCTTTAGATGAACATTATCTATTTTTGCAGATGGTGTTTCAAAATTGATTAGTTCTCTGACCCACCCACTGAAATCCTCTAACCTATTGAAGGAGCAGAATAGGCTGTGGATTATAGGGTTTCAGATAACACTACGGCCCTGGTGAAAGGTATGCTATTTCACTGCATTGTTCTGCTTTCGGAAGAGTGTAGCTGTGTTTTCTTTTCTCCAACTGTATAGGTCACAGAATTTTTTTTTTTCCAGTGGGAATTACAAGCTATACGGAAAGTTTCCAGAGCAGAATCACAGTCTTATACAAATGCTAAGGACGATTAATCAGGGCCTGGAAGGTGCATAGAGGGTAATTAGCGGGTTATATTTGAGTCAGCACCAAGGTCATTTATGAGACACTATGAGAAGAATAGATGGTTTGACTTTGGAGGTGGGGAAGATGAACCTACATATTTTAGAGCATTAGGACATGTGCATTCAAATGGATTAAATACATTTTTGGTAAAGTGATGTATTTATGTGTGTACATAAAAGACTTAAGGAGTGGAGTGAAGCATTGTTCTGTGTTCATGAGAAGAGAGTTAATATTGGTAACAATAAGCTCCACTCGACTCTGACACACTGAAACTGTTGTCAGAGCTGACAGAGGACAAACCCTATTCTTGGCTCAGTTTGCTGCATGCTGCCAAGGGCTCACTCATTCGGTTGTTTTTAAAGTCTTTCCTGTGCAGCCATAACAAATAAGTTGATGACGAAAGGGTGTTTGTGTGGTGGATCTTAGCTTTTGTAGCCTGTGTGGGCCTTTAGAGCTTCCCTTGCCAACAGAAACACAAACAAGAGGAAGTAATATTAATATCAGAGGTCAATATAGGATAGTAAGAATTTATGGAGGCTTGAAAGAGAACTGGAAACACAGGTTCTGGAGTCCCCTTCACACACGGACCTATGAGTGGAGATAATCTACATCCCCTATGATTTTTGCCACCATTCTTGGGGGACAGACTTTCAGATTAACCCTTATGTCTTTCTAAATTTTAACATTTTTATTACATTTATCTATGTATTTGTGGAGATGGATGCCACAGCACCCATGTGACTGTCAGAGGATGACTTGCCCCCAGATCTTAGCAAACCAACACCACGATGGAAGGACCATTCAGGCTGTAACCCTCAGCACATAGACAGTACATAGACCACCTGCCAAAATGAAATCAGAGACCCAAGCCATCAAAGTCCATAGCTCTGGGGAAGTTTCTAAATGCACTGACCTTGCTTTTTGGTGTCTGTAGTGTCACTTTTGGCTAACTGTTTTTGTTACCTGAAGTATGCCAACCCAGGATATGGGTTTTGTGCTGCAAGGCTAACCCTGAGAAAAGCTCGGAGCTACAATGGAATCCCAAACATCCATGTAGTTGATGGCTGGCTTATACAGACTTTCTCTTGTCTTAAATCAGTGTTGGTGGCTACCCCACAACAGAGCCAATTCTCTCCTCCCACCATGTGGTTCCTGGATCGAAGTCAGGTGGTCAGGCCTGGAAGTACCCACCTTTACTGGCTGAGCCATCTTGCAGGTCCATCATGAATTCTGGGTCTCTAAAACTAACTGACTTCTATATTAACATCAAATCCTTTCTAAATCTAACACCATATCAAAATCTTTATCTATATTTCTACATGTTCAAAGTCAAAAGTCAAGCTGATACTCTTTTTATACTCCTCCCTGCCAAGCATATCAATAATTCAAACGGTCAGTCCCAGTTTTCTTTTGAAGTTTTTTCCCTGACTCTCCCTGCTGGTCGTCTTTCATTGGAGTGAATTTAGCTTATAAACGTCTAAAATGGTCACTGTCTTAACTTAGGTATTCCTCTTCTCTCTCCCCTGAATAACTATAGCCATCTTTGGATGGATATCGTAGCTTCTAGTATTTTCTCATCCTCCTATTTTTTCAATATAATCCTCAGCTCTCTACTGGATATTACTTTAAACTATAAGCCCACTAGTTCCCTTCTTGAAGTCCATTACGTTCTACTAGTTACGTAAAGACCACCGAGCATGAGCTGTCTCAGTTTCCTGTCAGTTCCCACCATGTGTGTCTATGTTCCCATTCTTCTTATCTCAACTTTAAAAAACTCTGCCGTCAGCCTCTGAGACAAGATCTGTCTTTGTATTCAAAGCTTCTTTAGGGCCCTTGGCCATCATTTATAGCCACTTCCTTTGTCCCCGAATACCTTATTTCCTTTAATACACAGACATATCCTAAATTCTCTAATGTTAAACAAAAATATTTTTTCCCAGATACAATAAGGACCACATAGAATTGCTATTTCCTTGGACCTCTTATGGATAACTGTGTCTTGGACTGCATGTCTCATCTGCACTGGATGCTCCTGTGCCACCTTAACTGGTTCACATATCATAGTTACACATATACATACACACATAAACACATACACACAGACATACACATACATACACACATGCATACACACATACACACAATATACAAATACACACACATACACACATACACACATACACACATACACACATACACACACATACACACATACACACACATACACACATACACACATACACACACATACACACACATACACACACATACACACACATACACACACACACATACACACACATACACACATACACACATACACACATACACACACATATACACACATACACACACATACACACATACACACATACACACTTACACACATACACACATACACACACACACACATACACACACATACACACACATACACACATTTACATTTGCCTGTCTTCTCTATTAACCTGTGAGTTTCTTGGGTATTAACATGGACAGTTTATCTTTATTATCAGAGTTCAATTAACTAGAAAAGACAAATTTCAAATAATAAACTTGAGTCTGGACATGTTTTTAAAATTTTCTGAATTTTTTATTTTTAGATTTTATTCTGTCAAGAATGAACTGAAATATTCTGTTTAGGTCTTCCTTCCAGCTCCTCATATCTGGAGATAGATTATGAAGTACAGATGCTAACAAGGGTGAAATGTAAGATGCTTATAGTCTTGAATTGCTTGAGCTGGCACCCCTGTGACTTCCCATCAATATAGCTTTCCCTTGCTGCTTGTTCAATAAATGACATCCTCCCATCCAGACCATAGGCATCTCTGAACTGTCTCTTTCTCCACTACACCTGCCTCCTTGCTGGACACATGACTAGAGTTCTCTTGTTCTCTCTCAACCTGGAGATCATGCCAGGGATTGGAGAGAAGGGAGGGTTCTCAGGAAAAGTCAGTGCAACATTCATTATCAAACCTGTTTCTTTATGGTCCCCGAACAGCTGTCTTCATTCTTAACATTAGAAAGAGATACTGTAACAGTTGCTGGTGATACGGTAGTCTATAGTATATTTCCACCCTTAGCAACATGAAAGTCGAATGATTAGGGCAATATCAATCTAATGTGGTATTTGCATAAAGTGTCCCCTATGTATTCATCAGCTGCTTAATACTTTGTATATCAGCAGGGCACAATATTCGACACATTCACCACAGCCTCCTAAAAGAACAAAAAAAAAAAAAAAAAAAAAAATCAAACTTGTCAAAAATAAAACCTGAAGTGAGATTTTTCTATGTGAAGAGGCAAATGGCACATTTAACAGGAGAGGATTTGCTAATGGACCTTCACTTTTACCTTTCCAGCTTCCTTTGTGTACGATGGCTTCTTCTACTTTTGCTTACCTACAAAGCACTGTATTTCCATCTTTTAAGTGGCTCTCCTAGACTCATCTTTACTTCTTTGGTGATACATCCCAGAGAGTCAAGCCAGGTCCTTTAACAGCCAAATTCAAGGCATCTGGTCTCTTCTCCTAACCATATCGAATCCCTGGATAGCTATAGGTTTTCCTCCAGAAGGAGGGAACTGTTCATATCTGGCCCTCATCCTTCCTTAGTTTGCATGATGAGCAGAAAATTATGCATTCTTGAGTTGAACCAACTCACAGAATAACGAATGAGTAATGCCACTTGGCTCTTGTTTTCCGTTTTAATTTTAAAGGACATAATGTGTGTTATCTCAGAGAATGTCAGTTTGCTGATTCAAATTTGGCCATGTGGTTGAATCCAGCTGCCCTTTATAACTCCACTTTCTATATATTTCAAGTTTCTTTCACATTCCAAATAGCATCAGTGAATGCATTTTTAAAGCCAAAATTGGGATTCCTACTTACATTCTTGTTGAGATTATTCTCGAATCAGAAATAGCTTCTGTAGGTCATGACCTTTTCCCTCTGCTGCATGACAGAACCTTACAATCTGGGACACATGGCCCTACTGCATATTACCTACCAATGACATTGTCTAGCTGAGAATAAACCCCAATGCATAAATTTCTATAAAGATTCAAAACTGAGCTTCTAATATTATCCTTTGTCAATCATCTACTTATTATTTATTAGATTTCTATAGTGCCTTTCCTCCAAGGAGCTCAATGTATTTTAAACACATGTTATAATGTACTTTAAATAAGTGTTACCAGATTTGGCATTATACGTGAGAAATACTGGTAAAATTACAAATCTCAACTGCAAATTACCAGAAGAATGAAAGAACATTTTAACATCATTTAAAAATTACACGTATGTACTCACGTGCCTGTGCATACGCAACCACATGCACATTCGCAGGCACCTACACACACACACACACACACACACACACACACACACACACACACACACACATACATCCTGTTGACCCTATCAGAATCTTTTCAGAAACAATTGTAGGTTAGCTTTATAGGTTAGCTTTGAAAAAAAAAAGTTAGCTATCAATGCAGGCACTTGCCTGAGACCTGAAATGCAATGTAGCCTTCCTGTTCTGATGTTTCCTTTATAGAAACGCAACAGACATTTCAATCTAGCCATCAAGGGATGGGCTCGGTAGGTGCCGGGAGCTTTTTGTTGTTGGACTTACAGGGCCTCCTGATTCTTTTGCAGTTAATATGCTATTTCTTTTCTTTCCCTTGGGTGTGTCAGTGTTGAAGTAAGACCGAACAAAACATGGCTGTGTGCTCCTTGTTCCCTTGACAGCAGAGGGAGCCGAGCTTGAGGTCAGTGAAGGCAATTGTGGTGCCCTCTGTTTTTGGAAAAAGAAACACACCATAATCTTTAAGTTAGAGGTGATTCAGAAAGTCAGAGGCAGGCAGTGCTTTCTAATTTAGAGACATTTTCTCTTTCTCTGCCATAAAATACTACTCCTTCTCCAAACCTCAACAATAATAAAAGAAACGCCACAATCAAAGCACCAACCCCGCCCCCCGCCCTCATCCTGGATATCCCAAATTGTGGGCTTTAGTTGCATTCTTCCCTTTTCTTCTCGTCCCTCTTCTTTTTACCGGGGTGGATTGCTTTCAGCTCAGGCAGACTTCATTCCACATGAGCTTTGAAATCGTATCTCTGGATCTGTATAGAACGGTAGTAGTTCAAGGTATTAGTAGCAGCCTTCAATGGTAATGCTGTCATTAGATCATTATGAGTATTCTAAGGTTCTGCCTGTGAGCATGGCATGAATTTTATATTTGGAAATAAAATCCTCCCGGGATACCACAAAGCTGCACGCCGGCCTTGCCCCTTCTCGCAGGCCGTTGGGATTGGCTGCCCTGCCTCTGGCTTGTGTTTCGCAGGAGTAAGTCCCGCTGCGTTTGTTTCACATAAGAACCCTTTCACTTTGTTTATAATGATCTGAATGATATTATTAGGGGACTAAAGCCGCTCAATGGTGACATTTATTGACCAGTCATATCATCTGTATTTAACTCTCATGTTACATTTCAGGGAAATTGTGTGAACCTAACTCCGGTATAACTTTTCTTTGGGGACTATTGCTTTGTGTTGAGTTTGAAATAAAATAGAACATACAAAGCAGGTTTTCTATCCAGGTAAGCATTTCACTTAAGAAGTTTGGCTTTAGCCAGATATAGAAATACTTGTCCAAAGGAGATGCTTCAACCAGCTCTGGTTGTATGTGTGTGCTCACGTGTCGGGGGGAACATGGTCTGCTCTAAAGAGGGTGGTGAGACTTATTAGCAGCTAGCTGGGCCATGAACATATATCAGAGGCCTCCAGCAATGATTGGAAGATAGCCATGTAGGAAAAAATGAAGTTCCTGTGTGGAGCTGGGAGATCGACAGATATCTTCTGTGGGATGAGCGTGCACGTTAGTGTAGTGTTTACTGTCTTAGGAGACAACGTAGGTAGTAATGATGGTGGCTGGGTAAGCAGGTGAAGTACAACACCGGAACATCAGAATACTACTCAAGCATGGAAGCCTGCTTATGTGAAGGCAAGGAGGCTGGCATGCATTCATGGTTTTGAGCAGCAGTAGGGTGATACACAATAAAACACTGAACGCACCAGATCTTAACTATTCTCATATCCCTTCCGTTAGCTTCACAGTGTCGTAGAGTCAATCTCTGCTCCTGCATACCCATCTCCTGACCTGGCGCGAGTCAATCTCTGCTCCTGCATACCCATCTCCTGACCTGGCGCGAGGTTGGAAGTGAGTCCAAGATCTCACATCTTTGCCTTTGTAACTACTCTTGTATAAGTCTGTAAGAGATAATTTAAAAGGTGCTAACTATAACTTCAAAATCAAGCCTATAAGTTAATAGTCTCTCGATATCAGCTAGTATTCAGTTAGCGTCCCAGATTGTCTCACATTTTTTAGGAGTTGTTGGGCTCAAAGCAGAATATTAACAGGGTCTTCAGATTACGTATGGCTTTTATGAACTCCTAAGAATCGTTTAATCTGTACAAACGCCTATTTACTCCTATTTCATTTTTTCCCTTGAATTATTTTGTTGACCAAACCTCAGTTATTTTCTTCACAGAGATGCCTATGTTTTGAATTTTGTGATTGCACCCTGTTAAAAAAGCTTCAAATGAAAAAGTGGACTTAGAGGCTTGATTGGATTAATGTTTTTTTTTTTTTTTTAAAAATCTAGTAAGAATATGCTATTGCTGCTTTACTCACTGTAGGGAAGAATTGGAGTCAGCCTAGTTGTCCATCAACTGATGAATGGATAGTGAAAATATTATATATATATATCTCCAAATAGTAGCAAATATTTAGTGTATTTTTATGAAACATATGTGTATTATACACTATATATATACTAAATATATGTTGCTATTTTGTTTTATAAATTATACATATATAAAATATGATTCAAATCTGAGATAAGTGAAATCACAAAATTTGTAGAGAAATGATCTTGGAATGTGTAGTATTAAGCAAGTTCAAAATACTCTCAGACAGTAAAAAAAACCCCCTCGTGTTTTCACTCATATGCAGAATATAGCCAATAAATTATGTATGTGTGTATGTGTGTGTATGTATGTATGTATGTAAACAAATGTGCATGTGAATATAGCTTAATACAAAGAGAAGACAAGAAAGGCTAAGTATTAGAGTATGAGGAAGGACTGAATGCAAATATTGGACCTCAGATTTGAAAAAGGATGTGAGCTGATTTTTGTTTAGCTCTAACTCTGATGTTGATTTTATTGTTTTTGGTAGCATATAAATATGTACAAGTATATTAGGAGTGAACATATGAAATCCTATGTGAACCATTACAGCTTCTGTCCCAAGTGAGTTAACTGTATCATAGTTCACAGGGTTCTAAATTCTCTAGCTCTGGTTAATTTCAGTGTGTGGCTTTTGTTTATAAGGTTTTATTACGAAGTTTTTGAACTACTTCATAGGCAATAGAATGTTCTTACATCAAGAAGCACACAATCTATAGTGTCTCTTTGGGAAGTGTTAGCATATGGATCTGTAATTTCAATGGTTTACAACATGGAATTTCTTTTTCTTTGTTGGCATATGTCCATAGAGAGAAACCACTTTTAGCAGCTATAGAAGAACCATGGGACACAGTTTATATAAGAAAGGCTAGTCCAATATCTGGTTGTTTTTCTTCAGTTGGTATAATCTTCCCAAGGTCAAGGAGTTCTGTTTCCTGTGGTACTATTATGTGTAGATAGAGTTTTGCATTCGATTAATTTAATTCATAGAAATTATATTTTTACTGCTCAAGATGTGCTGTCTTTGGCTACTGCCAGCCTTTCAATTTCTCTTAGCTTCTTTGACACAGTAGCTTTTGAGAACCTTCTTGTCATTTGGCACAACTGTATACTCCTTGCTCCAGCTGTACATTTTTTACATTATACTTGAAGCCAAATATTTGTTCAAAAAACTGGTTCTATTCATAAGACACTGAAGGTAAGGAGTGCCCACTACGTTCCATCAATGGGCCAAGTCAGTTAAAAAAGTAACACATTGTGTTTATTCAAACCATATCTGTTCAATGGTGACACAATGGTCCAGGCTATATTGCTTGGCAAGGAACAGAAAATGTGACCCAGGCTGACATAAAAAAAAAAGTTTTTTCTTCTTCTTCTTCTTCTTCTTTTTTTTTGTCTTTTTGTTGTTGTTTGTTTTTTTGTAATAAAAAAAGAGATAAGATTCCGTTCAAATGAAGCACCTGGTTTCTCCTTGTGCCATGCCTTTCCTTTTTTTTTTTTTTTGCTTAGCTGTTCTCAAAGCCCTGAGAATTGCCACTAGCTTCCAGGACTCCATGACTCCATATTTACAACTAGCATCAAAAGAGCATCTTTGTCTCTTTCTTCCCAGAAATAATACTGAGATTCATTTGCATAAAAATCTTCACTTTCGTGGTGTGTTTGAGAGAGAGAAAAATGACTTGTTAGATGGAATATTGTTGGTTGTTGATCCTTCACTACATATTTTGTTTCTGAGGTTGGAGGTAAGAGCTTCTCAGGAGCTAGGTGAGTCTTCAAATAGAAGTTGGGGTATTGGAAAGAGGAGAGAGGAAGGAGGAAGCAAATGCCAAAGAGAGGGCATTAAACACCCAATATTACAACACTCTATCTTAATCTATACACATGTATTGATTCAGACTTTTGTAATAATGTATGCACTATTTTAAACTTTACAGAGGCAAAGAGGAGTTAAAAAAAAATCCTGCTCTCAAGGAAATTGTAGGGCATCAGAAATTGAAACAATATCTTTGAATAACCTAGTAGACAAAAATGTAGAAAGTATAGTAGGGTCTAAGTATATATATTTGAGATAGGGTCTTTCTATATGGCTCTGGCTGTCCTGAAATTCACTATGCAGACTAGGCTGGCCTTGAACTCACAAAAATCTGTCTGCCTCCACCTCCCAAGTGCTGAGGTTAAAGGGATATACCACTAAAGCTAGCACAATTTTTAGTTGAAAAGTTTTTTTGGTTATTTGGATAAGTTTATTACTTTCCTTAGAATCTATCTGGAAGACTCAAACATTGCAAATAATGCCCCCTCTCAGTGTGGACTCATCAGGGATATTTCCTCCTCCATCTCTCAAATAAAGGTCCTTAGCAGTGTAAGCATTTGTTTCTGAGATACTTTTCCCATATGCTCTTTCAGGGAGAAAAGAACCTCCTGTGTCAACACAAAGTTCATTGGTTTTTTCTAAGTTGGTTCTTCTACTATCAGCATGTTATTGATGAGTAACTCCAAAGAAAACAAGATGCTAACTCCAGATTGTTCCACTGGGCTGACTATAAATTTAGGTGTAGTGTTTTGGATTATAACACCAAACTCCTCCAGCACCTGAGCTACAAAAGCAGAATGTGGAATACCTCTGAAATCCCATCTAAGCAAGTCTCACCATCAAAAGGAAGAATTCCCATCAAAAATGGATAGCTATCAAGCTTACAGCGACCAGAATCATAAATGGAATGATAAAAATTTAAAAAGCCTTATCCAAGGTCATATAGACGAAATGGTAAGGAGATCCCTGACTCACTTCAAATGAAACACAATTCTAATTTCTTTTACTAAGTGAAAAGCTTTCACTGTAGTTACTTTTTCTATTTTGTCAGCTGGTATGAGAGTCTAAAGCAAATTACAATCACAACTTAGTGTAAAAAATAAGAACTTTATTTTTTAAGCCCATGGGGATGTCATCTAATTATTTTTAATCCTTGAAGGGATCCATGCATTCTTTTCTCAACCTATTTCCACCACTGAGATGGTTGGTCAGTATTAATTGGCCATATTCTGCTTTGGTTCTCGTTCATGTTTGGCATTTATTAACAGTATCCTAGAGACCTCCCATGTTGGGCTGCAGGACGCTTGCTCATTGTGGTCAAGTCTGTGCATGAAAATGCCTTGGTTGGTAGGGGGAGGGGAAACAAACAAAGCCAACAACCTCAAACCCAAGTGCAACCATCTGTGCTATTTGATGGGGCGTTCCTGACTCCAAGCGGTAGTCCTAGCTGAGAGTTACCACTGAGTACAATTGTTTATGCTGTGCTGCAGTGTAAAGCAGACAATACCACACAATCAGAGCCTTCACACTCAAACAGACATCACACTCTGTAATTATATTTGTCTGACAGATTATTATAATTGTACATGGCAGGTAGTAGAAAGCAACTCCTTTTTTACAGCCTAAATAATGTGGCATATTCTGCATACTCTAAATCAACCTTGCAGAAGGTAAATTATGAAAGCTAAATGCACGTTGAGTGTTTTTATTTACTCTTTCAGTTAGCATCTTATGTGGTGCTAGACAGCAGAAGAGCATTACCTTATTTTGCCTGGTACCATTTCATTTAACACTTTATTGTGCAAAGTTCTTTTTGGCTGACAGCTTGTTTTATTTTGGCATACTCAAGGCAGCACCAGCAATGATTCTCTGTAATGCTTTTCCCTGGGCTCCTATTGACCTGGTCAGCCTAGGCAAAGAAGTAGAAGCTTAAATGCAGTACTTAGGAAAACCCTGAGCTATAGTTTGTTCCTTTAACAATTAGAGTAAACCAATTTTGGGAATGAGCTCTTCAACTATTTGCAGAATTTCAAAAGACTTTCTAATAGCCCTTTAGATGAACAGACATGTGTTGTGGTAGGCTGCCATAGTGCTTATCACATCTTCTCTCATCTCCTTCCAGCATGTGGGAGGTCGGATGGCTCATCCACTCTGTAGTGAGATGGGACAATAGTCACGAGCTTTTGCAGCTGGTTATGGGTAGAAGCGGCTATGTCACTTTCCATACTGAGGTGTACATACACGTGACACCCTCAGCTTGGCCTCGCTTGGCTGGTGGCCAAAGACACTACGTGTTGCAGAGGGCAGTTAGCAGAAGAGGATGCATCTATGAACACCAACCTCCAAGCTACACCCTGCTAGCTGGCTTCAGATAGGTACAGTGAAAGAGAAACACACCCACACTGATTAAACTACTAAAATTTGTGTTTAGTTATATTATTGTAATTTAGCTTACCCTGACTCATGTGGGACTCTTGAGAAGTTGGGTTTTCTAGGCAGTCCATTTCTTACAGCAGGTTTGTGAATTCTATACTGATTTTTCAATTTCCACACCAAGGTTTTACATTTCTAAAACTATAATTATTTTTGATTATAAAAATCTGATTAGTTAATATGTGCTTATGTTGTCTACTGCTTACATACTTTATGGATAAGTCTTTTGAAATTTTACAAAATGAACTTACTCAGGCTAAAGCAGGTAAATAATCCATATATATATATATATATATATATATATATATATATATATATATATATATATATATATATATATAAAACACTGCCCAAAAGAAGTTCTGTGGGCTCTGTTCCTATCCTATCTCACTGCTCTGGTTCACATCTGTTTCTCAGAATAGCAAAATGGGTTAAAAAGCAAACATATAAAAGGTAAATACCACAAGATTGGGTATTCCTCAACATTTTATAGTGTTCTGTTCACGTACTGCCTGATGAGTGTGTGGAATTAGGTGCTGCATGGAGATGATCATAATTAAATAGTCAAAATCTTAGTCTTCATAAATGGTTATTCTGAGAACGCATGAATCATATGTAAATGTATTCAGATATAGTCTTACGCAGATGCTGCAAATGATCGGTCTAACTGGGAAGGCTTGTCAGGTGTGTCTGTGGATTTCTTGACACACTTTTTAAGATTGAGGTCTGTTGTGATTTCTATTGTTATGGCGTGTTTTAGTCAGTGTTCCATTGCTGTGAAGAGACACCATGACCATGGCAACTTTTAATAAGGAAAGCATTTAATTGGGGCTTGCTTACAGTCTCAGAGCTTTGTTCCATTATCAGCATGGCAGGGAGTATGGCAGCATGTAGGCAGACATGGTGCTGGAGAAGGAGCTGAGAGATTTCTACATCTAGATGCACGGGCATCGGGGAGAAGGAGTACCACTGGACTCGGCTTGAGATTTTGAAATCCCAAAGCCCTCCCCCAGTGACACACTTCTTCCAACAAGGCCACTCCTCCTAACCCCTGTCCAGTAGCACCACTCCCTAGTGACCAAGTGTTCAAATGTATGAGCCTACGAGGGCCATTTCTATTCAAACCGCCATGTGGCTTTTTCTGATCTAGCCTTGAAATCGCTTAGGAATGGCTTTAAGCTAAGAAAGGCATGTTAACAAAATACTGGCCAGTACATGTGTGTGTGTTTGGTGGGGGTTGGGGTGGGGATAGGGAGAGCAGTGATACTGAGGATCAAGTTGAGATGCCTTAGTGAAGTGATCCCATGGGGAAAAGAAGCTAAAGTGCATGAACAGAAGAAATGTGTCTCACAGGCTAAGGATGCGGACAGGTTGGTGGGAAGTCCCGTAGTGGCAGAGAGCTCACCCTGCTGATGGGAGAAACTGTAGACCACTAAGTGTCCTCAGATTTAATTCATTAGGCTCTCCCTCAGGTATTTTGGATTAGTTAAAGAAAACACATATGCAGGCAGAGCGACTTACATGGCTGTTGATTGTTAAGTTCTGTTGTCTTCAGCAGCTGTGGATGTGCTGCTGAATTAAATTAGTAATTAAATTAGTAAGATGAGGAACAGGGGGCCATACAAACTGCAAGGCTATGTAGAGAGAGGGGAGGTCTGACCAGGACAAAGATGACTACAAGCAGGTTGTAGAAACAGCTTCATGGTTAAGAACACTTGCTGCTCTTCCCCCGGGGACATGGGTTCAGTTTTCAGTATCCTCCTCACTGTGGCTCACAAATGTGTTTGTGATCCATGGGCTGCCAGGTATGAATGTGGCATATAAAAAATATACTGTCAAAACACTCATACATACAAAAAATGAAATTAAATCTTTGAAAAAGTGACTAGCTGTGCCTGGGTTTCAAACAGTGTCCATCAGACCTACACCCGAATGCTGAAGTGACATTTATATTAAGCAAATGTATGATTTACCAGGTTTAGTACTTCACAGCTGGGAGACAACTTCAAGGCAGTTATTGCTATTGAAGCCCTCTTTAGCATGTTCCTGGTGGAGATACCTTCTGGATTGTGTCACTTTCCCCCATTGTCCCCGGTGTTTTGTGTTGGTGGTTGATTTAAAGAATAAAAGCTTTCTGAGTTCCAGGCTGGCATGGTCTACAGAGTGAGTTTTAGGACAGCCAGGGCTACACAGAGAAACCCTGTCTGGAAAAAACTAAAAAAAAAAAAAAAAAAAAAAAAAAAAAAAAAAAAAAAAAAGCCATTGTAGAGTATTAAAAATATATATTTATCGCTAACTCATTTGCATGGAGTTCCCTATCCCTAAACTGCTTCCGAGATTATTTATTCCAGTATAAAGAATTTCCTCGGTCTACTGTGTTCTTCCACTACACAGTGTCTTGCTATATAGTTAGACAGGCTACTCATAATCCTCCTGCCTCAGCTCCAGAACCCTGGATTATAGATATGTGCCATCATGCTCAATCCTCAGTTTTATTCATGTTAACTTCCAAATCATGACTTTCACACAAATCTGCCCTGAGCTCGCAGTTAGTGTTGGCGTCTAAATTAAAATTGATCTTAGACAAATGGCCGGTCACCGTAGACCTTGGCCTAGCTGGAAAAAAAATGATTCAGACCAATCAAATACGTTTCTAAGAGTCAAAGGTTAGGGAATTTAAATACCAAGTTGTACCTGCGATGACAAAAGAAGCACAGTTAAGCGGAATCTTCACATTTTTGAGAAGCAAATGTCGTCTTTCTTCAATAAGATGGTAATATTTTTAATTTATTATTAAGAGGTCTGAGAAGAGCTTGGGATGAGCACAAAGGTTATTAAGTGTGTTAGTTACACTTCTCCTTGTGTGACAAGAAAACGAGACAAGAATCAACTTAAAAGGGGAAAGGGTTTTTCCAGTTTATGGTAAAGAAGAGAATATAGCCCACAGTGGTGTGGAGGGTGTGGTGGCAGACAGCTGGTCTTACTGTGTCCACAGTCAGGAAGCAGAGGGAGATAAATGCTATACTCAGCTCACTTTATTTATTTTTATTGAATCAGCAACTCCAGCCCATGGGACAGGTTTTCTCTTCTTAATTAAATCTTTTCTGGAAGCACACCTATGGAAGTGTTCTTCCACGATGATCTCTAGTCTAGTCAAGTCTACAGTGAAGATGAACCATCACACTAAGTTACTAGAAGGCTGGGATTCACCTGCTAAGAAACAATGCTTTGGCACAGAGCAAAGGTGTCCCATGGAATACAACAGCAACTCAGCCTCCCATGAAGCAGTAGATCCCACATGAAGACAGTCTATATATAAACCTATGAGGTAAGATCTGCTAATGTGCCAGGCAGTGGTGGCTCATGCCTTTAATCCCAGCACTTGGGAGGCAGAGGCAGGCGGATTTCTGAGTTCGAGGCCAGCCTGGTCTACAGAGTGAGTTCCAGAACAGCCAGGGCTACACAGAGAAACCCTGTCTCGAAAAACCAAAAAAAAAAAAAAAAAAAAAAAAAAAAAAAAAAAAAAAAAAAAAAAAAAAAATCTGCTAATGTTAGAAAAATATCCTACAAAATCAGCCAGAATGGGATGAAGTAGATCCTCAGGCTTGTGACTATAATAGAAAGAAAACCATCTGAAAACACATAATTGTATCTGTGGTTGATATCTTCTGTTTCTTCTTGATGGTTTAAAACTTTGATTTTGACTCAGGCATATCAATATCCATCTCATTCATTGATTTAGTTTTTACTGACGTATTGAAACATTAACATGGTACCTATTAATTGGCTCCCAGAGGGTGCACTTTGAATCAGTTTAATCCAACCTCCTCAAACTTAGTGACTAATTCTTCATGCAGGAAGTACTTGAAATTCTTTTTTTTTTTAATTTTTGAGTTATATGGCATATAATTGTTATTTATGGTCACCCCACTGTGCTAAACTACACCAAAGCTTCTTATTTTTACATAGCTATGACTTTGTATCCATCAATATACGTTTCTTCCTATCCTTTGAGAACCACTGATCAATCTTCATCTTCTGCAAGACCAACTTTTTGTGATTCATGTACTAGGTATAGACATTAATTTGTAAAAACAGCATTTACTAATGTTAAAAATAATATAAAGGTATCTTTTATGTGAGTTTAATTCAAATACTTAAAAATTATTATCTTTATAATTGGGGACTAATCTGCATTTTCTCACATGTAGTTTGGGGCTACTCTATTATATCAAGGACCAGATATTAATAAAGTTATTTTTAGTTCTCATTAAGATAGCTATAGATAAATCCACCCATGTCACTCACCAGTGCTTAGGATTTGGGTGTATTAATCATTCTCCACTTTCTCATCCATTTCACGAGATTGTGAAAACATTAAACATGTAGATTTTCTTACAGCTCTATCTAGCACAAGAAGATTTGGGGTAGGGCCACAACTGGAGTGATGGCAGAGAGATACTGAGGGGGGAAACATTTAAGGAGGCCCCTGAATAACCCTGACATTGAGGGCTTCCTTAAATTTTGTCTCTTTGATACTTGTCTTCTTCTAGACTTGCCCCTGGTTGAGTTATTATCAGTTTTGCATGCTTTATCACTAAAAGTCATGAGCGGAACTTTGGGGTACACACAAGGTTGTTATAGTTAAATCTCCTTCCTGGGTGTTTTTGTGATTTTTTTCCATACAATTCCTATAAAGAACTTAGCATGTAGTAACACTCAGTAAAGCGCAAATGTGAGCTTAAAACAGAATTGTAGACCAGGTTACCTCCTCGGTCACCTCTCAACCCTAAACATCTGATCCTCAGGACCAGATTCTTTCAGTGTAATGAGCCATAGCTGCCTTAAGAAAGACAGCACCAACATTTAGCAGTAGGACTCTGTGGGGGTGGGATCATTACAGAGTAGAGAGAAAACATGTTCTCAGTCTTTAGGGGCTCACAATCAGGCTGAAAAAAGGCAGGTGAATAAGTGAGACATATTCTCATACATATGTAACAACACTATCTATATCCAAATCCACTTTCCATGGGGAGTGACACGCTGCCGAGATGGGCTCTTTGGAAAAGCTGCTTTTCCTTCCAACCAGTCTGGGATGATTTCGAGGCCGGTTTTGAGTGTTCTTTGAAGTGACAAGTACAGGAAGGCCATTGTTTAGTCTGATGGGAGTCAAGGAGAGTGAAGTCCGGGAGGTGAGGTGTGGAGCTCTGGGCTTAGAACTTAACCACTGAAGACCTGAGACTGTAAAGGGAGGCACACCGTGAGCTAAAGGGATGGGAGGAATAAAGGGTTGTATATGTACATACATAGAGGAGGCATTGGTGCATCCTAGCTCTGTTCTGAAACTTTGTGATTGGACCCTTAAACATTGTGAATACAACATTTTATCTCATTTATTAATTCGATCCGTTTGCATTAATGATATGTGAGGGCCATAGGACAGAACTGCAGAAATCCCTATGGGTTTTGCTCAGTCTGATACAATTGCTTCTGTCTGGGTAGACTCATTAGACTTTCTTATTATCAAACCAACTCATTGGCAAGGAACCCAACAGCCACTCAAGAACTATTTGTTAAATGACATCAATTAAAAAAAAATGAGATTTTCCTTATGGTTGGTCAATGTAACTGCAATGTTCCTTAAGTGTGTTAATATAATTTCATACCATATTATTTTAAGAATGATGTTTCAGACACCAATATGTGAAATGGTCATATAGATTTATGAAGAAAACCTGTTAACTGATGTAGAGAAAATCATTTCTATGGACTTTATTAAAGGCAAAAGAATGTGTGTTCCTATGTACATGTACCACACCCTTAAAACTAAGTGTAAGTAGATGTTAAAGTGAGTGTTAGTAGGTATACAAGCATCAGAGGCTTTAAGAAACCTTCAGTGTCTGCTGAGGAGTGGGGGATGGTTAGTTACTTTTTTCATTGTAACAAAATACATAGCAGAACCAATTTAAGAGGACTTACGCTAGCTGACAGTTTGAGAAGGGTGTGGCTCATCATGGAGGGAAGCTTGGTGGCAGAAGTATGATGGGCTTGGTACATTGTGTCAGCAATCAGCAGAGAGAGAGGAAGTGAAGGGGCTTAGCTTGCTTTCTCCTTTTAAAAATCTAGTCCAGGATCCCTTGCTTATGGGAGATGTCACTATATTCAGGGTAGATCTTCCTTCTACTCTGCAAATTCTGTCAATCACACCCTGGGGTATGTAACCTGAGTGTTTCCATAGCCAATCAGGTGGACAGTAGAAATTAACCAGTGTGACTAGGCTTTGGGATTAAGAAATAATTTACAGTTCTGTAAACTCATCTATCTTAACTGGGTTGTGGCGGCACCTACATGTCCAACTGTAGGCAGCATGATGTTTCTCATGGACTATAGAATGGCTACACAAGACCTACCAAGGCCTACTGAAATTGAGACTATGTGGTGACTCAGTGTCTGGTTGTGCTCTGTTCTGTTTTGTTGGGTCATGTTCTCAACCTGTAGCACAGGCTTGCTTTGGTCTGGTGAATCTCTTGCTTAGCCTCCTGAGCTCAACAGCTACCTTAACCCAGCTACATCTATTTAGTCTGGATTAATTTAAACCCAGATTATGAACTAGATCTCCTTCTTGGTACCTAAATCTAAATCTAGCTTTGGTGGCTGTTAATGAATATTCATGGGTAGGGCTCACAGTTGCCTGATACTGCCCATGGTTTGACTAGGACAAGGGTCATAGTGATTAAGTTCACACCGTCTGTGAGATCCTCACTGAGGGAGAGGCTGAAGATGGAAAGGTCAGATAAAAGCCTGTTGGAAGAGTTCATTTCGGAACTGGCCATGGTAGGAGAAAGGTCAAACCAGGCCTCTTAGCATTTTAAGGAAAATGATTTGATTTGTTTGCTTAGTACAGTCTAAGTACCACTGTCAACACATATGGCGTGTCAGCTCCGTGAGCTTATTAAAGTAGTGAATCTGCAGAGAAGGCTCCAATCTTCACACAATTATACTTGAAACTAATGTACAAGTGAAAATAGGCGACTGTAATAACATCAGACAACACTAGAGATGGTTTCTCAGCCTGCAGGTAAAAACGTTACTGATCACGCAAGCTCTGCGCCAGCTCCTTCTATCCGCCTGCATGCTGCTTTTCATTCAAAGTATAACACCTTTCCTTGCAAGATAAATTAACAGGTTTTTTTCCCTTTTTCTTTCTAGCTTTAAGTTTTATATCCTTCATAAAGCTTAACATCAAGTAGAGTCATTAGGTTTTGGTAAGAGGGCAAATTTGGGCAAAGCAGACATAAAAATACTTCATGTAAAATAAAAATCAAACATGGGCTGCATGCATGGAGCTGCTGATTACTGTTTATGTGGACCTGCAGGTTTGTTTTAACTTCTTTCTACATTCATTTTTTTTTTTTTTTTAATTAAAAAGGTATTTTTTTTTAGAGGGGGTGATGCGGTGAATCTTTTCTCTCATAGGGATTTGAATTTTGTTACTTTTTTGGGTTATCTTTCCCAGTTCTTTTTTAGTGAGAACTTTTTTTCTCTTCATTCATTAGGATATATGTATTTTGTTGATTAATTTTTTTGACAGCCTCCTACATGCAGAGAATGTATTCTCAGTACTCTCTTCCCCCCAGCCCCACTTAACTCCTCCCCATTCCTCTCAGAATATCCCCTCCCCAGTCTTTTTCTTGTTTCTGTGACCCATTTAGTCTAACCAGGGTCATCTGCGTGACCATTGGATTGGACCTATCTATGGGAGTTTGGCAGGGTTACCGAGGAGTACACAACTGAAGGCAATGACTTTCCTTCTTCCTGAATTTTTCCATAGCAAATAGTTTAGCAGTGAGGAGTACAGTACCCTGACCTACCGGGGGACGGCAGGCTGCTTGGTCCATTCTTGCACCGGCCCAGTGCCGTGAGTTCCTGGTGGCAATAGCTATGGCTTGTCTACAAGACAGTATTTCATGGCCCTTATTCTAGTGTTCTGGTTTCTTATTCTTTCCACTCCCCTTTCTGTGATGTTCCTTGGTCCTTAAGGAAGATGCTATAAATACCTTGTTTAGGGTTCTGCATTCACGCACCACTTAATTTTCAGGACCTTGTTCAGTTATGAATTTACATTGACCCTCATTCACTGGAAAGACAGATTCCTTTGATTAAAGGCTGAGAAGAGCCTTTGTCTGTGAGTATAAACATAAGTATTTAGAAGGCAGTTTGATACTGTGTGAATTTAGTGAAAGAGCAATAGTCAGTCCTTTCCTAGGGTCTATGATACCCCCTGATATGGCCCTTACCAGATTTATAGTACTAGGCATACATTCCTAAAAGGGAAGGTCTTAAAGCCAATTTGAGAGCAGCTGGTTACTCTCATTACAAATGTATCTTATACAAAAAATGTATAGGGCACATTTTTTGAGATAGTTAAGGGTGTCCTTGATTCTTAAGTTACTATCAAATGACCTACAGTTTAAGCAGTGTCTTCTTGTTTTTGAAGAGGTGTATGTAAGTACTGTGGTTTGGAAGTAGAAAAAGAATATGAGAAGGAATATGGGGACCATCTACAGCCCAATATTTCTCATATTGAGGCCACATAGCCCCACCCAGGCATAATTCATGAATTTCCTTATAGTCCTTAAAATATGTCCAAATGGAGGAGGCAGAAAGGGTGAGTGCTTTCCTCAGTAAAGGTGTCATAGTTCTTCTCCTTGACACTGACTGGACATGCTCTTAAGGTTGCAGAAGAATCTATGAACAAGAACGGATGATGAAATATCTCCTATGTGGAGCCACTAAAGATATCTATATAAGACCCACATGCTTGCAAATCCAGATGCATCAACATGATAACAGCACAGAAAACTTTGCAGACCTATTTTATTTGATTTTCCACAATAACCTCAAAATGAAAAACAGGTCTGATAATTTTCAACTTATAGATGATAAAATTGGTCCCAGAGAGGGTAATTTGTTTGGAATTATATAGCTAGTAAGTAGCTGAATTGGGAATTGATGTCAAATCACCTGGTTTTGAGAATAGCTGACTCCGTGACTCTCACCTAGGATGGGTGGGAATTAGTCCTGCTGAGGTAGTAGTACACTTGAGTGCTCACTGATGACTCTGGCAGGTACTCTGTGGGTTTACATGTCTACCCCTCCTGTTCCCCTTCTTGCATTATTCAGGTTGTCCAGGAAGGCACAGTGAAGCACATAAAGATGTATAGATGCGTATTATCTCAGGAGACTTCGGTACACCTGCTCTCCACAGCTACTGAGAAGCACTGTGTTAAATATTTTCATGGAGAATGAATCCAGTTTGTACCATGATCAGTGTCATGGTAATGACACAGGGAATAACATCCAGAACTCAGAAATCTCTTTCCTTTTCTTCTTTTTCTTTTCAGGTAGTCAGTAAAATTTAAGAGCTAGCCTAGTCTCAACTATGTCTAGGAGAAGAGTGGGACGGGGGAGTTCCTAAGATGATATACTGAGAGCCCCAGGTGTTTTTCTTCTGAGGGCACCCCCTTGCTTACTATTTGACACTAAGCAAGTTGCTTTAATATATGTTATTTTTTTGTGTGTCTGTGTTTTGCCTGGATATATATCTGTGTACCATGTGAGTGTCTGACGCTTGCAGAGTTCATATATAAGGACATCATATCCACTGGAACTGGAGTTGCAGATGATTGTGAGCTACCATGTGGGAGCTGGGTATCGAATCTGGAGGCTCTAGAAGAACAGCTAGTAGTGCTCTTAACCAATGAGCCATCTCTCCAGCCTCACCTTGATCAAGTTCTCCAATCCTCAAGTTTCTGTTTCTTTATTTATATAATTAGGATAATAATTCCCTCAGTGGGCTGCTGTGGGTCAATTGTAGATCAGATGGAGGTGTCTAGACCAATGCCTGTTACAACAGTGTCAGTCTAGACCAATGCCCATTACAGCAATGTCAGACTAGACTAATGATTGTTACAACAGTATCAGGATCAGATGGAGGTGTCTAGACCAATGCCTGTTACAACCGTGTCAGGATCAGATAGATGTGTCTAGACCAATGCCTGTTCGGATCAGATGGAGGTGTCTAGTCCAATGCCTGTTACAACAGTGTCAGACAAGCATGACATGAGTTGCTTTTCTGTCCTTAAACTCTCCAACAATGATAGCTTTTGAAGTTTGGAGTCTGGAAAGTCTTATACACGTTCCCATCCTAGCAAGTATATCTTCATCAATATGTCAATGGTGTTCTGCATGCCCCTTAAGGCCTCTACTGGCTCCTCTAAAAGCCTTAATGGCTTCTCTTCCTGGCTGATTTTGCCATTTCTGAATCTTCCTGCCCTTGTTCTTGCTGAGTTTTCTTGGGAAACATTCTGTCCCACCTGTCCTGTTTGAAGGCCTGTGTGCCCTTCTGCTGTACCTGGCTTAGCTCCTTGCTTCTCTTAGCAACTGCTGAACAAATTTTGAGTGAAGAACTTTCAAGAACCTCGATGTTCCCTTTGAGTCTAAACACGACCAGACCCCTAAGTTTGGTCCCTTGAGTTAGAGACTTGTTCCAGTCTCTTGGAGTTTTTCTCTAATCTGTAACAGTTACACTAATCGGATTTAAAACTGACTGAACACTTTTATTATAGCCTGCCAGAGGTATGCATTAAAATTTAACACTGTTTCCTCTTAGAACAGAAAGAGAGTACTTATGGTGTGATTATATCGGATTAGAATTTTTCATTAAAAAGGGTTTTAAACACTTCGGCAAGTAGAAAGGCAGAATCCTGTTTAATGAGTTTTTAAAGAGAGTGAAAGTAAGTGAAGTTTAATAGACTATTTTCTTTTTGCTAACATAAAACCCCTCTCTTACTGTGTTGTCCCATGCACAGATTGTAGCCATAGGACCTGGAAAGTTTGTTGCTCACACGCATCAGTAAAAGACAAAGCCTGTTATATAATAAATGTGAATTTATACACAAATCTAAGAGCAGACCAGAATGCTCCACAGCTCTGAGTTTGGATAATTTCTGAATTATAATGAACATGAATTTACTCCACTCTTTGAGCAGAAAGGGGTGCTCGGTGGCTTCTGATCATCTAAGAGGATTAAAGCCAACATTCCTAAGGAAAGTTAAAGGTCTGGTGATT
Source organism: Arvicanthis niloticus (assembly GCF_011762505.2). Classification (NCBI taxonomy): domain Eukaryota; kingdom Metazoa; phylum Chordata; class Mammalia; order Rodentia; family Muridae; genus Arvicanthis; species Arvicanthis niloticus. The sequence continues at coordinate 17,489,996 of NC_047668.1, forward strand.
TGAAGGCTGTTATTGAGGTTCAAATTTTTCATGGGTGTGGCTTGCAGTAGTGATGGGTGCTGAGGCCCTCCCCATGGGACATGGCTCTTAGGGAGGCTGGCTCATGTGATGCTATTTAATATGGCTCCAGTTGCCACATACAAATGCAGAAGCTGCAGCTACAAAGCTGGGTCCTCTGACAACAGGAAATCTAGCCAAAATATTTAACCAAGTAATTTTATCACTGCCTTTGAAATGGCTAGGGTATGCATTTTAGCTGGGCTCAAGAGTGCACCTATATCAAATAAAGGCCTTGGACTGAAATAAATCTACCTCAGATCTGTTTACCCAGCAAGGTCGAAAGAGTCAACTGTCTAAGCATTTCAGAAATTGGAGTTGTTGGAACTGAAACAAGGCAGCTCGGTGGTAATAGTCTAAGCTTTCTCTCATGTGAACTTCGATAGAAGCAGTGACTATTGGAAATGTGTGTACATTCTCATTTATGGCTAATTAGAAGTATTTTTGTGACTGAATTCCGGGAAATGTGTCGTGGGTGTCAGCACACAGTATTGCACAGTTAATAGGAATTGGCACTAACGTCACATGTGTCATCCTTGGAAGCAAACTCTGATAGAGATAGTTTCAGAATGGTGTGTGTATTTTCTCATTTATGACTAATTAAAATTATTTTTTAATCTGGTGTCTAGGAAATGTGACATGTACTATTTTACCAATTGCATCTCAATTAGAAAACACAGATCAGTAATTTGATCTTGAGTGATTCTCGAGGAACTTGGGTGGCCAGAAAGCTGGGAGAGGAATTTTTCAGAACAGCGAGACACTCAGGAAGAGGGACACTGGTCAGCTTGAAGCTGTGCCACAAGTATGCGGGTGGAACTTTGGGGCAGTTTCATTTATTTTCTGTTTCTTTCCCATTCTGCTCCTTCTCCCTCTTCTTTATTATTGGAAGTAAAAGTTATCTTACTCATTTAGGGGCTCCTAAATGTTGTAATGTCTAAGCTGCTCCTCAGACACTTTTCCAATTAATTATTTAAAAAATTAAGCCAACCAACATTTCCAGTGCTCCAGACAACATTATGAAAGCACCATTTATAGTCCTCAATTATTTTTTTTTAGCAGCCCAATAAAGTAGGAGTTATCTAATCATCTATAATTTCCATATAGGAAACTAAGCACGGAACTGACAAGCAGCGCAGGATTGTAGCCATGAGTGACAGAGCCAAGACATAAATGTGGTCCTTTGGAAGAGTCTGCCTTACTTGACAGAGCATCTCCACTTCTCCACTTCCTTCATGTGCTTCATACATGTTTTATTTTAATCCTTGGAATCGTGCAGTTGTGTCATACATGTAGGCTTTAAAAGGATATCTTTTTTTGTTGTTGTTGTCATTGTTCTAGCTGCCTCTCTTTCATTCCTTATCAACTGTGTTTTTAACCAGCTAGTAGTTCATCTCTTTCTGCATGTGTATGTGGTGTGTATATTTATTTCTGAATGTGTGTTGTAGCAGGGGGACGGTGTGTGTCCGTGTGTGTGTGTGTGTGTGTGTGTCCGTGTGTGTGTGTGTGTGTGTGTGTCCGTGTGTGTGTGTGTGTGTCCGTGTGTGTGTGTGTGTGTGTGTGTGTGTGTGACCTACAGAGCCCAGAGAATTGATGTTAGCTCTTCCTTGATTGCTTTTTCCCTCTATTTTCTGAGGGTCTCGCACTGAGCCCGAGTTTTATCAATTTGGCTAGTTTAGCCACTTGTCCTGACAATTCCGTTTTAGGCTGCTAAGTGCCCGGGTTATAGGTTGGCCTCCACGTTCACCCTGCTTTTATGCAGATACTGAGAATCCAAACTCTGGTTCTCATTCTTGTTAAACAAGTTTGTTCAGGATCTCTATTTTATGGTTGCCCTTTCTGTTACATGGGTTGTGTACATCCGATAAAAGATACAACACAGTCTGAAACCGAGCACCACTTCCTGTATCTGAACAGGCAAGGATTACACTGAACATCAGCATCCGGCAGACTAAAATGGACCTAAATTGATTAAGGCTATGGAATCATATTTAATATTTAATATACATGGTTCCATACAGCTTTATGGTACTATAATACAAAAATGTGTTATTCATGTTACTGTAAGTAACTCCTCACCCACACTCCAGTAATGAATCCTGCTAAGCTTATTGTTCACTAAGTTGAACTTAGATGAAATAATTTCTTTGGTTTGTCATTACCATCTGTCTGTGATGAATAGAAATAGATTTGCCAAGAAGTCACAAAGCAAGTCCGGAAGCCATGAAAGTTGAGGTGATCCCTTGTAAGCAATGTACCTACTGCTATATAATCACTACCATGTAACAGCCACCATTCTATTAGACCTCACAATCTTGTGGGCCAGGGGCGGGTGATTCTGTTTAGTACGATTTAATCATCATTCTTCAGTGTTTGTCTGGCTTCTGTTCTGATCTGGGCAGCTTTACTCAAGGCAGGCTCAGCTAAGATGCTTCCTTCTCCATGTAGTCTCCAGACCTTGCCTGTGGTCTAGAAAATGTGGCATGCGGGTAGAGTGGGTACCACTAGCATTTTTAATATCTTAAGGGTCTATGCCAAGAAATGGGCTCACCATCACTTCCAGTGAATTTTATTGGTCAGTGCCAGAGTCCAACCAGATTCAAAGATAGGGAACAGAAGTCCCACATTTTGTTTTGTGGGATGGTTAGGTATGTATGTGTGTAGCATGTGTTTGTGCTGCATACACACAAGTGTGTGAAAGTATGTAAACCCATGTGTGGAAGCTAAAGGAGGACATCAGGTGTTCTATCACTTTCTACCTATGCCCTTGAGAAAGAATCTCTTATTAGGCTAACAGCCAGCAAGCCCCGTTGATCTTCCTGTCTCTCGCTTCATAGGGCTGGGATTACAGGTGTGCACATGGTGATGCCCACTTCCTACATGGTTGCTGAGAATCAAAGTCCTCATGCTGTTTATAAAACCATCTCCTCAGCACTCAGCTCCCACTTCATGACAAGACACGACAAAGAATTTGCACAATCTTTAATCTTCTGCTCTAACCTTTACCTTCCCTGCTAAGACACAGGAAGAGGAAGTGGAAAGGCAAACCTAGGCAGACACTTTGGTCTATTTGTACTTTGAAAATAGAAATAGAAGAAGAGGGATCAGGGACAAAGACAAGCACAAAGAACACATATCAAACAAGGGATAGAATGCCCAATACAGTGATGTTAGCACTGGGGTCTTAGCCTCTGTGGTTAGGGGAGGCTGAGAAGGTGAGAAGGCTGTGGGCCATTTCCTCAACCTGGAAGATGGAGCCACCAACACTGGTATTTGAAATGTTCAATTGCTGAACAGAAGCATGGTCATGGGACTTCAGGAAGGGATTCCTGCCAAAGAGTGGAAGCACCCCAAGCTTTCTCATCCAATGTGAGGAAGAGGAGATGGTAACAGTGCCCACTGTCCTTCCCCTTTTAAGAGAGAACAGTGGAATCCAGAGATACATCTTATTCTAGCCCAGTTGGGATCAGAAGATACCATCTAGAAACAGGGGTTGATAATTTAAGTAAAAGATGTTGTCTTGGCAGGAGTAGAATAAAAAATGTCATTTTCCAGTTTTCTGATAGAATGTTCATCCTGGCATTGGGGGTTAGGATATAAACTCTGGGGCTCATACAGTTTGGAATTCAATTTCTTTGCTGGTGATCTGAGATTTTCTTAGTTGTTTCTAAGTGAAATGAGCCCAGTAGTATTAGCAGTAACAAATGATGGTAATTAATAAACATTTGATTCACAAGACAGATGTAGGATTAAGTGAGCATTTAGTATTGTACTTGACGTGAATTAAATGGCCAATCCATAAAACATGTACAATAAATGTCATCTTTTATATGTGTTGATATAGTAATAGCCTCTATTCTTGTGGCAGCTCACAGGGGGCACTGGGATCCTGGAAAGGAGGAGGGGTTGAAACTCAAGGAAGACTTCTCATTCCTCTAGCTCTGCTTCTATCCACTAGGGTATAATGTGATCTATAAACTCTTCTGTCTGTTGACATGCCAGCAAATGATACGTCTCCCTGATCTACTTAGGTTTTCAAGCTTAATGTAAGAGCCAGGTGCTGGAGGCTCAGAGCAAAGAGAGGGCTGGGGGTGGGGGTCTGTCCTGGCCTTGACAAAAGACTCTGCAATCTAATAAATAAAGCATTCACCCAGAGAGCTTGAGAGCTGGGGCGCCACATTGCGTGCAAATCCAGATCAGTGGCTAAGCTCCTTCCAGCGTGAAGGTAATCGTAACTGACATGTTAGAGTAAAACTACTTTATGAAATCAATATTAAATTTACAACCTTTGACATTCTGGGACATGAAAGATAAAGGGAAGCTAAGCCATGGCACAAACAGTCTTCAAGCTTGGCCGGCTGTGGAAGGAGAAAGACCATGTGGGGAGCCAGAAGCCCAAACTGTACAATGTTAGTCTTGTTTTTGCATGAAGGTTCTGACATCAATAAAAACATTTTTTTTTTTTTTTTTAAAAATCACACAGATGTTTACACACAGACAAGGAGAGCTCTACCAGTCTAACAGATGGCTTAAGAACTTGTTCCAGACTGGAGCACCTGGATTCGTTCCATGCCAGCAAAGCTGGACTTTTCTAGATGGAGGGATGCGACAGTCATGGAGCAAGCATGACTTTGTGAGACTGGCACTTCTTTGCTTAGGGTTCTATCCTACCCAAGCAGTCACCATGGTATTTGTCCATACCCCTCTGTAATCAGAGGCCTAGATAAAATGGAAGTGTCGAAGGAAGCAGAATGGAACTGGTCTCCTCCTAGTGCCCTCTGGCAGGTACTGATCCTTATCTGTGTAGGGTTAGGGTCTCACTTTTGGAGAGCAGATTTTAATTCTGAGCTGGAGAAGCAGAATTGCCTTTATCCTACCAGGAGGACTTAAGTCTGTGGCATTCGGCTACATCAAAGCTCTTCTAGGTCTCTTGATCAAGAAAGGTTTTATTCAAGGGATTAGTCAAAGAAACCTGTCTGCTCTGTGGTAGACTTAGTACCTTCAGTTGATTAGATAAATACAATTTTGTGAATGTGAATTTTGCAAAATAAACAACTTTTTTTAGTGTTTTCATCTATCACACTTTTAAGGAGGATGGTAACAATTCCATTCTTATACTTTAGTACCTCCCCCCCTCAGCCCTTTCCTTCAGTGACAATCCCCTGCTTCTGCTGGGTCCTATTCCCCATCTAACATCCCTCAAAGGCTCATTGAGTCTCTCTGTTTGGCAGCCATTTTCAGTCACAGTGATGTTTTTGGCTGGGGTTGTGGTGTTTTCAAGCAGAGGCGCATTAGGAGTAGCCTGTGGGTAACATCCTGTAAAATTGCCATCTGCACCCTGAACTCGAAGTTCAAAAGAAATAATTAGCTTCCACCTTGAATTTTACTAAAACATAAGCAAGCAGGTCCAAGACATGATGGCTGTCCTGTTGAAGTGTTTGATGTACTGGGGGCTTGAGGTGAACTCACTGAGAAAAACAAAAAAAATATCTACTTGAGCATAGTATAAATAGAAAGTGAGAACTTGCTCCAAGAATGTAAAACAATTCTATGTTTTGATGAGAATGAGAATTCTGCAAGCTCCTTTGGTATAGGACTTAGAACACATAATATGCTTCTTGTCATTATTGATGAGTGAATGAGTCTGTCAGTGAATAAACTGTGGAAAGAAAGTAATGTTATGTGTACCAATATTTTGCCTATTTATGTATGTAGAAGCATATAGTCTGTAAAAAAAAAAAACATAGAAAGGTATCAGATCTTCTGGAATTGGAATAGTGAGTGATTACAAGATGTCAAGTTAGTACTGAGTACCAAACCTTGGTCATCAGCAAGAACGGCAAGTGCTTTTAATTGCTGAACCATCTCTCCAGTCCTTGCATTGAAATTTTAAAATGCTGATGTATAACCTCAAGTGTTGCCACTTAAAACAAAAATGTAATCTTAGAGTTCTATAGGTCAGAACTCTAGTGAGAACTTCTCAAGCTAACAGTGCCATCAAGGTCTTGCTCTTTCCTGGAGGCTCAGTGGAAGATTTTTTTCAAGTTTCTAGGCTCCCTGTGAACACTTGGGTCACTTGGCTCAGGGTTCCTTCCTTCATCTTCAGAACCTGCAATGGTAGTTTGAATTCTTAAAACGCTTATCTTCATCATCATGCCAGGAAAGAATTTCTACTTCTATAGCCCAAGTAATTAGATAAGGCCTTAGACAATTTCTTATTTATAAATCCATTTGCTGGAAGTTAAATAGTAGGCTCACACATTGTAGGGACTTGGATATAGAGATTATGTGGCCTTTATTCTGTCCATAGTTGATAGGATAGACACACCCAACCTCATACAAGGAAAAGGAAACCCAGGAAAGGTTTTGGGAAAAGTGCAGTACCTTGTTCCATGTGGTCCAGATGTGCTAGGTTGCTGGATGGGGTGGGAATAATAATAGAAACTAGAAAGGTAATTCCTCACCCAAGAAGCAAGGCAGAGAATTGGGGAAGGAAGTTCCATGAGGTGTGCACACTTACATGGACAAAGAAAAAGCTTTGTACTTAAGAATATTAATTTACCCCTCTGCAGTTAAAGTTACCTCAGGGGCAGGGAAGCAATAGATACTGCTAGGATAAAGTAGTATCTATCCCCAGACCCCGGAACCCAAGCAATGACATGCTCTATGTTGGTCTATTTCTGTTTTGCAAGAGATTTGCTAAACCAGGTGTGAGTAAGCTGAAAGAAGCCAGTGGGATCTCTGTACCAAGATGATGTTAAAAATCTGGTGCACAATCCAAACCATGCACAGAAACTTGATATTTTGAAGGAGTTTGAACTGGTAAGAAGCAGATCCCAGCAATGCTTCTTGACATTTGTCATGAACTACATTTGTTGAGCTGTTCTTTGTCTTGGTGGTGACAGGCTTTCCATCACTTTGGTACTTGACAGGAGAGAGAGAGAGAGAGAGAGAGAGAGAGAGAGAGAGAGAGAGAGAGAGAGAGAGAGAGGTCTTTTGACATTGGAGCCTTCCAGGTATTAAATTACTGCTAGTTCCTTTGACTTGAGAATGACATATGTAAGCAATGAAAACATGGGAATGATTGTCATCAATATAAAAGAAAAAAAAGAATGATTGTTTGCTCATACCATGATTCTGTAGGAGGATATGTGTGATTACATAAAGGAAAAAAAATGGATTTGGAATTGGGTTTGATGCAGGCATCTGCCCAGACACTAGGCAGGGACTGTCCTAATAGCTAATGTTCAGCTCTCTTTCCATTTTCATAAGGACAAAAAGTAAAGCTAACCTCCCTGAAATTCATTCTCCAGTGCCAATAGGAGAGAAAGGCAATGACATACCAATAATAATAATATAATAATAAGAAGGCTGCGAATTACAAGTGAACCAGATGGTCTCCATAGCCTCTCACTGAATGTTATCTTCTGAAGAGTTCCTCTCTGTAGATTACAAAGAGCATGTAATCACGTTAGACATCTCCAGAGAGTTTCATAATGAACCCGCCTTACATTGTGTTGACACTATTAGTGACTATAACCATGATCTTCAAATCCCATGCAGGAGGCAGGTTTATTGAAATTATAACATGGACCAGTAATTTAGTGAGAAATGTACTTTTAAAAATGAGCTCGGTGCCAGCCCAAAGCCCCCTTAAGCCAGTCCCTCATACAAATATGAGAGGTTATATTAATAATGAAATCAGTGCAATGTAGCTCGTGAAAAATAACATTTTTTTTGCTGACAAGTTTTGCCCAGTTTAGTTTCATATCAAATTAAGAAATGAAATAAACTAAACATTTATATAACCGACTCACACTGTGAAAACAATGTGCGCACAGCTTCATATCACAGGACGATTAAGTTCTGCTCAAGCAATTTCCTCTCAGCATTTCCTTTCCTCATTTAAGGGTTCCTTCTTCACCAAAAAGCATCAAATTAGGAAGCTTAAATGACTGAAGTATTAACACTCCCAGGGGGAAAATGATTGCCTTTCAGAATGGGGGAAAAACAGCACACCCATCCACCTAAGCAGGGTAAATAGTTACAAAGGACAGGAACAGAGGGTATTGGGTTGTTTTTTATAATCTGTCTGATTGCTTGACTTTTTTTTATAAGTTTGAATTTGTTTCAAATTAGTTTTTAAAAATTATTTCCAACAGTGTACATCTTAAAAAAAAAAAAACATGTTCAGAGGAAAAAAATGGTCAGACCATTTTATCTCTGTAGATTGAATTTAGAGGGGTGGGTTTGCATTAAAGTAACTTTGCTATTCTGAGGATGATGAATTGTAACTCACATATGGTTCAATTAGCATTCCTGTGAATAAATGTAACATTTCCCTATAAGCAATCTTTGCTTAATTTTGGTCTGCCTCGTTGACTTTCACATGTATCTCTGTTTGAATAAAAGTGAAAAATTTGAAATTATACTTATCCTTCCAAATTTTATGCTTCCCCATTCATACACGGTTATTTGTGAGGTGTGACTGATGACTAACATACCACTGTGGTAAATGAATAATGATACCTTCGCCCGAAACAACATAGAAAACTTTCCCCACAGACAGGTTAGTCCCACTGTCAGTCCTAACCCATTGTTCTAGGCAGCCATTGTGAAGCAGGGTGTACATCTTTGAGTTGACATCGTCATTGGGGTTTGGTTACAGATAGAGCTCATCTTAGGTATTTCACCAAAAAATGGAAGAAGTAGAGGAAATGAAGTCTTTCTAATGTCATTTGAGAGCAGACCTCAGGCTGAATTTTAGGAGTAACACTCAGAATGGTACAGAACAGACTCCTAGAATCGGTTAGCAGCTGCAATCAGGAATGGCAGAAGTCAAGGGTTACAAAGGATTTTTTTTTCTTTGTGTTCCAGAATACATAGCTGAAGCAGGAATATAGAGATCTAAAAGCCAGGAACAGAGAAGTGGCTCTATGCAGCGAGCTGCTTTAAGGTGCAATGTGGCTAGTGAATTAAGAAAAACTAACCATCCAGAATTCTTCCTTTAAGGAAGCCTGAGAGATGATTTCCAGTCTGGAAAACAAAATAAAATGTGTACTAAAAGCATGTTTATTCCCACAACTGGCTCTCTTGGACCTTACTGGAGCCTCACTCTAGAGTATGAAACAGACCGAAGGACATAACTCTTAGAAGATATCCCAAGACTCTGAGGGATCTGAGACATGGCTTCTGCTCAGAAGGCATGAAGCATGAGTGTTCTAGCTTCTTGTCTGTGGTTTGCTTTCTGTGTCAGCAATTCATTTTGTTCGTGGACTTGACTTTTGATCCTGAGCAGTTTGGTATGAATGGGCTACTTTTGCCTGCTGACCTTGCATTCTCCTCTCACAAGACAGAAAGGCGTGTTCTATTTTAACTGCTTTCTTACCAGAATTCATAGGGACCACACTATATGTTCCTGTGGCATTATGCTTGCACCCATTCATTTAATATCACTTTCATGCAAAGCTGAAATAAAATTCAAATACATATAATTATATTTCCAAGCATTACAGGTCAGATATAAGATATATTCTGAATCTGAAGTTGGTAGCAACATCCATATTGTCCTGCGACAGAAACTGACTCAGTTAAGCAAAACCATAGAAGGCTGCATTGGAAACAGAGTGGCTTCGTACTTGGTCCACTGTGGGTCTTACCACTAGGTAAGATATCATTCCTTAAGGACCCAAGCATGTGTGTGCTAATATCTTTCATTTTCATGGTGTCCCACAGTGGCTGCCCTGGAGAAAATTGTGGAGCTGAACGGGAGCTCAAACTCAGACTCCTGAACTCTCAATAAAGTTGTTTTCTATTACACTAAAGAAGAATTAGATGAATGTTAGTAGTACTAATTTGTATCTTAGTCTTTAATAGATCTAGCAAATATAGAAAGCCTGAAATGGTTATAGAAATAAAAGAACCATAATAAACCTTAAGAATTTAATTTTGTCTTGCATTTTTATAACTGACAGGTGATAGTTATATGAATTTTAAACTTTCATATGTAAATTTTACTACATTTTAAAATAATATTTTAAAATAGTATATTTTAGGTACTGTAGTTTAACAGTCATTCTAGATTAGCTGTTCATTCCTGTGGGTATAATTCTTTTCTAGAAATTATGTGAATAAATAAATATAAATATAAATATAAATATAAATATAAATATAAATATAAATATGATTTTAGGGCTGAGACAACTTATAAAACACACAAAACTGAGCACAATCTAAAGTTTTCTCAAGGTAAAATTAGGCCTTAAATATAAGGGACAATTCACAAAAATGAGAAAAACAAAGCTATTAAAAGTATGTTCCAAAAGAAAAAAATGATATACATACTAATTCCTTAAGCTCTTCAATTATCTTGATACCGTCACTATCTCATTACCCTTTATAATAAAATTCTAATAAAAAAGTCATTCCAATATTTACTTAGGAAATTTTGTTTTCTTCGATTTACTATTATCATTCTTGTTATTAACGTCTTCATTTTGATAATGAAGAAGCCAGCTTGCTAACATGACCCTTCCCCACCTTCCTTAAACAAAAGAAGTAAGATGGCTGAATTCTAGGCCAGAAGTCATTTGCATCCAAGTGTCCTGTAGTATCTCATTTAGGTGGTAGAAATGAGATTCTGGGAGACAATAAAAGGATCAAGAAGTGCTCTCAGCTGGCAGTTTCTGATGGGTTATAAGATCACACAGTGCCCTAGTTTTTTTGGTCTCTGTTAATAATCTGTTGTGATGTACAGCAGGTTCTAATACACAGAGTAATTCAAGTGCTCTTCTGTTGGGCATACGGTGCTTTTAAGAATGCTCTAAGGGTTGATTTGACTGCTTCAGTTGATAAAGGCTGGCATCATGTGAAGGCAGGGAACAAGCTTTAGATGATGTATACTGTAAAGAAGAGTCACTCTTCTTTACAGTAGAGCTAGTGCATATGAACCTCCCACATTTGGAATATACATCTATATTAATTGTTAAATATGTATATTATATATACTTTTGCAAGAATACATATACATACATGACACAATAAACTCATACCAGCCAGCAAAAGAACAAGGTCTATCCACAGGTGCTGTTTCTGAGAAGGCAGGAGAGGTAATAGACGGAGCAAAAGAGAAATAATAGTAGAGGAAAAGTTAACTAAGAGAGATGAATCCTCTAGAAATCAACTCAGGACTTGGCATTTGTGCTGGTTAGTTTTTGTCAACTCAGAAGTAACTAGAGTCACTTTAATTCAGGGATTGTTTGCTTCAGATTGACTTAAGTGTATGTTTGTGGAGGGAATTCTTGATTGATGGTTGACGTGGGAGGGCCATCTTTGGGCAAATGGCCCTGGTTGTATAAGGAAGAAGACTGAGCAAGTTACAGGGAGCAAGCAGCACTTCCCCGTGGTTTCTACTTCAGTTCCTGCTTCAGGCTTCTGTTTGGAGCTGCTGATATAAGTTCTCTCTATAATGGAGTATGACTTGGAAATTTTAAGATGAAATAAACCCTTTCATACCAAGTTGGCTTCAGTTAGGGCTTTGTCACAACAACAAAAAGCAAATTCTCTCTCCATTTAATGAGGAAAACAATTCATTTTTCTTATAGCAGCACCTACATTGACCAGAGGAGATGTTTTATATTTAAAATGAATAAAATGAGTCTTTGCTACAGCTTTAGAATTCTCTGTGCTATAGGGACCTGTAGCAAACACATCTGGTTTCCAGTTAATGATTTAGGTTAAGTTTCAGGTTTTCCATCATTAAAAATATAATTTATGATGAATTTGTAAATTTAATAGTATTTCTATGCATTAGTTCAGTTCTCTGCAAAGTGGGAAAAATTATAGTCATAGTTATTGGGAGGATAAAGACAGGCGTGTCAACTGTGGCCCACTTGTGGACAGTCATAGTTGTGAGTACCCAGCACAAAATGGTGAACTTGCTTATAATACTAGATTATCTTGTAATAGTGTTGGTAATTCAGTTCCTCAGTTCTTGAGTGTGAAGTTTGTAGATAAAAATGCCATGTTGGATTCTTAGAATGTTAGACACACCTGAAATAATTTAGAATGGTGCCCATTACTTTCTAACCATTCACTAAGTGCCACCATTCAACAAGAAAGAAGAGAAACCGCTCACAAATGTGTGCAAAAAAGTTGTTACATCTAAAAGCTAAATAAAAGTTGACTGTGGCAGTTCAAGCATATAAGTCCAGTACTCTTGAGGCTGAGACATAAGATCATGAATTCAAGGACAGCCTGGACTGTTCAGAGAAACAGTGTCTCATAAACAAAGCAGAACAAAACAAAACCCCAAATATATAACAGATTAAAAGATATTTTTTATCAGAAAATGCATGTCAGTTCTCTTGGTATTTATCAGAGGCAACTTGTTTTCCATATTTGAAGCCACTTCATGCCTGTACCTCCTCACAAGGAGGAGATGTCTCTTTAAGAACTATGGTCTCAGAATCTCCTCCAGTAATCTTTTACATTCTCTACATAGCACCTTGAATAATGAGGAAATTTGCCTTATATCTTCTGTCCTTTCTCATACTAGTGAGGAAATGTTAGTGCATGAGAGAAGTTTGGCTGGCACAGGTCTTTTTAAAGCTACCAATAGCTAACAATAATTGAGTATTTTACTGTGAACCAGAATTAAAGCATTCTCTAGGAATTAACTTATTCTCTCCAATGAACCATGAAATAGATATTATCAATATAGATTGATATTTATGCTATCATCAATATCTATATGTATTTATCTCTCTTTTTTATAATCTATCTATCTATCTTTCTACCTACCTACCTATCTATCATCTAACTACTATCCCCACTTTACAAGTGAGGAAAGAATGCTTCAGAAATTACTCATACAACTAGTTAAGGGATTGGGCCGGGATTACAGTACAGGTAGTTAGAGATACTTCTGAATCTCTCAAATGTATTTGGCTCAGCACTGAGCACACATAGTAGACAAAGTGAGCATAGGTACTGACTTTAGGCTGAAAAGGATGATGGAGGAAATTTCAGGGTAGATGTAGTGGTAAAAACCTGTAACTTCAACACCTTGGAGGTGGAGGCAGGAGATCATTCCAAGGCCACTGTCAGCCACATAGCATAGCAAATTCAAGGACCACTGGAGCCGATCCCTGCATCCCCCATCAGAATGAACTGGTTATGAACTAAATACTAACAGTAATTTTTTTTTTTGAGAAAAAAGATAAATTTGAAAACTATATAGTCACCCGGCATAGGGCTTTTAATCCCAGCACTTGGGAGGCAGAAACAGGCAGATCTCTGATTTTGAGGCCAGCCTGGTCAACAAAGTGAGTTCCAGGGAAGCCAGGGCCATACGAAGAAACACTGTCTTGAAAACAGAACAAAACAAAATAAAAACAAACAAAACAAAACAACAACAACAACAACAACAACAAACCACAAAAATATACAATCTTTCACCAAGGAGGTGGTTTCAAATGTAAGGACAGGTTGGTTGCCAGAAAGAATAGTGTGTGTTGAAGGGAGAATTATTTAAGTATTTAAATATTTTCATATCCAGCCCACTGTCACTGTCAGGTTTAAGATTGTGAAAGTGAACTTAAAGCAGTCCCTTTTATAAGTCCAGGGAGGATAAGAACAGCCTTTGACTTGAATCCTTCTGTTGGTTGTGGGTTTGTTTTGGCATTAAGTGGGTAATAGGACAATAAGTCTATGTTACAATCAACCTCAATCAAGTGGTAAGCTGATGGACCAGGGGTTAGGGGCTCTATAGCTCTTGGGGCTCTCACCCGGCAGGACTGCTTTTTCAGTGTATGCATCTTGCATATTTTCCCACCTTGTTTGATACTTTTCCAGAGAAACTACTGCATGGGAATTCACTGCATAAAGCTTAATACTGTCACAGAATAAAAACCTATCTGGATCTGGGTCCTGGTTCTGATCTTCCTACTTACAGGCTGAGGGCAGGACAACCTCTCTATCCAGACCTAGATAGGGTCGTATGATGTCACAGAGCCAGCGCTTCCTTTCTGAGTCAACAGAACATTACATATCTGGAAGTTTCACATTCTCCTGACTTTACTAAGCTTTGAAAGTGCCATGGATCTTAATAGCACTCATACTTATTTAACTCATACTTGAGTTATCCTTATTCTTAAGGTTGGTGGGCTGCATGCCTTGGGTGAACTTGCTATGGCTGTTCTGTTAAGTGTATATACTATCAAACTGTCCCCTGCATTTGTATCTTTCTACTCTCAGTTTGGTGCAGCTCTCAGCCCTCATCAGAGAAGTTTCTTTGTGAAACAGACATTAATACCTGATCAAAGTGCACAGAACAAGTGTCTTTGGAGTGTTCAATCCCAGCTGAGACTCCAGTATCCCTCACATAAACACAGTCACACACACACGCACACACACACATACACACACACTTACACATTCATGCATGTACACATGCTCACACACACTCATACACACATGTACATACTCATTCACATGTATGTACACACACACACATACACACACACACACACACACACACACACACACACACACACACACTACTAAAGCTCAGGGACCACTGTAGAAGGGACTGTGAAAAGTGGCAGTCAGAAGGTCTGGAACAAAACCATGCTTTCTGGACTTGATAAGGTCACTGTACTCATGAATTTACAGCTCTTGTAACTGCCACTGTAAGGCATGAGCAAGATTAAGACTGTCAATATTCCAGTGAATTCTAACACAGGTTCCCACTCAAGAGGAGCTATTAATAAAACAATGGCTTCTGGGAAGGCATTGTTTTTAAGGGTGTGAGCCCTGAGAGGTCTATCTGTTCCAGTGGATGGCCCCACATCCATGAGTATATGGGCAGTACAAATTGGACTCAGTGATATATTTTAAATGTATATATTAATTACATTATATATTGCTTTATATAAACATATATAATTTATATAAATCACTATTATAGTAAATAAATAGTAAAATTTATGTATATAAGTAAATAAATTAGCTGGCTTGCTATGCACTTTGCTTGGATTGGTGCAGAACAAGAGCAGCAGATCACCAGAACAGATGACCAGACAGCTTGGGGAGAGTCCAGGGATGCTGGAGCATGGTTTGGTTTGGTCAGGTTTTGGGCTTCTGGATTTTCCTGAGGTTTGAAAGAAATTACACACATTCTTTGCTCTAGAAGCAGTCAGTGTAAGAACAGCGTTATCCATCTCTAAAAATATTTCCCAGTGGATAAACTGTTAAGAAAACGTGTTTGTGTTCACACTTTGAATAGAAATATTTACTACTCAGACTCTGTACTTGAGTGTTGCTTTTTAATCAAGTGACTAAGTTCTAAATTGAAGTTTTGCAAAATAATGACCCTAGTCAGGGCACTAGGTTACTTCCTTTCTAGTAAAAGCAAATGATCAAGAATGGCACAAACCCATCTCAGGCAGACTGAATTAACTACTCTGGACCATGCTGGGGATAAACGAAGACTTTCTGCACAGGTTTCTTCTTCGCATGCAATATTGAGAAGTAAGGCTTTTTATAGTGGGATTGTTAGTCATTGAAGGCCCATTGAAAGAGAACTCTTTTCTTCTGGTCAAGAGAATGAAATCTCTGGCTTGGGTGAGTCCTAATGTTGCAGCTGGGCTGGAAGGATGATAGATGTCCACGGGAAGGTGGTTTCAGGCTTTCTCTTTCTCTCTTCCCCATCGTTCTCCTCCATGTAGCCACTGAGATTTTTCCATCTATCTATCTATCTATCTATCTATCTATCTATCTATCTATCTATCTATCATTTATTTATCTATCTGTCTGTCTATCATCTATCTATCATCTATTTATCTATCTATCATCTATCTGTCTGTCTATCATCTATCTATTTTTCTATCTAATTATCTATCATCTATTTATCTATCTGTCTGTCTATCTATCTGTCTGTCTATATATCTATCTATCCATCTGTCTGTCTATCATCTATCTAATTATCTATCTATCATCTATCTATCTATCTATCTATCTATCTATCTATCTATCTATCTTAAATAAAATGGTATCCATGTTTCCATTTGAGCACATTCTTAAATTCTTTTATAAACAAGACTAAGAAAGACTGAGAACCACAAGGGGACTTCCAATTTCCATGGTGACCATGAAGGGACTCCCTCCCCCAGCAACAGGACCAGTCAACAGACTTTCCTTCATAACTCTGTCCCTACTGTTCTGATCACCACTGATATCTGCAACTGTTCAGTGGTTAGTGCTTCAGAGTGCGCTAATCAGAGCCCTCAGCTCCCTTTATGCTGCTGTTCCTGAGATGAATTCCACAGCAAGGACATGGGAGCAGCAAGTAGGATATGACCCTAACTTTGTATGCTTCGTACCATCCAGTGCCTTGATATGCAGTGTGTGGGTAATGGGCTGCCTGTTATACCTGAGCTGGCACTGAAGTGGGATTGTTCATAAAGCTGGAAGCAAATGACTCAAGCTAGTTACCACTTACTTCTAATTTTTAATTATGTTTTCTTCTTTGAGAATTTCTTACAACCATACAGTGTAATATGTCTACATTTACACCATTGCTCTCTGCTTCAATCTCACATCTCCTGTTGTTCTGAGGGAGAATTTGTTTCAGTTTATAAATTTGTTTTAGGAAAAGGAGGAAGAAAGCATTTCTAAGAATCTGTAGACATTAGATCACTCTGATTTTAGATTCTATTTAAAGTTCATATGAGGTTTTGTTTTTAAGTGCATTTGCTTTGTTTTTGAGCAAAGTTCTTGATATGTAGGCTGGGTTGGCATTGAACTCTTAGTCCTCCTGACCTAGCATTTGCAGCAGTGGGATCGTAGGCACACACTCCCACATTCAGCCTATATGCTCCTTCATAGCATATAGTCTAGTTTCAAGACTGGATTGTACTAGAATTTGTGCTAGGTGCAAACACATGAGAGATGGATAGGCTGCTTCTATTGCTTTACTATTAATTTGAAAATAAAAATGTACAAATAATAAATTTCAAAGCATCGCAATCAAGACCCTTAATGGGGTTTTAAAGTGGCAAAAGCCTACTCTTTCCCCCATGCTTCCTCAACCTTCCCAATCCCTTTTTCCTCAACACTTTCTGAGGTCACATTGCCACAGTGGAAGAAGAAAGGAAGGGAGGGTATTAGCACATTTGTCTGTCGTGCTTTAATATTTTCTGCATAAATAAAATGATAGACTAAGGGTGCTTTCTGGCATGGCAGTGGTTTTCCTGAGGCAACTCCAGGGCATCCCAAAGTCTGTGCACTTCAGCTACTCATCAAAGCTACCAGCAACATGTTTCCCAACTTTTTTCATCCCTTTCCTTCTTTCTTTTTCTCTTCATTCTGTACTTTAATAATCTCAAATACAGGGTATTTTTTAAAGAATTAAAATGGTCTAGATGAGGTGAGAGTTGACTAGCAGCTCCTCTTTTTGGCCTTCGAGAAATTAGTGGCTCCCACAGCAAAAGAAATTTTGGTAGGGCTTTGGGGTTGGGACTTAATGTTTGGTAAACACTGGAAAATAGCTTAATAAATTGAAATTACTGCAGCTTCATGTATCAATATGACAAAAGACAGTCAAATCATCTATTATGAATAAGAATAAGTAGATCGATTTTTCTCCTAATATCAGGCACACAGATTTTGTGAGTAACAAAGGAATTTTAAAGGCCTTAATATGACCACACAAATCTTATAAAAAGAAGTAGACTAGCAGGAAGCGAGAACCCAGGCTATCCTTTGTTCTTTCTATTAAAATTAGAAACAAAACCAAAATGAAGAATTTCTGCTAAAATAAAGGGGGAATGAGTTCACCTTCTAGTTCCATGACCTCCTGAGACATGGGAAGTATTAGCTTAGGATTTTGTTTCTTCACTTCCATCTCTTTTAGATGATACCTCAAACTCAGTAGGGCTTCATCATTAAAGAGTAATTTATGGATGGGGAATACTTTTCTTTTCACTAAATAGATTTGAATATAGAACTCTAAGAGAACTGGGAATTTCAGGGACCTGATCAATACCAAGGTCAAGTGGCATCAGCCAGGATTTTATGTGAATTTCTTCAGTGATTAATCAGGCTTTTGAGGGTTAGCCAAAGTATAAACATGTCTATTCATGCTGCCTCCCTTTACCTTCTAAATGCTTAGGTCAACATGATTACGTGTTCCCAGCAGAGGTAGATGAAACAAAGGAAAGCCAATGAGGAAAAAAAAAAGGTATTTGCTTGCTGTTCTTTGTGGGTAACAATATTTGTGATATCAGAAATTCAGATGTCATATCAACATTAGGGTGAGGGGCCACATAAAAATGAGATCATGAAGATGAAACTTTATTTAGTTCAGACATGAGTTTCCTTATTAATATTCATTTGTGTTGTGATTAATGCAGAGAGGCAGTCAGCTTTGTTCAATGCAAAAATGAATACACCCAGATTTGTCTAACACGGTAAAGAATTTGTTTTAACCGAATTCCTAGAATTATAAAGCACTGAAGGAAATAAATGGAAACTGGCTTCTGTATACAAGTTATTATTTGTATCTGATGCTACATTTACCTTATCTTTGTTTTGAGGTTCATTGTTTTGATTTGATTCTTCTTACTCTACAGACCCCAAAATTATTTGACTTAGATTGGTAGTGACCACGTTAATAAGCAACTGTACAAAAGTTGCTAAAAATGTACAACAAATGTAATAGATGTCAGGGATGATTTCAAAACCCATCACAGTTGAAGTATGAGACTTACATTTTCCTGAGCCTAAACCAGGGCTGGATGTGGCTCTGAATGTACAGAGGTAAACTTGGACAGAGACTGCATGCAGATTCCTAATGGGCAGCGATTTAACTGGACTTCCCTATATTATGTCAGTGGTCAGGCTAGCATTCCAGCATTACTTCTGCTTGTTTGGATAATTGACTAAGGTGATAAGGAGAATGTCCTTTAGTAAAGGGTCTGTGCCATGTAGCAGATTATCCTAAGTCACTTTACTTATTGGAAGTATGATACATGTTTTGAAATGGATTGCCTCATCTGGGTAACTTTTTCCTCCTCTTGATTTGTTTTACTGCTGCTATAATCTATCTATCTATCTATCTATCTATCTATCTATCTATCTATCTATCTAATCTACTACTGTTTTGTGTGGATCCATATTGTTAATTGTGAGACAAAATGAACTATAATTTACCTCTGAGTTCCAAGAAGCTCATGTTAGAATTTATCTGGGTAAAGTTGAAGGAGATTGTGTTAGGTGTGGTCATGGTGAAACATTCCAGATAGCTAAGGACAAGGTTTAATATGTGTCAAACACGAATGAACAACTTATACGTATAGATAACGAAACTTGCACAGAGAGATGGCTCTGGTTTTCTGTAGTTGAGCCTCCTGCTAGAAAGTTATGCATAGTTGAAAATGCCATAGGAGTGAAAATAACCACCCGTTTAGGACACAGCTTATCTGTTTGCTTGGCTAATATTCAGAAGAAAAAGTTTTGATTGACTCCATGTTAGATCATTCAACAGTACAATTTTCCTTTTTTCAAGACAGCATTAATACATTGTCTTTTCTGTTTAGCATTAGTGATTCCCACATAAGAAAGTAAATAAGTCACTTAGTATGAATCATAAACCATCTCAAAATTATGGGAGTCTAGTTGCTACTCTAAAGGAGGTAGTGTTGGTGAGCGCTTGTCCAAAGACCGTGAAACTTGTCGAGAAAAACCAAGAAGGGTTACATGTAAGTAAATAAACACTCCATTCATACAAAAGAAGAAAGAAAGTAGAGAAGGAAAATGGGAACGAGGGAAACAGAATATAAAACAGAATATAAAATGTTTTCACCCGTGAAACTCAGGCTGTGAGATTGTATACACTGGTTGCTACTTAGGTTTTGATCCTAGGAACAATATCAAGAGTTCACATGAGTTTCTTTGACCCATACAAGAAAGAGCTCAGATATAAACTCTATTTCAAGTGGCTGATAAGGGAACTTTATCATTGTACCCTCATAAGTAAAAGTCAGAGCAGGGTCTGAGAAGACAAGGGAGGAGTCTTGAGATAATAAGGGTCAGGTTCAGTTGTGGATGCAGAATGAGGTTAATAGGATGCCCTGGATATCTATATTAGGAAGATCTTTATTGTTGAATATATTCCTTAACCATCTGTGCAACGAACTGAGTAAAGGAGTGATACTATTCAATGACCCTACATTTTCAGCTCAATAAAGAACCAGAAGAGACTCCAGCAAGACTTAACAAAACTAGGTAATTGGATGGTGTGATGAAGATGAAATTTGAACAGGCAAGTGTGAGGTGATGCACACCTGAAAGAACGATTTAAGCTAATCATACACGGTGATGGGTATTGAATTAGCCATGACCTTCCAAGAAAAAAATCTTGAGCTTTGCTCAATGTGCAACGGGTCTAAAAATAAGTCACTGGAAGAGGACTGAGAATAATGTAGAAGATATTAAGGTGCCATTATATAAATTGACAGCATATCTTTGTCTCGAATATTATGTTGTTTTTTTTTTTTGTCACATCATAAAAATGGAATGGAAGAAACAGAAAAGTGCACTGATGGTCAGTTAAACTAATTGGCTGTATAGGATATGCTTTGTTATGAAGGGAATATTTTGTGCAATTTAAAGATCTCCTGTTGCAAAAATCCTATTCGGATGTAAACGACAGATATTTACAACTTTTGATAGCATCTGGGATGTTCTCATTAAGGAGGAAATAAATACTGACATTTTCCACTGAAGTCTTTGTCGGACTTTGGTAATCAAGACATTTTATCCCCAAGTAGAGATGTGAGTAAAGTTGGAAGTGAAAGTTAGTCGGTGGCATTGTGTGTTTTTTTTTTAACCCCACTAGCATTTTTATGTGAGCTGAATCAATACTTCTGTGTTACTTACAAGATTATTGGTATTACTATAATGATAATTCCAGGTCACTGCATGATTCTTAAAATACTTCCCAAATCTGAAAAATAAATCTATGAATAAAATAATCAAGTTTTATTGAAAAGAATTGAGCAAAAATATTTGACCAAATTTTCTACAAGTTGGGCATTAATTTATGGTAAGTATATTCGTGTGTGTGTGTGTGCCCGAGAATTCCATTTGTATTAATGAATCAAAGAAAAGAAAAGAGTTAAGGCTGAAAATCATCTTGAGATCAAGAAAGGAAAAGTTCCATCAGAGGCTGCTTTCTCTTTTCTCAGGGAACTGTGAAGTAGAAGCTGTTGTCCTACCCCTGTCATCCAGGTATGCATGCAGATAGCCTTTGACAGAATTTCCTTTGAAGCAGGCCTTAGACCCCCCCCCACCCCCACCCTACCCCCCGCTAGGATGCATACCTACAGTTTGGGCAATCCAGCAGGTCCAGTGAGGGAGGATCTCCTGAATCTCTGAGTTGGACACAAATGGGGATCAGCACAGCAAGACCCCATCTTAAAGAACAGTAAACCTGATTCTGGTGACAACAGTTTCTTACTTATGAAGCCTTGACCTCTAGGTTTTTTTTTACTTTACAGTGATGTGAAAGTGATATACATTCAGGAAAAGGGCTGCTTTAAATGTTAAACTTGGTCTGAAAGGATTTGGGGGATACAGTTTTAAGATGCTGGGCCACAGAAGAAGCATCCCGGTTCTCAATCACTGGAGCCTTGGAGACAGAACCCCAACCCCAACTATAATCAAAATGAGTTATAGTTTTTCAAGTAGTGAACGGCAGAAATGTGAGCTCCTGATCAGCTGGCTTCATGATTGTAATAGGCTGGCCCATATTTTTTCCCCCAAGGGAGTTTGTTTATATACAAGTGACACTGTGTAAATAGTTTCCTTTATTGCTCCAGAAAATGATCTATGGAGATATGAACAACAACAGTGAATGGCATTAAGCAAGAAGGAAGAGCTAATTTTTGTCGAGGTGTTAGCATTGACGTTTAGCCATGTATAATGTACTAACACAATTAACTAAAATATACCGTTCCCGAAATGTGCTATAACCAAACACACTATATTTTTCATATGATTTGCAATTTCCATGGAGAGCTCGTTTGGATTACGTTTATAATATTCATTTAGCAAACTCCATTAGCAATGTTTACAAGTGCTTATGGATCCGGTAAATGAGTTTGCGGATGTGCCGTGAACGAAGCTAAATGCATCCATTTGTGTATGGGATCTAATGCATAAACTCACTCCAATCAGGCAGGGTGTATAGCACATTAAACTGTAACCTGAGAGTCTGGAGTTTTACATGGTGCCTACGTTCTCTCATGTGACTGAATTGATTAACCTTTTGGTTGCTTGATTTTCTTGAAAGGGAAACCTCGTTGAAAATTTGGATTAATCTGAGCATTTAAGCACGAGAATCCCTGGGAACAAACACACAAACCATACACACACACACACACACACACACACACACACACACACACACACACACCAGAATCCAATGATGCTTTGCCTCTGACTGGCTGTAAGTTATGTCTTTCAGTAGGAAAACCACTTAGGCACACCTGGTTTCTAATGCACCAACTGTAACATTGGGAGTCTAACTCTTAGACTCTTAGGATTTTTCTGATGATCTGAAAGATCTGTGCCTTGTAAAAAAGAACTAATTTAAAAGCTGAACATATTAAACATTATCAAGATGGCAAATTTTATGGTATGCATTTTCCTTTTCCCAAAAAAAGGCTCCACAGTGACAAAAGAAAGCAACAAAACAAAGCTGTTTTAACTATTTAAATTTGGTTAGCTGATTCTATTGATGAGAAATGTCTAGAGTCAGTTAGAAAGAGTAGAGGTTCTTTGTCTGAACAACTTTGGGTTACCAATTCAGGATGCAGAGTTCTAGGTTATTGCTCATCCTAGGTCAAGACAGGTTTCAGGTATGGGTGCTGGGAAGAGAGCATAAAGCAGTTAGAAGCAGTCCTCTATAGAGCTCATAGGATTATATAGAAATCTATTATATACTAATAGCTAGATAACATTAAAGCCAGCTGTGCTGACAGGAGGATCATAAATTTCAGTCCAGGAAAGGCTATATAGCAGTACCTTATTTAAAAAACAAAATACTGACTATAGGCTACAAGTGTGCTATATGCATCTTGAGTATTCATAGCAATATCACATGAATAGGTATTTATATTTTTATCTTCATTTTAAAAACTAAGATAAAAAATATGTCTCAGTGTCACAGCTGTGAAGGGTAAGTGCTGGTGTCTTCGGTGTCTCTGCTGTTGAATGCCGTAGACAATTGATAGTTTCCTTATAGCTCATATGGAAGGTCAACTTTGATGAGATGAGAGGAATCAAAACTCTTCCCCAAAGTTGATAGCAATTCTGCCAGAGTACGAGTTTGTTCCAGGTTGGGCTTGCTATGGAGCTAGGGTGAAGTATTCATCTTTAGCCTAAGTTAAAAACTTAGATGCAGACACTCAAGCTTGTTTGACTTGAGAAACTTATCAAACAGTGCCATCCAACGAGAATATTTTCTTGTCTTCTTTCAAAATCAAGTTGGGAATTTCAGTTATTATTTAAAATTTTTTTTCACAAATATAGTTTTTTTTTCCCCATAGAACACAGATGCTCTTAACTTCCTAGCAGTCACCATCTGCACCTCAATTTACATTTCCCAAAACACTGCTGACATCTGTTTAAATGCCAATCTCTTCCCAACGCAGTTGGATTTTAGCTCAAAAGTGATATCCTATACTGATTTGGAATTTCAAATTTATACTAATTTTCATCCGAATGCTCAATAGCTGCAGGTACACAGGCTTTCTGTGTCCCCTAGAGAAGTTTTCTTTAGAAAAAAAATGGAGGCACATACTGAGAGTAAGCTGTTATTTCTGAGGGAACATGGGTCCAGTTCATCATCTATAAGAAAAGGATAGACTGTGCTCTGGGCTGTTCTGGGCAATGTTCTGAGGACTCCGACATCGCTGTAAAGAGATACTGTCCAGATTCCCTTTCTGCTTAATCTTCTTTCTGCACATTGATGGTTGACTTTCTGCAATGAGTAGGTGTATGAGGACAGGAACAGAATCTACCTGGGGTGGTGACCATGCGGGGATGCAGCCAAGAACTGGTTGATTATCAGGATTCACTGAAAATACAAGCTTCTAAAAATACTGGATTAGACAAGAAATGCATGGAGATTCTGTCCCCAAATGCCTGTTGTTCTTTCAAAATCAGCACTCAAATAAAATAAACACTGAATTTAATAACATTGAATCGTTTTGTTTTTGTAATTTCATAGTTATTTTAAAGTCAGGGGAACATCTTTTTAAAATTATCAAGAATATCAAATACTTATCTACTGAGGGTAAAATCTGATGTGTAAAAAAAAAATGAAAAAGTCATCTGAAATGTCATATGCTATACAATGGGTTTAAGGGAACAGTTTCCTCTGTATGGTTCACAGACTAACTCTGAAGTGGCACTTCTCAAAGGCGAGTTTAAATCCTTTTTAAATCATGGGGGCTGCAGTGGACAAGATATGTTTGCTTTCAGGAAGAATTCTTTAAATATTTATCATCATTTGTATTTTAGAACCAGATAGACCTGGGATTTAGATGCTCCTTTGTATATTTCAAGATGTATGTATGACTTGAAATACTTAACTGTACGATGTATTGGTTATCTCCCTCCTGTGAGATGGAGAGAATTACTTCACCTACAATGTGGAAATTGTGAACATTAAAGAGGATGACATATGTCAGGTACTTTTCCCATACTCTGGAGCAGTAAGCACCCAATACGGCAATGATGCTTCCTTACTTCATGCTTTCAGTGTAGACACACAGATCATGGGGTATAGTGCTTAGGTTGCTGTACCAAACTACCTGAGACTGAGTATTCATAAAAAACTGGGAATTTTCTTCTCGTAGTTCTGGAAACTGGATGTGTTTAAAGAAGCAGCTACCTCTGGGCATGGCCACATAACATCTGATTTCTCTGTTTCTGGGTTGCAGACACTATCTGGTGAAAGTTCTCTTTTCTTTTTGTTTCTTTCTCAGTCAACTCCAGGGTTCTAGAGATCCTTGCTTCTGTCTGTAAAAGGTCTGCCTCCTCTGTAAACTGAGACCTTAAAGATTAACTTACAAAATACTTCATCTGTCAGTTCATTCATTCATTCTTTGGATAGTAGGGTCAGAGTCTTATTTTGCAGCTCAGGTTGGCCTGGACCTCACTTTTTAGCTTAGACTGGCCTATACTCACCACAATTCCCCTGCCTTAACCTCCCGAATTCTAGAATTAGAGATATGCCACTTATATTCCTACATTTTTAAGTGTAAATAAAAACTGTAGTGGAGAAGTAGATGACTCTCCTCTCTGTGTTTGGTATTAAGTCTTGCTAAGGTCTGTAAGAAATGCTTCTAGCACAAGCAAAGCAGTTCCTGCCTTAACATCTTTCTTTCTGGAGAAGTGATTTTCATATTTTCTTTTCATTTTGTTTGGCAAAAAAAATGCCTCAGCTAAAACGAGATGTCTGACTCATTTCTACAGCCAAATATTTCTGAAATAAAAGTTTGGGCTTTTAAAAATAAAAAAAAAAGTTAAAACCCAGCTCATTTCTAAAATAGGCTTATAACTTGCTGATTTCCAACCAAAATGTTTAGGAATAAAACTGTAGTTAAACAAGTACTTAAAAAAAACAGTAGACTTTTCTTCAAATTGAATTTTGCAGAGATGATTTAAAGCTCACAACAGCAGGGCTCTCGTGGTTACAGAAGGAAGAGGAGGTCCGCCCTTCCTCCTCATCATTCTTTTCTATTTCCTCCTCATTATTCCTTTCTATTTCCGGCTTCCCTTCAGAGCTCTAACACTGCCTCAGAAGCCAGAGGGCTCCCCTACAGAAACTCCTCTAGCTCCTCAGGCAGGCCCGGGTGCTTCCTTACTTCACATATTGCTCTCTCCTTGAGGGAAAGAAGGGGGTGTGGAGGCGGGGGGTGGGGGGGGGAGAGGGGTTGGGGGGGGAAGGAAAGGCAAGGAGCCTTTTCTGCATAGAACATTAACCCCGTCAGCTTGAGTCAGCAGGACACAGACAAGTCCATCTGCCGACAGCTCAGCTCTCTGCGCTCTGCCCAGCATTCAGCAGTGCTTCTGGATGTAGACAAGCTCCGTTTTTTGTTGATGGTAATGTTCTTCTGCTTGACTAAACAGATCTCCTCCACTGACTTTCAAATGGAGAGGACACATCCATAGTCTTTAAAAGTGCTGTACTCCTATGTGCTACATCGGCCATGCCAGTCTATTCCTTTGTCAAAGTGAAATGTCAAAGCAGCGGTCGGGCGGGAACACCAATGCTCTGAAAAAGCACACTCAGGCTCTCTGCCGAATCCCTTCTAGTCAGGAAAGACAGTTTTGCCCTCAGGAAGTTGCCCTTGGTGAGGAAGCATATGGGGAGTTGTCGCCTTGACCTGGTCTCTTCCTCATTCCCTGTAAGGTGTTGGTGTATCTCCTGCAGAGATGCCCTCTGTGCCTGGTCCTTTGATAGACATAGGGTTTTCAAACTCACTCAGTTTGAGAAGAGCTACTGTGTAGTAATCACTCCAGGCCCCAAGATGCTCAACTCGAAACTGGTGCTCACTCAGATGCAGATCAGCCATCAAAATCTGGAAGCAGTGAAAGAAAGGTGAAGGATCCAAAAATCAAAATAGAGCTTCTTGTGTCAAATGTAACATAGTAAGACAGACCAGAGAGTTGGAACGGGAGAGCACCTATGCAGGAGAGCCTGATTGATTAACACATCTGCCTGGAACGCTTCAACGATGGGTGACAGTCTCTCTGGTGATTACTCACTGTGGCAACAACAACAACAAAAAAGTTTCAAAAATACCCATATAGTCATTCTCATCATATAAAGTGAATTAACTCAGTCTCAGAAAGATAAATATGGTGTTTCCTATCATTGGCAGGTCCCACATTTTATCTTGCAACATATGTACAGATGCCATCCACTTAGAAACAAAACTATCTTGGAAACAAAGGGGGACAACAGGGAGGGGTAAGAATACCAAAGGGGGGGTGCTGGTATGTTAGAGTTCTCTAGAGGCATCCTACTGGTAGGATGGCTTTATTAAAAACACACTTACTAGATTGGCTTGCCTTATGGTCTGGGTAGTTCAACAATGACTGTCTCACACTGGACCGGTTGAGAATCTGTTACTTGTTCAGTCTATGAGGCTGGATGTCTTAGTAGTTCCAATCTGGTGCTGAGGGGCTGGAGGATTCCAGGAGGTATGCGGTCTGTATTGGAAGCCCCAGGAAGCTGTTCCTAACTCAGTGAAGGACTGAGCAACAGGATAGATGAGCCTTGGCAAGAGTGAATGCAAAGAAGCAAAAAGCAGTTTCTGCCCTCCACTTCCTTTTTATCCAGTCTGCCACTCGAAGGTGTGGCCCACATTTCAGAGTGGGTGTTCCCACTTTATATGATTTGATCAGAAACATCTCTGGGCTACTCCCACTAACTATTGTCATTCTTTGGAGAATCTCTCTATGTGTGCTTTCTCTTCACTTCTCTTCTCTTCTCTTCTCTTCTCTTCTCTTCTCTTCTCTTCTCTTCTCTTCTCTTGAAACAGGGTTTCTCTGGAACTTACTGTGTAGACCAGGGTACCCTCAAACACGGAGAACCACCTGTCTCTGCTTCCCAAGTTCTGGGGTTAAAAGCATGTGCCACAGCCTCCTGGCTTATGTGCTCTTTCTAAGGGACACTATGTATATCACAGATTGCCAGGGAACCCACAAAAGAAAGAAGTACATAATATGGTGCTACAACCCCAACACTGGGGCACGGGTCCTGGGTGACCGTGGCTCCACGTTCCTTAGGCTATATCTTTAGTTAAAATGCTGAACCTCTCTTCTGAAACACTGGCCTGTCACGGCTCTGTAAGTTCCAGTGTTTCCTCAAATGTCAGTGCTGAAAGACCTGAAAGTTTTTGTTTGCTTAAATTTTAGTTATAGATTAATAAATAAACTTCTAGAAAAAACTCAAAATTTAAGTCTTAACTCAACAGACATAAAATGATCCTGCCAAGTTGTCTTAAAGTTTCTGATCTCTCATTTTCTATTTCTGTAGCATGTCATGGTAGACCAGTGACAGACATGGACTTGTGCCAGTGTGTGGGGTAGCTTGAGCCCTCACTGGTGTAGAGACTGGCCCAGGCACTCCTTGAGGTTAAATTGTATAGTACAATGCAGCCTACGTTTGACAACCAGTATCATAAGCGTTAGATCTCTTTTGATCTAAGCAATAAATGGCTACCTTTGCTAGGTTTTCCCACTGTACATAGGTTTCCATAAGAAATACCCAGGGAAAAGGAAAGAATTGTTCATTTCACTCTTTCCTGAGAAGAACAGAAGTCTTAGAGGCGGAACACAGGCAAGCATGAATTCCTGGGCTTCTCTAAAAGCATCCTACACAGACCTAGTGTGGGAAAGAGAATTATGTTTTGGAGCCACCAACACGATGGGTCAGTGACTGGGGGCTCCTGCGTTTCCCTGTCCTCTGGCTGGCGCTTCTGGGCACCGGAAGCCAGCGCACAGGGTTAAGCACTCAGACTTGGAACACATGGACTTGGGTTCGAATGTCCACTTATTACCAGGGGGACCATAGATGCGGCTATTTAAGCTTTCCAAGTCCCTATTTTCTTCCCTGTGAAGTAGGGGCTAATCACAGTGCCTGTTTTTCTTAGTGCCATGGGAAGGATTAAATGAAGTAATCCCCATTATGTTCAACAATTTTTAAATGACTTGACAATAGCTATAGCAAAACTCAGCTACAGCGGGCCAGGTTTCAAGGCCGGATGGGCAGAGGATCAGCAGCTATGCTACGTAACCTTGTCCGGACACTCCTTTTCCGGACACTATACTACGTAACCTTTTCCGGACACAGAGAAGAAAAGAACCCCGAATCCCACCACACCAATCTGAAAAGAGTTCTGACCCTTAAATTATGTCTTTCCCTGTAGCTATCTATCTAGCACTCTCTCTCCTTGCCTTCACCCCAGCTGTGAAAGAGATGGTTATAATATGGAAAAATGACTCTAAGTCCTGAATACATCATCCAAGGTGAGGAAAACGGCAGGGGTTGTACACGAGCCTGGGAAGGCAGGAGCCCCTTTTCTCCTCTCTGCACAATGTGCACAGAATATCTGTGATTAAAATTCTTAACACGGTTTCCAAGCATCACCTTCCGAGGTAGATGACACGCAAAGGCAGGCACCGGGACGGAGAACTGATCTGAATCAAGTGGCTCTTTTGTGAGAACTTAAGCAACACTCCATAATGAATTTGCTATTTACTGATAGAGCCGTGCATTCATTGGGCATTAATGGGCAGGGCCAATGTACAGTCATAGTTATTTTATTTTCAATTCAAGCGTTGCTACCAGGCAACTAAATTGCTGCAGAAGGAAAGTGATATGCCAATTTCAAAGGCACTTATTGCCATACCATTGAGTAACTAAATTATATATATATATATATATATATATATATATATATATATAAAGAAATACTGAAAAATAGGATGTAACCATACATGCTAACTAATGACAACTGCAGTGTTACTGATGGTGTGCCCTGTTTAGAAGGCGCAGGCAGGGAAAGGGCTTTTCTAAAACCGCATTGGCTCACAAGGGGTCAAGTTAGGCTACCCAGTGGCTTTCTGACACTTCTGTTTGTCTGTGGCCACACCACCATGAACATGGTCAGTCTCCTCTAATGCTTCCACTGTTTTCTACCATTGTGAGGATGATCTTATCAGAAGTAATTTTTAGTTAAAGTTCCATAGGTCTCAATCCTTACTCTACCAATCTCCTTAAATTCTTCTCTGATGCTTCTATCTATCACCAAAGAAACCTGACATTATCTGGTCCTGATTGGCCCTGTCTGAATGCTGCTTTTCCAGTATGACCACCTCCCCAGTGGGGGGCTGCCTTGAAGGGTCAGGAAGACTTGAATCTGAGGCAGCATAGAGATAAAAGTTTCCTCATTGCCAAACAGATCCTCTGTTTGCACTCTGTCTCATAGGGATTCAAAATCAGTGCCCAGGCTGGGCTTTGTGAGCACATGGTGAGAAGGGGATGGAGCTAGGACAGCAGATCTCATCTGACTCCGCCCCCGCCCCCCGGAGCCTTCCTTCTCCAAAGTCCAGGAGATCACTCAAGCACTGGATGTTGTCAAAATGCAGAGAGTTGCTAATTTCCATTAACAGATGCACCTGGATCCTGAATCTAACTCAGGAAAGACTGTCTTTAGGATGAAACCCTATACAATCCTAACAGTTTAAACCTTCTCACTGCTAAGACTTTTATTGTTGTTTACTTATTTGCTTCTTGTTTGCTTTTTAATAGCGTGTTACCCTATAGCCCAGGCTTACCTGGCAGTCGTCTTATCTCAGCATTCCAAGTTCTGGAATTAGTAGTGTGAGATACCACTCTACCTTATATGAGTTTTTAAGACATTTTCTAGGAACATAATTGGGTGGGAGGAGACCTGGAGAATATGAGTCACCTGGCAGAAGAAAAATTGGGGCGGACTAGTAAAGGCTTGACGGTATTAAAGTCAACATGCATGGTTCCACAGATGTGCTCATTCTCTTCACTAGTGAGTTTCTGTGGCAGCTAGGCACAGTAGCTTATGTAGACCAAATACTGATGGGAAGATTTAGAAGTTAAATATTTTCATGTGAGTCTGTGACCTGTGTGTTCTGCTTCAGTGTCCGGCCTTTCTAACAGTGAGTCTGGATTAAGAACTTGGAGGAACGGGCAGACATCCCTCACAGAGGAACCATTTGCTGGTTGCAAGCAGAGTCTTCTTAAAGTCAGGTGCTTGTACATCCTGTGCTGTGGCTTGCCATCCTGTATCCTGTCTGAATTGCTGTTTCAGAAAACAACTATAGGAAACCCTATGTTTGACTCTGAAGAGAATACCATGACATTTCTCCTAATCTGATATCTAGGCCACTTCTGGTCTTGCTTTGTTTTTGTTGTGTGGGTGAAGTGTAGAAATGGGACCAAGAAAGGACTTGTGCTACCCAGCTTGTTTCTTGGGCTGAATCATTTGACCTGTTTCACGTAATGAGGTGACTCTCTGGAGGCCTACAGACATCTGGAGACAGAAGTCATTTTTGTTGCCATACGGTCTTAAAAGTCAGTTTTCTTCCCTCAAGAGTCTCACACTTCAACACATTTATTTACCAAACAGAATCTATCAAGTAATAATTGCTTTGTTTTCCTTGTTTATTAAAATAAGCTAGAAAACTGCCAATCAGTTTTGATTGACATATGATAAACAGTGCTATTGGTTTGATATAATGCCATGAAATTAAGTAAGGAAAAAAAAAAAAAAAAAAAAAAACACAAAACCCTGGTGTGCATATTTATGTTTATTTTAGTTAGATGTATGTTTTCAATTAGGTTTTAAAAATACTAAATATAGTTCAGAAGCCGGTTACCATCTTTACTTAATTTTTGAAGAATGCAAAAATTTAGGAGGGTGGGATGGGAAAATAATTTTGGGGTCTAAGAAGGTTTAGGATGTTTGGAGAGATCATCATATTTTTGTAGACCTTTCTGGAGCCTTTGGACATTAGTCAATTTGGTGATAAATGGTAGGGGGCATTGGGAGGCACTTATGAAATCTTGAGTGTGTGTGTTGTTGCCATGAACACAAGGAAGGACCACAGTGTCTTTCACCATGGCAACACAAAGCCTTCCCTTGGGTGAAGCTCAGAGGGATGCCTTTTTAGGGTCCAGACATGAATGCTTGTAAATGATTGACCCCTGAGTGTGGAAAGCTAGCAACTATGGCTTCCTCCTTTCAGGTGACTACAGCCTGAGATCAATCTACAGAGTTTTCCCATGGAGACTAGCTAGCCCTTCCTCCTTTCACTGTGCATAATAAATACTCTGAGTTTCCAGGTGGCATAGTAGGTGCCTCCATCAGAGTGAGCACAACCTACTTAATCCCCACTTCTCTTCGTGGGTATCTGGTGTTTCTTCAGTGTCTGTTGCTTTCTTCATTCCCAAGTTGCCTGAGTCAGGATTCCAGGATCAAGCTGTGGAGGGAGCCACAGGGCATCCGTACTCCTTAGGTGCGCACAAGTTAAGAAGTTCTGTCTCAGGAGCCAAAGGCTGTATTTAGGTAACCAGCACATTAGCTTTCCATCTGACTTCCTTACTATCCCCATCTTATTTTATGTTTCTAACCTTGACACTATGATGTGGGCTAAACTGGTTCACACAGAGTTAGTAAGCCGATTCAGCCTGTCTAAGAACTTCCAGACAGTTTTCACTCATCAGTGTCTCAGGAGACATATACTCTGTAAAATGTAGGGACCTTAAAGAAATATGCTGTAGTATTGGGTGCCACCAGTCATTTCCATAGACATCTGTTGTAACATCTCACCTGCAGCTGCTTAAGGGAAGATTGAAAATAAAATGTATGGGTTCAGATGTTTGCCTTCATACAGTAGAAGTCTGCTGAGGTGTTCGCAGTTTAGAGGTGGTTGTGAAAATATCCATCTGTAGATGATCAGGTCATCTTTAAATGATGATGAAAGCTAGACATTGAATTGAGAAATCATTGGGATTCATTATATGTATGTACACACATCTATTTATATATACATATACACAAATATACATATACATACATGTATATATACACATATATACAAATATACACACATATATACAAATATGTACATATGTATATATACATATTTGTATATATGTGTGTATATTTGTATATATGTTTGTGTATATATGTGCATATGTATACATGAATATGTACATATATATGTGTATATATATTATGAATATATTACCTACTCAAGTGTATGTGTAACGTGTACATGTGCATGGTGCCCATAGAGTTCAGAAGAGGGCATCAGTTCCCTGACACTAGAGTTACAGATGGTTGTGAACTATCATGTGGGTGTGGGGAAGAGAATCCAGGTCCACTGAAAAAGTGACAAGTTCTTTTAACTGCTTAGCCACCTCTCTGACCCCCAGACTCTGGTATTTTAAGAGAAAAGAAGCAATGGATCTAGTAGACAACTGACTCTTTGTGGTAAACGGATGCTGCTGAGAGATGTCCAATATGAGTGGTTAATTGCAATTACATTTAATGAGCAAATACATGTAGGCTCTTCTCAAGTGGTTGTGGCTCAACTGCCTATTTAAACCAAACATACATTTGATTGTTTTTAAATATTGATGTCTTTGCTGTTATTACAAAACACTGAGTAGGAGTTCACACAATGAGGGCGACATGTGAATGTGTCGAGCTAATGTCAAAATAACAGCCTGGAGCAGCAAGGGTGTCTGACAGGTTTGAGCAGAGTGAGTGCTGACTGGACTGCTCCAGGCTGCACGAGGTCTCTCCTCAGGAGGACTTTGCTGCTTTCTGGGGGTGTCTGCAGCCTGGAGTCGTGTCAGACTTCCCTGATTTTACTCTGCAGAGAGGGAGGGCATGAACTTTGCCAGCAGGGGGAATGAATATGTATAGTGTTTTCCTTTGGACCAGGCTCTCTGTGACCTCTGCTGAGAGGGATTGTGTGACAGTGTGCTTGACTCCTGTAATTCAAGGCCTGCCAAATAAAGCATCTAGGTTGCACCTCTCATCCAAGGCAAGACCACCAGCCAGAGCTCGGCTTCTTAGAATCCTGTACTTCTTTTCCTGAAGAGACACTGAGAACACTGTCTGCCTTGCCTGAATGCCTGTCTTCTTTACCGCATCTCCGCTACTGACATGCCTCTTGGCTTACTTCTCTGAAGGTCATTACTAACTTTCCAAATTAAGTAAGAAGGAGGCGTTAACATGTGTTGTAACACCCTCCAGCCCCCCAATGTAGGAGAGTCCTGCTTTGAAGCAGGACCCGTGTGTGTGTGTGTGTGTGTGTGTGTGTGTGTGTGTCTGTCTGTCTGTCTGTCTATCTTTCTGTGTGTGTTAAGTGGAGTGTGAGGAGTTTCTAGAAGTGAAGAGTAAAAAATCCAAAGCAGGACTCAGGAAAGAAAAAGTTTACGTTCAAAGGTCCTTTACTGTTGAAGGTCCATGTTTGTTTTTATCAAATATCTTCAGATGATTAGGTGAAGCCAATCACATTATGGAATATAATGTCTTTTACTCAAAGTCCACTGACAAATGTTAATCCTATCTGAGAAACACCCACAGGCAAGCATCCAGAGTAATGTTTGACTAAGTATCTCACATATGTAACATGGTCACATCTCTGAATGCTTATATATGTGAGTATTTGCATTTCTCTCAAAACATGAGGGCATGAACCAAGTATGTTATTTTATATGCTCCAAGAATTCAATGCAGGGCAAACGCTCTCTGAATGCGTCGTTATGCACTGCTCACTCATACACCTAGCGGACACTTACGTAATGTTTATTATGCTCCAGGTACGGCTGCATTGTCAAGGATAAACAGGGAACAAGACAAGCAAAAATCTCTGCACTCTCAAGTCTTCTTTTAAAGTATGAAATTATAAAGAATTCGGGCTACTAGATATAAAAAAATAAAAGCAAGACAAGAAACAGGGGAATTGCAGAGGACTGGGTTATTTTAGAAAAGTTTCTCTAAAAGGAGATTATTTGAGCAAAGACTGAAGGATGAATGTGTTAGCGTTTTCATTGGTGAGAAGAGACACCATGACCAAGGCAACTCTAATAAGGGACAATGACGTTTAATTAAGGCTGGCCTACAGGTTCAGATGTTCAGTCCATTGTCATCATGGCATGAAGCATGGCAGTGTGCAGGCAGACACAGTGCTAGAGGAGCTGAGAGGTCTACATCTTGATCTGCAGGTAACCAGGAGGAGACTGGCTCTTCTAGGCAGCTGGGAGGAGGGTCCCAAAGCCCACAATGACACAGTTTCTCCAACAAGGCCATACCTCCAATTAGTGCTCCTCCCTGCGTCAACATATTCAAACCATCATAATGAGAGAGGGTAAACTATATGGAGGTACAGGTGATGGGGACTGTACATAGAAAGAGAGTAAATCCAGGGCTTCAGCTGGCTAAGGGGCTGAGAGAGGCAAGGCATGAGAGCTATCGGAGGGGTTTTAACAGGGCTGTCACCTGATGCAATTTCTGTTCAAAGGATACCACCCCCTTGCCTGTATTGGATGCCTTTTTAGGATTGGGGACAAGAGATATGAGAACAGAGACCAGTCAGAAAGGCATTGCAATTGCTGAAGTGAGATATGTTAGTGCCTTGGGCTAGATTGGTACCCCTTGGGCTAGATTGGTACCAGAGTAAACCTTGAGGGGGGTTTGGATTTGGGACTCACATTGAACAGATATCAAAGTTGCTGGTGTATCCATATGTGGCATATGTGTGAAGGAAACACCAGAAATGAAGGCTAGCTTTGGGTCTACAGAACTGGGGGAATGACGATGCCATCCGTTCTTGTGAGAAGTGAGGACCGGTTTTGACCAGGGTATGAAGACTTCCAATCTGATTGACTTGAGCTTGAAATGAGTGTTAGAGAACTTAGGAGACCATCTAAACGGGGAGGCCAGTGGGGTTGGAATATCCCCATCAGAGCTCAGGGAAGCTCAGCAAAAATGTCCTAGAGGGAATGGCTGACTGTGAGCATGGGAGGAGAGAGATCAATTAGAATTATAGAGGGTTAGGATAGGAGTCAGCATGTTGAAGACACTTGGCTCTTGGGTAAACCATCACTTAGGGTTTAAAGTGAAGAAGAATGTGTAAATGAGACTGCCAAGCTGTGGCTGGAGGTAGGGGGGACAGCAGGAGAGCTTGTGGGTCTAGAGAAGGAAAGAATCTAAGGAATAGGAGATCCCACTCTATCTGCAGGTGAATGAACGAGTTCCATTCGGCAGCCTATGAGACACTCAAGTTACATGGTCAGTTATGAGACCCTTGTTCTGTTCCCAGGCCTGATTGGAGAGGTAAGTCACTTAGATCGGACATTTCAAAATCTTCTTCAGAATGGTATCGAAGAACAGATTGCTATAGGAGGGGACAAGAGAGCTTTCACCCCCCCTCCCCACTCAGTGTTCAGTGAGTAAAGGGAATGCATTTGCTTGCTTCATCACATATTGGCATCCCTGGCATCCAGCTTAAACCTTCAACATTTTTATTCTCCTAATTCAGTATGAGAATTCCACTTTGTTTTATTTGTTTTTCTCTTTTCCTGTCTGACCAGGTATTCTAGTACGAGAATTCTACACAACCTAAGGACCCTGAACACTGAAAAGAAAACCAGAGAGTATCAGAAACAGATCACAAAAATCCAGAGTTAGTGTTAAAAAGCAAATCAGAAGCAGAACCATATTAAATGAAACACAGAGATAATGGGAAATAGAACATTACTGGGAGTCAACAGTAGCTGAAATCTGACTCTTTGCCAGTTACGTTCTACATACTTAGCAGATAGCAACATGATATATTGAACATGTAACCCATCAACAAATTTGCTTATTACCCATGAGCAAATTGACATGGAAAGAAAGTTGTCCTGACATGAATAGCTTGTTACTGAATCAGAATCTAGATCTAGTTGTTGAGATCCATGCTGCACTAGCATTACTGTTTTGCCTCTTGCCTTTGCGTGTTCACAGGATATCTTCCAAAAGAATTGGCAGGAAGTGGTGTTAAATTGTACAGACAGGTGGAGGTGGCTTTATAAAAGCTGAGTTGTGTGAGGCTAGTCCTGTACTCCTGGATCTAAGCAATCATTCCTGTCTTGATCTCCTAAGTTCTAGAACTGAGGGCCTGTATCATTCTGGGCTGAGCTCGAGAGACAGAGAAGGCTAAAAAATATCTTAGTGAATGGAAATGTGGTTAACTGTATTTGTGGTTCAAGTGTGTGTGTGTGTGTGTGTGTGCGGTTTAGTGTGTGCATTCGTGTATTTACATGTCTATATGTGTGTGGCATTGGGAAAGGAGCAAAATGCATCCACACCCATTCAAGTGTTTTGGTGATGTTCTTAGCTGTTCT
This sequence comes from Arvicanthis niloticus, assembly GCF_011762505.2. NCBI lineage: Eukaryota > Metazoa > Chordata > Mammalia > Rodentia > Muridae > Arvicanthis > Arvicanthis niloticus. Next base: position 17,527,077 of record NC_047668.1, read on the forward strand.
TCCCAACAGGTCCTACAGTGCTCTGAGGGACAGGGTAGAGATTCTCCAAGGCAGCACAGTGGTGTCAGTTGAGTTTCCATGGTTCATGCATAAAAATTCCCTGATACAGGGATAACACTGACAAATTGGTACATCTTCCTTTTTCTCCTCCAGATAACCTGTATATATAATCTATAGAAATGCCTATTCAGTTACATTTTGATGTGGTTATCAAAGCAGCAGGTTGATAGAGTTGATGGGAAAGAGGGTAGAAAGAATAACACGTGGGAAGAATAATAGCGTGTTCCACAGGAAACAAAGATAGGGAATGTTCGGGGACTTTCACAGTCACTCCTGCTTCCTGGGAAGAAACATAGTTATTCACTAAATGTGAGGAATAAGGCAATGCCTGCTTCCATATTTGTGAGGATGGAGGTTCTGTCTAGCCTTCCCTAATGTAGAGAGAATTCAGACCTCAGAAGACACATCTAAGAATGGTTTTATTGTCATATTAAACATCAGGTCATATTTGTCTCATTAATGTAAGAATGAGATAGCAACCAAACACAGCTATTTATTTTTTATAAATAGGAAAAAAAGCTAAATTGGTAACTAAATAAGTGTTACCAGAATTCAAATAGGTGATAATTGCAAAAGGAAATCTAAATGGGCTCTTATTTTTGCATTGAAGAGTGCAAAAGCCATTGGTGTTTCAGAATCATGAGAACTCTGATCCTTTGTCTTCTAGGATGCAGAATAATATTTTGGAATTCTCAAAAGCCTGACCCAAAATAGCATTCACCATTCACTTACGGTAGAACTTAGTTAGTTTAGTGAGCCTTCCTCATCTCTGTGCTCACAGACCATCCATACTTACACTTATGGTAACACAGAGAATGCAGTGGCTGCACCATCAAAGACAGCTTATCTGATGGGCAAGCACAGATCAGAGGTGGGTGCTGCCTCTGAAGAACCCTAACCCCAAACCTTACATCATCAGCTATGTCACCCAAACTAGTCATCTTCAGTGCAATCAAGCTGACCTTTCCTGGATTCCAACTAGACGGATCTTCCTCAGCACTATAGTCCCTGCTGGTGAGACACAGTGTAAACTGGATCCTAAGCACACTCTGAGGATGATGAAAATACAGTGGTGACGTAAGAGACACTAGGAACTGATAGATTCAGTAAACTCCTGTAACAAAGACCTTCACTGTGAGAACAAAGAGGATAAATGTTTTTGTCCTATGAAATGGAACATTGGGTCTAGTTTCTAAATCTGGATTACAGTGGTCCTTCTAAAGTCTAACCAAGTATCGAATAATTTCTGTAGCTTGTTGTCAGCTAGCACTTCTGAGTGTTCACTATGTGTTATGCTCTGTCCTCAAGCTAATCTATTTTTCTATCATCTATCTATCTATCTATCTATCTATCTATCCATCCATCTATCTATCATCCATCTATTTTCCATCTGTCTGTCTTCTATCTGTTTGTCTGTATTCTGTCTGTCTGCCTTTGCATCTATAATCTAAGGATTGTACTCAAGTGTTAATTAATACATGCTAGGCTCTATCTCCATTTCACTGATGTAAATTTATATAGCAACTTCCCTGGTTTTTACAACAAATTCTGCAATAGGAAGAATAAGAGATAGCATCAAACCTATTTTATAGGCGAGGAAATTGAGCCACAGGAAGGATTTTGCGACTCATTAGCATACAATAGCACAATTAAAACAAGGCCATAGCTCTTTCATCATGCTGCCAGGCATTTCCCCCTCCCAATGTTACTATTTCTGTTGTGAATCACAGAACAATAGAGGTCAAAGAAATGCAAAGTTCGAAGAAGACTTTCTCAAATGGTTTGAACAATGATGACAGATTCCCAATTCTGTTTTCTACATTTAAAGCCGGTTTATTGGGGGAAACAGGGTCACTCAGGAGTTAATTCCCATTGGCATTTTATTTAATTTTTAGTGGGGGCAATTGCTTTTTTTCCCCTCTGCAGTAGGAAAACATCGCTGTTGTAAGTGGAGGTTGCAAATGTGAACAGGCTCTTAAATGAAAATCGTATGGGGTACTTAGCATTCTGAAAAATATTTGAGTCATTATGTTGCAGTTCTAAAATTGAATCAATGCTATATTTAATATGGCACAACAGGCCATGAATTATTGCACATTAATTCATACCCAGTGTGTTGCTAGGCACATGGCTCAAAGCTGAGTGCAGTCAATGCAACTAAACATGAATACACCATAATTCACACACAGGAGGGTCCCACTGTAATTATAAAAGGCTATTATAAAGGGTTATTTAAAATATCTAGCTATGTTAAGTTTTAAATCTATACAATTTATGATATAAGGTATTGTCATATACCTTCTCCTTGGTCCCTCAACCTCAAGATTTGCATGTTAAATCCTGGGTCATTAGTTTCTCATCAGTAGACTTTGTAAGGCTAGAAATGTTAGTTTTTAGTTTTCAGGTTTCATTTGAGAGAAAAAAAAATCAGAATTTTCTATTAAGCAAGAAGTGTCATGCCCAGCTGTGTAGAGCAACATTTCAAATAAGAAGATAAAGGATAAAAATTCTACTGCAACCTTCCTGGAGACAGGACAGAGTCAGGCTGGGGCACATAGCTGGGTGGCCTTTTCCTCCCCAGGTAGGTGCTGCTGGACATATGGAGGAGGAAGGGAAGTGTCTTCATGTTGCTATATTGTTAGAAGATGCTGGTGAAAGAATGTTCATGGAAGGATTGCTACATTCTGCTCTGTTTTTTTTTTTTTTTTGACTTTGTAAACTCTGACTTTTTGGTAGAAAAATTTGCTTTCAGTGTTGATAATTATTGATGAGGAATTTTCAGGAAAATCCATTGTATTATGAAACTATTTGCAGAGTGCTTTCTTTAAATGGGCTAGGTATAGCTTTTATACCCATGCAATATAAGGAAGGTGGGTGGGGCTCCTGGGCAAAGAGTGCTTCACCGTTCTGCCCACCCATTCTCTGACTCATGTCTGAACATGGTGCTATCTGTCCAGTAAAACCTCATTTTTAAATAGTATCTAAAACAGTGAAATTTTCAAATAGGGAAAATCATTGACTTGTTCTTAGGAGATTTTACACTTATTGATACTTGTGTAGTTGACTGTTGTAAAATGGATAAAAGAAAAATGAACATATTATCTCATTATTAGTCATTACTTTTCCTTTCACTAAGTTTATAAAAACAATATAATCTGTTTTCCTCAAAATCTATTTTGTATTCCTCTTTCTATATTTGTGATTGAATGATCCACATTAATAAAGCATATTGTAAATTTCACAATGATATCAACATAATAGCTAGGCTTAAATACTATTAAAAGCAGAATAAGAAAGGATTTTGCTAAGATTAATGGACTGAGTTTAATTTACATTTCTATTACTGAGGCTAATTATAAGAGCTCCCACCTTGATTAGAATCCTTAGTAAACAAAAATATGCTCAGATTTATGAGTGTTTGAATTTCTCAAGTATTACAGAAAATTAGACTTGACCAAGACATTTGTCTGTTCAGATCAAGAGTGGAAAGTTGAACTTCATTGAACGAATTTGAGTTCAAGTTTAAGAGTATTATGGCTTTAGGTGTTCATACACAAATAATATTTTAATTGCAGATATTGGATGTAAATGTCATTCACACTGAAATGCATTAAAATGAGTCAAGATCTCTCACTACTCTACAGAAGAAACATTGTGTTACTCTGTTGCTTTTGTTCTGCGTCTGGAATAGAGGGTCTCAAAACGTCTACGGTGCACACCATAGTCTCCTGGAAAGCTTGTCTGAGTCTGACTGTTGGGCTCCCTTTCTAGAGTTTCTGCAGCACTGGGTACACATGGAGCCCAGAGCTGAGAAGTATGGACTTCCCCAGTGGGGATCAGAAGCAGAAGCAGTGAAGGACTTCTTTTTAATACCACTAGTACTCAACTTGGTATTTGTTGAGCCTGGCAGTTGCAGATTCTGGTCTGATTTACTTTCTTGATGACTAATAAGGCAAGTGTATAGGTCTAGATCAAAAGAATATTCAGTAAAGAATGCCTTCTGAGTTTCTCCCCTTTCGGGCTCTAATAGTGCGAAGACTTCAATCCCAGCTCGGACATGGGCAGATCCTTTTATGTGAATAGGTATTTCTTTTGACTATCTCAGAGATAGTAGAACAACTCTGTGTGTGTGTGTGTGTATGTAAGAAAACATGTGTCCCAAGTAAATAATAATTAAAATTTATAAAAAAACCTTTAAATCTCCAAAGAGTTATATATAATCTAATTTAATCCTACACTATCTCTGTAAAAATTTCATTATAATAACTTTAAAGATATGTTATTAATAATTCATGTAAAATTAGTATGTAATTGAGTCAGGAGCTAGGGCTTTTGGGTTCCTTTTTATGTTTATTATTTTTAATTACACACACACACACACACACACACACACTCACTCACACATAAACAACTAGGTATGTGCATGTGTGTCCTAATGTCCTTAGAGGCTAGAGGCATCAGATCCTACTGCAGCTGAAGTTACAGACAGATGTCAACTTCCAGATGTGAATGCTGAGAATCGAACTCTGGTTCTTTGATAGAGCAGTACATGTGAGAGAGATGCCTAGCATCTTTCCAGTCAGGCTCATGGATTCCTGACCTTGTCATCTTTCTCTTTGCTGAGTATAAAACAGAACACATGACTTTATCTTGACACCCAACCACTGGCCCTAAGTGGCCTTTGACCTATCTGAATCTTCTGGGCTTAGCATCAGGATTGGATTAAACCTCTGGCTTGCTGAGGTTAACTTTCACTTCTGCCCTGTGATTGAGGTTTCCTTAGACTGCAAAGAACACTAGGACGTTTTGGATATTAGGGCTTTGGCTTCTTTGCCATTGGTTCCTGAGTCAGAAATTCCCTATTTTTTCCTTTGGATTTAAGTACATCATAGAGTGGTAAAGAATGCTGAATAAAGTCTTATCCTAAACAGCAAATCATCTCATATTTAAAAATAATAGCTATTTCTTTAGCTTTGACGGAGAAACCCAACCCATACTCTGGTGGTCCATCTTGATGTCATAGTTCACAGGTTCTTTTGGATATGAGTTATTAGTTAATAAAATATGGAGCACCATTAGGTTCTGGGTCTTGCTGAGGATGTCAGTCTGACAATACTGGTTCCCAGCCTTTTGAGAGGCCCCTAGTAATTATTCTAGGCTGCATTTTCCTCTCTTCACTTTTTTTGGGTTATATGATGTTTGGGTTATATGGGATTTAATCTTCAGTTGTCCAAAGTGCCACTTTCACAAATGTAGTGATAGAAGACAAACGGGGCTCCCAGCAGCCTCAATTAGCACAGACATCAGTACACACCATTAAGATGAGGAAGAATACATGGCATGTCTGTCTGACGAAAGAAATGCCAGCGATGGAGGCAGAGTGGTGCCACCAGAAACAAGGGATCTGAAGTCACCTTCAGGCCCATGGAGAGTTAATATTAGCCCTCTTCACACATGAAAAATAATAATTAAACACTGCTTGTCAATTAATGCCAACTTAAAGAAAGGCCTACACTTAGATTAAGTGAGGAGCATGGGTTGCTTGAAAACAGCAAGAAAGGAGGAGGGGAAGGGGTATAAAATAATGGAAGAGATAAGGTGGAAAAGGGGAATAATTAAACACACATGTACTTGCACAGAGTTGGGGCACTCATATTTCTAATTAGAATTTCAATGCAGGAGCCCAATTTAACCTCAGGGAGTCTTTATACTCATGTCACCGTTGTACACAGCAATCAATCCTACTCTGGCATCTTACTTGCAAGTTGGATTTTCCTATTACATTAGTGGAACCCCAGTCTCTGTATCTTTAATGGATATTTTCTTTATAGAGCTTTAGTATGTGTTTTGTCTTCTAGAAAATTCTATTCCGAGAGGAACAATAGCCACTTAGATACTGGAATTCAAAAGAGTCAGTGGCTTCCTGATGTTAACCCATTTCTTCCCTCATAAATGCAGTCACGGTGCTTTTGGAAGAATTGTCTATCAGTTCACTTGAATGAGCCTGGAGAAATAATTGTATGTTCAGCCAAACAGCAGTGGATGGTAAACAAAAGAATCCAGAATCATCCATCTCCTGTGGCCGGACAGTCAGCAATTAACAGCCCTATCTCTACCCCTATCTTTCAGCTTTTCCAAAATCATTGAAATGGAAGTTTGACTTCAGTTATCCTTTCTATTATCTGAAGAAGAATCATAACTAACTAATAACTATAACTCCTGTGTCTGGAACATACAGAACTACAGCCCAATATTGTTTAAGTAAAGAGGCAGACATTCTAGTAATATACCTTTACAAAGAAGTTGACCAGAATGCTGACTGATTTGCTCCCAACTCAATATTCAGGAGGAAACAATTTTAACTTATACAATAAAACATAAAATTCAGAACACTTAACACCTCTCAGATGTGAGTTTACAGTGTTCACACTCTTGCTTTTTGGATAAGCCTCACATAACAATTCTGTCATTTTGGGGGCTGAAGAACTTAGAGACTATCACAGAGCATTCAATGTGAACACCAGCATGCCATTCATTCTGGATGGGGTTTAGATCATGGACACCCATGGGCTATCCTGTTGGGAAAGGGAGACCTTCCAAAGAGTTGAGCCTTGGGCTTCAGGAGTTGAGGGGACGCTGAGTAGGTTAATGCATGTATTCCGTGCTGGAGGCTGAGAACTCTCAAGCCTTATGTATTAAGGTTTTCTTCTATAAGTAGAACTGACACATGGAATTTCTTATTGGAACTGGATCAGATGATTATGGGATTTGAGAGGACATGAAATATGGAATGTGTAAGCTGAAGAACCAGGAGAGTCCCAGGTCCAGGAGCAGCTGTTGATGTAGTGGTACTGCTCGTCTTCCCAACCAAAGTCAGGAATGTTTATGTCCAAGAACAGGAGGAAATAGACGTTCTCAAGGAGATTGGGCAAGAGTGGATATAATTTTCTACCATTTTTTGTTCTGTTGTATAGCTTGGTGAGGGCAGATCTTTCCTTGGTAATCAATGTAAATCTCTTCTAGAAATGCCCCCACATATATCCCCATAATGTTTATTTTGCCAGTTATCTGGGCTTCACTTAGTCCAGTTAAAGAAACATGAGCCATTAAAACTTGATTGTAGTGAAAGATGAGGTATTTCTTTTAATGCCTAGGAAGCAAACTAGCAGCTTGCTGGATGACTTCTCTTGATAGCTCCTCAGATTCCAGATTTGAGAGTGAGGTAAGGTTAAGAAAGGAAATTGAGGGCATTAGCCTAGGAGAATAACAATATCTGGACTGTCGTCTCTACAAAAATGGAATTGCTAGTGAAACCATAGCATCTCATAAAAAATAAAAATTATTAAGGTAACCTGAAGCTCAAATATCATATAGCATCTCTCTTGGAACTAAAAGGTTTATATTTTTTTTCCAAGGGGTGAAGGGACAATACATAGATTAATGATCAAGAGAGTCTCCAGAAAATTCTGATTCAGCATGTTGGAGACTTGAGTATGGGAAGAACAGTATCAGAATAGAAACAGAAAGATGAAAAGAACAGAGGAGGAAAAACAAATAAGTCCAAGGACAGGCAGCATTCTCCAGATGTAAATGACAGGAATTTCATAAGGAGAAACAGTAGGAAATGGAGATGAAACAATAACTTAACAAATAATAGAAGACAATTTTTCTGTATTGAAGGGAGACTTGAGCCAGACATTGAAAGGGCTCGCTGAGTTCCAGGAATAATTGTGGAGGGAAAAAAAAAAAAAAAAAACCAACAAAACAACATAGGCTTGGCCTGAGAATCCTTCTGAGCACAAAGGATAAAAGGAAGATGGCAAGCTCTCACAAAGAGAAGGTACACAGTGTTTCCAAAAAGGAATAAACACTGAAGAGGCAGAAACAGCGCTCAGCACCAGAAGCTAGAAACAATAGAGGACATCTGAAAAACTAGTAACAACGCGTGCAGTGCTGCAACCATTCTATGCTCAGCCAAGAGAGTGCTTTTATCTGAATGTAAGTTGGCTATGCTGGCATAGTCTTACAATCTCAGCCTATGGGAGTCTGAGGCAGGAGGATCTTAAACTGGAATCCAGTAGAATATATATATATATATATATATATATATATATATATATATATATCAGATTGTGTGTGTGTGCCTCCCCTCCCCCAAGAAAACTTTAATATCAAATGAGAAAAGACTGAGAATTTGTGTGAATATGTTTATATGTGTGTGAATATGACAGCATGTGTGATAATATGTGTGTGATAATATGTGTAAGCGTGGATGTATGTTTGTGTGCACGTGAGTGTTTGTGCATATGTGTATATGCAAAGATAATGATCGCATGAAGGGAGTCATGTTCTGTACATGCTAACTAAGGATTCTTGAGAGAATTAATGCAAACTTGGGGATGCAGGCATGGCAGGTGGGGTGCAGAACAGAGGAAGTAGAAGCCTTGTGGTGAACAGTGACTTGATCAAGTCAGCATGAATCCTGGTTTATAATTCTGATAATTTGTTCCTCACAGTTTTTTGCATTTAATTTTATTTAAAAATATTGCATTAAAGTGCTTTTTATTTTGATTACAGGGTTACTTGGTGCTCTGTTTTGTTCTGAACAAATACTCAATTGCATTTTCTTAGTCACAGCTTGTCCAGCAAATAAGATGGCAGAAGAGCAGAAAACAGGAGTCACAAGTCAAGAAGGAAGAGCCTTTTAAAGAAGGCAGTGTCGCAGACAGCACAGGGCGCCTCTGATACAGAGCAGTAATCCAGCCTAGGCAGGGAACAGAGGTCTGAATTTGAGGAAACCACAGGTGTCGATAACAATTAAACAAGAGACTGTTTTAGAAATGAGAGAGCAAGTTGTTAAAAATCCCAACAATCCTTCCTGTCATCACCATGAACATTTCCTACCAAGAAACCTCACACGGAGCTGGAGCCTCACCCGAGGCAGACAGCTCCCTACTCATCTCCGGCTGCTGAGGCAGTTTGGAGAGGAAAATGGCCCTTAAAGAGAGCCGTCTAAGAAATCCATGTCTCTGTAGATGTCTCAGAGCCAGAAAAACAACGCAGGCTTTCAAAGCTCACTGTTGTCTTGCTCTCACGTGGGTACTCTGCCATAGAAAATGGTGTTCTCTGTCCCGCACATCCTTCATCTCACACACGCACTTCTAAAGGAATAAAAATAGGGAACTTAGACGCCCCCCGTCCCCCCTTTACGGCCCTCTTCAGACCAGACTCCATTTAGGTCTTGCTCGTCCTGTACACACTTTGAGAAGGGTTGCCAAGGAAACCCGAAACAAAGACGACTTCATGCACTCAACCAGGAAAATGCATCCAGCACCTCAAATCTTTATACATTACTGAAGATTGACAATCTTTCTCCCTTTTTCTAACTGGAGTTGTAAGATCAGCCTTAAAGCATTCCTTTTCTGTAAATCAGGGACGTAGGCAACAGAGAGGTTTCCCTCTTATCTTCTGGCTACTTTTCAAGTGTTTCTGCCATTATTTCACAGTTTATGTATTCAAAAGTAAACATTACAATAATAGCAACTCCTCATTTGAAGAAACCGAAGGCTTAAATAACAAATTAAGAAAATGCAGTTTTCATTCCATATTGACTTCAACAGTATCACCTCTAAGAAATATTGCTATTGCTTCTATGTTAATTTTAGAACTCGGAAGGCGAGAGTTACTGTCGCTGCATCGGCTCTTCCGTTATATCCTCAGGATGCAGAACCGACTGACCTGGTAACGCCTAGAAATCACCTCTGTGTAAATTGGCTGGTTGTGGAAACTAATTGTCATAACTGAACAAAGGTCATTTTCAACATTGCTAATTGATATTTTTTATTGTATCCATTAAGTTGCCATTCTGCATGTTCTGAAGACAGGAAATGTATATTAAGCAATAGATTGGGGGAGGGTGGTAGGAGTGGATAAGTATCCTGATACTGGGGATCACAGGAAACAGGCTTGATAAAAATTTAAGGCACCTAACTCTTGAGAGACTTGAGGCCCCAGGGAATGGGAAGGCCTGGCGGGGTGTGTGTGGCGGGGTGTGAGGGTGTGTGGGGGTGTAGGGACATCCTTTCGGAGACAGAGGAGGAGGAATGAGATGAGGAACTGCTGGAGAGAAGAATGGGAGGGGGGATAACGACTGGACTGTTAAAAAAGATTAAAGATAATAAAAAATAAAATAAGAAAAATAGACAAAATATCTAACAGGTTTTTCTTCTTTCCTTCCTTCCTTCTTTTCTTCTTCTCTCCCTCCTTACCTCTCTCTCTCCCTCCCTTTTCCTTCTCTCTCTCCCTCCCTCCTCCTCTAAACAAAATAGACTTTGTAAACAGAGGGTGCCAAAGTGGCTGTGAATTATTCAACCATATGCAGGGACAAAGTATATAGACCATGAATCTGGGATTTGGAAAGGACAGTCATAGGACTTTCATCGGAACCTGGGAGCCTGCAATGTTTTCCAAAAAGATAAGCTTAACATTTCCTGTAATCTTCTTGCTCTGAAGAACACTGTTTTCCTGCTTGTGCTCTGCCCTAAGGTATTGTTTTGGGAGAGAGCATACAACCTCCTGGGAAGAGACGACTATAACTCTGTGAGGAACAGACGGACACACCACCAGCACCTGAGTAGGGAGGCAGCTCAGAGAGGTCTCACTTGGGAGGTGCGGCAGCTATCATGTGATAATCATATCCTTGGAGAATCACAGATCAGAGCAGTACCTCTTCTCTCACAATGCCCTAGGGTGTGATTATCTTATGATAACCATCCTAAAGATGTCTTTTTTGCTCAATTAACACATATTTCCATGAAAATTAGCTATCAAGATGAGTTACAAAATACAGATATTTAACATGACAGGTTAAAATAGTACAGACGTCTTCATCCAATTACTGCAATTTGCACTCTGGACAAGGCAAACTATTTGGCTGAGTGACTCAAGTTGCTAACCTTTATAGTTCTGTAATTGTATATAGGTATATGATTTCCTCATATTGGGCAAACTCTGTGTTTTTACTGGCAGTGCTGTCTCTTTGAAAGGTAGACAGAGACAGGTTTATATGGGTGTTTTTGTCTCCCATCAGTTTGTTCTGCTTGGACCTGCCATTTTACAAGACTTCCCCAGGGAACCCAGGGAACACCTCCTCATCCACTCTGTAGCATGCAATAAGAAGCCAGGGCATTCGCTTTGTGAGAACTTGCTGGCAGAGAGCAAAATACACTTGTCGTAGTGTATTTTGATAAACAAGCGTCCTCCACATGCTGGGAGGATATCCTGAGGAAAAAAAATGGGGCAACAAAATGAAGTAACCTTTGTGCAGTTGAAGTCAGTATTGATCTGAATTCCTCTTGGTTCCTGGCAGACTGCTCTAACATCTCAGGGTAATATCCCTGTGGCCCTTACTCCTGGTTGAAAAGTAACAGGATTCCCTCAGATAGATAGATGGTCTGTAACTTTGTTTCCAGTGCTAGCATTCTGAGATTCTGAAGTAAAAACATATACATCCTCCCAGAAGGTAAGATGCTAACTAGCTAGCCACTTCTTAAACTGGATGTCTAGGACAGTGGCTCTCAATGGCAGTCAGAGAGAGTTGACGATGCCTGAAGACATTTTTGGTTGTTATAACAAGGTGTTGTTTTTTTTCTAACATAGAATGAGTAGAAGCCAGAGAAGCTGCTAAAGGCGTAGGACAACTCCCTGCTCCTCATGTGCAAAGAAATTTCTAGCCTCAAATGTCAAGTGCTTAGATTGGAAAAGCCCAAACTAGGGCAAGATTTTTAAATATCTTTATTCCTTAGTTGCTTCGTCTGAAACAATGGAGATAACACCAACCTAAGTGGTTTTGGCAAGGATCCAGTGAGCAAAAATGCGTGGGAACCAGAACCAGTTAGCACAGCCTGGCATGGGAGAGTAACCAGGTGTCAGGAATGATCACTGCTGTAACATTTAATTGTGCCAATAATATTTTCCAAAATATTTGCTGTACATGTGGAAGGAAAATGCTTCCAAGCCAGATTTTTTAGTGACTGTCAAGTATGCCAATGACAGGAGGGACTTCCTGGGTCTCAGTATCAGCTTGTCTCAGGGCTTCTCACTATGTTCCTCTGGACCCTCAGTATCAGCATCAGCTGGGGAATGCAGTAGACATGCAAATTCTTAAACCCCAGGAAATGGCTTCAACAAGTCCTCCAGATGACTCAGGTGCAAGATAAGGTTTGAGAATCACCGGATTTAACACACATCTAATCGGGAACTGGGTCTCATCCTTTCAATCACTTCCAACACCTGGTTGAGTGCCTTGTATGTGGTAGGTACTTGCAACATGATTAAATGGAATGAAAAACTAATTCCTTGCAGAGCCCGATCCCACACTTTTGACAATTGTTGCCACAGCTTGGCATTGACTGGTGTTGACAGATACATCAGAGTTACACCCACGGGCCCTAAGCACGCTGTCTGCCTGTACCAGGTGTAAGGCAGCATGCCTGTGGCCTAAAGAGGCCACTTGTGCTCACAAGTTGAGACCTGCCGGCACAACTCAAGTGAGCTACGCCTTAGTTAGGGCCAAACAGAAGGAGAGGGTTCATTAGGAATAATTAAACTCAGATGAAACAAGCCCAGGAGTCCAACACAACTGCAACTGTGGCTGTCATCAGTTCATTCTGTTTATTGTTATTTTGTTTGGGGGATTTTGGAACCCACAGAGAAATATTTTGGGGATGTTTGACTGTTCATTTAGTTTACCGGTATATGTGTACTTAAAAAAAAAATCTCCTTTTTATTATTCAGAATTGAGTCACCTTGAGATAAATTACACCGTGGAGGCGTGGAACTAAGTAGACAACACATTCTCCTGAACTGAAAACCATCTTCTAGAATTGTATAAGGCTGGAAGAAGGATTCATATAACGAACTCTAAGGAGATATGTTAAAACTTGGAGGCAATGTGTCTACAGAGAGGTTTTAAAATTACAGACATGGAAAGTAAATACGATGGAGTCAGCCCATTACGGGAATAATTTCAAAACATATTAAAATATCTGCTGCATAAATGTGTGTTATGTATGTAAATTACGACCCATAGGTCTAAGTAGGATAAACACATATGAGTCCTAATGTCCACTTAAGTGATGGACATCAGCAATGTTACTTACTGGAGCTGCCTGTGACGGCTGCTACCCTTCTTCCAGTGTCCGCTGTCCTCACTGATGCTTGGAGTTAATTTAACACATATGCATTTATTCATAACTTACTTTTGCATTCTCTTGGTTTTGAGTTTCACATAAGTACTATCATACTCTATGGATTCATGTTAGTCAGCTTTCTGTCGCTATAACAAACAGTGGCATATGCAACACATAAGGAAAAAGGGGTTATTTTGGATTGTGGTTTCTGAAGCTGCAGTCCATGTTTGCTGAGCCTTGCTGCCTTAGGGTTTGTAGCAGCCTGGTGCCCATGGCAACAGCACAGCACTGGGAGAACAGCCCACATCACAGAGGCAGGAGTGGGGTGTGGGGTGTGAGTGTGGGGTGAGAGGGAAAGACTCTGATGTCCTCTTTAAGGACATTCACTCCTTTTAAGACGGACCTTCCCCTACTTAATCTCCCACCATGAGGTTCTCTCCACAGGGTCTGGTGACCAAGCCTTGAGTGCATTAGATTCAAGCCAGAACAGTAGTTTTCTGTGACTGACTTTTAGAATCAGTGTTACCCACAGAGTTGTAAACTCTCTGATGAATTATAATTCATTTTATGATTCTATTAGATGTTATCCTTTTTCTTTAGTTGGGGTTTTATGGATTTGCTTGCTTTTCATTTTTAAGGAATGGTACAAACTGAAAAATTTAAAACCCTCACATGCAACACCCTCAACTTTTTTACTAGGGAAGTACCATAATTCACCAAGTTATTTAAACTTTGGGATCTATAGTTTTTTCCAGTCCTTGTCTTTGGTGACTTGAGCTCTCTCTATACATTCATTTAATCTACTATGGTGCAAGTCATTTGTGGGTAGACATACATCCATTTGACTTCCATTTAGTGCCTAAAATGCTGTTTGACCTGTAATAGCTACCTTGATATGATGCATGGCTTCATATGATGGAAAACTAACTCAAATAGATTAAGTTTCCTCTAAAGGATACTGGTTTGTTTACCTGAGGAAAATCTCAGGGGTGATTCCAAGCAGCTCCATATTTCTCTTAGCATCCAGGCCCTAAAACAGAACCCTACAGAAGAAGAAGGGGAGAGATTGTAGGAGTCAGAGAGGATGAAGGGCGTCAGAACACAGCCCTTTGAATTAACTAAGCTGGGCTCATATGGGCTCACAGAGATGGCAGCAGCAATCATGGGGCCCGCGAGCAGCCTGCACCAGGTCTTCCGAGTATGTTACGGCTGCTCATTTTGTGTTCCTGTGGGACTCTTTTGCCTGCTCCTGGGACTCTCTTCCTCCTAGCGGGTTACCTTGTCCAGCCTCGATTTGAGGGCTTTTGCTGTGTCTTATTGTATCTTGTTTTGTCGTGTTTGCTTGTTGACTCTTGGAGGCCTACTCTTCTCTGAAGGGAAACAGAGGAGTGGGTCTAAGGGAGTGAGGATGTGGAGGAACTGAGTGTAGTGGAGGGAGGAGAATCTGTGCTTGGGATGTAATATTATGTGAGATAAGAACCTATTTTCAATAAAAAAGGAAGGAAGGAAGGAAGAAAAGGAAGGAAGAAAGGAAGAATGAATGAATGAAAGAAAGAAAGAAAGAAAGAAAGAAAGAAAAGAAGGAAGAAAGAAAGACCAGCTTCCACAGCAGTTTCTAAGTCCTCTTCCCCAGGGTCACTTGCTCAGTTTTGTGTCAAGGACTGTGGTTCCATGCCATGAGATTCTATAATTGCTTTACATACAGACCACATACTCTATTCTTTGTGCCTTCTACATACTTACTGTATGAAGAATAGGGTAAACTATTTCCTCCAAAGAAAAAGCAAATTATGCAAAATAACAACTGTCTCCTAAAATACGTTCTATTAGTAATAAGGAAAAAAAAAAATCAAATGCTACCACAGTATATGCTTGAGCAACTCTGGTTGAGTAAGAATTACAAGAAAAAAGAAAAGAAAAGCTAAAAACCATACAAATAGGAACTGACCAGAGGCATGAGCTAAGGGAATATCTTTGTAGGATGGTCAAGGCCTATATTAAAATGAAGAGAAAGGGAGGTGGAGTGGATAGGAGTGAGGTGGGGGGAAGAATTGGGAGGCGAGGAGAGAGGGGAAAGTTGTTCAGCATGCAAAGTAAATAAATTAATAAAAATGATAGGTCTCTCTCTGGTGAAGAATAAAGAGACGTGGAAAACATATAATTATTATTTTTGTTGTAACATAAATCCTAAAGCTTGGTGTTGATTGCTGTAAAGATGCTATAAGTAATGAGGCAATGGGAGTCTCTGGACTGGGGTAGCGTTGATGGGATCCAGAATCTAGTTAACAGAAAACACGGGCGCAGGGTCAATTTTGTGAATATTGGAAAGGAGAGAGATACAGAATATGGGCTAGCAATGCCAGTTAGAGACAGCACATATATAATTAGATTTTCTTGAAGAAAAGTATTTTGTTGAATTCAGGGCCTCGTTTGGAGAATTGACACAGCTTTTACACACACACACACACACACACACACACACACACACACACACACACAGAGAGAGAGAGAGACAAGACTGCAAGATTGAGCTAAACATGATGGCATGTGTTTGTAATGCTAGCACTTAAAAAGCTGAGGCAAGAGGACTGCTGAGAGCTGAGAGTTCAAGGACAGCCTGGACTATACTGTGAGTAGCAGGACAGTTGGGACACACAGCAAGGCAGTCTAAAACAGCAACAGTAAGAACAACAATAATAAAAAGAAGACTAAAATATGGGACTTGCTTTCTTCATGAAGAGCTAATTTTAGTACTAACTGCAAAAATGTTGCAAGGTAAAGATATTTATCTCTCTAGAAACTATCATCATCATTTGGCTAAGACTTGAGTCAGAGCAGAATGGTCTCTAGTTTTGCACACTAATAGAATAGCAGGTTTGGTAAGTGAGCTTTGGGGTACTTACGGGTACCAGCTTCAGGGCAGGGAAGTCCAGGAAGGTATAGTACCCATAACTGCTCAGAAAGCATGATGTCAAGAAGAAAGGAATTTCTCTTCCACATAAAGCTATAGAGTGGAGTAGTCTCCATATGAGATGCCAACGAGCTTGTGGGAGTCAAGACTGTTGACGCCACCAGCCTTGTCCTTGTCCTGTGCCTCTGGCTCCTGCCCCGCCCTCCAGCTCTTTGCTCTTATTGTAGAATGGGCTTTCTCGAGGCAGTATCTTTAGAGTCCTTTTCTCTACCTCAGATCTCTTACTTGGTCCTGTTTTTTTTTTTTTTTTCTTCTATACTTTCCTCCAGGATTATAAACAAGAATATTTAGAAGGCAGCTTAGATATATGTCCACTTTGCAAAACAACAGTAATTTCTTCCCCTAACATCAGGACCTATGACTTTTCCACTCACAGACTTTTGACCAAGTTTACAGTACTGGGCCTCAAATTCAATCAGAAAACAGTGGGTTACCCACTTCTTGCACCATTATTCCAACAGCATATCTAAACTTTTTGTTTTATTTTGTGACATCATAATGTAGATACAAACCTGAGACATCAATAATCCCTTACTGTGGACAGATGAGGGAATAACTTCTTTTTTTGACAGATGAGGGAATAGCTTCTTTTTCTATCTCTATCACTGCTATCCTAGATAGATTCCCCCAACTTTTTGTTTGCTTTCTAAAATAGTCTTCCTTCACATTTTGTCTATCCCACCATCAATCCAGGGCTACAAGGCCAGATGCATCTCATGTGACCTGGGTCAAGGCTAAAAGCAAAAGCAAACTCTCATTGATACCATAGTTCCAATATACTTTAGAGCAAATTCTTCTCTGACATTCAGTTCTTTCTATAATAAATTGCCAATTTATCCCTGTAGCTTTATCTGTTCTTATTCCTCTGCCTATGTTCTCCATAATAGCCAATTATTCACTATTCACTTTAACTATGCCTTTGCTCTACCCAGAATAATAACAGCCAACTTTCAAAGTGCTTTTTATGTTCTAGGCAACAGCCTAAGAAATTTGTCTCTTTTAATTAATTTAATTTGAATATTACGAGAACCCTAAGATGTACATGAACTTATTTGCCCAATTTTATAATACAGCAAGGTGAGACAGTTTTCGTGATCTATCCTGAATCAGACAGCTAATTGATGGTAGAACCAGAGTTGGGATCCAGGCTCTTAGCTTCTCTGGACCTTTGCTTTTTGTCTTGTCAAATTTCTAGCCATGCTTCTGTGCCCATCAGAGTCCTCTCCCTCTCTCAACACCCATGTGAGTGCTGCCTCCTCAATGATGCCTATTTTAGTCTTCACGAATAGTGGTGATTTTCCCCTGCTTTGAACAGCTTAGCAATTTGTTTTTCTGCATTTCTCCCACCACATATACCATGCACAGTAATTTAGTATCTCTCTATTTTTATTCCTTAACTAAATAAATAAGGCCTTGCTCTTTCTCTGAAGAGGTGGCAGCCTTATGTCTTTCAGTGTCTAGGAGAGAATTATCCAACATTCAATTAATGTTTACCGAAATTAGTCACCGTTGTTGCAATCATAAAGGACTCATTTCTGAACTCAGCAACAAAGAGGAAAAAAAAAACCTAATATGTTTGTTGTACTCAAAAGTTCAGATTTGTTTATGGCAGGTTTTATTCTGTAGCAGAAAGACAGGTCTTCAGCAGCATTTAATACTGAATCTTAACATATTTTGGTTTTTAATTCCATACCATATATATATGAAGTCTTCTTAGACTTCACACTTTCAGATGCTATTCAAATAGACCATCTTGGAAATGCTTCCAGCTCTTAGAACCTGTGTTTGACTCTTCTGCATGTCTAGGTATCACGTTGTTTTGCACTATGGCCTTGCCTCTGCTCCTGTCTTCTGTTCTTTTGAACCATGTCTTTTATTTATATTTAAATAATCCATTCCAATATTTGTTTAAACAAAAATGTATAAAAATGCATTTTTCTATTTTGGGTGTTTTCATTGATGTATTGACTCTGCCACCTATTTGCTACCAGGTCTCAAGTCTTCCTGTTCAATCTGAGACCTCAGTTAGGACAAAGTAAGAAAACGAAGACCAGAAACCAGAGTCTTACAGAATGGGATGCCTGATTGCTTGGGGATAAGCTTTCAATTAGTGGGATTGACTTAATGGGAGCTGTTCTCCCTGTGATTTCCTTGTATTTCTCTTAGTACAAAAATGAATATTCGGCTGTGAGTTTTCACATGTAACCAGGATGTAGAGATGCCCATGTGTTGTACCACGTACAATCCAAGTGGCCAATACTTGGGATGGTGCCAGAATCAGTGAGATCATTTTCTCAGCCCTATGCTCCACTGCGTGCCTTAGGAGCACAGTGAGCAGAGATGACAGTTGCTAATGGAGGATGCAGTAATGCTAATAAGATTGCCTCTAACAGGAGCTGAAGTTGAGATTTCTGCATATAAATAAGATGACAAGCAATCAGGCGGTATCTACTTGAAATCAATTGCTAGAGGCCCTGGGTACCTAGTAGAATTACATTCTTTTGTCAATGGATTTTAATTTCTCATTCTTTTTGTTCCTCCTATGCGGTAGAATATGCATGTGACAAACTCTGGCCATAGTATGTTAGACAGCATTCACCACAGAGGGGAAGTTCTCTCCCAAGGGAATAAGTTGTGTGAACTTCTAGCTTTTAAATTGAATGCTGTGTTGTGGTCTCTGGGTGACGGAAGTTTTATGGCAGATATTACACCAATTTCTGGTATTAGGACTGGTATTAAATCGGGAGCAAGAGATCTTAAAGAATCACATTCTTGACTTGGGGATGGAGCTCAGAAGTTACGTGCTTGTGTGAAGCCTTAGGCTGTATTCATAGCACTGAGTGATAGTCACTGCCTAGGAATAGTTATTTGTTGAGTGAAATGCTTGTTTGAGGAAATTATTTGCTGACTATAGTAAACATGGGTTTTAATTGAGATACAGGACTAATTCCAAGGGGATACTGGACTCTTTCTAGTCATTTGGATGAGTAGATTCCACTTTGGTCACTAGGAGGTGACAGATGTTATAATAAGTATATTTATTATTACAAATATGTTTTATTAATATTTTACTAGATTTTTTCATACATTTATACAATGTATAAATCACAGCTATGTAGCAATTTCTCCTTTCAAACTCTTCTTAGTACTTTCCACTCTGTCTCCATCCCAACTTCATGTCTTCTTTTTTTCCCAATAACTATTAATAACTTTCTGCATCCAATTAGTACTGCCATTTGACACAAGTGTGAGGCTATCCAGTGGGACCCGAACAACTTACCACTGGCCATATTCCCTTAGTAGAGCCAATCTTTCTCCTTTAGCAACCATCAGCTGCCACTAGCTCAACTAGGAATGCCCCATCGCCATCTATGATGAAGTTGTTACTGGCTTGATGTTGTACAGGACTTGTCCGAGCACATGTAGCTGTTGTGGGTTGATGTATGTAGAAGCCATGTCATATATAAAGAACAGCATTTCAAAACTATCTTCCTTTTATTTTTACGTGAGGGTAGGAGGGCGGGGAGGTGCAGAGGTTTGGGGCTTGGGTGATCCCATGCCTGCAGATGATGGAAGAGGTCAGATCCCTTAGCATTAGAGTTACAGGTAGTTGTATGGTAGAGCCTCTATGTGGAAACATTTAGCCATTAATTAAGCATTAAGCAAAATCGAATCATATATCCATTTGTCTTCAAACTCCTTAGAGTGAAAGGTAGTTTAGTTATCACTGTATAACCTAAGATTTAGTCCATGTCAGACCTTCAGTAAGGACTGATGAGACAGAAAAATAAAATCAGTGACAGTTGACTACCCAGTGAGCTACTTAGATTCATTAATTATGTCTGAGAAAATGAGGCTCATACCATTGTGATTCCTAGAGTTCACTATAGAGAAAAAAATCCATTTATTATTTATTATATCAATTCATCCACTGTCATACACTATGTTATCAGCTACAGACACACATATAGATGCACATACACACTCATAGACACACTCACTGAGGCAGTGTCTCTCTCTCCTCTCTCTCTCACACACATATCTTTAATTTAACACTTTATAACATATGTATACTTTTATAGATTATGAGACTTAGCATAGCCCAATAACTTGTTTAAGATCTGATAAACAATAAACAGAATACACAGGGCTCAAACTCAAGCTTGTCTAATACAAAAGTTCCAGTTTGTCAATGGCTATACAGAATAGTGATGAATTTTTTTTAAATGTCAGTATTTTGGGAGAAACACTTTTAAGTTTTCAGAATTTTACTTCTGTAATGAAAAAAAAAATCCTCAGGGATAATGTTGAAAGTATTTTAGTCCGTGGTACAAAATAGTATTGGTGTTGACAGAGACTCTCAACCCATCTGGTCCAACAGGATAGGCTACTGGCTCATCCCCACAGTGCTGGACAGTATAAATTTAACTGGGGAGCAGAGGCGTTGTAGTGGGGGTGTTGAATCCAGGCGCACTTGCTGGGAAGCAGGGCTCAGGTGGGTGTACAACCTGGTGATGACCTGAGAGCCCTGTAGGCTCCTTTGAGACAATTGCTTTCCCCCTTTAACTATCTCTCAGCCTTGGCTTACCTTCTTGTTATTACTTCAAGCTATGTTGCTTCTTTATCATTGTAAGAATGGAAGTGCTTCTCAGGTCTAGAGTTCTAGGGAGTCCTAGGTGGGGTAATGCTGGTCAAAGTGATGACTGATTTTCCCCTTAGAAATCAAAGGGTTAGTCGAATTCATAGACAGATAAGAAAGGATCACACACTAAGGGACAGATGCCTGTTCTAGAGCAAGAACTCATGGCAAGAAATAGATTAACAGCACTTTCATCTTCTCATCTTCTCAGCTACAGAGATGACTATTTTACAAAGTTGTGAGCAATAGGAAATAAATTAATTGTACAGCAATTTGTTCTCCATAAAACCCAAAAGCATTACTATTCTGTAATTACCTTGAGCACATCACTTGACCTTGCTGAGTGTCAGCTACTTCGTCTGTGAAATGGGAGCAATATTGGTGTTCGTCTCAGTGGTGGTTCTTTGTTTATATGTACAGAAATCGAAACAATGCCCAAGTAAGTAAAGTGAAAAATGGATTCTAAAGGGAAGAACTCCAGTTGGCAGATTCAGGGTGGTATTCAGGAAAAATGAACTACAGACAATTAATATTTTGGCATAATTTTAAAAAGGACCTTTAGCCATAGGAAAGAATTACAAGAATAATGTGGTATACCAGTGATGCCTGCGTATTCACCTGTCAGGAGCGCATTACTCACAGACCCCTGAGTGAAGACGGCGAAGGTCGTAGAACGTTGGACTACTGTAGTAAAGATCTGCTCCTATTGATCACATTTAGAAAACAACCAACCAACCTTCCTTCCTTCCTTCCTTCCTTCTTTCCTTCCTTCCTTCCTTCCTTCCTTCCTTCCTCCCTCCCTCCCTCCCTCCCTCCCTCCCTCCCTCCCTTCCTCACTCCCTCCCTTCATCCCTTTCTCCCTTGCACATGCGGAAGTCAGAGGAAAGCTAGTTTGTTCTCACATGTCACCTTGTGGGATCCAGGTCTCGAACTCAGATTATCAAGCCTGTGCAAGCTACTAAGGCATCTCCGTGGTCATCCTTATCACACTTTAATCTGCTTCCGGTTAGGTAGTTTGACTTTTGGTCTCATAAGATGTTCTTCTGAAGCACTTTGAATGAAATATTTTCTATCCCCTCTCCTAAAGATAGCTCTTCCGTCCCAAGTACACCTTGACATGTGCACAGAACATTTTAATGATTTGTTTTGTGTGAGTTTTTTTTTTTCTCTCCATCAGAACGTAGGTGACTTGGGGCAAGAGCTACTACAGAGCTCTAAGTATAAATAGCTCGTAACAAGCACCTTGCTCAATGATGATTCTTCAGCATCTGTTTCCTGAAGGGGAGGGAGGCAAGGTGTATCTCAGGTCCCTCTCAGTGTGACTTCTATGCCGCCCGGGGCTTGGGACTACCTTTCTTTCTATGAGAAACATTGTGAGCTAGGTTTCTAACCATGAAGAACTTAATAAACACATTTTTTAGTTGTTGAGGACTTGACTTATATCTACATTTAAAAAAAAAAACTTCACTATTCTTTAATCAGTTTCTTAACTAAAAATGTCCATGACTACATCTTAATGACATTAAAAAAGTGCTATTTGTATGTTATTTTATGCCTTGGTTGACTTTATGCACAGGATTATTAAGTTTTGACAGGGCTGGGTGACTCTGGGTGTGCTTAGCATCAGTGGAAAACGTCGATTTTCTCTGCCTCCTCCTCCTCCGGTCTTTGTGAAGCCAACAAAACCATCTCATTTGCTGTTTTAATTTATACATTTGATACCAAGTTGAGTAAAATCTTACTAATGTGAATTCTTTCTCCCCCTCCATGTTCACGGGCTGGCGAGGTGGCTCAGTGGACAGATGCTCACCACCAATCCTGATGATGACCTGAATGTCATTCCCAGGATCCAGGAAGGAAAGAAATGATTTTCTCAAGTTGTCTTCTGACTTCCACATACATCACACACACACACACACACACACACACACACACACACACACACATATGAATGAAAAATAACCGTAAGGAACATTAGCTTCTTAAGTATAAAAACATAAAGACTTTAAAACATGGTAATTTATCTTTACATCTCTTGCTGATATTTAAGAAAAGCAAAAGTTGTTAATTTATACATTTAGAAATTTCAGTGTGAACTGAAAGCTCCAACAATAATAACAAAGGACTCTTTATGCTCCTTCCTTTAGCCAAAACGTTGGCCTTAACTGCTTTGTGTGTGTGTGTGTGTGTGTGTGTGTGTGTGTGTAGTGGTATGTGTTGTATGTGTGTGTGTGTGTAGTGCTATGTGTGTATGTATGTGTGTGATTCTTTGATATTCTTCAAATGATAATATACAAAATGTGTAATTTGTTTCAAAAATATGAGTTATGTCATTTTAATATGACACTTCTTTCAGGTGAAATGCATTCAAAATGAAAGTGTGTACTTTATTTTTTGTGATTTTTATTAGGGCACAAGGCTGATATGTTGCCTTTTTTTTTTCAGAATAAAATCCAAAGTTAGTGTTAAATATGGTTTTTGTACATACAAACAAATTGGATGCTTAGGTCCCAGTCTTGAGCAGAGCCAGTTTGGGCAGTGAGGTTTCTGCTGTTGTGCTTCTGGGCTAAGGAAGCTGCTGGGGGCGGCAGAGCCCTCTTACAGAGCTTGGTCTTAAAGGGGCAGCAAAGACCTGAGGCCCTGAAAGGTTGGAAAGCAGCTACTGTGGAAAGGTAGGCTAGTCAGTATTATTCAGGTACGACCAAAATTAGAGCAGAGGGAGAAACAAACAGTGCCAGATCCCCTTGGGCTGGCCTTTAGATTCTGAACTGGAGTTGGGATGGACCCTTCCACGGCTGTGGCTTCTGACCCTTCTTAGATCCTCTCAACCTTAAATGGCTAGTGCAGGTGAACCTGAGCTGACTGAGTTTTTCAGCTTGCCATGCTCCTCCACGTTCTTTCCACTCTCTTCAGGAGATGCTTAAGTGATAGGCCAGAGAGAAATAGGCTTTTATCACCGAGTTTACAGGCTCTCCTTATGGATACAGAGGCCATCAATAGAATATGGTGGGAATAGATTCCAACTGTGACATTATTTTCCCCTTAGTGCTAGAGAAGCCCCCAGTCCAGCAGATAGTAGACACTGGCAATTTTTAACCAAGAACAGGCAACATTAGATATTCAATGTTGTGGAGGAAACAATAAGCAACTCTGCAGTCCATGCCGGAGAAATTGGGTGAGGGCTAAAAACCAAGGAAGATTTCTCAGAGAAAGCAGTATGGTATATCAGGATAGACGCACATTTATTGTGTGGTTACTGCTTTGTCAGTGACAGGGTTGTGTGCTATACACGACTGTAAACACAAATAAGTAGACCTCAAAGAAACCTGGGAATTCACCCCAAATTCTTGTTTTTTCCCCAATTAATTTGATATTATTTAAAAATTTTTACATTAGAAGTTTTCCATATGATGGACATAGTCAACTGTTAGAAAGCAAGTACTTTATTCAGTATCAAAGAAAATATGCTAATTTATGGAAAACCAGAAGACATCACTTAACAGAGAATTCAAAAATAATATATGAAATTGACAGGCATTATAATCAGACAGTTACTTGAATTAGTCTTTAGGAAAAAAAAAAAACTCAAATCAGCTTAAAAATCTTAGTCTTTTTCCTAGAATCTGCAAATTATGAATTTTGTTACTGCAAAAGGTTTGTAGTTATGCACTTAAATCCATCAGCTCACAAATGAAGAAAGTTAAGAACAAAAATTGCAACTGACAGGTTTGCAGTGATGACGCTGCCAAAAATATTTAAGGAAAAAATTAATTTGGGAATTATTTCAAAATATTTTGCCTAATAAAAACTGCATCTTTAGAGGTCAAATATTAATTCTAGTTTGTGTATTTATTTATTCATTTATTGAAGTATGTGTGCATGTGCCTGTGCGTGTGTGTGTGTGTGTGTGTGTGTATGCACGCATGTGCATGCGTTCGCGCGCACGCGTGTGTGTGTGTGTGTGTGTGTGTGTACACAAGCGTGTGTACGTGCATGTGTGTGTGTAAGGCATCAGTCTGAAGGAGCTGCCCACCTTAAATGCGAGAAGGGTCTTCACGTGACCTGGGCTCACTAATGAGAAGGTGGCCTGGCTGGCCAGAGAGCCCCAGGGATCCTCCTGTCTCTGCCTTCCCAGCATTAGAACAAGACTTTCTCAAGGGAATCCTCAGATTGAATTCATGTCCTCATGTCTGAGCACCAAATATTTTATTTACTGAGCTGTATCCTCAAAGTTCCCAAATCAAAGTCCCCAATAAAAACTCAACAGAATTATTTTATTTTGTTTTCCATGTTTAAAATCTAAAATGGTTTCTGGTCTGGCTCCAGGGCTCTACCTGCTGCCAAGCTTATAGCCCGAGTACAAGCTCTGGGAGCCGCAGGGTAGAAGCGAGCAGGCTGACAAATCTCCTCTGACCTCCAAAAGTACCACAGGCCCACGAAACAATAAACAGACAAACAAGTGTGATTTAAAATGTTTGGTTTTTGTAACTGTTTTTGAATTACAATGAATAATCATTGACTATGTCTATGAAAGATGAAAAGGAGTTGATGTCTTCTGCAGGGTTATCATCACATGAGAAAAATCTAGATAGCATATAAAAAGTAAACACTATTTTCACCTTTGCATCAAGCATTGGGTTTTCTAAGGGACTCTCACTTGTGCTCTTGGACCTTCCATGGAGAAGCAGAAGGGGTAAGGGCTGTTGTGTGCAGCTCATGGATGTCCTTCAGGGTAGGTGAAGAAAGCAGTGAGAGAGTGAAGAGCTTAAGAGTCATGCTCCTGCACGCATCTCTCCATAGCCTGGAGACCGCTATGTTAAACTGCTGCAGTTACATCTCTGTAAGTATGACAGGATATGGGGTGCTAACGCTCTTTCCAAATCTCTATAAAAACTCAATACCATATTTTATAAAATAAAAGAAAGACTTTTGGGGTGAGTACAAAGATTTCTCCTTGTATGCCAGCACTTCTCCCTAGTCAATAATTAAGACCATACTTTATTTTTTCTGGTCAGAGTCTCCTATAATCACAGATTTCTAATTCTGCATTTGCATGACCATAAAGAGAATGCCCCATGGAGTAATCTCTGTGTGCTTCATAAAGTAGGCTATGATTGTAATCTCTGTTGTGCTTTCTTTTCTATCTGTGTAGCCCCTCAATGCTTGACTCAAGCGTGTGAATGAAACATAAATATGCAGTTATCATGAGCCAAGTTAGGCCTCTCTGAAATGACTTCTCAGCTCTGGATGCTTAAGCTGACTCTGTTCTTAGTTTTTATGATGTAGTGAAGAGAATTTAGTGGCCTTCCTTATGCAATATAAATGTCACACTGTGTTCACTCTCTTGTCTTCAACATTGAAGTCTTCACTTCAGATCTTTTTTCTCTCCAGCTTCTGGCCCTCTTCTATTGTGGGTAGTTTCCAGGGCCCTCAGGTGGTATCTCTGGGAAGGAGGTTTTGTCCATGTAGGTAAATGTGCAGAGAAAGTAAATGCCATTTAATCAATGTGGTTTGATGGATTGAAATGAAAAAAAAATCATAGAGTGAAGTCTAATCAGAGAGGCGGTGCTATTAGAAGGTGGTACTTTGGTTGATGGTCATGGACACTCTGTCTTCATGAGTGTGATCAGTGTTCTGCCTTCTGTTTCCGCCATTTGAGAACACACAGAAAGTGCCATCTGTGATGAATGGTCTTCACCAGACACATATCTGCTGCTTCCTTGACTATGGACTTTCTATTCTCTAGAGCTGTTAGCAATCAATGTTTCTGTTTATAAATTTTGTTTATTTTGTTTGGTTTGTTGTTGTTAGATAAGGTATCTTGTTACAGTATCTTACAGATATCAAGACACTTGTAAACATGAAGTTGTGTTATCAGGACCTCAAAATATTATATATAATATGCCCAAGGTGTCTAATAAGCAAGGAGACATTAGAAATTAGCAGTTAGTATTACGATTAATGATGACTGACTGGATGTCCATGAACATCCAAATCAGGATTCAGGCAGGGAACTTGCTCCAAACATTTCAATGTTGTCCTACAAGTATTAGCTGGGACAGACAAAAAATAAAATAAAAGGTATTGGAAATAAATTAAATCCCAAGGAATTCAATAATAAATATAGCAATGTTTCATGAAGATCCAAATAGAAAAATCATGTGTATATCCATAAACTTAAAATGAACAGTCAAAAGCTGATATTAAGAAAATAGCACCCTAAAACAATAAACACTTAGGAATAAATTGAAGAAAACAAATGCAAAACTATACCAGGAAAATCATTATACACAGTAAAAAGAAATATAAAGACATAAATACATGGAAAGACCCTTACCTTTAATACTATAAGAGAGTCAACTCAATCCATATCCAATCCACAGATTACTTCTTGCTAAACATTTGAAAGTCAAGCTTATACCTCATAGACAATTCAAGGGAGACAGAACACCCAAATGTTCTCTTAAAAGAATAATCAAGTTGAAGAACTCATGCCTCTCAATTTTAGAACTTAGTTCAGAGCTAGAATAATCAAGACAGTGTGACTCTAGCACAGAAACAGGCACATAAATCAAAGTAATAAAATAGGAAATCTAGAAATAAACACCCACATTTATGATTAATTTGTTATTTCCAAGGGTGTTAAGACAATTCAACAGGGGAAATATAGTTTTTTTCAGTAAGTTTGTTCAGACAAAGGGGCATCCATTTTTGAAAGAATGAAGTTGACCCCTTATCACATACTTTAAAAAAATAACTCAAATAGATTTAAGACCACAAAAAATATTGACATTGTTTTTATGAATTGTTTCTTAACTATGACACTAAAAGTATATACAAAGAAAAATTGAATAGTAGACTTCATCATAATAAAATCCTCTTTGCTTCAAAGAAATTCTGTAATAGCCAGAAATTGGAAACAATACTTGTCCATTAACAGATGAGTGGATAAGGCAAATGTGGTACATATACACAATAGAATATTATTCATCTGTCAAAAAGGAAATCATGAAGTTCACAAGTAAATGAATGGAGATAGAAAGAAATCACCATGAGTAAGGTAACCCAGACCC
This sequence comes from Arvicanthis niloticus, assembly GCF_011762505.2. Classification (NCBI taxonomy): domain Eukaryota; kingdom Metazoa; phylum Chordata; class Mammalia; order Rodentia; family Muridae; genus Arvicanthis; species Arvicanthis niloticus. The sequence continues at coordinate 17,555,010 of NC_047668.1, forward strand.
CCATAGATAAATATGGTATTTTTCTCTTCCATGTGCAAGCTAGCTTTTAAGCTTTCAATAGGCACACAATAATCCACATGATCACTGAGGTTAAGTATAGAGTAAGGGACCACTGGGAAGGCAAGGAAAGGGAAATAGAAATGTAGTTTTAGAGAGATGGGGGTGGGGACCGGAATGGGAAGATTAAATGGGAAGTGGGAGAAAAAGAAGGACTGGGGGGGGGGGAACTAAAGGGAGAGATAGCTAAAGCTAAGGTCCCTTTGAAGAAAATGGAAATATAGTACAGTTGAAACGTCTTAAAATGTATACATAGGTAAGAGAGATCTAAATGAAGTCACCAAATAACTAGAAAGACAAAGCTCCAGTTTGACATCTTTGACCATCAAGCGAAATCTCCAGTGGCAGGAATGGGTTACAACTGATGAACTGGCCAAGGGGCCCTGTGGAACCCCCCAAACAACTTAGCCTATTGCTTGTTCACTTCTGACTGATGGTGAGGTTCTATTCCTGAAGACAACACTTACATATCTCACTGAACATGGAGAAGCCAAGCTGGTGCCTAACTAGACACTTTATCCATACTGATTAACGTTCCCAGTACTGAAAGGAACTCTGCCTGCTTCCAGAGGAGAAAGATAAACACCATCCCAGCTATAAACCCTGTGATCTACAATGGTGAGCTGCATACATGATATGCTGGTTCAATAGTGGCACAAGTGTTGTGGGAGTAACCAACCACTATCTCTGATTGGATTTAAGGCTCATTCCATAAAATGGAATCCATGCCTGACATTGTTTAGGTGGCTAAAAACCTGAGATTAGATAGGCCATTGCCCTAGGAACAAAAATCATACCATTGTCCTAATAAAGGAACGTAGCAATAAAGTGACTTTTAATAATATTCTGTTACGCTTGTAAATCAGTGTCTTGCTCTGTCATCACTAGAGAGGCTACCTCCTGAAGTAGATAAAAACTAATACAGAGGCCCACAATTGGACAACGTGCTGAGAGTGAAACCTTGGAACACTCAGTCCTAAATGAGCTCTCTTCACCAAACTCTTTCCCTTAGGATTCAGAAAACTATGTGAAATAGGATGCAGAAAGATTGTAAGAGCCAGAGGGAATAGATGATACCAAGGAAACAGTGTCTTCCAGATACAACAGGGCTGAGACACATATGAATTCACAGAGACTGGGGCAGCGTGTACAGGGCTAGCACCATCCCCACCTAGAAGATTACAACCATCATGTAACTCAATGACAAAATAATCACTAGCCCAATTTGAAAACATGGCAGACTCTGAAGATACATTTCCCGCTTCCCCCCCCAACCCCCACCACTTATAAATGGCCAATAAGTACACGAAAACATTCTCAAAATAATTAGTTACCAGGTTAACACACACTTTATATTTTCACCCTATATTATGTAGCTATGATGAGAGGATAAAAATGCTGAAGAAGATGTGGAGAAATTGTGACCCTCTTACATTGTTAGTGAGAGTATGAAGTGTGCATATGCTTTGGAAAACAGACTGCTAAACATAGCTAACGTATGACTGAGTCTACTCTAGACATGCACTCAGGAGAAGGAAGACATCACGTAACAACAATTTACACCAAGGTTCAGAGTAGCATTAAGCACACATGAGCTAAATATCAAAACCAACACGATGTCTATCAAAGGATAGGTAGGTAAATAAAACGTGATGCATCTATACAGAGAATTATTGTGAATCAGTTAAAAAGTAACTCAAGGATTGATATATGTTACAGACATGAATGTATCTTGCAAATACGTTAACTGAGAGAAGGCAGTCACTAGGAACCATACTGTATAACTGCAAAACACTCAGCAGGCAGATACGTGGGGAGAGAAAACAAACTAGTGTTTGCCTGGCGGTATAAAAAGGGACGAAGGGGAAGAGTGGAAAAATGACCGTCACCAGGTATTTGGTTTCTTTTAGAGGGGATGATATAACCTGAAATGGATAGTAGTGACAGATATACACTCTTGTAGATATACTAAGAATTGTTGAGATGCATTTTTTTTTTAACTGAACAAGTTATGTGGTAGGGAAGTTATACTTCAACAAAAGTTTTATCAGACTAATGCAAAGCAGAGAAGGACACTTGGCCATTCTATATGCACAGCCTTGGTGATACGAGGAAGGGGCAGGCCTGAGTTCCACCTCAGGCAGTTGAGGAACTTGGTGACAGGGGGAAGGAGGAACTTTTAGAGAGGCTGTTGGTGTTATCCCAACCTAACCTCCTTCTCCAAACCCTCTCCTTTTGTTTGCATTCTGTGTGCAAGTCTAACAGAAAGCAAGTGACCTTTATTCAAGATCAAAGTGAGCAGTATAAAGGCATAGGTGTGTAGCTATGGAGGTCTCAGTACCAGAGAGGATTGCAATGGGGTCTTCCAAGAGTCAGGAAACAGCCCTGGAAACCATTAGGGTTCTAGAAAAAAACACCCATCGACACATGGACACATGGTGAGAGGAGAAGCCAGGACATTATCATCTGAGGTTCCAAAGCTGTTTCTCTACTTGCATAGTTGTGGCTTATAAGTGAAGGCAGTCACAGCACCATGGGTGTCAGTGTAGCAGGAGGGGATGGAGGAAGTAAGCTGATGCTATCAGCTGCTGGGAGTGACAGAGGAGGGTCTCTGAGTCCAGGTCAGTTGTGTGCATTCACCCTGCACTCCACCTTTGGTTTAGTGTGGGCCTAGGGATAAACTCCTAGGAAAGCATTTTGATGGCAGGTTTCCCAAGCATCCTTTGTACCTGTGTGATTCCTCCCTGTGTCCTCTCAGATCCAGCCTGCTCCCAGCTCCTCCCTGTGTGGGCAGACATATTCTTAGAGGGCTGTGAGAATTGGAACCACTGTCTTCATTCTTCATAAGCAAAGCATTTCTGTAGGGGGTTCAATCTGTTTTTAAAGTCTTGAAGAAGAGAAGGTTCCACAAAACCCCTCAGGAAACCTTTTCTCAGATACAATTCTTAGTGTCTGACCTAAGGCCTCCATGCTGTGTGTCAGTCACCTCCCTGAACCTGGCTCTCTGTGTCTGGGAAACAAAGCATACACTTACTCCAGAAGGAAGTTATTTGGATAAACTAATGAATGGTTACAAAGGCTCTAAAAGTGTAAATTGCTGCATAAATACTTAATGTCTATATAAATACCTTCACTTCTGCCTGAGGGTGGCCAGCTTTTTGAACGATTTCAACCTTATGGAGTACTTGATTTGCAAAGATAAAGCCCCCTCCAAGTGAGGATGAAGTGATTCTTGCCTCTATTATGTATATTATTGTTGTGGAGGCTTTTCTAAAATAGAAACATGGTAAATTTTAGAGCAATAAGAATTTCATGGTTCCTTCAGATTGTAAGCTCTTTCAATCAGATCTGTGTTCAGTATGTGCTTTTAGAAAGTGTGTAATTCTCAAGCATTATTGGTGTGGAGAAATTACATACAAGTGCTTTCTTGTGGGGAATGAAGAGATGGGCTAAATATCAACACTATATTTTCTGTGATTTCTGTTTACCTCCCTCTTCTATTTTTAGGATATTGTTTTTTTCCTTCCTTCTTTCTTTCCTTCTTTCCTTCTTTCCTTCCTTCCTTCTTTCCTTCCTTCCTTCTTCCTTCCTTCCTTCTTTCCTTCCTTCCTTCTTTCCTTCCTTCCTTCTTTCCTTCCTTCCTTCTTTCCTTCCTTCCTTCCTTCCTTCCTTCCTTCCTTCCTTCCTTCCTTCCGTCCTTCTTTCCTTCCTGTGTGTGTGCTTGTGCATGAATGTCTAGAGGCTAGAGATTGACAGGGCATTTTCTCCAGTCATTCATCTTATTTTTTGAGACAGAGTCACAGAGTCTCTCCCTGGACTTGGAGACTTGGTTGGCTAAGATGCATTGGCGAGCAAGCTCCAGAGATCTGTTTATTTCTACATTGCCTCACTCCCAGCACAGGGGTTTAGAAGCCCATATCATTGCATCTGCCTTTTACATCGTTCCAGGGCCTGAATGTGAGGGCACCTGCACAGTGAGCACATTACCCACTGAGCATCTCGCTAGCTCATGGTCTCATTTCAAAATGAAGTAGAGAATTGGAATATGCCTTAGCAAGCTTTATTTTCATATTCACAAATCAGGGGAAGATTTGGAGATTGGTAAGAGGTTCTTTGTTTTTTTTTTTAAATATTATTTTTGCCCAGCTTTTTTTGCAGATGAGGGCCAAAACTGCAAAAGAACATGTCACATTGACTACTAGAAGTAGAGGCATCCTCCATTTCTGCCTCTTGACATCCTTTCCCTGGAGTAATAATCACTCAACAAAGATAGATAAGAGAATAATTCCAGAGTGAGAGAAAGTGAATAGAGGTAAGAAGGGGGTGGGGCTACCAGGAGGGTGGGGTCTTTCTTCTGTAGAGCTTTTGTCATTGACAGAGAAGCCGGAGAGGTGGAGAGATGATTGACTCTCTCAGAAGTTGAGACAGATCCCAGTAGTTCTTTACACATACCTTCAACTTCTGTGGAAGAAGAGAAGCGCACTTACAGAATTTCTTCTCTCCTCTCCTTTATCTCTACTGCTTGAGCCTCAAGTTCTCTCATCCAAGATGGTGGGGAGGCTAAATTGAGTGGGCTGATGCAGCTTGCAATCAGATGAACCCTGCACTGTTTCCAGGAACTGTGGTGGAGAGCTGTCTTGTAATTAATCTGAACATGACATTTTCAGATTTGATTAGCCTCATGTGGTCAGTGGATAAGCCTGAGATGAAGGTTATTGGCTTAAAAAAAAATCAACAACAGACTCTGCTCTGTGTCATATTTTTAGGAGATTTTAAAAAATAACACAGGTAGCGAAAATGCTGACTATGGTGCAGCTAAAGACTTGGTTTAGGCTCCTAAATACAATGTATAAAATGCTTTGCTATATTTATTGTATAGAGATATTAATTCATATTTATATGGATATATTTTGTACATATATATTTGTATGTGTGTGTGTGTGCATATTTTCAACTTAAAATGTCATCCAATTGTTTGACCAAAGGTACACAGTTTCCACTTGGTCACCAATCCTATTCTTGTACCCTGTAAACAAAATACATCCAGAGCCATAGATTATTTAATGTGGTGCTGCATTTCAGCTCAAACCTAAAGCTTAAAGATTTAATTTTCTGTTGGCCTTAATGAAATAAGCAAAGCATCAGCTCCCTGTGGGGGGATATGAAAAGTAGTGTCTAGAGACCCACTAAAACATTTGCAGACCTCCTTGGTTTTCTGTTTTTAATGTGATGAAAATTTGTACAAATAACAAAGAAAGAATGTCATGGTAACGAAAACATTTCCTATACATGTATTTTAGAGGGATGCGAAATCAAAGGTCTTCAAAGAATTACTAGGGCTCTTTCTAGGAGGTTATTGACAAATATGTAGTTTGTCTCTGGAGTTTGTGCCTCTTTCACAGATTGGTGTATTTGTGATCCCACCGGCAGAATAAGTGTCTGTAATTCATTTCTCCTTGTTAACTAGTGTGCCTTTGTGTGCAGGATGATTGGCAGCAAACTCGGCTGAGTCCCAACGGATGAGCTTGTTAGCAAAACCCTAGCGTCCCATCTCTAATAAAGCTTATCAGCGGTACATTTTGTCCTATCTATTAGCCTCTCTGTTTCTTTTTTTGTGAAAAGCTGAGTGTCCCTTTGAAGCAATGACAAATAAGCCCCTGAACTGAAGTGCTAGGCTGCCTTACGGACAGCTGGATAGTAAATGTCACACCGTGGAGAGAATGCCTATTATCAGAGTGAGCCATTTGTTCCCAGCCTTTCAGTATCTTAATGTAATACAAAATTGCTAAATCAAGCCCCATGTCTGTGACAGAACATAATTAATGAGAAAGCAGGAGCCAATTCAACACTCTTTATTGGGACCTAATTGGCTCAGGCAACAGAGTTGTCACTCAACAAGAGACTTCCTTTAAAGCAATTTTGTTCTTGGTTGTATTACAGAGCCTATTAAATTGTCCCCTCCTTGATCACACAAAGAAGTATCTGCATGCAATAATTAGCTTTTCCAGGGGGAATTTTTTTTAACTCATGCAATACCGGATCATTTTTAAACTGTCTGCAAAAGCCCTGAGGCCAGAGGATGCACCGCCACGCTGAGCAGCACCGCAGGCTGCTTTCCATTCTGCATAGCACCAGGAATCTGTGCTGCAGAAAGCTGAAAGGAAGCCCAAGCAAGAGAGAACCGTGCTCAGATGTGGAGGATGGGAGAGTGATGAGGTGGTGGGCCCCGGAAATCACTTTGATGGGTAATCGTAGCTCACTTCACAACCTGCTCTTAAAAGGAACACAGTAGAATACTTATTTGTATATATTTAAATTTGTGGGTTATTTTTCTATAGCCAATTCACTCTGTAATCAAAATTAACCGAGTGTTGGCAGGAGGTGGAGGTTCAATACACGCGGAAGCCTGAAGGGTCTCCGGTATATTAATGCACTCGGCTGTATCTTGGAGATTCTTGGGGGCACACTGTTTAAAAGTCAGCACAAACATTTAATGCCGTGTGGTTATTTATTGCAATCTAAAAATTTACTCTAGAGATTTTACGGTCTCCCTTCCCCCTCATTTAATAAATTTCAAGATAAATGTATTCCGGGTATGCACACCATTGTTTTAAAAACTGTTTTCTCGCAGTCACAACACCACAGACTTCAAATAAATCTGTGCCTTGTCTTGATGGATTTTAGGCAAAGTGACTTACAGTGAGTGAAGGCCACAGAGACCAGTCCGCAAGGTTTACACAGGCATTTGCTGAGATCTGGGCAAAAAGGACCCAAGCCAGGGGGGAAGCAGAAGGAAAATTGTAGAAAACACACAAAACATACAAATTAGGCAACCGCAAGTATGAATTTGAGGAAAAAAAAAAAACCCTGCAACAGTTGATATTAGAAATTATTAAAGGTTGGTTTAAGTGGCAACACTGTGAACAGTCTAAATCAAAGGCATCTATATGGACCCTTTCTTGAAATGGCTGTCAATTTCTTCCTTCTGTGCCTTCAGAAACCGCAAAGGCTGCAGTGTGCACGGCAGCAGCATTTGGCTGGATTTAGAGAGCTGTCAATTGCCCTAATGAGGAGATGCCAGCTATTAGGACAGGGAGAAGGCAAACCGCTCAAACAGGAGAGAAGAGAGGCTCCCACGGAGCAGCAGGGTGCAGAGAAACCTCGGGATCTGCCCCAGCCACTGCTGCGGCAGACTGGCGTGGTGTCGTGGTCCTCGGACATGCTAATGTTCGCCAGCATCTTAGCTGTCTCTGACTTCAGTCACATAGGAAGAACTTTCCTAGCTTTCAGCCTCCCTCGAACCCACCCTTACAGATGGAAAAGCGGACTCATGGATGCACTCTGTTTGAAAAATATTCGTTATTATTCCATAAAGCAAGAGAAAATAAAACTAACAGCAAAATGTATTATTAGTCAATAATGTCCTTTCCCAGGTGACTCTTGAACCTCATGGAAGCGCATTCTCAACGAAGATTTATTAGTCTGGTCGGGAATGCACCATGATGGCAAGAGCTGCCAGAATCTAATTTGCTTTAATTAATCATTTGCTTCATAACACGGCGATTCTTCCCCCTCCCCCTCCTTCCTTTTAACTGTCTAGATTATTTTAAAACATTAGATATTGCTCTGTGGATGGCTGATGAAACTGAAATTGAATGCTGTAAAAGTTAGATTAAAAATTCATTTAACAGTATAAACATTTCAGAGTGCATGAGGTTGCCGATTAGGTCAAGTGCGTATGGAGCAATAAAACAGTCGTCGAGCTGAGGGAAAATACATTGTCAGAGGGCACTCAAACAGCTGAATTTAGTCTAATTTAAATGTTATAGGAGACTTACAAAAAACCGCTAGCTAGGAATCCCGTTATAATTACTCTGTATTCGAGTAACACCGACGGCTAGGAAGTCGGAACCATAATTCAAGCACATTTATTAGTGTCATGGTACAAACAAGCTGTGGTTTGGATTGGAAGGAGCCTTGGCCTCGGTTGAGAATAGAGGCTGAGTTAAAGGCCATACTGCCTACCCCTCTTAGGAGAATGGAGTGTCTCGGATTTCCAGGAAAGACAAGACATCAGATATTTATCACAGTCTTCTGGGCAGCACCGGCAGGAGTGTTTTCTCTTCCACCCTCAGGGCTGGCCTGGGCAGACGCCAGCGGCACAGGGTGGGAGAGAGCGCTGCTCTAAGTGGAGACGCTGGCCTGGCCACAAGGAGGCGCTCGCGGACACCTCGCTGACTGAGCAGTACAGGCTTAAAGCTTTCTCAAGGACGTCAAGGGGAACACTGTAGTCGCCTGTTGCTGAAGTCGGCTGATGGAATGCTTTTGTGTGCTCAGCTCTTGGGGGCTGGGATGGAGAAAACATTTGTCTGACATAGGAATCAAACAAATTGTGTGTGCTTAGAGATTTTGCAGTTTATTTCCTAACACTATAAAGGGAAATGACCTGAGTTACAGTGGTATGAGCCTGGAGCACAGAGGGACTATGTGTTTGCCATTATACTTAAGCACCCTATACTATGCTGTCCGTACCTATGGCACCCCATCTCTCGTATCAATTCCAGTGTGACACGGAGTGTCCACATGCTTTTCTCCTTAGTAGTGAAATTTGTCTCACCCCCAACCTCAGAAGGCTTGGTTATCCTGTAAAACACGTGTAAGATCGATGCCTAGATGACCTAGTGGGGGCTATTTGTTGTAAAATATTTTGCAGTTTGGTTACTGGCCAACTTTTAATAAGCATATACGAAATTAAATAAGTATTTTACAAAGAAGCAGACATGTGTGTGGGTGCTGAGCATTCTTTTCTCTTAAGTGGATTTTCTGTCTGCTTTTAGAACCTCACAAGAAAATTATTGTTGTAGTCTTACAGTCCTACCCCCCTTTTTTTTTGTCAAGTCAAATATAAATAACATTCTCCAGGATAATGAATTTGATACCCAATTCATTACCATTTAATGAACTCAAGGTGTTGTTGGTGAATCACAGATTAGTTGACAATAGTTGACAATATTCAAAGATAACTCCCCAAACAAGTTCCAAATGGCAGTAGTCAAGGACTGTGCCGTTCCTCACCGCTGTTCTGGGTTGAACTTTAATATTTCCTGTTCTACTCCAAGACTTCATCTCAGTCGAGTTGTAGAGTAAAATATAACTCTAGTAGGATTGTATGAGAGCGGGGAAAATCTCATTTTTTACCTACAAGGAAGTTTCAGGATGAGAGAACTACCTAGCTTTGAATTTTGTAAGGATAGCTACCTCCTCAGCCAGAATGGAAAACCTTATAAACTCACGGGTAACACCCGGTATTGTGCATTTTCTCTCAGTTTCCCAATAAGTCACAAGAGAGTTGCAGCCAGTCTTGTGCTAAGAAGCAAGGCAGAATCAGAGGGAATTGGATGTTCTTGAAGTTTTCAAATCAAAGTGAGCAAAAAGAAATGTGCCGTCATTCCCGTGGCTTGGGATTTCTTAACATTCACGGTGGGGGTGGGGTGAGTAACACCTGAGTCCCACAGGGAGAACTGTAATCAAGGAAGCTCTGAGCAGTGTTAGAGGGTCTTTACATCCCCCCATCTCTCTGCAATATGCACTTGCAGAATTGGCTGAATGAGCCACCATACTCTGGTCAATATGAATAGGCTTGTAAGAGGCTCAGTTTGATTTAATGGCCACCCATGGACTTCCACACGAGGAAGGAAATGTCATGCCCAGGCTGAATAAAGCTGTAAAAATTCAACCACTCCATTCGGCATTGTAGCTGTATTTTAATGTCCTCTTCAGAATTCTCAGTTATCGTAACATCTCTGCAATCAGACTGGCATAAAAAGGCCTGTTTATAATAAATCGGTCAGCCTCTTACGCGCCCATATCTCCTGATGGGATTGTGAGTGATAAGATTGTTCTATGTAAACCAGGCAGGAAGATTTTCAGTATGACTAGTTGTATCTCTTCATTTGTATAAGTGATTTATTTAAGATTTTATTTCTGTTTTCAGCCTTTGTTTTCATGTTATCTCATAATTGTCCTGGGGCTGGGGAGGCAAACGGATTCTGCCCATGAAGTGTAGGTCTTTGGGAGATGTTTAAGGTGATGCAGTCTATAAGGAGGTCAGGAAAGGAAGACAAGGTTGTTCTCTTTTGTCGTCCTTTCTTTCAGGAGATTGACGTGATAGTTGTGAGCTGTCATGTTCTGGACAGGAAACGGTGGCAGAGGTGGAAGTGTGTCATTGGTTTCTATGAATATTCCAAGGTGGAATACTCACACTGCCTTCTTAGCACATAATGGTCACCCAGTGCACACTGCCTTGTTAGCACATAATGGTCACCCAGCGCAAAGGGCCCTAGACCTTTGGAATCATTCAAAGTTTTCATTAGAGAACCAGCAGTTTGTTCAACTTGCTCTGGTGGAGCTCAGTGTTGAAATTGCATATTATAGGTTGTGCTGCTGTAAATAAAGGGCATTTTGTTATGCCCACACTCAGCTGCCTTTCCTACTGTGATTTCTTTTCCAGCCCCTGCTGTGACCTATTGTCAAAAACAAGCTTTATTGGTGAGCTTCTTTTCATGGGAGCTTCATGTCTGTCCAGAAGACAAAAGCACCAGTTAGGTAGAAAGAGGACAATGTCTTTTAGGGACAGAATGACTCAGGATCTTAGCTACAGATTTCAGATAATTTATAAATGTCAACAGGCAAGAAGTGGGCAACTGGGGCACCCTGTCTTGAAGGTGACACACCAGCCATTTCCTTGAAGGTGACACACCAGCCCATTTACTTGAAGGCGACAAACATGCCAGCCATTTTCAGGATGCTTAAGCAGAAAGGGAACAAATGAGCTCTCTGGATTGATTTGGTAGAGGCTCTTCCTCTCCAAGCTCAGGTTTTTTTCAATGAAAATCAACTCTTAGGCAACATTTACACCTTTATTTGTTTTGGAGGAATCAGTGAAAATATTTTTTAAAAAGATAGTTGCATAGTTTTTCTCTCATTTCTCAGTACTTCTTCCCACAAACCTACTCCTGAGATACAGGTATGGCCAAACTGTCATGTAGATAAGGACACTGCCCTCTAAAATGCTCTTCTCCTTTGTCAGTTATTGGTCTGAAAACATTATGTTCTGGCACTGAGACTATCAACAAATGCTCTTTAAGACAACCACAACATACTACTTCACTCTACTCCACAGCGGCTCTCATTTATAAACACTGTTTTAAATGCTACTTACGTTTTGAAAAGTAAGAAATAGGATCTCAGTAGCTTAAAAAATGTTTTTCTAAATACTGTACTCAGATAAGTTAATCCTAGGCCCTACTCCATAAAGAAGGGTGCAACCAATGACTAGCGTTTCCCAAAACAACGAAAGATCTTACTCGGAAGACATTCAGTCCGGTTACAAATTCTACTGATAGACAAACCTTATTTTCTCAGTCTACTCTCAATGGACGGTGCTGCCATATGCTTCTAGCAGTTGAGTTTTCCCAGAGCTAGAATGTATTTGTAAGGACTCCACACTGTCTAGGAGAACTTGGCATGCTCGGTTTTAGACAGTTACACAGGATATAGACTTTATGATCTACCTTTCCTTCTTTGGATTTATAAGAGTTCTTTACTTTGAAGTCTAAGGCTTTTCTATTGACATGTGAAGTAAGCAAGGACTAGGAAATCAAATATGGGTTAGAGGTATGGCTCAATTATTCAGCATGTGCTTAACACATGGAAGATATAGGTTTTGATATCAGAATAGAAGGAAGGATGGAAGGAAGGAAGGAAGGAAGGAAGGAAGGAGATTTTGATAAACCTATCTAGCTTCTGTACCTTAGAGAACACATACACACCCACGCATGCTTATACTTACACATACCAAAGAAAGCAAAACAAATGGAATTTGACTTTAGTTTTATTCATCAAAAGGCCCATTTTTAATTGTAATGTTCATAGGATTGTAAGGCTGAAGTGATACCTGGGAGAGGCCTGAGAATATGTTTGTAGCACATTACTTGGACTGCATGATAATTGAGACCCATTGTGGCTGAACACTTTATGAGTTTGTTTAATTTGTCACAGTAAATAAAGCTTTTATGATGCAAGTTAATTAGCTCTCTTGTGTTACTGCACATCAAATGTAATTAACAACAAACTGCCAGTGTGGGGTTGCCCTTATGGAACATGGTAACAGGGAAAAACTTAACTGGGTTGGATTAACTGAAAGATACACTGTTGACTCAATCACCCTTTTGCTTGCTTCAGATAAATCAGAATCTGGGTGGGGATGGGGAGAAATACCAGGTCTCAAAAAAAAAAAAATCAGTTGTTTAATAAGGTTTCAAAAAATCTAATGTATTATGACAGACTCACATTTCCCACCACATTAAGTAAATTTTCTACCACTGTTCAGAGATCTCTTCTTCCTCCTTGGCTGGCATTGCCTGTGTGCCAAGCTCAGCTGGCATCTTTCATTTCCAGTCATTTACCTTTACTTTGCTTTGACACGTCTTCTCTAGTATGATAAGTACTGCTATAGCGGAGGCAGAAGGAGTGCAATTAAATGATGTCGAAGAGGGAATGTGTCCGAATGGGCAGAAGATTATTGAAGAAGGTGTTAAGAAGGACAGGCTCCCAGTTCCATCATGGCGGTCCCATTGACTTTATAGTTTGAGAAAAGAAATGTTCTGTATTACTTTCTCCTGCCTTTTCCCTAGGAAGAATTGAGAAAAAAAAGAGACATCTATAATGATAGATACTCATTTTTGATCATGTGCTCAGAAGAAAGAAAGGCAGAACAGATCCTTAAAAGGCCACTTTGAGATACTCCAAGTGTCTGTTATTTATATTGTAAATACTGGGAAATAACAGCAACGTAAATGAAGAAGAAATACGCATATAAAGGAATATAGCTTTACTAGAAGAATAAGCCTTCATCACCCTCTGCCATCCTTACCTTCTCCATAGGAAAGGGGGACTAAAGGCCGGTGTTTCTAAGTGGTTGCACTTCTGTGGGGAATGCCATGGAGAGAAATTGACAAATGACTGGAAGATGTGGTTCTTTAATCCTGGCTCTAAGCACTTACAGTGGCTTACTTTCTCCTAGACTGCTTCCTCATAGAACCCAGTTCACATTAATCATTTTATGAAGGCTTCTATGTCTAAAACTCCCCAGTCCTTTCATGTTTTTCACATTGCCAGCAAATCCTCCCGGTTTTATCTTCTCTCACCGTGCTTGCCCCTGGTCTCAGCTTTGGCAGTGGAGGAGTTGTAAGATTAGCTACTCAGAAGTAAAGGGAGGTGTGTTTGAGTGACAGCCAGCTTCACTCATTCATTCAGCACATATTTATTGTGTGCTTTATAAACCAGGTTTTGAGAACCTGAAGATAAAATTATCTGAGTAGTCCTTCACATATGTAACTGAAAATTATGAGTAAGAGTTTAGAAACAGGTAGCTAGATCAATAAATTAAATCTCTTCTATAGAGTTATTTTAAAATGTTCATATCCATTATATATAGTTCTGTTATTCTTGGGCTTTCCTTCCCATGAGCCACATAGTCAATATAGGGAAAGAGAAAAGCAGACCTGAGCTGAGGCAGAGGGCCTCTCCTGTACTAGAACATTTCATCTTGACACGGCTCTTTCACTAGGAGTTGACAGGAACACAGGCGTTGCTTTCTTTTGTTTGCCTAGATGGTTCATTGAGAAGGATTATGTCACTTATCCAATTTACTTTTACTCTTTCAAAAATAACATTTTTATTAATTACAAGATCAATTGCAGGTCATTCTCAGGGGTTAAATGTCATAGAAATTCATGATAGAAGAAAAATTAAAATATTAACTTATTCCACTCCCTATAGATACTTGCTACTAATATTTTTTGGTTTATATTATTTTATCTCTCTCCTTTTTTATATAAATATATCATTTTTCTTCACATATGGACGATAATACAATTTTGTTAATGAGTCTGTTGCCATGAGAACAAGTTCCTGAGATAATCAACGTATAAAGCACAAAGATTTGTTTGAACTCACAGTGTTGGCTGTTTCAGCCCCTAATTGGTTGGCGTCATGGCTTTGGGCTCAAGGGAGGCAGCGCGACATGGCAGAGGGAATCTCCTTTCTTTATGGTCAGGTGGAGCAAAGGTATAAGGAGAGGAAAAAAATGTAAAAAAAGAGTAATGACGGGTGGAGTTTCTGACTCCTTCTTTGTCACTAGACTTCATCTCTTAAAGGTCACTCACCCTTGCAATGGTCCCATCCTGAGGACAAAGTCTCTTATGAACACATGTGGGTCTTTAAGTAGGAGGACATTTAGCATCCAAATCAAGATTGCAACATATATAGTATCCACCATGAAATTAATGCTAAGGGAGTTTGACTTTTTTCATAATACATCTTGACCCCCCACGTAGATTGATCTCATTATTTTAATGACTATTATACTTCAGTTGAATAGACATAATTTTGTTTAGCCAATTCATTGATTAGTAGATAATTGACTTTTTGTATATTTTGCTATCATAAATAATATGGGGTGTTTTTTTTAATAGTTTTTTCATCATTGCAAGGAGCAATTCATACTCAACCACATGAGGTGCCAAGCATCCTCTAGATACCTTAGAGGTTCCGTTTCATGGAGAAGTTCTGATCTCGATTAGTTATATGAGGGCTGGAAATCATGCATCCAGAGTGCCGTAGAGCTTCCACTTCAGTCCAAGCCTGTGATCTTGGACTGAAGAGCTGATGACAGCACACACTCAGCAAATATTTCCAAGCACACATTTTTATACTTGTGTTAATTTATTCATAGGTCATACTCATAAAGCTACCAAGACATAGGATATGGTCTATTTAGGAATGTGTTTTTAATTTTAGAAATTTTAATGCATTTTTACATGTATGAGTATCTACCTGCAAGTATGTTTGTGTACTATATGCACGTCTGATGCCCATGGAGGCAAGAAGAAGGTATAGGAGGCGTCAGTTCTCTTGGAACTGGAGTTTCAGACAGTTATGAGCTGCCGTGTGGGTGTTGGGAATTGATTTTGGATCCTTGGAAAGAGCTGAGCTATATCTCCAGCCCCAATACATCCATTTTAAAGTTTAATAGAAAGTTTT
The DNA here is from genome assembly GCF_011762505.2 of Arvicanthis niloticus. NCBI lineage: Eukaryota > Metazoa > Chordata > Mammalia > Rodentia > Muridae > Arvicanthis > Arvicanthis niloticus. Next base: position 17,570,172 of record NC_047668.1, read on the forward strand.
TGGGTTTTTTTTGTTGATGATGTTGTCAATTAGTACTCCAGGTTATAAAATACGTGCATATTAGTTAGTTCATATTCTTGCCTGTCTTGTAAAGTACCATCCGCCCCCATTTCATTGGTAACATTTTTATCATAATGTTATGTTAATTTGCATTTCCTTAACAATTTCATCCATTTAGTTTATATGTTTAATATATTTAAATACCATTATATATATGTATACACATATATGTATGTGATATATAATTATTATATTAATAATAATTAATAAATATTATATATATATATATATATATATATATATATATATATATATATAATCTTTATGTTTTAGAATGCCTGCATTAAGTTCTCACTTGAGTGTTGGTTTTATTAAAACCACCATCAGAAACAGTACACATACATCCACACTCTGTGCTGTATTTCTATCTCTAGAGTTTTTAGAATTCCTTTCTGGGATAAATAGATCCAGATACCATTGGCTAGGAAGTTCCAGAATGCAGGACTCTGACAAGGAAACTTACAATAGAAGGGTAGAAATATATTACATAAAACTGACTTTTTCCTCACTGAAAATCATGGAAATTCTGGGATGAGGAAAAACATAGTTCAGTATAGATGAAAGAAGAAGCATTTAAAAAAAATCAGAAGGCTCAAGGGAGTCACTGAGAATAATGATTTTTAAAGAGATGCTCAGAGTAATTTGGCTTCATAAAAAATTAAAACTCCTACATAAAATATAATTTTTACCTAGACCTTGATTAAAGCCATTGCATATAAATATTAGATATTAGATATCAGATATTAGAAATGACAATACATCAGTATTACATGAAGATGTGTATTGTGACCTGTGGAAACCTTAATGTCTGAACTGAACTGGAGGAATAGTGGCAATTGGTATATGCTACTCCTTTTTAGTTTTTGAAGTGTGTGTGTGTGTGTGTGTGTGTGTGTGTGTGTGTGTGTTACGCACAGGTGAGTGTAGTGCTCTCAGAAGGCAGAAAGGGCATTGGGTCCTCTGGAGCTGAATTGCAGGTAGTTGGGAGCCTCCTGACCCAGGTGTTGGGATCTGAAAGTAGGTCCTCTGAAGTGCTTAGCCATCTCTTCAGCCTCCCCAATTTTACTTCTGTACGAAAAAGACTCATACTTCATATTTATTCTTTTGAAGACCACTTGCTCTTATGTGCATGTGGAGACAAAGTTTTCACGTCTGTCAAGTTCTAGCTTTTCCCACGAGTTAGAACAAAACATGATGAAAAAACTATTTATTGCAGTGGTCCTCAACCTGTGGGTTGCAATCCCTTTGGGGGAGGGTCAAATGACCCTTTCACAGGGGTCACCCAAGACCATTGGAAAACACAGATACATTACAATTCATAACAATAGAAAAATTTTCAGTTATAAAGTAACAATACAAATAATTTTATAGTTGGGGGTCACCATAACACAAGGAACTGTATTAAAGGATCATAACATTAGGACAGTTGACAACTACTGGTCCATTGGATATCTGAAATATATAGACAGAAAGATAACTTGTGGGGTAGGCAATCTTGTTGGTATTCTAGCTCAGTCTATGGAATCTGAGACAGGAACAAAACTGAGAAGCCAGGAGGAGATCCCTGAATGCAGAGCATGAGACAACTGAGGTTTTGCTGAATCATGTATTGTGGTCCTGGAGTAGAAAGGGATGACTTTTTATAGGTTTCTTTTTATGCCAGAAAACTTGCAACAGAGAAAAATTTAAAAATATGTATTATCTACCATAAACTATATCTTGAAGAAAATGATTAATGTAATTTCTAAACAGACCAAAGTATAATTGTTGAAGGGGCTTTCTAAAGGAAAATAGAGTTTTTCAATGTCTGCTGCTCCTCCTCTTCCTTCATTTTTTTTAAAAAAAAGATTTATTGATGTATGTATGTATGTATGTATGTATGTATGTATGTATCTATCTATCTATCTATCTATCTATCTATCTATCTATCTGCATATGAGCACTATACTGGCATGTATGCCTGTATAACAAAAGACAGCATCAGACAGAAGAAGGCATCAAATCCCATTACAGATGGTTGTGAGCCACCATATTTTTGCTGGCAATTGAACTTAGGTCCTTTGGAAGAGCACACAGTGCTCTTAACCGCAGAGCCATCTCTCTAGTCCTCCAATCCCTGCTTCTTAAAAATAAGAAATACCCCCACACCGGCAGAAGAAATTTGACAGGCTATGATTATACTAATACTAACACCTTCTCCGATTTGCAAGTTCAACTTTCCCTAAAGCCCTCTGGTTCTTTAAATCTGGTCTCATTATTTTTCCTAGTGTGGGCCTAGAAGTGGTTAGAGAAGTAAGGCGGGATTGGTGGACAGAGAGAAAATCTTAAGGGAAACAGAGGTAGCAACGTGAATTTTGTTTTTTTTCCCAGTGGCTTTCTCTTCTATAATGGGGTTCTCCTGCATCCACTGTGTACTGTATTCCAAGCCACCTTTGTAGGTCTGACTGTATAACCAATTCACTTCCCCGTGGGGCTGTGCAGTGTGACAGAGGGACTTTGTGGTCTGCAGATAGGGAATACTTTTGCCTAGCTATCAGGTCAGGTTTCTAAAAATTTGAGCAACAAGTAGCTGATGTTTCCAATAAGAAGCTGATGTTGGAGAAGGCATCCAGTGCAAAGCCTGGAAGCAAGTTAGAAAATGAGACAAAGGAAAGTCCTGGTTTCCAGCCCGGAAGCCTGGGTGGAAAGGGGCAGGGAGCCAGTGCCGGAAGTGGCAGTGCCTTGGGCCTAGGTGCTGATGATAAAGTCCCAAGTGTAGGTCCCTGGTAGACAACCTTGCATGAAGTGACCCTTGCCCAGGAGATATTATCTTCCTGGCACTGGAAAAAAAAATTCCTGTTTGGATAGTGGCTAAGTTTTTAACAGAGAAGAAAAACAAGGAAACAAGCATAAATTGTTGATTCTTTCAAAGTGCGTAGCAGAAACAGCAGCAGCAGGTTGACGTTGCAAACTCTCATTTTGAATGTGGCAGCACACAGTTCCCTTGACAAGAGACAAAGCAACTGCTAGGTTGAATGTGTCTTTACGCGCGAGCAAATGATCTTGCATAATAATACCGCGCGGTGCTGACAATCCTTTATGAATACAGCAGCGTAACACCGACAGTTAGCTAAACAACAGAGCTGCCTGCCCAGATAGAGGGTTTGAAGCTACACAGGAGGGACATATTCCACTCAAGGTAATTCTAGGGAAATGTGGAAAAGCTGACATCTGGACTGTCATGCGAAGCAGACACATTCTGAAACACAAGAGAAATGTCTGAGCGGTCCTAGTGAGCCTTCCAAGTCCTCACCCAAAGCTTGTGAAATGTTCGTAATTTAAAATAGAAGAAAGCAAAAAGATCACTTCAGAAAAGTAGTGGAAGGGGACCAGGGGCTGCATTTATTCACAGATGCATTTATTCGCTCAGTAAGTATTTCTCAACTATTGTCCGCAGGTCACAAATCATGTTATGTCACAGAGATGCAGGTCATGTTTTTATCCTCGAGATGGTTGAAGAAAGGAATAAGTTAAGTACAACGTGCTGTAGGTGCTATAGGGAGCATTAAGTAAAGACTGTGGAAGCTATGATAAACTCTCCCTCCTCTGTCTGTCTGTCTGTCTGTCTGTCTGTGTCTCTGTCTCCATCTCTGTCTCTGTCTGGCTCCCTCTCTCCATCTCTGTTTTTGGGAATTGGACCTAGTGCCTCATACCTGCTTGGCAAACACTCTACCACTGAGCTATACACTGGTCTATTTAAATTTTGAGTCTGTTCCTTGCTTTTTGTCCATGCTGACTTTTTTTTACAATCTCTGTGATCTAGGGTAATCTTGCACCTGCTGTCTGCTGAGTAGCTGAGACAGATTCCTTACTTTTAAGGGCCTTAGGATATTGAGAACCAAGAGGTCTTCTTCCTTGCCAAGATAGTCAGAATAAATATAAAATATCTCCAGTGTTTCCAGGTACAAACCTGATTAGATCTTAGAGGAAGCTATTGAGAGACACTTCAAGATTTCTTCTTGTAAAAGGTATGTGGGAATAAGGTGGGCAGACAGGAAAGCGAATCAAGGATTCTTTAAACTCTAGGGCTTTACTGGGCTTCCAAACTCAACAAAAAGGAGCAGGAAAGATTATTGACAAGGAAAAGAAATTACATGGAATGGTATTTCAAAATGCTACACGAGATAGCCCCAAGATAGTAGTATGGTATCGTATATATCCATTTAGTATTTGACCAGTGGTTCTGACAAAATGAAAGCTTATCATTGAACTATTCACAGAAAATCTGAAGATGCTATCCTTGTAACCTTTAGAGAGAGGAACTTAGTGTGGGTCTGGGAACTGTGACTTTCAAAGTGTTCAAGGGTGTGCCTTTAGGTCATTACAGATTCTTAGGTGGTCCTCAGAGCTGAGCATCCACCTCTGATACTGACCCATGATGATGAGATTTTGATTGGCTATTTACAATGCAGAGAGTTTAGTTTGAGTGTGTATGATAGCTCATTGATTCTTTGTGGCCAGGTTTGCGTGAGCTCTCAGTTTAACCCAACTACTTGTGTGCTAACTTTGCCAAGATTTTGCTTTGACATTTACATCCTGCAAATTGCATGCAAAGTGTAAACAGAAATTTTCCTGCTTGAGATGTTAATGTATATCATACTCAGTTTTCAAAGCACATTTCTCAGTTCCTTCTTTGCATGTCATGTCCCATAGATATTAGGAGAACCAATCCTACCAAACAGAGTTGACAGTAGGGCTGGCTTACAAGAGAATGCTATTCAGTGACTTCTCCATCTGGAAACAGAGAAAGTAAAGATAATTTCATGGAAATTACCAATAAGAGTGAGTAGAAGGAGTTGGAAATCATCTGTTTCCTACCCTCAGCTCCAAATGGGAAAACAGACATCATCTCCCATAGCCCTGCAAATACAAGAGATTGCAACTGAGACTTTTGCTGAGGCACAGGCCAGTGTTTTCTTCTAAGGTATAGCATCACCTCCCCCCCCCCCAGAAAACCACTAAAAAGTATTTCATTCCTTACTCATCATCTGTATATCTTACTTTACCCTCTGTCTTTCATAGAGGGAGAGAAGCTCTATCACTACCCAAAGGCCACATAATTGGGCTGGGATTCCCATCCAGGTCTGTTGGTTCCAAAGTCCATGAAATAATAAATAAACAGCAGATGCATATGAAACAACATTCAATTAAAAAACACCTTTCAAATAGTCTCCTTAATTTCAGTCATTAGTCGTTCCAGCAGGTTGAAATTGGGAAGACTAAAAATAGCTCTAGAAGGTTTTTTTCAATGTTCTTTTAGACCACTGAAGTTTATACAGGGCAGATGAGTCGTGGGCCATGTTGTCAGATTTTAGTCACTGCTACAAGGGGGAAAATCTCTTAGTGGGATAATTTTATAGGAACAGAATGTATGTTTGTATTTTTCCTGTTTACTGATGTTTTAAAACACATGTGTCTGTGAGGTAATTCTCAAAGTAGTTCTAAAAAGATAATGCTAATAACATCCTCTCAAGGGTGACCCTGTCTTTCCAGTTTCTGCTGGATACAAAGAATGCCATTCTATTATGAATATGATAATATGACCTTCTCAGTGATGTTGAATCCCAATTTGTCTATCTATGTGACCTTAGAAAGTTCCTTCCTTCTCACATAGGACTCATGGTTGTTTATAAACACCTGTGCACTCCCAAGCAGATCTGGAAGTTTCCAGAGGAAGTCTTATCTTCCTTTATTTTTGCACCAGCACTGACACGATTGCTCTTTACGCTTTTTGTTTTGAATATTGCACCCAGACATCTAGCGCTATTGCTCTCTCGTCAGGTCAGACTACTAACTCTTCTGTTGGTGTTTCTTTCTACCCAGGGCTCCTGTTCCCCTACATCAAGGCTTCCTTCTGAACGGCCTATTTACATTGAGTTCTCCTGAGGTCATAATGAACCAAAACTCTTGACTAAAATAAGATAGCAGTATCTTTCTTCTCAGGAAAAGGGGATGTTATTTGACTTTCTCAGAGAGTTGCTGTAGGTATGACATAGCTCTGAGCTAGTGTCACATGTTAGGACTTCTTCTGAAGTCACTAAAATGGGCGAGCTGCAGTAAGTTTGTTTAGTGACCAGCACTCCTAAAACACTTTCCTGTTACTTCTTTGTTCAGCTACTTTCATTCTATGATGATGTCTTTTCTCTCAGTATGTTCGAATAGTGGTTTTGTTGGACCATTTCACAAGTTTTCTAAATATGCTCGCATCTTAGCATTCAAGACTATGAAGTTATTGTCCATAAAAAGTTGTCATGGCTCCCTCAGAGCTGTGAAGCAAGTTCTCAGAACTTGTGCAGTATATGAATCTAGGTAACTGCAACTCAACATCATACAACCATACTCAGAGGTTTCTGAAGTTCCTACCGTGAGTATCTCTTTCACATATGTAAACAAACATGCATTGCCACTAGCCACTATACTAAATATTAATTTATGATAATATGTATTGGCTTTATTAAGAAACATAGATACTTATTTCTTGGTTGAAGGAGAGTCTTGTTTGTATGTGGTTTAGGCGAATCTTGTCATATGCCCACTGTGGTGAATGAATAGGAAGACATTTCCATGTCCTTTAGCAACCTTATAGGCTATTTCTATAAAATTACTCATGAATCTATGTAGCTAACCCAAAGGTATGGACTATAAAAGAGCATCTCTACAAAGGTAATAGTGGAATTCTGTCTTTAGCATTCTAAAAAAGAGAGAGTTTAAGGTCAATGACAAGAATCAGAAGACAGTAAAAACATTAAAAAAAAAATCAAAATAGAACAGTTTGCTCCACATTTTACACTTAAGTATATAGACCTAGAAACAAATATCAAGATTAGCTCTGGAGTCTCTGCTTTGAAGAACTAAAGAGTTGTTGCAGCTTTTAAAAATCAGAACAAAAAGCAAATAGGAAACTTTTAAATTAAATTCCAACATTTTCAAACAAGTGCTGCCTGGGAGAGCATGCAAAGCCATCCAAAGCCTAAATTGAATGTATGTTGGCAAGAGCATCTTCACATCTCTCTAAATAACTAGCTAATACAGTCAGGATTTTACACCTCATTGAGGCCTGGCACTTATTTGCAACATGTTCCAGTCAATTGTCAACTAAAGAGAATGCAGAATTTCAATTTTTTCAGGGAAGAACGAGTGAATCTTTTTTCTTTTTCCCAGAGCATGTTGCATTGCAGAGATGGAATTCTCTAGGGGCTGCCAAGACTGCTGTCAGGTGTAATCTAACCCATCAACATTTTTAGGAGAAAGCAGAATGAACATGGAGACAGAGATGCAGGAGAGAGAGGAACACATACCTTTGAACAGTTGTAATTGAGCATCTTGTCTGCTCAATTGAATAAACTTCTGTAGAAAGTAAAAACGTAGATCATACGAGACACCCTAAATCATTTTCTGTGCCATCAAGAAGATTAGATTATGTAGTTCAATAAGGGGTTCAAAGACATTTGGAGACTGTGAAAATACGGATGAGAATGAGAAATATGATCAATAGCAAAAATCTGTAGACTTCCAGAGGGAGACAATGGATGGAGACAAGTTTGTTGTTTTCTGTATGTCATGAGCAACTGAACTTACTGTATATTATGTTAAATCCTTCAGTGACTTATGAGGTAAATGTTAGCTCTAACTTACAGGTGAAGAGATCGAGGATATTATATTGAATTATGTCCCATAAGGACTGACACTAGAAAAATCAGGAAACGGTGTCCAATTTCAGAAGGAAGGCTTTAAAGGAGTGTTTCAAAGGGATAGACTTGTCTAGGTGCTGGAGAGCTAAGGGGTATGCAACACAGGGGAGTCCATTTAATGTAGAATGGGTAGCCTCGGGCTGCCCAGAGCAGGAATTAGTTTACTTGTTTTTTTTACCTGGGACCAATGGCTACTTCATATTGAAAGCCTGGCAAAAGTGGAGAAGTCATTAGAAAGTATCAGATGTAGATCTTATATTTCAGTACAAACGTATGAGCACACATTTATTTACCAAACTCTTATCCAAGTGTCAAACACTTTCTTATTTTACTTCCTTTTTTGGTGTGGTATTTGTCTGTCTGTTTGTTTGGGGCTAGGTCTTGCTATGTAGCCTTGGATGGTCTGGAACCTGATAGGTAGTCAAGGCTTATCTTGAATTTAGATAGTTTCCTGTCTCTGCCTTCCAGTGCTGGGACTAAAGGTGTGTGCCACCACAGCTGGCCAAACCAATTTCCTGAAGTGTGAATCTGAAACTGGCATTTCTGAGTCAGATGAGGCACTTTATATCATTTGGACTAGTGGCACACCTGGTGGCTTGGTTTGTTTGAAGTGGGGCAAAACAAAGAGATGAGAAGAAAGGGTTGAGATGGGGCAAGATCAAGAGATGTCTGGGACTTAATCTCCTCAGTTTGTTGCAGTCTTCCTTCTCATTCACACGTGGGCATTATTGCTTATTGACATTTTGAAGTGGAGCATATAACTTAGTTTTTACAGGATCAATTTTCTTTCTGTACTCATGGTTTTTAAAATCATTTTTCATATTTAATTAAATAATATAATTGTAAGAACAAACCAAAGTGGCATAAATAAACTTGGGCAAGGTTGATATACAACTATATACAACTAATTGGTATGAGGAAAAAAAAAAAAAAAAAACCAAACCCACATACAATGTGACTTGTTAGTCTAGTATGCTTAACCAGCCAGGATTACAGAGGCCATGTTTTACAGACAGAATGTAGATCTGATGAGTTCATTCACTAGAAACAAGTTAAGGGAATTTCTGTTTCTGGGGCGGTGGGGAGGAGACAGAAGTTCTGTTTGTGTCAGATCTCACAAGGCCTGGAATGGAAGCTAGGTAGTTTACTACCTTGCCATTTCAACAGTGCTGAGATCATTTTGTTTAAGCTGGGAATCTGGAGGACACATCTTCTTAATGCTGGGAGAGAACTGGCAGAGGACACGGAAAAAGAAAGGTTACATCAGGCATTGCCACCAAAGAGCAGATGGGTACGGGTGATGTCTTGAATGCAGGATGAGAAGGACATCAGATGTGAATGTGACATTTGATGCAGTCTCACAATCAGGGAACAAGAAAAGATTTGCCTACTGGACATAGTATGCAACCTTAGGAAATGTGCACCCTTCTCTCTTCTTTGAAAACTTTGCTTGTGTGATTCACAAACAAGCAGGTAGTTACAGTGGCTTCTATGGCCATGGCTTTTAAGGCTACACGGCTGGATTCAACTAGACATGTATCATTTCCTATCTCTTCAGGTATGTGTGTTACGTCATTGGTCCCAGACTTGCTTTTGTTGCTGCTTTGTTTGCGTATTAGCCTTTTGAAGACAGTTTAAAATAACGCCTTCCGATGGCATGGCAAACATTAATCAACTGCATGTTTTCCTTCCTGGTGAGAAAACACTATGTTTTCAATAGGCAGTGGCTTCTGTTCTCTACCAGAGCACAACTCCAGGGGCAATTCTCATCCGCCTTTTCTTCTGCATGCTTTTGATGGCCTTGTGCAAGTCTTTGGTATCACTTGACTGTTGTTAACTCCAGTTAGAATCATGGTAGGCTATGTAACTCATCAATACTTTATGTATTATCAATCCTTTATGCCGTTCTCTATCCCTCTGACTCTCTTCCCAGACTCTCCTGTGCTGCTCACTCCTAGACCTTCCTCAGACAGACTCGGGTGCACTTTTCTTTTGCACAAGTGACCAGCAAGCCCCTCAAACTTGAGAATAAAAATGTCTTACATGAAAACTTAAAAACCAAAAAGATCGGAGTTCACATAGGCTTCCAAAATTTCTTTTTTTTTTTTTTCTTTTTTGGTTTTTTTCGAGACAGGGTTTCTCTGTGTAGCCCTGGCTGTCCTGGAACTCACTCTGTAGACCAGGCTGGCCTTGAACTCAGAAATCCGCCTGCCTCTGCCTCCCAAGTGCTGGGATGAAAGGTGTGCCCCACCACCGCCCGGCTCCAAAATTTCTTAAGGAGACTCTAGAAAATTAACACAGATATAATAACATAAGACAGTTAATAATTTATTTTTTCTTCTTAAATTCTTATTTTTACATATTTTAGTTATTAGGGAAAAATGAAAGGAAGATACCATAAAGAATAATTTGATAAGATTTAGCAAGGTAGAGAAGTGCTTTTATAAGGTTGACTATTTCCAAAATGCATCAACCAGCTTAACAGAAGAGGCCAGGAGGACAGATGTGGACAGGTTCTATTGCTTTTAGGAAAAGTAAACTGTCTAGCTCAGTGATTCTCAATTTCTCTCTCTCTCTCTCTCTCTCTCTCTCTCTCTCTCTCTCTCTCTCTCTCTCTCTTTCTCCCTCCTTCTCTCTCTCTCTCCCTCCTTCTCTCTCTCATTCTCTCGCTCTCCCTCCTTCTCTCCTTTCTTCTCTCTCTCTTTCTCTCTCTCACTCTCTCCTCTCTCTCCCTCCCCTCCCCCTCCTTCCTCCTGTTTACCTCTCCCCTTCCTTCCTCCCTTCCCTTCCTTTTCGCGTGTGTGTTTGTATGTGTACACACTCACATGTGCAGTTGCATGTGGAGGTCAAGGGTTGCTATGAGGTGTCGTGCTCTATCGGTCTTCATCTTGTTTTTTTGAGACAGAGTGTTTCTGAACCAGGAGCTCAGTGGTTCTGCTGAACTGGCTGTTTAGTTAGTTCCAGGGATTGTAGTTTTTACTGTTCTAGCTCTAGGGATAGGCTGCTGTGTCTGTCTTTTAAGTAATGGTGGAGATACAAACTCAGCTCCCTATGCCTGCTCGGCTGGCACTTTGCCTACTAAGCCACCTCATCAACTCAGGCTCAGTGCTTTTCTAAGGAACACAGAAATTATAAGTAACTACCAACTTACGGTTTTTAACCAAAATACAGAAATGAATTTTTCATAGAGGAATTAATGTTTAATGAAGATCAGTTTTGAACTGTTATGTTGAGGTATAAATTATTAACAGATATGTAAAAACAAGAGTTTTAATTGAAAATTGTTTACATTATCTTCTGGAATGGAAGGTGTAAGGTCAGTTTCTACATAATGCTTCTGGGTGGAAATGAAGTCTGGAGTCTGAGGACAGAAAAAACAGATTCCAGTGGTGTGCAGCTGGCTCTTTCAACCTTTTTCCAGAACACAGTTTAAACCATACTGGAAAACTAAGGCACACTGGCAAAGTGCAGACTTCCTATGCTAAATTCTGCCCTTGTGGGGTAAATGTCAGAAACCATGCTGCCTTATTAGAAAAAGGGCAGTTAAACATATTCATAAAGGAAAACTACTCAGTGTCTTGTGAGGCAGAGCGTGACATTGAGTTAAAGATACAAGGGGTGGCGTTTTATTATTTTCTTCCAAGAGCTCAACTTTATGTGGACTTTTTTGGTTTATTAAGGAGTGACTAATGCCAGCAAGTCGAACAGTGCTAAATGTTGGTTATTGCTGTGAAGATAGATATCAGGAAATAATTAACAATAGGTTGGTATGTCTCAAACTTGGCTCCATAGAATTTTAAATTACATAGAATTTTAAAAAACAGCCTGGTTTGACTTCTGATCCTACATATTTTCATTTGACATGTTGTTGACCCGAGCACAGGCTTTTCAAACACCCAGATTCCCTGTATTGCTAATGAAAACAAGAATCACACACTGTTTCTTTTATTGCTAAGAAAACCCCACTGTCCACTGCATACCTAGAGAAGCCTCTGCTGCAGGGCCGCGTGCTCTGTGTATCTCTAGGAAGCTGGGATGGAGGCACACTTTCGCCTAAAGGGGTACAAGGCATGGGCAGAAAGGGAGAATATTCTGAGAATGGAATACTTTGGGGAGAAGCTATGCCAAAGGGTCTAACACACAATGAAGAGATAGAACATTTCCTCATCACACCCAAGTTTGGACTTCAATGAGGCCTCTTTAATTTGTTTAAATTAGTTTTGTATTAAATATACATTCATATTCAAATGCCAGTTGGAAATATATTAAAAGGTAAATTTTGATGATTCAGTCTTCTGAATTACTTCAGCTGTGAGCAATAATCAGAGGTCTATTTTCTGAAAGGGAAAAACACTTCAGATTGCTGATCATGGCAATCACCGTTCTAGGCGGATACATATTACAGCTTTGTTGTCTTTAATTTCGGTGATTCTCTGAAGTAAAACTTGTTGTAATACTGCCCGTCATAATGGCCCTCTGGCAGCTTCTGTGCTAAGGGAGCGAGACAGTAATTTCAAGATGTATTTCCTACCTGACTCTGCTTTTGTGACTCTATCGATCTTAACATTATCTGAACTCTTTCCCCCTGGTTTTGGGATATCTGATGAGCAGGAGTTATTTTACTATCTCCTGAAGAACAACATCGATGAACTATTTTCGTCCAGTACATTGTAAATTGTTTTGTCCGCAGTAGATTTCCACCCTGAGAAGGCAGACTCTGATTACTGGTTATTAAGCTTTTTTTTTTTTCTTGCCATATGTCTGAATGGAAACGTGGCAGATTTTCCTTTGGGTTTCAACAACGTGTTTTCTCCAACTGCAATAAAACTAGTTGCCGGAAATGCCGTAATAGTAGTGGCGGTGGCAGACTGCTGCTGCTGCTGCTGGGTAAAACAGAGAAGTGGGCATTTTGCAATCAGGGCAACCTCGGGGTAAGGGGATAGCACTTCAGAACCAAAGACGGCATTTGCTGTTAGCCCAGTGCTAGCTGACAATGAAGAGCGGTGGTCGGGTTTGTGCAGTCTCTGCCGGCTCGTTTCTCTTCATGAGTACCCGAATCACCCCAGAATAAAACAAAACAAAACAACAACAACAAAACATCAGCATAACACTCCCATTGGATGGTGTTTGTGTGGGAGGAACATGTCTCCTTTTTCCAGTTCAGTAACACTCCTAACCATTTGTGGTGATATTTAATGGGGTTGGTTCTCAGCCCAGAAATGCATAAAAATGCAGTAGCCACAATCTGTGTTGATACTCTTCTCTTTGCTCATTCTGTTACAGACACAGATGTATTCTAAAGAGATGGCCTTGTAGGAGCACTAATCATTACATTCCCTAAGGCTCCAGAGTGGATAGTTTTGATTGTGCATGTTGTTATTGTTTTATTCCATGGTTCCAAAGCCAAATGTGTTTATCTAAAATTAACAAGGGACTTTTTGATAAAACTATACTTAAAACCAAAGATTTTTGAGTTGTGCTTATCAGCTAACAGACTAAATAAAATGCTACTTATTTGACTATATGTCCAAAATTATGAATAAGGCTAATTTTACCTCAGTATATTACACACACACACACACACACACACACACACATGCACACACACACACACACTTTATATGGTTTTTGTTATGAAAACATATGCATACCGCATTTACAGTTTTAGTCACTTTAAGTATACAGTTTATAACATCAAGTACTAATATACTCAGGTCATGCATCCTTCATTACTGCAGATCTTTCTACTCATTTCATCTTCCCAGACTAAAACTTTAATAACCAATACCTCTCCATTACCACGTCCCTATAACCATAGTTATGTTGTGAATTTGACTTTCAGTACCTCAGGTAAGGAGGTTCACACTAATTTGTCTTTTTGTCTTATTTATCATTTTTCTAAGCAACCAGTTTCATTATACCCTGTACTTATCACAAGTGGGGGCAGAGAGAGATAAACAATGTCAACCTACTTTCATGGAGAAGAGAGCTGCTAACTAGAAAGTTTAGTTCTTTCTATTCTGCTGCTTTCTAGTTCAAAATTCATTTTTCCAGTTAGATATAAATCACTAACTATACTTATGTAGTGTTTTGCCTAAGAATAGCCTCTATAGGCTCATATATTTGAATGCTTAGTCATCAGGGAGTGGAACTCTTTGAAAGGATTAGAAGGATCAGGAGGTGTGGTGTTCTCAGAGGAAGTGTGTCACTGAGGGTGGGCTTTGAGATTTCAAAGGATGCCAGGACTAGCTTCTCTCTCTCTCTCTCTCTCTCTCTCTCTCTCTCTCTCTCTCTCTCTCTCTCTGCTTTCCCCCTCTTTCCTTGCCCTCCCCCTAATAGGGACCAGGGTATAGCTCTCAGTTACTCTTCCAGTGCCTGCCAGCATGCTGCCATGCTGCATGATGGTAATGGACTAAACCTCTGAAACTGCAAGCAAACCCCCCAGTTAAATGTATTTTTTGGAGTTGCCTTGGTCATAGTATCTCTTCACCATACTAGAATACTAAGACAACCTATATTAATTTTGATGATGTTAAGGCTCAGGAAATCTTTAACATCTTTCATCCATCATCTCCCTACTGACTGTAGTTTCGCTGCTGCTAAATGAATTAAGAATAATAGGGCTGAAGAAGCAGCAAATAGATAAAATCTTTAAAGAATTATCTTTGATTCTCCCCTCCGTTTATCAGTCTGTATTCTTGTATGTCTATGTTAGACATATTGGGAACAGGGCATGGTGGTGCACATCTGTATGTGAGCATTGTGAAGGCAGAGAGGAAGGAAGGCCTCAAGTTGGAAGCCGGATCTACATAAGTGATCCGTTGTTCAAAATCAAAAAAATCAATCAGTCAATCAATTGATCAACCAACCAACCAACCAACCAACAAAACATAAGGAATTAATCGCCATAATACTTCTGGGAAGAGGGTAGTAATCTCATTGGAATCTGAATTCAGTGATGTTGTAGTGGTGCCATAGAATTTTGTTTCTTACAACTACATTTCTTGGCAGATTAGAAGTATCTACTAGGATACAATTTTTTTTCTTGAGTTTCCTTTGATCAGAAGCCATGTCTGTGTTCGCTGTGTCAGTCCAAGGTCTCTCTCAGTTTCATACAGGTCTTGATAGGATGGGTCAGTGGGAAACTTGATCAGCCAGCAGGGAACAGCAAGGACGTTGGCAGACAGGTTAACTAGTGATTGAAGAGATGTGTCTGATAAGAATTTAAGTGATGGCTTCTTTCTCAGTCTTCCATAGCATAGAAATCAGCCAGTAGAATACCATTTCTCACTTCTTTGACAGCCAAACTCCCACACAGCATCTCCAAATACTCAGCATAGGGGCATCCTTTGTAGCAAGCCATGGGAATTGGTGTTAATGCAAGGAAAGAAGGCATCTCTGTTAAGTTGTTATTTTAGAGATTTATTATAGTTAATTTTGCAAGGTAGAGATTTTTAAGCCCTAAAACATGAGAGAAGTTCACATGTATCTTTACTTGGGACATACATTTGTTTCCTTTATTTTTGTTGTGGTTTTATTTTTCTGAGACAGGATTCTATGTAGTCCATGCCAGCCTCAAAATCACCACATGAAGATGACCTTGAAGGTCTGATCCTCCTCCCTCTATTTCCCAAGTGCTGGGGTCACAGACATGTGCCACCATGCTCAGCCTTAGGGCACTTCTTTTTACTTAGGATATTTGACTGCCAGTATTGAGCAATCCTTCCCTATTTAATACAGTTCTGATTAAAAAAAAACCCTATTTGATTTACTTAGAATTATCTGCACATTCTTATCTGCACATATGAATCAGAAGCAAGTATTTGTTTTGTATACATATGTAAGTAATAAAAGAAATTGCTGCTGCATACGATGTAGATGAGAATTATATATATTGAATGAGAGGTCTTTCAGCCTCCAATACTAGGGGAATGTTTGCCTTCCTCTAACCATTGCTTAGGAGTGGACTAGTCTGGGGCCAGAGGATGACATAGTATTCACACCTAGGTCATCAAGAAATTAACCTAGTAGCTAAATGAGTCAGTTCATGGAACCTTTAAATTCTGCCGATTCTATCCCATTAGTCAGGGCTGTATCCTCAGCCCCAAGCTCGTGCATCCCTCCATTCCCTGTTTCATAATTACTTTTCTTCAAAATGCTCTTGCCTACTGATTACACCCTCACTTAGTCATCATAATTTTTATATAACGTACATATTGTTTGTAATGTGTCATTTTCCTTTATATTGTTACATTGTAAACATGCTGTGTTAAAATATGTTAAATTGGTTTAAACAAGTTTCCTTTTTAGATGCCTTTAATTTAGCTCACATTGGTCTAAATTCATGAAGAACCATATATTAAACACTCTTGAATAGCTTCTATGAAAAGAAACTTAATTTATGATGTTTAGTATTATACATTATACAGTTTCTTTATTTTTCACTCAGTTCATCATGCTGTGAAAATTCATGAATATTTAACTATTAAATGAAATGCAAAATTTTCATTATCATTTTATTGAAAACTTGACATCTTAAAATACCATACATACCATTAGTATTCTAATGCATTGTCACCTTATTGAAAAATGCTGCTAAAAAACAATGCAGCCATTCAGAAAAAAAAATTTTGTCCGCCCAAGGCTATTAACTATAGTTCTACACATACATTAGTGACAAATAAGTGAAGCAGCCAATGCTCACAAAAGATGTCACTAAAATGCTAGGAAACAACTGTAACCATAGAAACCTACTCACACTGCAATCTGAACATCTTTTGTCAGTGTGTGACTAGAAATGAGATGCTTAAAATCATTAGACTATCAAAAAATCTGAACATCTCTCCATTGAAATTTACATATTTAAATATTTTGAAACCTGCAAAAACTTCAACATGATACTTCTATAAAATATTGTTTCAGATCCTAGCCCTCAACTATCAGTTTAGATATAACAACAAAAATTATACATGAAGACTTACAATTTTTCTCCCTCTTCCTTTAGGCTACATGCATTGTCTGAGGAGCCTAAACAAACACCCCAGAGAACAGAGGTTAGCTGTGGGGCTGACTACCCTTCCTCGTCTCATCTGTACCATGGTGCCATGCTTCACCTTTTCTTTCTCTCTAGAACAATCACTGGCTTAAATTGTACCTGTTCCAGCAAGACAAGTTTGCAGGTTTCATAAGCCTTCATGACAGTAAGTACAAAATTGTCTTAGATAATGAGATATTTAAATAAAGGATTTGACAAACCAGTGTAGGAGAGCGTGAGTTTGGATGAATGCTGCACAGCCTTTGCAACCGTGGATATGGAGCTGAATTTTTTTCCCCCCTGTCTTCATCTTCTCAGAAACTCCTGAAAGGTCTAGTTATTTAGCTGAACACTCTGCATTTAAGGGGCAGTGGAAGTCATTTTCCTTGAAACATCCATTTGAAACTAAAGGTTAAGAAACTCCTTGAGCAGGCAGGATGATTGAGACTTTAATGTTTTTAAATTGCAGGAATTTAGAAACTCCCTTCGCCCCCAAAGCCCTCATCCTAAAACATTTCTGAAGTGCCCATCATGTGCCAGGCACCACTCTAGGCACACAGGGTGTGCAAAGCAATGCTCACCAAGTGTGGATCTCACTTCTTAGCAGGAGATGCACAAGGAACAATGGAAGTGTGTACTAAAAGTCTGCATAGTTTTGTTCTCAAAGCACCTACCACAGATCGACCATTGTTCTAGGCTTTGGTCCCTGGACAGCATGGTGCATGGGCGCTCCTGGAGCTTTATCCTGGAGGAATTGGGAAGACAAATTTAACAACTAGGTGAATGTGTAGAAATACTTGGCTAGGGAGGAAACGGAGAGCTGCAGTCGTCCATATGATTAGCAGTCATGACACAGATAAGGGGTTCAATGAAGCAGTCTTCAGGGCTTGGTGATGTTTCAAAAATACAGCATCTGGTGATGTATCTACGCTTTCTCATTGTATTTTCTCCTAATTTAGAAATCTCCCTTTCTGCAGAAAATGAAACTATTATCCTTTAGAATGGTTAATTCCAGTTTCCCATTAGCAAACCACAATGCTATTTTCCACAAAATTCAGTGAATCAACCTTATTAAAGAATACACATGCATTGTGTGAAGGTATGTATCCATACATATGTATGTATGTATGTATGTATGTGAAATGCACGCATATAATATCCTTTCGAGTATTGGCGTTGTGCTGGAAATCTTCTGAAAGTGTCGTCTACATTCTCCTGTGAGCCTTGAATGCTCTTGCTGAGACATCCTGGTCATCAGGATCAACTCTGTTCAGGTAACAAGCACTGAGAATGAGACCAGTGTAGAAAGAGACAGAAAGATACATTGCCGGCTGGTGTTCTGCTGGGCCTTGGTCATGAATCTATCAGATTCCAAAGCCTGCGTCTGTTTCTCCTTCAGCTATCACGTACTCCAGAGCGAACTCTCCATGCAACAAATCCTGTGTGCGTCCATGTTAATCACAGGTGGTGTCTACTTTCCATGTAGATGGCTGCTTTCCACACACCGAGTTCCAATTCTTTTTTATACAGCTACAAAAACAAAGAGCCTCAATGTTCGTGATGTTCTTCTGCAGCTGGGCATACAGGGATGAGGTATGGATGGGGTTAAAGACGGAGCTCCTCACAATTGCTTAACGGTGATCTGTGCTTCGTGATGTTTAGACTCTTAAAGTGGTAAGGGACCATGAGGTTACCTAACTCTTTCATTTTATTGATGAGTAAATAGGGAGGAAGAGTTGGTGTGAAGCTTAATTACTGAATTAGCCAGTTAGCAGCAGAGTCAGGTCTGACTCCAGGAACACTGCAAAAGCATGTACTCGAATAAACTGTTCTCTCTCTCTCTCTCTCTCTCTCTCTCTCTCTCTCTCTCTCTCTCTCTCCTTTCCTCCTTCCCTCTCTCCCTCTCCTTTCCCCTCCCTTTCTCCCTCTCCCTCCCACCTCTCTTTCTTCTCATTTGTGTGTGTGTGTGTGTGTGTGTGCAAGAGTGTGTGCAGATACTCAGAAAACCAGAACACTCTCTCATGATATTATATACTCCCTGGTACATACTGAGACTTCTCTGTGGTTTAGATTTGATTTCTAGCATAAATTTGACTTCTGGGTTACCAGCTTTGTTTTTCATCTGATTTCTTTTGTGATTATTTAAACTGTCAACTGTAATGGCACACATCACCTTGATCCATGGGAGGCACAGAAGGAGGAAAGAGCTGGAGAAACAACTTGGCCTCACTCATTAGAGTGTTTCTCCCTCTAAACTCCTGGCTGAGACTCAGGCTTTTCAGATTTACTTGACAGTATGGACTCACTGACATTTAGAATCTATTATGCAAAAACACAAACATACATCCTCCATATTTATAGAATACACATCCATGATGCAATCGTGGCCCATACATGTGATTGTTTTTTTCCTGGACGTACAATGTGCTATGAAGTAGTTACTATGTCTTTTCAGATAATAGGCAAGACATTGCTACTCAGTGTGAAAGGGTTCTTTCTCAAGGGAACAAAGTAACCAAAATTTAATGAATTGGAGCAGGAACTTAGTCTTCAGCCTTTGCTCTGCTAGTCTTTGAGTGGGCTTGGTTTCCATTCCTCAGTCAGCAGAATGATATCAAATCTAAGTCGTAAGTGCTTTTTGTCTACACTGCAACCCAATAGCTGGCTGTTTGCTTTTCTTCCAGCACTCAGCCGCACACTGCCTCTACCTGAGGGCAGGAAGCACTATTAATCATTCTTTTGCCCTTTATTGAACCCAATTCTTCTCAGTGTCTCAGCCTTCCAGGGCGTGGGGAAACCTGCTTAGGCAGACCACCCAGGATTCCATAGAAAAGTGGTCAGCCTGAGTGCAGGTGGTTGGTCTCCTGCTCAGGTTTCTGTTTAGACCATTAGGTTTGCCCTGATGGGCACTTAAGAGTATTAACTCTTTCATTCCCAAGTCTTTCAGGCATTGGAGAAGTTTCCAAATGTGCCAGAATTGCGGGCTGTATGGGAACATCCTACTGATAAGCAGCTCTTGCACTGATGACAGCAGGGCCCAGAGAAGATACAGGCCAGGGCCCGAGCGAGGGTCACACAGTTCAGCAGGCACCAGTAGTGTTTTGAATAATAGAACTAGAGTTTCAGTTGTATTTGGGGGTGGGGGTGGGGCTTCAGGAAAGCTATGACATCACAAGGGTTTCCTGCCTCTGTTTTCCAGTAATGTAAACTTTACCATTGAAACTTTATTCGTTTTGCTTAAGATTTTGCCACATGTAAGATAGTAATGTCCTTAAGAGCGACAGCCTATCAAGTCTTTTGAGTTAAGTGAATCTTTGAAGAGGAAATCTGGGTGCACTCATCCTAAGATTCTGATAGGGATTTACACAGGAGAGGGTAATGGAACCAGAGAAGCTGCTGGGAACACTTTCCGTTACTAGTAAAGGCTTGATTTTCAACTTAGGAGTTGTAGCAGAAGGAAGCAGGCAGAAGGAGTGGTGACGAAAGAGATTTGGAGTTCAGGGTCAGAAAGTAGGAGGCTGGTCAGGCTCGATTTTGATGCGCTTTCGATGGAAACACGAGGCAGAAAGGAGATGGTGTGGTGGGGCAACACCCAGGGAGGAAGCTTCATGCCATTCTGTAACATTCCGGATGGCAGTTCAGGCAGAAATCAATGCTTCTGTTTGAAGATCATTGGGTTTCTTTGTCTTACCCTCTCCTCTTTTCCAGTAACGCCTCCAGTAGTGCACACATGCTTGGAGACTTAGTAGATACTGAATTCAATTAGAATTGAGACAATGGTAAGCATTTTTCACAAGTCTCTTCAGATAATACCACTACCCCGATGAGCAGATCCAGAGGCTTCTACTGCACAGTGTTTGAAAGGGAAGCTCCTCAGATTGGATTCCGAGCTTCAGGAGCCAGTGTCTCCTCTTAGAAGAGCTTTGCTGCAAGTTCTCTTTTTTAGCTATGAACTCCAGATCTTAGTGCATCATAAAGGATCTCTCGTCTCCTCTGGTTTTCATAGATGCTTCTCAGACTTGGTGTTTTCTGTAAAAAAAAAATTTTTTTTTTTTTTTACATTTGC
The DNA here is from genome assembly GCF_011762505.2 of Arvicanthis niloticus. Lineage (NCBI taxonomy): Eukaryota > Metazoa > Chordata > Mammalia > Rodentia > Muridae > Arvicanthis > Arvicanthis niloticus. Next base: position 17,591,062 of record NC_047668.1, read on the forward strand.
TAAAATTGTGACCATTTTTAGTAGCTAGCTATACACTTTCTTCCACACTTCCATAAAGCAGCCCTGAGCTCAGCAACCCATGCACACGGAGTAGGACTTTGACTGATACAGGTATGGTTAAAAGATAACATGCAGCTGGTAGGGAGGTTAGGTGATGGAGTGCCTGAAGTTATTAGCTCTAGGAAAGGATTCATTACCTCTTGACCTGAAGATTGACTCAGAAGTACAATGATAGACAGGGATTTGGAGGTAGGATGTTAACTAGATGTAATTGGGAATGCTGAGAGTTATGATTCTAAAATAAGTAATGAAATAATACTATAAGGTTTATCAGGACTTCTCTCAAAATTATGGTTCTATTACGATCCATAGGTATTAGTAAAAGAAGTCCTAGGAACAAATATGCACACATCTCGTAATTTTCTACCATTAGTACTTGATTTAGTTTTTGTGCACGCTCTTGGGAATTTGCACACCTGACTAGAAGTTTAATTAGGATAAATCCCGGCTTTGGTTTCTACAGTGCTTTGATCCTTGCCACCATTCCCTGTGGTTATTAACTAGCTCTGTCCAGATGGAGACATACTGGTCCTTATTGTGCAAGTCTATCATGGTCATCTTGGAGGGAGAAAGAAGTGAAGGTAGTTAACCTTAGCTCTAGATGCCTGGCTCATATTGAATCATACTAGAAGGGTGGCTTATGGGGATGACCAGCTTAACTCTTAAAGCCCCAGAACCCACAACACCTACCTTCAGGCACATCACGACAGAGATAATCCAAACATTCTTCCTACCAAGAGACTGAAATAACCATTCCTCTGTTTAAAGAATCTGTTTCCCAGAAGTCAGCCACCATTCCCCTTCAACTCTTAAAACACAAAATGTCCTTAACAGTAAGTTAAGCGTCATTTCTCAAAACATGCTCCATTCCCACCCATCTTCATAATTTCTAAATTGGGAAAAATAGGGATTTTTTTTTATGGCTAAGTCAATTTTCCTCAGTAAAAAAACCAAGGAAACATTTCAGCATATCTTCTCATTATGACTTAGAAAAAGCCGGAATCTCAGGGGCTGTCCTCCTGCTTTAGATAAAGTCAGTGGCAACTCCAGAAACATATATTGAGCTATCTTTTGTGGCAGTCACATATTTGTCATTTTTCCCTTTTATTAACAATAGATTTTTTTCTCTCACACAATATATCCTGATAATGGTTTCCTGTCTTTCTATTCCTCCCAGTTTCTCCCTACCTCCCTTCCCATTCAGATCCATTCTCTTTCTGTCCCTCATTACAAAACAAACAGGTGGGGCTGGAGAAACGGCTCCACTGTTAGGAGCACTGGATGATCTGCTTGAGAACTGGCATTTAACTCACAGCACCCACATGGCACCTTACAACTGTCTGTAATTCCAGTTCCAGGGAATCCATGGCACCAGGCATGTGCGTGGTGCACATGTATATGCATGCAGGCAAAATACCCCTCTACACATAAAATAATAAATAAATGTTTTAAAAAAGAAAACAGGTTTCTAAGGGATGATAAAATAAAAGAAGATAAAACAAAAGCTAACACACTGATGTTGGACAAAATGAACAGAAGGAAAAAAATTCCAGGGAAGCCACAAGAAACAGAGACCCTGAAGTGGAAACTGAAGGGTTCTTTGGGAAGTCAGTTGTGTTGGATGGTGTTTTGCTAAGGTAAACACCTAAAGAAATGTTTCATTAAAGCAGTCACAGGTGAAAAAATAAGGCAGACTCATGAAGGAACGATTAGCTGAAGTAGGCACAGGTGAAAGGTTCTGCTAAAGCAAGCACGTGAAGGAACACGTGACGAAGGATTCAGCCAGACTTGGGCTTCCTAGGACTCAGGCTGATTGGTAGAGTGATGTCAGCCAACACAGACACATGTACTGAGACAAGACCCATTGAGGACACATGATGTTTGGAAGGAGTATACAAAGGACTCGATGGACAGTGACAGAGGCTGAATTAGGCTTGCTTATAGAGTTGGCTGTGCAATGCTTGTTGGTCTTGAGTTTCTGTTGATCTTTGTTTTGCCTAGAGAGGCACAGCCAAGAAATTCTGCTGGAGTCTGGTCCCTCCTGGTCCCTCCTGCTAACTCTTGCTGAGGCTGAGGCCTGATTGTTTCTGCTAGGTAATGCCACTGCTGTCGCTGCTGCTAATTCGTGTTTGCTATCCTGACTCTATTGAGCTGCCACTGCTGACCTGTGACCTGCATATGTCTGCCCATGTCCAGACAACACACATGGGAGTTACTCCAAAGAACCTTTCTAAACAGGTCTACTTCCCCATACCCTTTCTTTTCCACTACCTTTGATGGGAGAGAGGGTGGGCTAAAAGGGAGGTTAAAGTGTTTAAGAACCATCATTAAAAATAAAGATTGAAGAAATTAAAGTTACAAGACCCACTTATTTACACACTCAGAAATTCTATAAAAATATTAAAGTAATACACACACACACACACACACACACACACACACACACACACACACACACAAAGGACCTGGTGCAGACCTGTGCAGGTCCTGTGCATGCTGACTCAGTCTCTGTGGGTGCTATGAGCTTAGAGCATGTTGATTTAGAGAGCCTTGTTTTCTTAGTGTCCTACAACCCCCTTTCCTCTTACTCTCTTTCCACCTACAGTTTTGAGGGGTTCCCTGGATCCTGAGAAGAGGGATTTGATAGAGACATCACTTTTTGGGCTGAGAGTTCCAAGGTCTTTCACTGTCTTGAAAATGTCTGGCTGTGATTCTCTGTTTGTTCCCATCTGCTGGAGGAGGACTCTTTTCTGGTGATAGCTGGACAAAGCACTGATTTATGAGTAGAAGGCCATTAAAATTCATTTCATTGCTACTTTAAAAAAAGCATTACCCTAGGTTCCTGGGTTGACTAGTCTCAGGTTCTTGGTCACCAAGCAGTGCTGGGTTCCATCTCATGGAATGGGCCTTACTTAAGTCAAACTAGACATTAGTTATTTCCACAAGCTTTGTGACATCACCGCACTAATAATCTTGCAGGTAGAGCACCACTGTAGATGCAAAGGTTTGTGGGTGTAATGCTGTTTATGTTTCTCTGTGGGTAGTGTGTAGAGTAGCTTCTTATGCCGAAGATGCTAGAATGTAGGAGTGTAAGCTCTACCCATGCACAGACTTGACGTCTCCATGTTCAATAAGTTGCATAAGTGCTGTCTTCAGCAATGGTGCCTGCCATCAGTTTGTGAAGAACCATCTAGAGTCTTGATAACAGCTTGAGTTATTATGGGATTCCCAGGGAACCCTTTTGGCCAACAATTCAATTAGATGTAACCTAATCCCTAGACTAGTTGCTTCATTTGGTGACAGGATGGACAGTTGAGACTCTGTCTCCCCCTTATTTGGCAACTTCATTTAGATTGCATATTATACATACATACATACATACATGCATACATACACATACACATACATATATATATGAAGCTTCTACTGTATTGTTTCCATTCTACCCCTCAAATGCCCTTCAATTTTAGCCTTCTTTTCCTGTTTGTATTCCCTTGTCCCCCTTGATTCTGTTCTCTCCCTCCCCATCCCTACTTGAAGCTGTTTTCACCCCCATCCATTTATATCTCTTCTATTTCCCTTTATTAATGAGATCCATCTGTCCACCCTAGACCATTACTGTATAGCTAACCTCTGTGGTTCTATGGAATTGTCGCTTGGGTATCATTGACTTAATATCTAATATCCACATATAAGTGAATACATACCATATTGTCTCTCTTGGTCCGGGATATCCTACTCAGGATGGTTTTTTTTTCTAGTTCCATCTATATATCTATAAATTCCATGTTTTCATTTTTTTCTAATGGCTGAGTAAGAGTAAGTTGGAGAGACAGACACCAAGAACATAAGACAATAATTTCAAGAGCCACACCTATTTGCAATCCCAGGAACCCACATACTGATGCTATGGACGGCTGGGATGTGCTTTTCCAGTGGTCACCAGCATCTAAATACCAACTGGATTCAAGTCTAAATATACCATCACTATAAGTGGGTAGAAAGCAGGCCAGTTGTGTGGGCTTATCACTTAACTATTTTGGAATAAATGGTCTACTTAGGCTGGGTTTATATAATATCACATTAACTCACTGGAAAATAGAAAATTGGGTCAATCACCTAGTTACTTTGATACTGAATGCAAGGTCATTAACATGTTCATTCTGAGTTTTAAGCACAAACTACTAAAAGCCACTATTTGTGTCATGCATAGACAATAAATACTTCTAAGATCCTTGGTCTAGCAAAAACATGCCATCAATTAGTATCCTTCTTATGTCACACATAATGATATATTCTAGAATCTTAAATATATTGTGTTATTTAACCTCTATAACAATCCTAAACGGCAAAACTATTTTATATACTTCAGACATGAATACTGGGAAGCATATTTATGTTTCCTCTTTGTTAAAGTATGATTATATATTCAACAGAATAAATATTCTCTTATGTTGTACAAAGAGTGTTAGAAAATAGACCAATTAATTAGGTCCCATCATATGCTATTGTTGCTTTGTTTTTTTTTAAATTATGGAGTAAAAACTGAATTTAGAAAAATAGCTTAGATAACTAGGAAACTGAGGTCACTCAGGGGAATCAAGTCATCGATATATTAAGACCCTTCATGCTGAATTTCGTATTACCTGATATCCTATAGCTTCTTGAGGCTTCAGAGGTAGATTTTAAACCTCATTTGGATTTCATGAAGTTCTAACTTAGGATTGTGCCGTGGAGGAATACTGAGTGGGGCAGTTTAGTCTATCAGCCAGCATCACCCTTAAAAAGGTACATTATTGAGAAAAGTTATGCTACTTACTGCCAACTCTCTGCCATCTCATGCACAGAAATGAGGAAATTCAGAGAGCCTGGAAGAAAAATAGAAATGAACAGTAATCAGTCAATAAGGGATGTGACAGCAAGGACATGGAAGGAAACTATTGATGTGCTCTCATTCCGCTTTGGTGATAAGGAAAGAGGTGTCCAGCCAAGTGTGAGTGTGCATGTAAGTCTTTTGACACATGTCATTAACTCCATCTTTAACTCCAGTCTGTTGCCTCCTTGATTCATAAAAAAAAAAAAAAAATCCTGATAGATGAGTCTTCCTTTTGAGTTTTCAGCTCTGATAATAGCTACGAAGTTTTCTTCCCACGCTCTGCAGGGCTATACTTGAGACATTGTTCTGGAAGTCCCATTTCATCTCTAGTTAATCACGAGGGCAATGTTGTGCATAGGAACTAAGGTAGCATATTTAAATTTATGGAAGATGGCAAGTAATCCTGGCTTATGGGACCCACACACGTTGGTCATGGAGATAAAGAAAATAGTAAGTGCATGTGTGTTCATAAAGAGTCTTGGGAGCAGAAGATGAACGTAAAAGTAAAAGAGAAGAGGATGAAAAGAATTTGCCACAGACAGTGAAAACATCACAGGAAGTAGAACCCTCAAAGACTCTTTTGCTTTTGAGGCTAAGAATACTTATCTAAAGTTTCTAGCCAGAGGGGGTAGTGTTTGAACTGCTTTCCTAGCATGAGAGTCACAGAGGGTACTGCCCATAAAATGCACCTCTTTGGTAAATGTTAGCTTCCAGCTCCCTAGGCTGTGAGATCCAGGAATCAAACTATACCACTAAGATAAAGATGATGACCACAGACAGGAGTGTTTAGAACTTAGATGCAACTTATTATAATGATACAGATTAGCCTTAAAATGAGAGGAGCTGCTGATGCCAGCCTGCTGGACAGCAAGATTGTCCAGGTGCATCTGAGCTTCCCTTGCCAAAAGATTTATTCACTGCTAATGGAAAAGAACAGACAGGAAGTCTAAGTAAGGTCATCAAATAATGTTTTAAGTTCTTTTCCATTAAAAAAGTAACTCAGTGATCTATGTATAGACATCGACTCTGCTTCGATTGGATTAACTTGTGCCAAATGTTGTCATCTTTGACTCACTGATCTCATCCAACGCTTCAATTCTTCTGTGATAGGAACGTGCTCTTTTTGGTGAGATAACTGTTCTTTTTTTGGTATTCCCAGCTCCACGCCCTGCTCTCTAGCCTTTTATTCTGCTCACTATTTTTCTAAGCATGGAGTTCAACCACTGGAGATCGCACTGACATCTAACTGCAATCATCGACTTTGGAGGATGGAAATAATTAAACTAGATTATATTCATATTTCATATCTTTTTATAACTTCATATACTTTAATACACCCACAGCGACAGGTAAAAGTGAGTCAAGATTTCCATAAAGAGACATTTCACCTTGTATCTAATTGAAAATGCAAAATAAGAAGTGAGTTTCAGTAAGGAAGCCACATTGGAGCGGAAGCCCTGGCATACAAATGAGTTTGTGCCTCAGAAAAGAAGTACACAAACGAAGCTATTATTCAATGTTATAAAACCTCTTCCTTTTATGTTTGCTGGGTCTCTGGGAAGGGAAGGAATATTTACTAGTTGTGAGATTGTACAGACTGTTCATTGTTCGGGGTTTCAGTGTTCTCCATGAAATGAAGAGTTTTTAAGTTCCATGATTGTATCTTATGAATATAAATGTTCTACACAAGAGATGCAAGTCTTGGAGGGAAGGCAGGGTCTCAGAAGATGGCCCTCATATTTTGCTGGCTGGTTTTTTTTTCTTCTGTGACAGTGGTGGAAATATCTATGTCTGGACAGAATGGAATCACTCACCCCAGCACAAAACTTGATCACGTTCCTGAAGCAGCATGATAAATAACCTCCATGACAATGTATACATATCCAGAGGGAGTTTTTCTGAAGGCAGTCACCTTTAACATGTGCTCTCACTCAGAGTGAGTCACACTAATGTTTGGAAAGTTCAGCCAAAAGCAAGGTCAGCTCATGAACCGTTCATCTTGGGAGTGGTTTGGGACTTTCAGCACCTTATTATGAAGGCATCGAACACTTCAAAGGGGACAAAAAGCCATCAGGGACCTTTACTGAGGAAAGGGGTACTGAGAAACAAGTGATCCAGTGCGTCTGGTTGAGAGAAAAATCTGTCATAGAATAGGAAGCACATAGGCAGCACCACCAGCCTAGATGCTACAGAGTCCGGGCAGGAGGTGAAAGGGAAACTGAGGCAGGCTCAGTGAAGGTTGAAAGAGGGGGAATAACCCTCCAGTACCTTTTGGTGAGATCCACCAGTGTTTAGTTCTGTAAAGTTTTGGAGGGAAAAGTCTCCTTTAGCTTTCTATACTGGGATATTGGGGAAACTGGAGACATGTATGTAGAGAAAATCACAAACGACTTTCCCGAGGGTGAGTGAAGGTGTGTTGGAAATTGGATCAGATGATGCACACAGGGAAGCGCGATATGCTGACTTGGAATGGAGTGGAAGAGGAATTAAGAGGGGGCGGCCTTGTAGATGTGGTTGTGGGCTTTGTGCCCTTTCTTCCTGCTACTTTTGGCTTGCTCAGCTGATTGAGTGGAGAAGTCTTCATTCCTTTTGGGGCTGAGGGCGAGAGAGAAACAGATTATAAGCCCTGGGGTAAGTCAGTGCCGTACTTTCTCTGTATTCCTGTGCCAAACAATTTCTGATAACCCTTCAGCTGTTGTTCATCACTGTAGTTCTAGAATAAACACACGCGCACACACACACACACACACACACACACACACACTCACACTCACACACACTCACACACACTCACACACTTAGATGGTATGGTGAAGAAACAGTAGACTTTTTTGGGTAAAGAACAAAATTGATGTTTTGTGTTTAACCTTTGCCTTAAAGGCAGAAATGCTTAAGGAGGTAACGATGCTACAAGATATATTTATATCCCACTGAGTTCGTCCTTTCCTTTGCCCACTTGAGGGAGAGTCATGTCCTTTTCAGATATTGGTGAGCTCCTTTCCATATGGATGATCATGTGCTGATTTTGTTTAGCTCTTTAAAAGACTCTCATTCTCGAAAACATGCTTCAATTTTACAGTTTTCAAGATTAATACATTATGATGTTGGTGCATAAAATAAGCAGAAATGGTGCACACCATGTTCCCCACTTAAATCAAATGGAAAATAATTTGACTAAGTTATTCCTTCAATCAGCAGGTGAATGATGCAGTGATCCTCATGTGCAAATGGCAGCCTCGATACTGACGAGTAAATGCTGATAATAGTTAAAATTCCCAAGGTTTCGAATGAAGGAGCGGAATAGAGTTTTTAAAGCTATTATTAATTTTTAAAATATGACATATGGTTTAACTACCATAAATACGCATGTTTTCACTTTGTCTTCTCAGCCTCCAGACTGTATTCCAAAGCACCACCCCAAGGTTTCAATATCCTGATATTTTATAAATTGTTTGCAAAATTTGACATGATATTCCCTATTCTATTTATCATTCATAGTCCCTGAGCACAGAATTGTGTCTCATGAGTAAAGCTTTGTGTCTCAGTGTGCATTAAGAGGAAGAAGGACAATATTCTTTGTATCAAGATTTTTATTTTGATCAGGAATGCGCAGGAGAATTCTTAAAGGAGGAGTTGCTCTCAGCTAGCAACCTGTTTGATTTACCCCTGCCCTCAGCGCCAGCTCTGCTTTCATGAGCACGTTCAGAAGGATTGAATTCAAAGGGCATTTGCTCCATGCTTCCTATGTGACAGTCACTTAACCAGCTAGTTGGGAAGGTTCCGAGATGAGTCAGTTACTGCCTGCGCGGACCTCTATTTAGGGATGAACAGGCTGGGAGATAGATAGATGCTCAAATGACTCTTACGGGCTGAGCTCCAACAGTGTCACGAGAATCTTTTTTATATCTGCTGTGACAGGAAATAAAAGACCAGAGGGCATGGTTATCCCAAAGTCTCTGTAAGAATAAAACAGCAAAAAATGAGATCTACTAATTTTTTAGTTTGAATCTGTCAAATAGACTTCTTCTTCTTCTTCTTCTTCTTCTTCTTCTTCTTCTTCTTCTTCTTCTTCTTCTTCTTCTTCTTCTTCTTCTTCTTCTTCTTCCTTCTTCTTCTTCTTCTTCTTCTTCTTCTTCTTCTTCTTCTTCTTCTTCTTCTTCTTCTTCTTCTTCTTCTTCTTCTTCTTCTTCTTCCCCTTCCCCTTCCCCTTCCCCTTCCCCTTCCCCTTCCCCTTCCCCTTCCCCTTCCCCTTCCCCTTCCCCTTCCCCTTCCCCTCCCCCTCCCCCTCCCCCTCCCCCTCCCCCTCCCCCTCCCCCTCCTCCTCCTCCTCCTCCTCCTCCTCCTCCTTCTCCTACTCCTCCTTCTTCTTCTTCTTCTTCATCTTCTTCTTTTTTTCTGTGAGAAAGCCTGTTCTTATCCCTGAGTTTGAGAGACTCAGGGGTATTCTTGACTTCAGTATTGTGTTCTGATTCCCAGCCTGAGCTTGGGACCCAGGGAACTTGCTCTTCTTGTGTGAAATGTAAATGTTGAGATGTGAGGGCAGTTGATAGCTTTACTCTGTTTCTGATGATGATGGTGCTTACTAGAACCATGTGCTGGAGTCGTTTCTAGCATCATCTACCCATCTCCAAGTGGATGGGTTGTACCCAATACCAGCTTGACTTGTCGCTGTGATTCTCAGTCCTTTGTGGTTCCCAAATGAACAAATAACACACTTTTATCTTTTGCTTTGGCTGTGTGATTAGATCACAAACTTTGTAGAGCTAGCTTGTTATTCCAAAGATTCTTTTGGTCTGATGGATACAGATCAGATTTGAGGGGTCCGGAAAAAAGTTTAAGGGACTATGAGTCCTAGACTCATACTAGGAGATTCATATTTAAAAAAAAAAAAGCAAATAAGAGATTGTTTAATGTGCCTGTGTGGATATTACATGTAGTTAGGCATGAGAAGCAAAGAGTGAGGCCCCTTGGAGATCCCTTAAAGGCCCCTGTGTTCTGACAGCCTTTTACTATGATTCTCAACGGGCGACTCCTCTAAGCTAGAAAGCATGGCTTAGTAAGCAAAACTGCCCTAGGAAGAATGAGCTGGAGGACTTTGTGCTCCATAAAAATTATGCAAGCTTTTTTATAAGCCACCACTTTGTCAGGTTCCTTTTATCTATCAGTGAACAAATATCTCTTGGGTAGCTTGTATGTACAGCAGCTACTGCCCAAGGATGACTAGATACAGCCATGAGAAAACCTTTCCTCTGCTAATAAGAAGTGGTACTCAGTACGGTTGAATGTATGTCAGCTTTAGAGCAGAAAATCCCCAGCTGACAGCCAGTCCAGTCTCCAACATGGGAGTGAGGTTACTTTGAACTCTCTGGCCCTGGCCCCATTTTCTGATGATGGCAGCCACCTGGGTGATTCTCCTCTAGGTCAACATAAGCACCACCCACCCAAAATTCAATGTTGTAAGAAATAATACTTGCTGACTTTGGGAATAGTTTATTATATATTAACACACAACTGGAAACAAAGGCTAAAGAACTTTTAAACATTATTTTTCTAAAAAAATATCTGAAATGTCCAATCATCACTTGGTGTGTACTTAAGTCTGTAAACATATGTATAGCCAGTGTAATTACTATCGAATTGGGAGGCAAAGTGCATGTATTCTCAGGCCTCACAAATGGTAGTAAATGCTCCTTCTGGGCTGGAGGGATGTGGTAGCCCTAGAACTTTCCTCCAAGCACATGGGCAGTTGGTTACATTTGCAGAAATCTCATTACCCTGCATTGCCCAGCTCAGTTTCTAGTCATCACGCGTATAAACATTGCTTACTTTTATGACTCTTTGTGTTATTATTGTGAATGAATATGAGAGCTTGCGAGTTCCCTCAAAGTCAAAGGAGTCTATTGGAAAACCCAACAGATCTCTACTAAAAACAACTACCGTGGAAGGAGAAAGGTCAAGCCAAGTATGACAGTTACCTACAGGCCTGGTCTGTTATTTCCCTTGGGTGGTTTTAGGTAAGCTGCTTGTGTATAAGTCTGCGAGAAAGACTTGTGTATGACTGAAAGAAAAGTCGCCAGAAAGACAGTGTTCGCTTTTTTTTTTTTATAAGAAAAAAAATCAGATCAACATAAAAACTTAAACCCTAGACAACTAGAATGATCTTGAATTTTAGAGACATCTTGAAACTGCCATTGAAGGGATTTCAAGACGCCGTTGTTTGGATCTTGCCAAGAGGTTAGTGCAAGTGTCATTTCCTTTGAAAACATTCTTTTGAACTCAAAGATAATTTAATCACTAAACGGCAATTTGGTCCAATAAGAAGAAGTAAGGCGGTATCAGCATGAATTTCAAAAACCTGCTAAGAGCTATAAATATAGCCTGCAATATTTTGCAATATCTGAAGTGTTTGGCCTAATGTTGAACATGCTCCATTGTTGAAGCCAGCTGTGTTCTTTCACTCTTTCATTTCTATAAAGCTAGGATAAAGGCTGTCAAAGCAAGCGCGGCGGCAGCAGCAGACTTTCAGGCTGAAAAGTTCTGTGTACATAGTACATAGCAATCTCAAGATGGAACTTTGAATGTTTCAAACCAGAACAAAATCCTCATCTAATTATAAGTGAACTATATTAAGCACAAAAGGCAATTTCGAATTATACTGAAGAAAGTTACATTTTACTCTCTGCTTTCAAAATGCATTTATCGCAATTTCACAAACTAATTGCAAATTCATTTTGCTTAATTTTCTTAGGTTATTTCTTTTATTGCTTTCAAGTGCTCTGCATATTTCTGAAACATCAGAAATCATAAGAGATTTTGGGGGCTTTTTTTTTGTTTTGCCGTTATTTTGTATTTAGAATTATGGAATAGGAAAAGAAATTTTCCATTTCTTATTTCTGGATTAATATGGTGACCACCAAACTGTTTCCATTTTTTATAGACATACTCAAAATAAAGAGAGGAAAAACTTACCAGTGATGAACACATTCAGAAAATGGGGTCTGGAGAAAGATATTAGGCTTTCTTTCAGAGGTAAGTGCACACAAAGCCATGTGTATCTGTCTTCCGTATCCACTCATATGGTTGCAGATGTTTATACAGCTTGCATGGGTTGTGAGGTAAAGGAGGCTGTCCATGTTTCATCTACGTTAACTGTGGCAAGTGGTATATGGAAGGCTAAACTATTTGCTCTGTTTACTGTAATTCTAGTCCGTTTCCCTCGATTTCATGCTTTGCTTGGGATGAAGCAATCTAAACTAGATTTTCCACATTCTATAGTTAAATGGAAGTTATTACATGAAAAACAAAACTTTGTAGTGGTTTATATTTATTGTCTAATCTTCTCTGGCCTTGCTAGCAAGGTTCATAGAGAGTTGCAAGTATGGTTTGGGTTCTGCAGATTCACAAGGCACCTTGGGGTAGGGTAAGTTTCCAGTTCGTAAGTGTCCTAACTCAATGGGAAGTGTCAAGCCCTAAAGAAGAGTCTGCACTTTAGTCATGTGTGTGTGTGTGTGTGTGTGTGTGTGTGTGTACACATGTGAGGAATGGAAGAAGAAGAAACAGAAGAAGGGAAATAAATTCAGTATCTTTTTCCTGTGTTGTGGTGGGTTAAATAGCTACTGTAACTGAATCTTGTAGACCACATGTTTATTATGATTAGTGTGTATTTCTCTGATTGAGTAAATTGTTTATGTGCTTGTTAATTAATTAATTCATTCATTAATAAGATGTATGTGTATTTTACTGTGCAGTTGTGGATTTAGTGGGTTTTGTTTGGGAGGAATAGCTTGTAACCATACACTTCATTTATATAACTCCTTTAATGCTGTCATGAGAAAAGGACCTAAAATACTTTGAAGTTCCCCTGAATAGATTTAGGAGCTGTAGGTATCTTTCCCAATGGCCTGAAATATGGTTTTGCTTTAAATTACAATACAGTCATTCTTAACAGGTAGCTATGGGAAGTGAACAGTGTCATCTTCTTGACTGGAGCTGGGATTATCCCAAGGATTCTGAAACCAAAAGCAATCATTAGAACCAAGGAGATAGGCAGATCTAATTGGTAATGGTGTTGGCACTATCTCCACAATTTTGCTTGGTTCACCTCCTTATAACCCATCGATTCTGCACATAACCTGAAAAGTTTTCTTTTAAACTTTTAAATAAGATGACCTGTTTCTTCCATCCACTTAGCTGCTAGCTCCAAGTTTGTGACTCTGCTTTTAATTAGCAACTGTTCTCTGGTTCTTGATGAAAGCATGACTTTCTATTGTCCAAGTCATGTTGACTGCTCAGCTCAAAAATAGCATCACAGAGAATGGCTTGAAGGAGACTCACAGGACATTTAGGCAAGACAGTTGCCATCAGGATCCTCACAAGTGTCAGCAGAGGTCCTAAGAAGTAAGTGTAGCCCAGAAAGCAGCAGTCTAGGCAGGCAGCCTTGAAGTAGCAAGGGGCTCCAGTTCTTGGAAGCTGGAGGAGTCATTGATTTTAAAACCATTGATCCAAGACTCAATGAAGTGATTGCATTTCTTCCCTGGCATTCCTGGAAAACTCTTAAATTTGCATGACACAAGTCTTTGCAATTGTGCCCTGCCACAAAGGCAGGAAGAATGTGGATAGCTTGTAACCATGGGCTCAGAAAGTGTCTGTTGTCCATGGTCTAATTCCTGTTCCTCTGGCAGTAAAAGACACATAGACAAAAGTTTTGTTTCCTTATGTTTACCCGGCTCCCAAGTGTGATGTTTCATGAATCTTTAAAATATAATTTTGCTTTAAAACACATGGACAGAGAAAAAAAAAAGAGACTCTCCCAACACCCCCGTCCAGCTTCTGCAGATGTAGAAGATAAAGATAACACATTTACAGATACGTGTGATCTTCTAGAGGTCACTCAAAGAATAGAGGCACCGGGGTCAGTACTAGGAAGAAACACATCAATGTGCCAAGTCTGGCTCTGACAGAGGACCTCACTCCTTCTCTGCATGGCCCTGCTTCTCAGCCCTGCTGTGAATTTCAAGAAAAGGCAGGAGGGAGGCATCTGTTTCCAAACAGGGCAGTAGAGATGGTCATGAAGTAACATCAGATGATGCTCTGTCCTGGTGAAAACCAATGGTCATCTACTGTCTGCACACCTGAGAGCTGACTCTAGACTTTTGGCATGTCCACTGTTCATATGAGTTTCCTGCTTAGACTTTGAGCCATAGCCAGTTTAGACAAGAAAAATAAAAGACAACAAAGAAAGAAAGAAAGAAAAGAAAAAAAAATAGTCCTTCACTTTGACCATAATCCCGGATCACTTTGAGTCCAAATTTTTCCTAGCAGTATCACTTGACTAAAGTGTTTACTACAAGATTTCATTTAAACTAGGCTCCTAGTTACTTGAAATAAACAACACAGAGGGAGAGAGTCAGGGACACAGGCATGCTCACATGCAGGAACATGTATACATGCACAGCACACACACACATATACACACCACATACCCAGACAGACAGACAGACAGACAGACACACACACACACACACACACACACAGTGAGAGAGAGAGAGAGAGAGAGAGAGAGAGAGAGAGAGAGAGAGAGAGAGAGAATATTTTTTTTTTGCTGAGACATTCTGCAACTCATTTTGATTTTCAAAATAGCTTCCATTTATGAATTCTGAATTTCTGAGAAAAAAGATAGCAAAGTAGATGATTGCCATTTAGGCTTTCCCAGCAGCTCATGGTACTGGAAAAATCATGGAAGAACAGCCACAAGACAAGATTGGTTGACTTGGGGTTTTCTTCTCTCTGTGATGATTGCCACAATGGGGCTATTTTATATAAATGTATATCATCTGAATTAAATCCCAGTAAAAAACGGATGGGAAAATTTCCCCTTAGTTTCTTGCTGAAAGTATTCTACCACAGAGCAGCATAACATCCTAATTTTGTCTTCCATGAGACAGTATTAGAGTATACACACTGAATTCTGTGATAGGCACATCAATCGTACCATGATAGATAGATTGAGCCTAGCCTTTGAATAGTTTATAGGCAATCAATAAAGATATGACATACACAACCATGTGTACATGGCTTGCTGTACCATGTGCACTGGGAAATAAAGAAGTAATGAAATGAGAATGATCGGGGAAGCCTAAACACATCACTGAACCACTGAAGAATGTTTCTCAAGACTGGCTTTTATGGGTAGTCCTGAGACACATTTAAAACAAAGTTTAAGGCGTAGAAATGAGGAAGTGGGTCTCAATTACAGTTATACGAACAAAATTGGCTATGGCCAAGGGCCGTTCAGGAAACAGACACTGACCCAAGTGTTGAATTTATTATAATGTTAACAACAGCTTACCTGTAGCATGACTATGGTTTTCACATCTTTTAATCTGTATATCATCACATTTGATCTTTATAACAGTCCTGTAAAGTAGGGCTACAATTATTTAGAATGACATTAAAAAGTGTCCTCTTGTTTTGTGGGCAGCAGAGAGGCATGGGAAGTATTTATTCAGTCAGGCAATGAGGACTCTCAGTTTGACATAATGACGTATATGAAAAGAAAGGAATACTTGGAGAGAAGTGGAAAGTTCTGGTACTGGGAAGACCACTTCTGAAGCTCTCTGGTGAGATGGGAGAGGGTAGGAGGAAGGAAATCTCAGGAAGGTGGAGCCGCATATCAATGGGGACTGGCCGGTTGGTTTCAGGAAGACTGGCACAGCTTAGTTTATGAACTTCTGTGTTTCCACTCTCCCACAGCCAGAGTTAGTTGCTTTTCGTTTGAATTCTCAGAAGATTCCATTGACTTTATTTAGCACTTCTCTCTGTAGTTGTATTGTTATTTACATATCTGATGCAGTCATTAGGTTGCAAGCTTCTAGTAGATCAACTTGATTCTGCTCATCTCTGTCTTCCCTTGAGGGAAGCATCCAGCTCGGTCACTTGCACAGAACTAATGTTTAATAAACACTTGCAGTATTTAACTGAAGTTTGGCAGTGAAAGACAAAATGAGAGCGTCACACAGCAGGGTTGCAGCAGAGGGTTGGTTTCTTTATTTTAAGAAACAAGTAAGACATAGTAGAAAGAATATGTAAGTTGGAATCAAACATGGTTTAAATTCTGGCACTACCCACTTATTTTCTATATGACCTTAGCCACGTACTTATGTGTTTAAGCATAATTTTCCCAGGAATAAAATGCCAGTAATACGAAAAACAAAACAAAAACAAAAAAACAAAAACACAAAACTACTTATTAAGGTTTCTGCGAAGACTGAATGAAATGTTATGTGAAAATTGTTTAATATCCATGTACAGAAGATCTTCAACAAGGTTAGTCCTAAGGTGACATATCCAGGACTGCCACAGACGCTGACTTGAAGATGTTCCTAGACAAAAGAGAAGGTTAAAGCATGGGGAGTATAAGAGGAAAGAGAGATCATGCAGTGTGCTTCCACATGAAGTGGGCACAGGACATGCCTTTGAAAGGAAAGACAAGTGTTATTTCCCTTTAAATGGACAAAATGGATTAAAAGAAACAAAAGAAACACCAGTCTCAGAGACGTTGAGAGAAAGATCACCTTCGCAGTACTTGGTATGGATAATAAGCTAGAGAATAATCAACACAGAGGGAGAACAATCTGGAAAGTGGGTGAAGTCACAAAGAAGATCTGTACTGGTCCAGTGAGAGAGAGACATCTAAAAGTGAGTCTAATATATTCCAAGAAAATTCTACATGCCAGTAGTGGGCAAAGCACTAGGTTAGTAAGGATAGATTGTCAAACAGAGGTGGGGAAACAAGGGCTGAAAGCTAGTGATGTATATACATATGCAATATATATATATATATATATATATATATATGAAATAAAAAGATTTATTATAAATGTAATTTCCAACCTAAGAAGGATGTATTTATCAAGGAAGCAGATTTAATAAGGATTTATTTATCAAGGAAGGAAGATTTATCAAGGAAGCAGAATGGCTTACATTATATAGTAAGTATAATATAATATTAAATAAACTTGCTTTGTAGGCAGAATGGCTTTAGAAATCTAGATTAACTGAAATTCAGGTGTGGGAAGTTGCTAGCAGTGGTTTTATCAGCATCAATTTGGCACCTGACTTTTGAAGTTTGAACCCCAGATCCACGTTCTGTAGCCCTGAGCAAGTTTCTTGATCTATGTAAAATTACTCTTGCTATTGATGACATACAGATAATAACAATGATTATAATATTCTTATAGTTAAATGAGGTCACCTTTGAAGCAAGTGTAGACTAGTGCCCAAAGCATGGTAGCTGTTTTCATAGATTTTGTCTCAGGTCCCAATTTATTTTTTTAAGATGTATTTTTTTTTTATTGTGTATGTATGTGTATGCACATGTGCACATACATGCACACATGTGAGTGTAGTGCCAAAGGAGGCCAGAAGAGGGTGTTAGATCCTTTGGAGCTGGAATTTCAGGCAGTTGTGAACCATATTGCAATGGCTGCTGGGAACCAAAGTAGGGTCTTCTGCAAGATCAGCAAGTGCTCTTAATGGCTGAGCCAACTCTCTCTAGCCCCAGCTCCCCTGAGGCTTGTCCACAGTTCTGTTTGCTATATGTTATCTTCTTGACTCAGTGCTTTCCTGAAGAGTTACTGTGAGTGACGAGTGACTATGATCTCTTTGGGTTAAAAGTCGAGTTAGAGAGAAGACTGAAGGAGCTGAAGGGGTTTGGGGCCCCATGGAGAGAGCAACAATACCAACTAACCAGAGCTCCCAGGGTCTAAACCACCAGCCTGGTAGCACATAGGGAGGGACCCATGGCTCCAGCTGCTTATGTAGGGGAGGAAGGCCTTGTGGGGCATAGGTGGGAGAGGAGGTCCTTGGTCCAGTGAAGGCTGGATGCCCCAGTGTGGGGGAATTTGAGGGCAGGGAGGTGGGAGTGGGTAGGGTCACATTCTCATAGAAGCAGGAGAAGGGGGATGAGATAGGGGGTTTCTGCGTGTGTGGGGGGAATGAGGAAAGGGGATAACATCTTAAATGTAAATAAAATATCCAATAAAAATTAATTTCAAAAAGTCATACTAAATATGTGTTTCTTCTGAATCTACATATTTAACTGTGGATGTGCCATATGTTATTTTCATTGTTTGAACTTATTGAACTTATACAGTATAGTCACAATGTGGACAATCTTGATTGTAATGTTTGTAATGAACAACCTTTGCATATCATTTAGGAAGCCAATTCCATTTATTACGTCTATGCATACTTTAGACATTTTATTTTGAAGATCAATTCTATTTTTTTCTGGATCAGAATTCT
The DNA here is from genome assembly GCF_011762505.2 of Arvicanthis niloticus. Classification (NCBI taxonomy): domain Eukaryota; kingdom Metazoa; phylum Chordata; class Mammalia; order Rodentia; family Muridae; genus Arvicanthis; species Arvicanthis niloticus. The sequence goes on from NC_047668.1 coordinate 17,609,303, forward strand.
GTTACATAGATAAAAGTCATAGATGTACCCTGTGGTAAAGAAACCGAGGGACAAGAAGGGTCAGCTGAGCATGAGCCTGTCTAGGAGTTACTCGTGGTCTGATGGCAAGGCTTCTTGCTGAAGTTTACAGTAAGGCACCACCATCCTTTTTAGAGCCCAGAAGTCATTCTTCCATTCCTCATCTTTCTGCTTTGAGTTTTTGTGGAGTTGAAAGTGAATTAGCAATCAGACCAAGTATGGCCACTTGGACCTCAGAAAACAAATCAATTGTTTGTGTTTCTCTCACTCTGAGATTTCCTGAGGGTTGTTATATACTAGCTTGGCAGACCAAGCAACCATGGGACATCTCATTTCTGAATCAGCCAGCCAGCTGGGTGTTGAGAATATTTCCATGGCTTCCAATCCGTCAATGCTTGAAAACATTTACTACAGAAAGGATCGCTGGCTCAGGGAAGACATTTGTCTAATTCAGCAATGGCACTTTGCACCGCATTTCCAGATTAGGCCTCTCCTTGAAAATGATCTATTACAGGAGCAGTTTATAAAATTAAACACTTGTCATTATGCAATGCAAAATCCATGAAGCAACCAAATGTCAGGAATCTACATATTTAAGAGATGGGAGTTTTAGCATTTCTTCCCTGGCATGGATTCTGAGCAGTAAAAGGCCAGAGAAAAACATAGCAAATCACAAAGCTGTTTCGGAATGGACCAAATCGTTCCATTTTTGGAGTACATGCAGTTCTAAGAGCTAATTTTCATAGTGAAAAATCGCTTATCTGCCCAATAATCTTTTACCAGATCTCTATGGCCAGGCACAAGGCCAAGTGCTGAGGTAACACTGGTGAAGTATGGCCCTGGCTCTTACAGCTAATATCCTAGTTAGGGATGATGTGAAAAGCCAGGTAGTGCATTAACAGTGGACAAGAAGAGTGGTCCTTTTGATATACAAAATTCCCTCCATGGCCAGGGGCATTTCCCCCCATTTCTGTGTGTATGTGATCTGTCTTTTCGAAGTTCAGTTGCTGCTTTTGAATTTGAAGGGCAAGCATGAATTAACAATGAGCACGGATAGAACCTAGACTACCACTTTAGATACATAGTATAGAAGCTGCACCATGAAAAATAAGCAAGCTGGATGCTAGGAACTTTCCTTAGATGAAATACATGACAGTGTCTTGATCAAATAAGGCCATACATTTGAGATCTCTTAGTCATGTTCTTTCTCATTGCTTCCAAATTTGGAGGCCAGAAATACTCCCAGTGAAATTTGGTCCATGTTAGATACAGGAGGATTAGGCAACTCAAGTTATTATTTAGTAGGCTAAATATCCCTCTACTTTATTAAGTGTGGACAAAAGATCTTGTTAGAGGCATCAGTTACTTATATATCTAATGATGTTTTCATTGAGATCACCATGTACTGCCTATGATTCATCTTGTCTCTAACAATGTAAGACATGTGAATGCACCAGGTTCTGCCTCCACAGAACTCCACTGAGAGCTTTTGTGTCACTCTCGGCAGCTCACCTCAAAGTGGTATCTGTGTCGTGACATTTAGACCCTGTTACTTTGTCATAGTCACTGGCTTTTTATGTGGGTGTAGGAACCTGAACTCAGATCCCCATGCTTTTATAGAAAGCAGTTTATCAGCAGAGTTTTGTCTGTAGTCTCTCTATGTGCATTTTGAGACATCAGTAAGGCTTAGTTTTTTTTTTTTTTTTTAGAAAGTATGAATGAGAATTCAGAGGGCAAGAAATGCTGTGGGCAAAATATTCCTTTACAAGAAATGCCAGAAAGAGGGGGTTGCCTGAAACGTGGAGCATGCTCAGAGAGCAAGTGGAAGAGCTCAGATGGAGTTGGAGTTGGGGCAATCCTGGTATAAGGCAATAAGGACTTAAACATAAATTTCACCGGCTGAATATGTAAAAAAAAGACCGAGAGAGGGTTATATATGTATAAGTCTAATGAGTCCAAGTAGCTCAGCATCATTGAAATTTCAGACTCCTGGTGCTTCTGAGAGACATTGACAGATTTGGCAAGGGTGCCATTCAGAGGTGAGAACCATGACACTTGGTTTGCTATCTTAATGTAGATGGTTACAACCAACAATCATTTTGCTGAGAAGATGAGTGTGGCACGGACCTGGAAAATGGTAAGAAAAACACAGTGGGCATGGATGATTCGGCTTTGTTTTTGAAGAAGGGGTATCATACGAACCACTCATGCCAACATTGCTGTCAAAATCACCACCATCGTGAAGCCTGTATAATTCCAAGGAGGGGTGGGTGAAAGTATTCATAAAGTTAAATATATCAAATTCAAATTCAGATGAAGTTCATATTAAAAAACAAAACCTGAGGGGTGGAAGACAACGGGGCATTCGACAAATAGAAATAAAAAAGTAGAAAGAAAGTCAGTATGGAGCTATGGTGAAGCGATGGACTCCAGAAGGGTGAGGGGAGTTACCGGAGTGAAGTTCCTTACAGGCTAAGTGGTGAATGACTGGAGACACGGATTGCCAAAATGCTGTTTAGAGAAAGACACAGCCGAGGTTGGATCTTAGAGATCTCCGAGTGTCAGAGCCTTCAGAAGTCAGGCTCAGAAGCACTACCCAGCCCTGGCACACAGTTCCTGGGCTCTGGTAGAAAGGCTGGCTCTAATTTGCACATTTAGACAATAGCATAAGGGCTTGGTGAATTCATCACATTGGGGTAAAACAAGAAAAAAGAAATTTACTGGTAGGAGAAATGTCGAAAGGATTGTGTGAAGTACTAATATTCTTACAAGATGAGACGTGTGTATAGGTAAAGAGAAGCAATACAGGGAAAGGATCAGTGGATCTAAGGTTCTAGAAGGTCCAAAGAGGAAAGGGGAGTGTGTAGGCTAAGAGACAGGAGGAGGTGATCCACAGACACACTGAAAGGCTATTTTCTTTTCCTTTATCCACCCACTAACCGGTGCCTAATATAGCACTTTTAAGAATACTGTTTGTGTAACTGCAACATGCTAATTTATTAATTGAGGAGAAGAATAGTGTTTTGGAGACTCGGGCAGCGATAAGGGGAGGAACACAGAGGCAGACCTAGGGTCTAACTAGTGATACAAACCCTGTGTGCTGAGGAGAAAGAAAATTCAGAAGCTTCACTTTTGGATGCTGCAAAGAAAATGGCTGCTGTTTTAGTCAATTTTAAAGATAATGATTTTTTTTTTTTCAAAAAGCCGCCTGACTCCTTTATACCTTCTACTCAAATTGAAGTAATAGGCCAGACATTCAGATCAAACTGTCCCTCCAGGAGGAAGACACTTGCCAAGGAAACCTTGGCCAGATGGGAACTGGAGAAAGAGGCTCAGAACTGAGAGCATTTTGCTTGCCCAGTCAGTTTGGATTTAAACCAGGTGCCCCCAGGCTAGAAGGCCGGAGTTTTGCCAGGGAAGAGCAAGGATGTAAACTGCTATTGTGTGAAAACAAGCTAGGTTGTGTGGTTGCGGGGAATATGGTCCAAGTATCATAAGCGCATCTGTTTGATAATGCTCTTGAGCAGCTATTCCATAATATGTGCGTCTTTGTTTCCTGGTTTCCCGAGGCGTGAACACCGCCACGTCTTAACAAAAGCACTAGGTGGCAGCACAGGACATCTATTCAACTGTCTCTCGCCACAGGCTGCTGGAATTTTGACAGATACAAAACGGTACCTGTGGTTTTGTGTATAAAACTGCTATAACTGTTTGTACATTTAAAAACTGTAACAATAAATTAAACATAAGGGAAAGGGTTTGCTAATAAATACAGTGTTAGACTGCATTTTTGTATACCAGGTGACAAGCCTGGGCATTCAAACCTGATTTGCGTAGGGGATGGGCAGGATGGGAAACAGGTTGAAGGAACTGCAAAATGTACATGCTGGGTGGTTGGAGTTCCCTTCAGGGTTGTTGTTGATCTGTCCATATGTCTGTGTGCATTACACAGAGGTGGAAACTTAGGGACGTGAGGGGTACGGTCTGTCTGGACGTCTGGATGCAGTGATTCTGAGAAGAACGTACTCTGTGATTCCCAGATCATGTTTTGCAGAAGGTGAAAGTGTGAGCATATTATGTTTGTTTTACTTAAAGAGACGCACATCATACTCTTCACACTCTTACCTACTATTTAGAATATTTAGAAAGCGGGCTCCTTAAGCTTACGCACATCCTAGTCTATAAGGCGAGGCTCAATGCATGCGGCTATATTTGTCTTTAGGCTGGCTACACATTTTCTTGATCAGAACAAGTTGCTGCCTGAGACACTAAGCTTCACCCAGCAAGGGCAGACCATTTGATATGCTACCAAGTCAGAAAGCCCAAACAGTTCAAAAAGCCACGCGCAGCTGATCTTAGTTAACCACAGAAACTCTTCTGCACTATTCCTAACCGAGCAATTCAAAGTCAAAATCCTATTATAATGTCAATGGTCAAAGCAAAGTATATTCATTCTCCTAGTCAACGTCTGTTTTTTTCTATTATTTGCCAATCACATAATACCAAAAAATGAAAACGATAAAAACCCAAAACAAAATGAATACTCAATACCACACAACATCTCTTCTACTACAAAGACAGTAATGATAGTTCCAAGCCGTCAGGCTGGTGTCATACAGTCCACAGACATTTTCACTACTGAGTTCTCATGCTATGTTTTGGAATTTTTTCTACAGGCTAAGAGCTGAAGCTGACAAATAATTGGTAATGTGCTTTACGGTTATTATCAGCACACCAATGGGATATGAAATAGCCATTAGCTCCATGTTTTAAAGTCTTTCCTTGATGTGATGCAACTATAAATTTCTGAACAAGTGGGATGACTCTAAGTGTAATTGTTCTTGCCAGTAAGCCTGATAATGGACGTTCATTCCCTGGGACCTATATGATCAAAGACTTGCTCCTGTCTTCTGATTCCCACATGAATGGTGGTCAGACCACAGCTCCATAAATAAACAAATGCAGTAAAGAAAATGCTATATATTGTATTCTGTTCTTGGCTTGTATCTGACAACATCTAAGTCTCAAAAATCTAGGTTAAAAACATTGGAATTCAAGCACTGTGTGATTATTTAGTAAACAAAGTTTAGAAATCTAGCACTCCACTAACTTTGGAATAAGAAAGTGCTAAGAAAGAAAAAAATCTTCCTTGGTTTGTTTTTGCTTAATTGCTTGTTTACAAATAAGACAACTGGTCTTTTTTAACAACATTCTTTTTTTTTTTTCTAAATGTGGATTACAGTTTTCTTTTTTCTTGTGAAGGAAAGTATCTCGTTTACTGACTTTACATAAATAACTCTCAGGTCTTTTGTTTGCTCTCTTGCTTTTCCATGTTTTGCTTCATGCAGAATCCTCACCACCTTGCAGACATCTTACTCATTTGTTGAATGGATGACAGCATTCTTCCTTGTCTATTGGCTTCATTTGGTCTACTTTCTGCTCATTCCTGAGTTCTTTAAAATTTCAAATCACAACTTTCCTCAAACTACATTGCACAAAGTTGTCCCCAGTTTGCCCTCAAATGTCAGGAGCCTCCTCTGTCCATGTAAGCAAGTTTCCGAGCAGAGCAGCTCATCTGGAGGGGGTGTGTCTCATGACCTCATATCAGGTTGCTAAATCTGTGAGTTCTGTGTGACTGTGCCTTTTGCAGTGGCAGACTCTGGATCCAGCTTATCTATAGGTACTGGGGCACAGGCGGTGGAGCAGAGATGTATTATACTGGTCGTTCAAAGACATCAAAGAGGTTGTGTTGCCTTGTTTTCAGAGGGTTGCCTACTTTAGTAACATGGGTCTATCTCTTTTTTTAGCTGGTCACAAAGAGCCAGTTGTAGACAACCACTGTCCAAATTGGATCATAGTGCTACAAGAGAAAATGCTAGGTGTAGACTTTGCAGAGTCTAGAAGCTGAGAACACACAGCCTGGTTGTAACTCAGATGCAAAGACAATTCAACAAGGAGCTGGCTTCCTTTGACTTGTTGTTATCCAATGAGAATAATTTATACAGCCAGTGCTTTTGAAAACAAGTATTCAATAGAGACATTGATAATCTTCTCCTCCTAGAAGCTCACACCTGGCTTACATATGAGCAAAACAAGCCTGCAGCCATGAGAAGTACCTTCCCCCACCCCCGCTCCAATAAAGCATTCTCTCCAGGAAAGTCCTCAGAAATGGTTACTACCTGGGAGAGACATCAAAACAAGATATCAAAAGCAAAGAGCAATTCGTTAGGTTACTCAATTTTGAGCCAGTATGGTTCTACTACTACCTCACTAGATCATCACAGAGAGGAAAGAGGAAGGCAGACTGGGAAGGCTCATTATTAGAAGTAGGGAATTATAAAAGTGTTGTTTTTCAATTACTAGCTCAAGTTCTAGTCTATTAAAATTGGGAAATTTTTACTAAAAAGAGAAAAGAATCTAATCATGTTTTGAGAAAAATTTAAATATTAAATTTTCATTCCAATATTAGCATTATATACTCAGAGGAATGATTCAAATTTTAAGTCTTTACCTGAGCCTTAAGAATATAGAAATACTTCCACATTTTTTAAAGGGAAGTATGTGAACCTAAGAGATGAGAGAGCCAGGCCCAGGTCTGAGCTCCCTGCTGGAATGCCAAAGTCCACAGCCCACCTAGTAAAGGCAGTGAATAGGTTGTTTCTTTACAGCTTCCAAAAAGTTCTTCTTTAGTATCAAAGGCCACTGAAGTCTCAAATCACAAGAGGTAACAGAAGCACCTCTGAAGTGCCTTTGCAAATAAGCTCTCAGGGACACACACACACACACACACACACACACACACACACACAACACCTGCCCTCAGGAGAGGGAAGCAAGTCTCTCACAGAATCGGTGAGATCCAGCCTGACAGGGCCGATTAATTATACTGCAAGAAGACTGTGCTCACAGCTCACACTTCCTTCAGTGTCTGTTTTTATAAATGAAGGGAAAAAAATGTTGAGACAGGAAGTCAAAGGATCACAAGCCCAAAGAAAGCAGAATTAGATCGTTATTATTTTCAAAGTTTCTATGAGGCGATAGAAAGGAGAGGGAAAGGCCCCAAGTCCTGATTCCTGCCTTGATCTTTGTCCTAGCAGATAGGCCTGTGGTTGGAGGCACGGGGTCACCCAGTATGAATGGTCCATGGCACCAGTTGCTCTTACCTCCCAGGACAAGTCTTTCTTCACAGGTTGACTCACAGTGTGCCTGTCAAACAGTGAAACACACCATTTTGTGGGTCCTAGGTCTCTGCTAGTAACAGATATGGATTTTGAGTGCAGGTGGATCTTGCAGCCTGGTTCCTGTATGCCAGTCTCTTCCGGTCTTTGAGATACCTGTGTTGTATCATTCTGTGTTTGCACTACTCGACAATGTCTTTGCACATCTACAAAAGGTAGATAGTCCTTTGAATCCTACCATGAGGAACATATTTAAAGCACTATAATTGTTTTAATTAGCTCAGCCCTGACTCCCTCAATGGCCAAAGAGCCAGACATGTGTTTGACAACCGCTGAAGCTCTGTTTTAGGGAGAGAAAGGGAAATCAGAAGACTGAGTGAGTTTGTGGTATGAGGTGGGGATGCTGTTAGGAAAGAAGTGTGTGTGCAATGTCTCAGTATATGTACATGTGTGTGTGTGGATAGAAACCCTTCTATTTTATAACTTAGGAGAGTCAGCAGAAATAATACCATTGTAGAGATATAGGCCAGTTATTAATTTGGACTATTGGCATTCCCAAGTGCCTGCAGCTGGCCCAACGGAGAGCTGGAAAGATGTATCTTCAGTTAATTTGCTCTTTTGTCTAATTCTCTCTGACAACGCATATGTGGATAGAGGATTATGGGGTATATATTAGACACCACATGACTCTAGAAGGGGTTCAGGCTTTACAGATTGGGATTCTGGCTTTGAAATGTTCTCCTAGCCGCTTGACACCAGCTATTCATAAGAAGGAAAAGTAGGATGTGTTCAGTCTGTGTATTATCATTAGCACCGTCTTTCGCCTGCATAGTCAGCATGTCCTTCTTACTCCAGAAGCCGCGGCATGAGTCCCGTGTTGTTGTTCTCTAACCAAACACTTTATTCTCCAAAAAAGCTAAGACATAGCAACAAGATGCCCCATGTAAGCACATATTGCTGAGGCGCGGAAATATTGCCTTATTTAACTTTAAATTCGTTGTGAGCAGTTACATTTTTAGGCTTTGTCTTTCTGGCAGTCACATGACATTGAGCAATGCTTGAGGAAAAGTCAAAGTTAGTCATTTCTTCACACTAACATAAACCATCCTTCAAAGGTGTCAGCAAATATCCACGTGGTCTGCAGCCATTTCCCCTACTTTCCCGAGTTTTGATTGCCATTAGAATTGAAGAAATTTTAAAAGAATTTTTTATTTACTTAATCAAATGTGGGTTACTACATTTGATTCTCTTTCCTGGTATACTTTACAACTCTAGGCTTTCACACCAGACTATATACAGGATATAAAAAAAGAAAAATCTGGTCTTGTGGTCCACTTCTCTACTTTTTGAGAAGTAGACAAGCCATTTCCTGGGATGACTTTTGAAATATCTGGTTTTCAATTACACATACATTCAAAATTAATATCGCCAAAGGTTTCAGAAGAGAACCCAATAACAATACACACACATGTGTATATATATGTATATATATAACATAATATGCTAATATTATGTGAGGTAAGAGTTAGAAACAAAGTATACATTATGAGTGCTATAGCCATTCAACTGCATAAAATAATATACACCTGTACCTACTCATCCTTACCTGCCTGCCTTCTTCCTTCCTTCCTTCCTTCCTTCCTCCCTCCATCCTTCCCTTCTTTCCCCTCTCTTCTTTCTTCCCTGTCTTCCTTTCCTTTCTTTCCTCTTTTTCTGCTTCAGTCAGAGAGTTTGGAGAGGACTGAGAAGAGGGGCTGGGAAGAGATATGTGTGGTAGCTCATCTGGTCTCTGCCATAACGAGAACCACGAAGGCACTGCTAACATTTCTATTCTGAGTGCCATTTAGATAGCATCACGCTATCTAAACAATGGATCTCTATGAGCTAGCCCATGTGCATAGTCTGAGCACTGTGGCCATATTTTGCATATGTTATGGGTATGGCAGAAGTGTGGGCTTTCCACACCGTTGTTGGAATTCACATATAAGAAAGATCAAACAACACTGACTTCTGGGGCCTAAACCAGTTTTTACTCAAATCACAGAGCTTTCTTCTCTGGCTTTTGCATCTCGATTCTATTAAGATGAAATCCTAAAGCTCAGGGAAAATCATAGAATCTGAGTGGTCTATGCATATTAAGCAGACAACACACCAATGATGGCAAAATAGCTTGATTTTCTAAGAGAAGGAAGTGAATCTTAGAAACATACCTTTGTTGCCGTCCCTTGGTAATTTTAGATGCTATATATGCCTATGCCAACTTTTACCAGAGTCTGATGAGGGACAGAGACAGAAGTGATGGGTTGAGGGAAGAACTCTGGTTTTCTGCACCTCCATTGATCTCTGAATAGCCAGGGTGTTCTCCTGGTTTATGACAAGGACTGAGGCAAATGACAGAAAGAGCCTGAGTGTTATTTCTACATCCATAGTTCTAATTGCCATTGAAGAAAAGCAGGAGGATTGTGGTGGCTGTCACTGCACTGTTGAGAAATGCAAAGAAAGAAATAATCTGCCAAGAGTTATTTTGATGAGTTTCTTTTTTATAGATAAAATGGAAAACAACCAACCAACCAAAGAACCCTGGGACTTTATCTCATCCTCATCCTTATCTTCTTTCCAGTGTGCTTCATACTCCACTACTGTGTCCTCAGAAAGCTAAGGTTTTCATATATTTATATATTCAGGAACATGGGATCAAATTGAAGACCTCAGACACAGTCTCAGAGAGTCAGCTACTAACACCATAGAGAAGAACAGAATTTTATTCTTGGGGGCTAACAGTTGGCAAATTTCTCTGTGCCTAGGATGCATTCAGAAGAATTACAACAGGGCTTTCCCCCCTAGTTTGACAAGTGCTTTACTAGTTACAGATATACTTCTGTACCAAATAGAGCAGGCTACTTTAGATAAAGAATAATTGTCAACTGTTGATAGGCAACATAGAGCAAAGGGGAAATACCAGGTATCTCCTAAGCTCTCCAAGTAAGAATCACTTTATAATTCTGGATGACACAGCATATACAACATCCAAATGAACCGAACATATAACATGCAAATGGACTGAATATTAAAATGCATATGAACTGAGCATATGACATACAAATGGACTGAACATAGTATTGCTGAGCTTCTCAGAATCTAAAAACAAACTGCTTAGCCAACAGGTCTTGGTCACTTCTTAGGATGGTTTGAAATTGGTTATCATGAACAAAGGAAACACAGACACTTGTAAGATTGACAGAATTAGCTTGCACTGCACAGAGAAGATGCTACAAAGACAGAGTCTCACGCACAATTCTCAGTGATCCTATTATTTATTCAGGTACCTTATAAATTTATATTGTATATCTCAAAGCCTGAGGGTATATCCAGGTGGCACAGTGCATACGTAAGTCAGCATTGGTCAAGCATTATGACAAAAATTCACAAACTGGCCGGGTAGGTGAGGATTCTTATTTCTTTAAGAATTTCAAATTATGCCATCTAATCTTCTGAATTCAATTGATTGATAAAGTAGAAAGAGAACATGGAGAAGACACAACCACTGAAAACGGTCTCAACAGCAAGGTGATGTATATAGTTTCCTCTCAGGTTCAACCATGAAAAAAAGACCATATAAACCTAATTAACCACAGGGTTTGGGGGAATTCAACTGGCTGTGTACATAGACAGTGTGAATCCTTGCTGTCTACCACAGCCCCTACTGTCTTTCACAACTGCATTGGCAATGACTGTTTTTATCATAGGCCCATACATACATACATACATGCATACATATATATACATATGCACACACACATATATGTAAAATATTATATATGAGATACACACACACACACACACACACATATATATATATATATATATATATATATATATCATTTTTTTTTCAATTGTCATACCTAGCTCAGGGATTCCATCAGTCCTATACCATGCAATAATCAGGAAAAGAATTGCACACACAGGAGAGGGACTGTTAAAGAATTCTTGTGTCACCATCCCTCCACATACATTCTGGCACTGACTACTGCCACTGTGGGTCAATATTTCCCAAGGACGGTAGGAGATTCACCACAATCAGATCTTGTCAAGCGAGCATTCACTGCAGGCCCTTGCCCTGAGTCTGGACAGCGTTGTAAGTGAGCTGTAAATGTTCAAGGCATGCCATTCTCGATTGCCACAGCACCTCATGTTTTCCTGATAGCTCCTTGGTGAGAGTGTCTCCTCCCACTGGCATGGCATTTAGATTGTTTTAGTGGCTCCTATGATGGGTGTGAGGAGCACTGAAAGCTCTTTTGAATTGTAATCAGTCTGTCTGCAGACATAATGCTAGTAAAGACGCTTAAACAGCACTCTGTAAAGATGTTAAGAAAATATTTGTAGTGCTTCACACACACCTATAGACAAAAAACAGTTCTTGTTGCTGGGGAAGCAGCAACATTGCAGAGTCTTAATTAAAGCATCATCTGACCTGCTTTTTTTTTTTTTTTATGCTACAGTTGCAGAATCCTGCTGAAGAAAAGGATTAATTACAGATGAGCTGTGTGTCATGATAATTAACTATTGCTGCTTCTCTTATTCGCCACATTCTGGTATTTTTTTTTTCCTGCTTTAGTAGATTTGAGGAATGAGAATTTTTATCACATCCTCTGCCTAAAGTCCCTGATGGGTTTGTCACACATAAATTTGCACGGCATACACAAAATATTAGCCCTCAGCATTTTACTTTATACCCATGCACTTTCAAACATAGAGCTAAGTCAAGCATGCACTATGGCGGAAAAGTCCACGCGGGGAGATATCACAGCGACTATGAGTTGTACAGGAGGAAAACATTGAGCGTGGATCCTGAAGTGAGGGGTGAGGTTGGCGTGAACTGCTTTTTGGAATGAATAAATGTGCACTGACAGGGGCCAAATCAATAGAATCTAAACATTCTTGATGAGACACAATCACCTGACTGATCTGCGGCCTGAGATTTTCTGTTGAAGGCAAGACCAGCTCATCTCTTGCCAGGTTCACACCTTCACACTAGGTTGAATAGTTTTTCACAAGATGAAGAATTTCCAAAAACATTTAGGGAGAGTTAGGCTACAATCCTAGGAGATCTACAATTTCCTCTGCTTAACGGGATTCAATTAGCATTGTTCTTTGTTTTCCTAATGAACCAAAGGTGCTCCAGGAACACCTACCCCTGGTTGGTTTGTACTTGACTCAGTAAAAAGCCAAAAATTGATGGCCAGGGTGGTGAGTGGTGACTTTCTTTCACTTGGGGCTCCTCCTAAGTGCTTTGCATTTGGGGTTTTCAGGTGACAAAGACCATGCGGTACAGCTCCCCTGCAATTATTCCATTTCTGAGATTTCTGAAACCAGCTCTCTCACTCTGACTGCCCAGGCCTTTCTATGGCTGTGTAGGCCCATAATTCTGTCTTGAATTTTTATCTAGTCAAAATAGTTCAGTGGCTTTACTTAGTGACATCTAGATTAATATACATTCTCAAAATAGATGTCTAATTTGGCTTTTAACATATTTCTGAACAAGTATAAAAGAATTTAAAATATAGTATCTATTCTAATTTATTTGAGATAATCTATTTGTAATATAATTTTAAAAACCTCTATTTGTTTTATGACTGTGTGTCTACATGTATATATATGCATCACATGTGCCTGGTGTCCATGGAGTCCAGAAGAAGGTAACCCATATGCTAGAACTGAAGTTACAGGCAGTTGTGAGCTGCCATGTGAGAGCTGAATGATAGGTCTCTGCAAGAACAGCAAATACTATTTGCTGTCTCTCTAGCCTGTAATATAGTCTAAAAATTGTTCTAAGTATAGGGAGGATGGTTCAGTTGGTATAAAACATTATTACACAGGTATGAGAAACCTGAGCTCTGAGCCCAAGAATCTACATTATTAAAGACTTGGCCACAAGCATCTGTAATCCTGGGGCAGGGGCAGAGGTACATCTTTAGAACTCACTGCCCACTGACCTAGCCAGAATCGTGAGCTTCATGCTGAGTGAAGAGGCTGTCTTAGGTTGGATAGATGGCTCGGTGGTCAAGAGCCCATAGTACACTTTCAGAGGAACTGAGTTAATTCCTAGTACCCATGGTGGGTTGTTTACAACTGGCTAATTGCAGCTTCAGAGGGTCCAATGTTTTCCTTTTTTTCTTATATACACATACCCACACACATAAACATAACTTAAAATAATGAAATTCATCTTATTTAAAAAAAAAAACCACTCCCTTGTTTCAGGAAATAAAGTGAAGAGTGATTGAGAAAGGCATCCTGGTATCAACCTCTGACATCCCCCAGTGAACATATGAACAGTGCTCTCATGTGCACACAGGCACACACACACACACACACACACACACACACACACACATGAGTATAACCCCCTAAAATATTCCATCTTGTCTTTAAAAGTGACTTTAGCATGGACTTTAACATGCTAATGACATGTTAAATGACAGATATACTAATTCAAAGATAGCAATAATATCTCTTTGACTTGTTGACTATTAACTTTTGGAGCAAGAAGAGCTATAAAAAAAACTCACAGATATTTTTCTAAAAATTAAATCCTGTATTTTTCTAATGGCTGATTTTATTCTAAAGAAGCAGAAGAGGAGATATACTGAAGAGACATGTGGAAAGCAGGAACTCTGTCAATATCTAATTATTTGACCACTCATTAAGTCATTTGGTTATGTCTTCCGCAAATAACAATCTTAAGAATCTGCTCAATACTTCAGCAAAGTTCAAAACTGTGTCATATCTGATGATATAGTACATATTTACTAATACAACACTAAGTATTATTAATCATAACTTATGTTAAAACCAAAATCACAAAAGATAAGCTCTCTATAGTTCATCTCAAAAGCCACAGTTCTAATTTTTCTATAAAACTCGCTGGAAAGTTTGAATTTTGCACATATGTACAGGTGCATTTCTTTAGTTCAAATTTAGATTAACTAAACCTGTGTCACATATTTCCACTGATGTGTGCACCAGAGAAGAACATGGAATCAACCAATGGGAAATACATAAACACATATATATGAAATGTCCAGCCTAACTCCAGGGATGGACCCGACTGGGGGACATGAGAGAATAAAGAAAAGCTGGGATTGAGTGGACTGGGCCCTGTGATGCACAAACTACAGCATTGGGGAAGCTCGGTGAGTTGGTGTGTTTGTTCTCTGTTGTTAAACAGAGAGTTAAAGTTGTTGTATATAGCTGAACAAGGAGGACCTTTCATGGTGTGCAGCTGGGTCAAGGAGGCAGTTTGAGCTAAACTCTGTAGGATCAGTTTCTGTAGGAGGGAAGTCATCAGGCCATAAGCACCTGGGGGAGGAAGCTATGTTGGATATTTTCTGCACACACTATCAAGGTTCACACTTGGAGCATCGGGAAGGCTTTTCCACTCCCCTAAGCCTATCCTGGGGACGGCTTTGTCATTTCCCCATAGGTCTGAGTCTTTGTTCCAGACAAGTCTGACTCACATCAACAACACACACCCACTCATGCCTCCAAACTCTCAAAACTTCCTCCACTCCCACAAACTCATGTTTGCTTAAATAAAATGTAAAATGCTGAGTAATTTGAGAAAATTTAAGAATAAAAGTATGAACTGAAAAAAAAAAATGTCTGTTAAACCAAAAAAGGCCTTTAAATCTCAATAGAACAATAGTCCTTGTCTTAGTCAGGGTTCTTATTGCTGTGATAAAACACATGGTCCAAGAGCAGTTTGGGGAGAAAAAAAAGTTTATTTGACTTACATATCTTGAGTCACAGTTCACTGAGGAAAGACATAGCAGGGATGCAAACGACAGAACCTGGAGACCGGAGCTGGTGTAGAAGCCATGGAGGGGTGCTGCTTACTCTTGCTCTTTGTGGCTTGCTCAGACTGTTTTTTAATTAAATTATTTTTATTTATCTACATTCCAAATGTTCCCACTCCCAGAGTTCTTCACCCTCTCCTTCCTCCCACATTCCCTTTGCCTCTGAGAGGGTATTCCCCCTACCGACCCACCCACTCTCCTCACCCCCACATCCCCACATCACACACTCCCCCAGCATCCCCCTTACCTGGGTCATCAAGTATACACGATTAGGAGCATCCTTTTCCACTGAGGCCAGACAAGGCAGTTCTCTGCTACATAGTGCATTAACCCATGCATGCTCTTTGGTGGTAGCTTAGTCTCTGGGAGTTCCCAGGGCTTCCAGGGGTTGATACTGTTGTTCTTCCTATGGGGTTTTCATCCCTTTCAGCTTCTTCAATCCTTTCCCTAACTCTTCCATAGGGGTTCCTGACTTCAGTTCAATGGTTAGCTGTAAGTATCTGCATCTGTCTCAGTCCGTTGCTGGTAGAACCTCTCAGAGGACAACCATACTATATCCTGTCTACATGTAGAACATAGCATCAGTAATAGTGTCAGGGTTTGGTGCCTGTACGTGGGATGGATCCCAAGTTGGGCTGGTCACTGGATGGCCTTTCCTTCAGTCTCTGCTCCATTTTTGTCCCTGTAGTTCCTTTAGACAGAAACAATTCTGGGTCAAAAATTTTGATGATGGGTGGGTGGCCCCATCTCTCTACTGGGAGCCCTGTCTATCTGCTGGAGGTGGTCTCTTCAGGTTCCATCACCAAGCACCACCCACTATGGTTTGTACTCTCCCCTGTCAATCACTAATTAAGAAAATGCCCTGCAGCCTTGCTTATAGTATGCTTTTCTGGAGGCATCTTCTCAATCGAGGTTCAGTCCTCTCAAATGACTTTCCTGTGTCAGGTTGTCATAAAATAAACCAGCATAGTCTATTATGTCGACCTTACTTAGTATATTTGTTTTCAAGTTGTATTTATTACTTATTTGCTTGTGGTTAAGGTCACGTGCATCTGTGCCATGGCGAATGTACGGAATTCAGTGGACAACTTGAGGGAGTCAGTTACTTGCATGTGGTTCCAGCGACCAAGGCTGTCAGGCTTCAGGACAAGTGCCTTTACCCATTCAGCTATCTTGTTTGCTAGAATTTTACATTTTTGAATAGCACTTTTCTTACACATTTATTAGTTATTTTTTTCTCTCTCTCTCTCTCTCTATGTATTCCAATAGCAACTTCTATCTTGGTAGCAATTCATTTGTTTTAGGTGAGTAGTAATTCATGCTTCATATTTGTAGATATTGATATTATCCCTCATTTAACAGGGGAGGAAACTGTAACAGGTAGTTATTTGTCTGGACTGAGTCAGTCAGGTGAGAGGTGACACAAACTTCCCGATACCTATCTAGTTCAGGGTTCTTCCCAGTATGACGAGCTCTGCTCTTCTCATGTCAGGCCTCGTAGCTTTGAAATTCAGCTGTCTTTCATGGGTTAAAATGAAGGTTGTCTGCACTAGGATCTAGAGAAAGAGGTTATGCTTGAGGCTCATAGTTCTCTGAGGTTAATGTTAGAAGTGATGGATTAGGTAAGTAACAGAGACAAAGATAAACGTATAATTGTAGGACAAATAAAAGCTGTGACATGGCCATTACAAAAGTATCTTTAAGGTCTCTGGCAGGAGGAGTCATAGGAGAGCACTGCAGGTGCTACACTGGATAGACTCAGTATTGAATCTTCTTCCTAAGCATCTTTTAGATAATCTGTATCCAGACCATAAGTGTTGTTTTAGTTAAGGTTTCTATTACCATAATCAAGCACCATGACTGAAACCAACTTGGGGAAGAAAGGACTTATTTATTCCATTAATTTATTTGTTTATCACTTTACATCCTGATTGATGTTACCCCCTTGAACAGTCCCTCCTCCCACCCCCTTTCTCCTCTCAGAGGGTGGAGCTCTATTTGAGTATCTCCACACCCCACTCCCCCACCCTCCAGCCCCCCACCCTGGGCACTTTAAGTCTCTGCAGGGCCAGGCACATCCTCTCCCACTGAGGCCAGACAAGGCAGCCTGATTAAGGGAACAGGATCCACAGGCAGGCAAAAGCTTTAGAGTCAGCCCCCGCCGCAGTCCCCGCCACAGTTGTTGGGGACCCACATGAAGACTGAACTACACATCTGCTACACATGTGCAGGGGGCCTAGGTCCAGCCTGTGTATGTTCTTTCTCTTTCTTCTACACCCAAATCAAAAAAGGTTTATTTAATTTTACAGTTTGTAGACCATCATCCAGGGAAGTCAGGGCAGGAACTGAAGGCAGAAACCCAATTCGAAGGCAATAGGGGAGTGCTGCTTACTGGCTTGCTCCCCATGGCACGCTCAGCCTGCTTGCTTTCACACCTAGGTCCATGAGTCATGAGATAACATGGCCAACCATGACCTGGACCCTCCAACATCAATAGCTAATTAAGAAAGGTCCCAGAAACTTGCCTATAGGCTAATTTTATGGAAGCATTTTCTTACTTGTGATTCCCTCTTCTCAGCTATCTCTAGCTGTGTCATTTTGACAGAAACTAACTAGAACAAGAGTTCATCAGGGTTACTAAGATAGGTTTATTTCTGAAAGCTGCATGACTCCACTCATTGGCAACTCACTTGCTCATTCCAGAGTGGAGGTGTGGGTGGTGAGGCTCTGATGGGATTCTATAAACATTTTGAAGACAGTGCTGAGGGATTTATTTATTGGCTGAATATAAGGTAAGAGAAGAAAGCAAGAAGGTGAGTCTACGTTGCTTGCCACGGTGTTTGACTTAAGCAGTCTAAAAGAGAGAAGTGAGATTAGCTACGATAGAAGCTTGAGACAGAGCATGTATTTCCAGGGTTCTCGAGAAAGAAAGCAGGAATTTAGTCATCTTGGAACACTAAACGTGAGGTCTGTCAATCATGGAGCCTAATATGTCACATAGGTAATTTGATGTCTGAGTGGGGTTTTCTAGAAAGTGATCTATTTCAACTTATGATCTCACACATAAACATGTCTGAGTGAAATCCCCGATGAATGAGTGAAGAAAGAGAGAAGAAAGAAGCGGCCTCAGGCCTGAGTGCTAGAATCAGAGAGGATAATGGGCTGAGAGAATAAGAATCACAAGTAATGTATAAGAATAGCTATTAACTGTATCCCTGTCTAACTTTAAATGAATGGGACTCAAATTATGGTATTTATTTATTAAGTTCTGTGCAACTTAGGGGTCATCTGTGGGACCACCCCTTATCTAAAACTCTAAATGCTAGTCTAGCTATTGGCTCACCTGTGTTCCTCAAATATTTGCTGTTTGTCACTCTCTGGTTTACTTTTGCTCCAGCAGTCTGGCATCCTGGGGAGGCACATCACTCTGGCACTTGCTGCTAGTCCTTCATGATTCATCGAGGCCTCCTGCTCTGCCATCTTCTCCTCCTCTAAGCTCCTCCCTCTCCCCTCTCTTCTCTCCTTATGGTGCCTACCTCCGACTCCCAAGCTGGTCAATCAAACTCCACGTTTCTCTATTCCCCCCATATTTGGCTGTTACCAGTTTCATTTGACCAGCAGTTTTACATTGGGGAGCAAGGTTTACATAGCTTCACTTGGTGTACATGAGGATCTGCTCATCTGGGGCAACCAGATCTTGGGAGCCAGTATTTAGCATTTAAATACATGCAGCATCAGGCTATCTCCCTACAAGTAAGGCAGGAAGAAAACTAATTATGTCTAGTGTCAGAACAGGATGGTTAGTGTTCTTCACAAGGACCTTTGACTTGAACGTGAAGTCGAGAGAAGGTCGTAAAGCTTTGAAATTATCCATAGGCTAAAACTGGTGAGTGTTAGGTTTTGAAGATTAGAAAATGCAACTCAAACAAGCTTCAAAAATATTGGAAACATTGTGGCTTACAAATCTGCATTGTTCTCTGGTAAGGCAAGCTTCCATGGAGACACAAGTAGTTTCTGTTTGTGTATTTGCTTTTCTACAATATAGACTTCATTCTGGTGAGGTGGAGAAGGTACCTTAGAGAGTGGAGGAGCTGAATCTCTGCAGCAACAGTACGTGGGTTCATGTAGCCCAAATCTGTGACCATAGGATCAGAAAGAAGGGAGTGAAGCTAGAAAATCCCATCAAGATTTCTGAACCTCAGAACTAAGACTTTTATTTAGGAGAGATGGCAGAGGTTCTGCTTAGTCAACAAAATGATGGACTGGGTATTAGGTCTATCTTGCACCTTACTGACATAAATTGATATAGTTATGCTCTAACTGTATTTTGAGAGAAAAGTTTTATTTTAACAGGAAGGGAGATATGTAGGAGGAGCTAAGGTGGGAGGAGTAAGGAGAGGAGGAGGAGAAGGAGAGGAGGAGCTAGGTGATGAGAGAGAAAGAGAGAGGGGGGCCAGACATGGAGGCAGATGAACAAAGATAGTTGATAGATCTAGGTTGGGTATTAGGTTACACTTCTGATTGATATTGAGCATTACCAAATTTATAAAGCCTTTGGTTAACATTAAAAATTGTATAAAAGCAAAAAGGAGAAGGGGGTATGGGATAGGGGTTTTCTAGGGAGGGGAAATAGGGAAAGGGGATGGCATCTGAAATGTAAATAAAATATCCAATAAACTTAGAATTCAAAGGAAAAAAGATTTCTGAACCTCTTATTAATTGTGTCTTGTGGTCTACCGCGATGAGTTTGGATAAATGGCATCTTATGAGGGGGAGGAACTATTGCAAAAGCTAAATGATGTGATACAGAAGCTAATGTTTCCAGTAAATATATTTCTTTTTTTTCCATATGAATAAAGGCAATCCTGAGACTTGTGTACCTAGGAATTGCCAGGTAAGTCCCCCAGCCTCTCCCAAGACTTCCTGAATGAAATTATTTGGAGGTGGGGCTTAGAATCTGTAATCCAGCAAACTCTGCAAATCATTCCATTTCAGCAGGTGGCAGGAAGCATGGGGAGTGCGTCTTCAAGGCTATGAAAGCAATTCAAAAGGACAAGATGGGCTGTGGTGTTAGAAGTCTGGGCTCCACCAAATGGGGCTGAAGAGACAGAGACAGTGCTCCTGGTGACATGCAATCTACTGTAAGAAATACAGATTCTGTTTGAGCCCTCTCTTCCTGGTCATGGCCTTCCAAATTTAATATATTTTATTTTTAAAATCATTACATTACATTAAAATTTATGTATATTAGTGTTTTGCTGCCATACATGTCTGTGCACCACTTTTATGCCTGCCAGAATCCAGAATCCAGAATCCAGAATCCAGAATCCAGAATCCAGAATCCAGAATCCAGAATCCAGAATCCAGAATCCAGAGGAAGGTGTTGGATTCTCTGGAACTAGCGATACAGATAATCATAAGATGATTTAGCACATGCAGGCCACATGCCCAGGAAGTCACACAGTGTCTTAACCAACTCTGGACAAGAAAGAACTACTCTGAGATCCAGTGTGTCATTGGTATATGTTGTAGACCTTTGGTAGTAAGATAACAAAACAAGCTGCATCAGGTAATTTATAAACAGTAGAGTCATTTCTTACAGCTTGTGTAAGGGAGAAGTCAAACGTCAGGACACAAACATGTTCATTGTCTAGTGAGAGCCTGTGATGGAAGGGCAAAAGGAACCAACACACTACCCCATGCTTCTTTCATAAGGATACTTATTTTATTTATGACAGCACTGCTCCCATGTCACAATCACCTCCTAAAGATTCTATCTCTTAAAGGCGTCACCTTGGAGATTTGATGATGTGAGATACAGCCATTCAGACAATAGCAGCCTCCCTTAAAACACAGGTATAATGGCACAGAATGGTGTCCCAGCTTTCTCTGTTCTGACACACCATGGTATGACAACCAAATCTGGCGTTGTGAAGAGCCTTCTAAAGTTATTTATTATATTTTAGATATGAATAAAAAAGAAACAAAAAAGGAAGTATATAATTGTTTCTAGATATGAAGGAGGTTTATTGTAGATAAAAGGGAGACCATAGCCAGAGGCAGGGGCATCTGGGAGAGTCCAGTGAACATGACCCTGAGATGCACCATGTGTGAAGAACGAGGAGAGGAGGGGGAAGTGAGGAGAGCCTGGAGACCAGGAGTGTAAATGGTAGACAAAAGGGCCAGGTAATCAAAATGGCTGGATTATATAGGGAAGGGCAGCTGGGGGAAGAGCAGCCCAGCCCTTGGACTAAAGAAGCTTAGTCTAGGGGCCAAGATATGTCAGCCATACCATGCAATATGTAGGGACTGAGAAATGTTGGGAGAACCTGGCCATCAGGTCAGGTCCTCTTTGATGTAAAATAGACACCTCAGTCCTTTGTCCTGGGTTTGAGACCTAACAAGATAGTTATCTTATGTGTGTTACTGGTGAGACTGCAGGAGACTGGAACACTAGGATTGGAATCACACTAAAAGATTTGGGATAGTCCATGGTTAATGAGGGCAGCATAAGGGGAGGTCTGTGAAGGAGCAGGCCAGGCCTAGTGGGGCTAAGCTTTGCTAATGCAAATTGATTCCTGGAGGGCTTCCAGGTCACAGAGGGCTAGGCCATTATCACTGCTGTTGCAAAGGTTTTACATGATGAATGGGAACCATTTAGACACAGGGTGAAAGTTACCAGGCCTGTGGACACTTTTGCAGTTTGTGTTTTTGGCATTTTAAAATAACAGGCAGGAGTAAAATGGAACCCACTGACTTCACGTTAGCTTGCTGGGAAATGCTAAGCTCTGGTGGTGGTGGCCTCCATTGTGCAGAGATTCTGGTAGAGGAATTCTATTCCATGCATTAAGGCGGGTGCTGCTATGGGTTTCTAAGTTATAAACTGAATAGTTGATTGATTGGTACATTCATCTGCACAACCTATTTCCTAAGTAATGGGAAAACGTACAGATACGTGAAAATGGCTTAGGCCATGATCAAGACACCACTGACATTAACACCTGCCATTCTGGAAAAAAAAAAAAAAGGGCAAAAGCCTTTCAACTGTAGACCTACAGGAATAGGGGTTGTTTGTCCACACAACAATAATAGCTTTGCTTATCTAACAGATGTTATACTCGCCTTTATTTTTTAAGCATAAGTTTCCTGTTTAAGTCTACCATGAACACATGCTTCTCTCTTGAGTAGCTCTGTGCATGACCCTAGGATGGCCAGGAAACCAGTGTTCATTCATGTCTGTGCAGGACAGCTTCCAGACAGTGCCCACACTGGAGGCAAGCAGCATACTTCAGACATGAATGTCCTCCACAGTCTGAAGTCTCTGTTCCCAAGTGAAAGATAAAGTAACCAAGACTTAAAGTATAAATGCCATCACTGAAGTCCCTTTGTGGGAAGTGTAAGAGCTTGACAAACGGGCCTCACTGGCCCCATAGCGTTTGTCCATCTTTGTCATGCAGTTTCTCTCTGAGCAGTGAGTATGTTTGCCCATTTCTCTGTACTGGATTCTTACTCTGCAAAGTGAGTACTTAGACAAATTCTCTTGCCATCTTTTTATGGCATTTGCAATTATATCCCTTCAATCTGCCTCTCTGCAAATATTTTATGGTTTGCTCTTGGAATTCTTTCCTTGTATGTGTTAAGTTAGGCAATAGATTTCCAAGTACCTATTTTTATTTGTTCAAAGGGAGGCACAGTCCTGCTTCAGATTTCTTTGTCTCCATCGCTTCCTTTATGAGGTTTTCCCGCCTCCCATTTGCCTTACTTTTCATCCCCACCCTTCAGTCTTATGTGACTATAAAGGGATGTAGTAAGAAGGAAGAATGAAATTGGGAAGAGAAGTCAAATGATTTGGAGAAAAAACAGGTACAAAGTTGCTGGTAGAATACATCCATGTTTGTTGTCCAACCACCTATAGGAAATGCAGGGGTGTGTGTGTGTGAGTGTTTGTGTGTGTGTAGTACTGCTAGATATTAGATTGCTTTTCTGAGACACATAGATGTATCAGAGTTAGGCATGCTGTTAGAATATTCAGACTTAAATGTCACACAGGAATTTGAAAGCCAGGTGGATACTTAAATAAACCACTGGAGTTTAGAAATAGTTTCCATCCATTTGGTGTTTGCTCTTGATGCTGCATATAACTCCGCTGGAATATTGTATGACTTACAGCCCTGAATAATGTTCTAAAGATAGGAAGCCTAATGGTACCTGGCAGCTAAATGCACAGGCTGAAGTGGATGTAAGTAAAACCACCCTGCAGCTGCCACAAATGTGCTGCTGTAAAAAAGCAGGGCTGCAGGATGCCCTTAGAACACAGGGTGTGCCCCTAGTAACTCATACTACCACGTCTCCTTTAGACTCTCTTCTCTTCTTTCATCGTGTGAGATGAGAGTCAATCACATAACCCATTCCAATTGTCACTGTTAATACACTCTGAAACAGTTGGTTCTGGACCATAGGAGAATCTGTTAGATTCTGATTCTCCATTTAATTGTAAAACAATGACAGTTGTAGGCTATGACTCTTCAGCAATGATTTTGGTATTCTTAATTGGAACATACAAACAGATGAGAATGCTCTGGGAGAGGTTTTTCTCTACATATATTTTGAGCTGATACCCATTAAATCAGCACACTTCACCACCTGCACATCAAACACGGACATATGTTCTCTCGTTCTTTCATCGCTCATCCATTGCTTCTCGTTTGACCTCTTTCTTGCCACTCATTACACAAATGTGGCAGTTACTCAGTTCTTCTCTTGCCCTAACTTGTTTTCCATTCTCAGGACTTCTGGAGTGACCGTGTTAAAGAAAACATAAGCTGCCTCTATTTTTAGTGGATAGAGCCAGCAAGAATCCAAAATATATTATATAAAAATCAAGGTCTCTAACAGAATAGGCAAAATCCTTTACAATTAAGGCCCTGTTTAATTTTTAGTTGCTATATCTGGAATGTTCCATCCCATCCTCAACATATCATACACTTTGCATTGTAACCAACACAGATGTCTGAGTATGCTCCATTTCCTTACTGTTCTGCATTGTCAGCTTGGGGAGGTGTTTATTGTTTGTTTCTCCCCTACACACACCTTGTCTGTGTAGACTGCCATCCTGGCATCAGAAGAATTAAGTGGCAAGCTGGGTAGGATCCAACTGTGCATACTTTTTCCTCCTCTGAAATTGTTAGAATGATTGGTTAATTCATTAGACTGTAAAATTCTTAATGGTATAGTTTGGATCTTTGCATTTTTAAACCGCAAAGCCTAGCATAATGCCCACAAAGTAAGAACTTAACATTTATTTTCTGAATGAAAATAACAGTTTGGAACTCTTATAAAGAGTAAAATAAATTTGAAGCAGCACAGGATTTGAAATTATTCTCTCCCCAAACATAGACAAAATACACATAATGGCTATTAGCCATATGTTCATTGACACCTATCTCTATCAGAGGGTAATGAAGTAATAATGTAAACTTTCTATTTTAAGTTTCCATCAGACTTTTCTTCTGATAGTTCTTACTTTGTTAGAAATTATAGACTTGTAATTTTAAAAGTCTTTTAACTACTTTGTAGTTCTGTTAAATATAAATAAAAACCTTTGTACATCAAATACAGCTATTTATTTTTCTGTCTTAAGTTCATTGCCAACTTTTAGAACCTAGAGCTGATACCATAGTTATTTTTAATGATATAATTATATATGATGCCTTTGGATTAATTCCTGTTACTTAGTACCATAAAGTGCTCTTACTACATGATATAATGTCCTATCATTAATTCCAGCAATGGCAATGCTTTGATTTTTGTTATAATTTCAATATCAAAGGCATTGTCTAAAGATCTTCAACACAAGTCTATGACTGATGTCTTATACCAGTCAATCAACAGCAACACAGTAAATCCAATTATCTTAGCAGCTGCCACAGAATTCCCCTGAGGAAAAGATCAATCTTTGTGTAGTCAACTACGTTGACAAATTGCTTAGAAGTATAGAGAAGAGAGATGAAAGACAGGAGAGAAATAGAAGCAGGTGAATACAACAAGAGCCTGGAGCCCAAGTAAACAACATTGTGGGACATTTTAAAGAACACGAATTAATGTTATATGGCTGGGAGACAAATTATTGCCACCTCTCTCAACATTTTAGTAAAGCCTGCTATATAATTTATCCAAAGGCTAGAGATAAGGGAGTAAGGCATGCAAGGAAAGAGATTGATTCCCTCTTTGTCCCACTGTCGTATAAACAGAGAGCTTAAAGAGAAGGAAAGATGGTAAACTGAGACAGTCAAGTGGAATAAGGAGTAGAAAACCTCAGGTAACTCTAAGATCTGGAAGATTTTCAAACTTTTTCATAAATTCTGAAAGTTTATTATGGGAAGACCCCTGGAAATGCAAGCATTAATTGAGCGAATCAAGTCTGTCTGAATTAAACGTATCTGAAAAGTCTGTGGTAGTACGCATTCATTTCTTTCTCCTCCACCCCAAGTTAGCACGGCCTCCTTTTATTCTTGCTGCAGTTGTGGTGTTCTTAGTTGTTCCTTGATTTTTTTTTTTTTTTAGCTCTAAAAACAGTAATATGTATCTGCTTTGAATTTCATGTTACCTTTCCTTTCAAGCCCTTTGATTTAGCCAATTGCCATTTATAACTGTTCAGGAGGGCTTCTCTTTCACCATGACTAATATTTTGTGACCACTAGTCACTATCTTGATTCTGAAACACTGAGTTCAAAGCCGTCTTTTGGTGTTCACGTATTCCCAGTTTAATGTCTTTTCAAATTAAATACTTTGTGTTTGAATTTTCTTTGCACCCTTCCTAAATTCATGAGTACTTCACTTAACATATTAAAATAACAAAGGTCAATATTTGCTCTGATGAGTTTAGAGCAAGACTTGCTGCTAGCCGTATACTGCTATGTCAAGCTTGTGAAGAATGGTATGTTAGCTTGTTTGTTTAGAAAGCTAAAAGGTGAATATATGTGTGTTTTGATGAGAAAGCTAGTGGAGAATAAACATTTGGTGATCCCAAGAAGAGAATTCTATGAGTACATTTCCCAAGTGGCAGGTCTACTGTACAAGAAGAGGCACGGTTTTAAATAGGAGAAAGCAGAAGCACACAGCCTAAGTAGGTTTGGGTAACTGGGAAAGTCTGGTGGTAAGTTGTGGAACCACGAGGGAAGAAAATGTACAGTACTTCTCTTATGATTAGAGCTTCTATTTATTTCAGGTAAAATAAAAATGTCATTGGTGAGGCTGAGTGTGAGGGGGGCATGTATTGAAATATTTGGAATAAACAAGATAATTATCTATGAGTAGAAAAACAAATATACTAGGGAGTTAGAGTGTGATTACTGTGTGTTACAATCCTAGCTAAGCCTAAGGTATTATCATCCAGACTCACGCAGGTAAATACATAGGTTTGGAATAGCAGAAAATTGAATTTATCCAGGCTTGTCATTGGTCAAACAACTTCAGTGAGTTGGCAGGGGCAAAAGAATCAAATGAATAATCAAGGGATTTAACAAAATATTTAAGAGTAGAATTCAAGATGACATTAGGCAAACAAGCTTCATAACGTTGGGTGAAGAAGAAAATATGGTAGAAATAAGGTAGAGATCTAAGTGGGGTGAATATATTATTTGTGTTGGAATATTAAACACGGTAACACTGAAGTTTGACAACAGGAAAGCATGAAATCAAGACAATAAAGGAATTGAAATTTTTGTAGAGTCTTAGATGTGGCCATTAGTATAAACTGCTGTGGCTGGTGAATGCTATGGAACCAGCGGGGAGTTTGTCCCTAAAGATATGGCAACTGTCAAGAGTTAAGGCCACAGATCTGTTGGATAGAGAGATAATATGTCAGATGTTAGATTTCTCAGGGAACGAGAGTGAGTAATCTAGAGAGTCATAATTGCAACAACGACAACAACAAAATGGTGGGAAGTAAAATTATATGATATTTAAAAGCAAAGAAGCAAGTTTATGAACATTAAGTAAATCAAAATGAATCCTTAAAAATACCAGAGGCATCTAAATATCAAGAATATCTGCTGGAGAAAGAAAATAGTCAAAGAGCATAAAACACAGTACATGGATATTAGTATTATTATTAAAGAATACCCAGTGGAGGTCTGATCCACAGGGAGGACATTGATTAAAAAAATAAATGGATGGTCTGGGATATAAAGGTAAGATCATAAGCCAGAATCCAGACACAGTTATATAAACATGGTACCTAAGAAAGGGTAACTGAGAAGCATGGTATAATGGAACAAGGTTTCCAAAAAGTTTTGGAAGAATGAAATCAATGCTCGGTGGGGTGACCACCATGGCCAGCAGAGTAACAATCTGCAGGAGACAAGAAGGTGGTTCAGTTCAATAGGACTAAGTGGCTGGTGCTGGCTCAAACTTTGGGAGTTTGTCCCTGAATAGTTTATTTTAGGCATATTTAAGCACAGCACAATCTGATGGAAACTTTCCTAGTGATAATGACCTTAATCTTTGTGCAAAACAGAACATGCTGTAAGCTAAATAAATATTGGGTGTGGCTGTAGCAAAGCTCCGTGTAAAGTCCATGTGACACCTTCTATAAAGATGGGTTCTATAGATTAATTCAGGAAACCAAGGTTATGATAATGGTCTGGGGAGGAGCAAACAAAGCATCTGATGAGGGTCTAGGGAGAATCCGATGTGGTCCCAGCCATGCAAAGGTCAGGGTATCCTCCCTCAGCCTTCTGAGTGGACAAAGGTTATCAATTCCTTTCTTTGAAGGAATAACACTGTGTGTTAAATATTTCGGGTTTTCTAGGCTTATCTGTGGGCACAAGGACCTCTGTGCCTCCTGTAGATATTCAATCAGTAAAGAAAGAAACATTTCTTGGACTGAGAAAGATCTCATTCTTCATATTATAAAGCTAAAGATATGCTAAATACAGTGAATGGAGCCTATCAAGACACAGTATGGTGAGTTCAGAACACCATGAGAAAATGACAGCATTCAACTGACCATGTGTGCCATTTTTATGTGTAGAGTTGGGAAGTGTCATGCATAATTACATTGTACAACAGATCTCTAGAATTTTATTGCCTTGCAAAAACTGAAGCTCATTAGGTATGAACTCCTCGTCTGCTTCTCCCCACCCTTTCTTCTGTAGGTTTCTGAGTTTTGACTGTGTTAGAGATTTCATATGAGCAGGTTCATACAGTCTTGTTTTAGACTACTCAACATCATGCCCTAAGGTCTATCGACATACGCAGACAGAATTCTCTTCTTTTTTTAATCTTTAAAATATTCCATTAGTGAAAAAAGTTTTAGTACAGATAAATTTACCAAGGATAACTAAACTGTGAGAAAAAAAAGTTAAATCACTTTCAGACATAAGACTTTATCCAAAAAGTCCATAAGAATTTAAGGAAACTTTAAATATTATAAAGAAAAAAATCCCTTTTGAAATAAAAGCAGAGCTAACATCAGAAATCACAGTTGGAAATATAATGAATTTCTTTTGGAATCTGAATGTCCAAGGGAGCAAGCTGCAGATGAGATTTAAGTAACATTCAGTGAGTGTGGACTTCTGTCTTTGTAACTTGCATTTAGAAAATACACATCCTTTGGGGATTTTATATTAACTAAATGAAGTGCTCCAGCCAATAATCTCGATACATCCCTAAAGCCAGAAACATTCAAATAACAAAGTCTTGTCATTGTGTAATAAAATCAGACAGATTAATGTTTATAACAATTGAATCTTTCTGAAGAGGCAAGTAGTATTAAGTGTGTAGAGACTTTTCTCTGCTGTAAGCCCATGTTCTTCCTGGCTCCAGGCTCCTGGAAATAAAGACTCTGAGACTAAAATATATTTACAGATATCTAAGCCATATAGCTAGGCATATTCCACTACTATCTTATAATGTGATAATCCCATTATTCTATTCTAAGTTTTGCCATGTGGCTGGGTACCCAGTCCTCAGTTACATGTGACCAACTTTCTCTGTCTGGGGGGCTCTATCCTCTTTCTTGCACCTGTCTCTTCCCTAGAACCCTTTGTCTCTACTGGAACCTCTCCCTCCCTTGTTTCCTGCCTAAGCTAATAGGCCAAAAGCATTTTTATTAACAGGCGATTCTTCCATACAATGCAATAGGTTTTGTTTACAATTTAGGTATTATGTAAGTGGAAGCTAAGATAGGATTTTTCTTTTCCAAAAGTATATACCTTTCCAACGAGGGTTTACATTGCACCATGATTAAAAATACAAGAGTATGAAAACAAAAGCAATTAGCAACTTATAGCTTTAGTGAGTAAGGAGAAGCCAAAATCATCTGTCATGTATTTTGATGATAACCGCATGAGTATTATTTAGAGACATAGCATTGTTCCAGCCTGATATGATAAGGAAGTGAGGTAGAGTAAGAATCTGGCTAAGAGATTATGTGATAAGGTGATTACTGCGATTTATGGGATTCTGAGTCAGCATCCTCTCTAAATATTGTGTAAACACACACACACACACACACACACACACACACACACACACACACACACACACAATCTATTTTCTGATGCAAGTACATCAGAACCATGCTATAGAGACAAAATAATGTTTCTAAACGTTTGCCTGCTAAAAATGTAATCTACTTTAACACTGTGAAATTCATATTTTCCAGCATTTCTTCTTCTGTTTGCCAAGGACAAACTTGAGCTTCTGACTTAAAGTGCCAAAAGTTCACTGTGTGCCTTCTCTGAGAGATAAATGCAAAAAAAAAAAAAAAAAAAAAAAAAAAAGATATTTACTACAAGGTACAAGGTCTTTTACTTTTCAGAAGGAACAAGATATTCCTGTGTTTGGAAAAGTTTGTAAAACTTTAACTTGACAAAAAATGGGAACGTATTAAAAAATAACTAAATACTAAAGAGCACACGAAATGTTTTTACTCAAATAGGAGGATATAAAAGATAATGGAAGCCTTCTTTTCTTATTTGAAATGAAACCACACAACCTCGTAGGGAATTAATTTAGGATTTAAATTCTTCTCAAACTCTTGGGAATACCTAAATTATTTAAAATATTTTTTAATTTTAATTTAAATATGGTTGCATTATTTTCCTCCTTTCCCCTTCTTTCTATGTGTTCAAACGCCAATCTTTTCTGTGTCCCTTTTTCTACTCCTTTTTCATTTTATTGTTATGTGTGTATATGTATGTCACTTTTCTATTGCTTTAATAAAATATAATTCCTAAGGCAATTTATAAAAGGGTTTTATTTGGACCTATAGTTTCAGGAGAACCGGAGTCCATTTCCATCACAGTGGGAAAACATGGCAGTAGGCAGACATGGCTGGAGCAGCAGCTGAAAGCTCCTATCTGAAACCCCAAACAGGAAGCAGACAGAAGAAACTGGGGGTGGTAGGAGGTAGAGCTTTTAAACTTCAAAGCTCACCCCAGTAACACTTCCTTCTGCAAGGGTATACCCTCTAAGCCTCCCCAAACATCATCATCAAATGGGGACCAAGTATACAAATGCCTGAGAATATGAGGGATGTCAAGCCACATGTACACACACATACACACACACACACACACACACACACACACACACACACACACATACACACACACGGGTCCCTGTTCCGGAGGGCTTCTCACGAAGATCTCCAGCCTGGTAGAAATCGGGGGTCCAGGCCAAGGGGATAGAATTCCTGCACACTTTTACTTCTCCCGAATAGGGTTCTTATCTACAGTTTCAGGTTGGGTTAGGGTCTGGCAGTAGATAACGCCTATTGGCTTGGTCTGAGAGCTTGGAGATACCTCACCTCCATGTGGGAGAGCCTGAGGCACTGTTCCTACATGACTGATGGCCATAGACCTCTCTGTGGGAGGGGCTGTGGAGGGCTGAAGCTAAGTGAAAGGAACCAGGGGCCCAGGAGCAAGGTCGAACAACCTACCTTCTGATTAGGGTCCAGGTTTCGAGGCCTGTGCTCGACCAGGTGCCCAGCTGCCTCTCACAGCTGACTATCCCCTCCCACCCCCAAAATATGAAGGCAACTTGCTGAATTCATGTAGTGTTGCTGTATATGATTTCAGCACAGACCATTTGTTAGTGGTTAATTAATTAAGGGGCTTATTTGTGGAAAAGGAATTCTCCCTCTCTCAACATTCCTTAATTGTCTGTAGGTTTTTACATATGGGTGGAACTCACGAGATTTCCTCCTTCTGTGCTAGCATGTCTATTGGTGTTGTTATTGTTTATGCAGCCTTATTGTTAAGGTATTATGCATATAGATTCCTGCCATCTCTAGGAGACATAATCCCACAGCAAGTTTTCTGGCCCTCTGACTCTTAAAAATCTTTACATTCTTTTTCTTTAATGTTCCAAAGTCTTAGGTGTAGGCTTCGTGTTGCAGATCTATCAGTTGAGGCTGGACATTATCACAAGCTATTGATCTCTGCATTTTGACCATTTGTGGTTTTCTTTGGTCATCTCTATATGCTGCAAACATAAAATTCTTTGATAAGGTGTGATATCTGTGGATATAGGATAAGTTTTAGAGTGCAGTTAGTACCTATTCCAGTATAGTAAATTGGCAGAAGTAGGCTCTCCCTTAAGATCTGTCACACCTCTAGACATGAGTAGCTGCATCTGACTTGAAAGCGTCCTTCCTGTGATCTAGCTTCCATAGTTCCAGAAGGTGGTATGCAAACTGTCAAGGGAGAGAATCAATCAGTAATCCTATTAGGCTGTTATGCCTATCAACCACAACAATGATCAACATGGCAAGATATCCCTGGAGGTGCAAAATGACACTCATATCTTAGTGGTACAAAGTTTTACATTTGAACTTAAGGCCCACTCAACACGTGGGAAATTATGCCTGTACTAGAAACCTAAGAGTTACCCCTGAACATTTTTCTCTCATGCCCCTTTGTAATTGCACAGAGATCTGCAAGAGTCAGAGTCTTGATACCTCCCTAATTCCTTGACTTCATCTCAGTATTCTTGGATTTTTTTTTTTCCATTCAACTCTGTAGAGAGTGAATTCAACTCATGAATTTACCACCGTAGTTTTCCCCAAACCAATATGGGCCCAGTAAAACAAAAGACTCTCTACATACTAAGTCTAAGTCTTCTGGAAGATGGAGATTTTAAACTATGTAGGTCACAGGAATTGGCAACTTTTTTTTTTCTGATGCTCCTCCCTACCCCTTCCAAAGTAAAAGTAAAAGTTCTTTTTTCAAGAACAAATTAGTAGAAATGTTCCACGCACCTCTTGTGTCCCCTCCGCCCGCGAACAAGGACACGTGAGACAGAATTCGGGTAGTTACCACAGCGAGGGTTTAATCTTGTATCAGCAGACGTGAAAGACCGTGGAAGGTCCAAAGACAGGAAGAGGCACAGCTTAAATACACCCTAGAGTGACGTGTTCACTTCTGATTGGCTGTTCACTCATCACCCCATATTACACCCCGGGATGGGCAGTGAATTTTGGCTCGCTTTTGCCTTTTTGCACCTGCGCAGTTAATTGTTTACTACTGGGAGGTCGAGATGCCCGCGCCATCTTGGAATGGCGAATTATATCACCGCTAACAGCGGCTTCCTACATAGAAAGATGCTGGGAGCACTTTATTTGGCCAAATTCAGATGATAGGCTCTTTGTTTCTAAATTTTCCTTTGCTAAGTTCTTGCAACACTCCTTACCCAAACCTGTCAAGAAATTACAGGGAAAGAAGCAAGTTCATTTCTATAGGAAAATATTTGCTTCATGTGTGAGCCATCAAGACTCTCTAAACTAATTTAGTAATAGTCAGTTTTATACAACCAAGCTATTTTCATGTGCATGACACAATAAAGAGGAAAGTTCTCACTGTATATGACATTTAAAGTTTAGTTAATTACATTTGTTTCAACACTTGGGCTTTACATAAATTAGTCATGTGACAATGAAGCTATGATTCAGCCTGTGTAGCCAGCTGCTTTACAAAAGGCTGTCTTTGCCTTGGTGAACGGACTTCAGAAGTTTAGGATAGTTTCAAAAGCATTCTTAGGATTTTTCATTATTGTTTAGTAAATGCTCGATGAAGAATCAGTTTACTGTTTCATCAGTACACTGTTACCATTCTGAAGACATTCTATTTGTGGTTGCACAGCAGTTTTCTCTGAGATTAAAACTTCCCACCCTACAGGGAATAGCTTAAGCTCAAGAAGTAAACAACTCAAAGGCTCCAGGAAGTTCCTGAAACCAATCAATGCTATAGAACTCCTACCCCTCCCCATGACAACAAATGGTAGGCAGTACTAATATCCTAGTTCTAAGCACTTAAGAATCATGGATGTAAACAGTATTACATTAACACTCTGCTGCATCTAAACATTCTCTGCTTACATTATTTTTAGACTCTTGGAAGTTTGCTATTAAATCCAGACATGATTTTCAATTTATTTCTTTGAATCATATATAACATGATAACTTTCCACTTTTTTCTTTTTATTCCAAACCATTTTGTCTGTATCTTTTCACTTGTCCATTTCACCCTGCTTTTAGATGGTTCCAACTTTGTCTCTTTGATTCAAAGAGCAAAGTTGGAGTTTGGTTTCAAGGTTATTGCATCTGACTTTTTTGACAGTCTTGCTGGGGCTCCTTAGGAGCTGTTTTTCCCACCCAGTCTCAGTTAAAATTGTGATTTTTTTTTTTTTTGTTTCTCCTGTAAATGCACAGCTCAGAAATATCTGGAAGGTCACTGGAGAAGTCATCCTGGTCTTGTGACCACAAATAACCAACTGAAAGTACTGTTTAGAAAAGGGACTCAATAGGCTTGAGCGGCTCGGGTGCTGTTTAAGGAAAAAAAAAAAAAAAAAAAAAAACATCTTCGCGCTTCCCAGCTGTCCCAGTCCTTGGCAACTCCAGACTCGTGGGGTTTCTTTCAAGAAGCACCTGTTTGCATTGTAGCCAGAATTTGTAGCAAATTATTTCCACACAGTTGGAAATAACATCAAATTGGCTCTTTTACCAGGCATGCTGGACGGGCACATTTGGGTTTCAGAGATGTTTGTGTGTTCTTGTAGTGTGAAAATGCCTTTATTTAAAACAAATACATTTTCCAGCTCATTATCCCACAGTGTGAAGCCCAATTCTGTTAAAAATAATTACAATGGCTGAATTATTTTGCTGAGAGAAACAGGTATCCACACAGCACTCTAAATCCAAACTTTTGTCTCCCACAGGCTTTGATATACCATTTCAGGATGTTGTGGCTTGAAAGTTTGAGGGGTATTCTTCTCATCTTGTTGCCATCATGGTCTTTGATGATATGATAATGAAAAGCTATTTATAAAACCATACATATTTCACAGCCTTTTTAGACTCCATAAAAAGGAGACTCTTCTATTCTATTTTTCTTTCTTAAAAATGTCGAAACTCATTAGGTACTGTCAACCTACTGGAAGGAAAAGAAAGGGTTGATGTTAGTACTTTATATGCATTTTAAAAAATATGATTTGCTCTGGAAAAGTAAGGATAAAAAATGAAAAAGACAACTTTTGAGATAAAAAAAAATTATTTCTCACAAAAGTCTGAGAACTTTAGGACCAGGAGTAAGCATTTGCATCCTGGAGGGTCCAACCTCTTATTCTTGCTCCACATTTACCTCTGTGAAGACCTTACAAGGTCTGTTTGCAAGGCTGAGTCTTCTCTCTCTCTTTAATGAAAAGGATTAACTCTGGACATTAACTTTGTCCTTGTGAGGAAGAAAGGCCTGAATACTCTGTTACCAGAAACGTTGCCACACCAGGTCTGAACACTCATGCTGTTCAAACACATAAGGTTTATCATTAATTTGCAATAAACGTTTTAAGGTTAAAACATTCACATTATCTAAGGAGATTGGAAAATTCCTCCAGGCTAATAGAATTTTTGCAGTGCAAAGCTTTGGCATGCAGCCAAACTGATTTATGACTTTATTGGCTCTCCCACTGTGCAGGGAGACATTCCAGTCCCTATGACTACATTTCACAGGCTTCCGTGCTGGTCCTTGCATAGTGTAGCACTGAGGTACTGGCGATATTGTAGTTTACAGACACTTCTTAGTGATTCATGTTACACTGAAAACACTAAAAGCTCTAAGTAGCTCTGAAATTAAATTTTCTCTCTCTGCTTTTTTTCTATCTTAAAATTTCTTCATTCTTTGAAAATTTCACACACACAATAAATAGATATATTTTATTATTAAATATACTTATTATTAAATATATAAATATTATTAATATATATTAATTAATATATATATTACTCCTATCCATTCTTTCCCCTCCAAGCCCCTTTGACCCTCTCCCCAAAATACCTCCCTCCCATCTTCAACCCTTTTATTTGTATTTATTTTTTATGATCCACTGAAACAAGCTGCTGCTGCCTATTTAGTGCTATCAGGTTATTTACTGGGGAATAGGCAACCCACCAGTGGCTAGTCCTCAAAGAAATGTGACTCTTTAGCAGGAACCAACTACCAGTAGCACCTTACCAAGGATTGGCACCTGATGACTCTCTCCTCCCCTTCATCCTGGAGTGCTGACTGGCTTGATCCTGTACAGGTCACCACAGCTTCTGTGACTTCATGTGTGCAGTAGCCATGTCACATCCAGCAGTGCACAGCACTCTTTCCCATCCTCTGCTCTCACACTTTCTGTCCCTCTTCTGCAATGTCCCCGTGCCGTGTGTTGATACAGATGTCCCATCTACAGTTGAGTTATTTATCTGTCTGTATTTCACTTTTACAAAATTTCCATGTGTTAGTATCTTTTTTTGTAGGCAACATTTATTAATATTCTGGAGCTTCATGGGAAAAAATAGCTAGTTTTCATGTGAAGAACTTTGTAGTTAATTTCTCATATACAAGTTACAGTTGTAAGGCACATTACCTGTAGTGATGAGAAAAATATTTTTAAATCTTAGAAGTGTGAAGACATAGGACATAAGATGAAAGAGCAGTAAGAGTAAGAAATGCATGACCAGTTTCAAACTGGCTGCAGGGGTTTCTATCAGGGTTACTAGTCTAGTTTAGTTTTTATGATCACAGTTTTTTTTTTTTTTTTTTGCATACTAATGATTTCAGAAGATATGCCTGGGGAACACAGCTGGGGAGTAAAGGACTTTTTTTTTAATGTTGATGGGAACTCAGACATAGTGAAAACATTTCCAACATTTATACTTAAAAAATACACATTATATGATTTTTTAAAATGTCTGTCGTAGAAATATTCGAGTTTCTGTCTGTTGCTCCATTTTTCTGTTCTATTGCAGATAAAATAACAAGTCTAGGTACCTTTGTATATACTACATGGGATTATGCCAAAGAAGCTTGGTACATAAGAAATAACAGAGGGAACAGTCCTGTCTTTGAGTGGAAATTTAGAAAAGACATCCTGGTGATCTTACACTGTAGCTTAGAAGACTGAGGTAAGTACCAAAACCAACCAACCAACCAACCAACCATCCATCCATCCATCCATCCAACCAACCAACCAATCAACCAACCAACCAACCAACCAACCAACACATGCATATTACCACACATATACTCCAAGAGTTCCATTCTGAGTGAGTGGTTCAGCTAAGCAGATGATAGAGAAAAATCAATTGTTTTAATCTCATAGTTACTATCATGGGGAAATAGAAATATCTCAAGTTGCTTAAAATCTAGTAGTTACCAGGCTAGATATTTGTTTTTTTTTTTTTTTTTTTTCAACTTGACACAAGCCTAGGTCATCTGAAAAGAGGGAAGTTCATCTAAGAGAATGCCTCCATCAGATTGGACAATAGGTTAAGTTTGGGGGGGGCATTTTCTTGATTAATAATTGATATAAGATTAATGATAGATGTGGCTGCTGAGAACTGAGCAATGGTGGCAGGAGCTGTTAACTCATTCCTTTTTGTTGAGGTGTTAGTGACAGAGCAGCCTGAACGTAGCACAGAAGTGAGCATAATGCATCGCTGTAGCTTCTTAGCAATCCACAGTAGACAGCGCCACAGGGCAGGCAGTCTTAGAGCTATGTAAGAAAGCAAACTGAGCAAGCTATTAAGCAGTATTTTCTCATGGCTGTTGCTTCAGTTCCTGTCTCCAGCTTCCGGTCCAGCTTGAGTTCCCACCTTGGCTTCCTTCAGTGACAGGCTGTGATCAGAACATGTAAGCCAAATTAATAAACCCTTCCTTCCCCAAGTTCCTTTTGGTCGTCTTATTTATTACAGCAATTGAAACCTGACCGAGAAGCTCCTCCACGAAGCACAAGTCTTTTCCTTGCTCTCTTATGTACACAGCATTCTTCACAGTTAAGGAAAATTTAAACAGAGATTTGTTGGGGTTTATACAGAAACAGCATTTACGAAGCTAGATTGTCTCCAGGAAATAATACCAGCAGAATGCGGAGCCTACTTCTCTGATAGGCGTGAGGGCAACTTGATGCAGGATAATTGAGTCAAGTGCATGTAAGGAGGTCAGGGTTACGTTCCTGAAGCTTTCTTCCTATGCTCATATTTTATAGAATGAGAAGAGGAAAATGTGTTGGTCTGTGGCTACAAGCCTGCATACCAAGTTTCTCCTGGACAGTTGATGCCTTCATCTCAGGCCTGGAGATCAAAGGAGCAAGAGGCATGCATTTCCTACTTTTCTAAGTAAGTAAGTAAATCCTTATATTTCTTTTTGAGAAACTGGCTGGTTTATGGACAAGGGAAGGGGTATAAAGTTCTAGAGAAAGAGGCAAGGAATGGCCATTCTAGTTTTTGCTACTCATGGTGTGGTATGCACTCTGATGGTCATGGTCTTCTTCTAGGGTAAGGAAAGGACACAAGAGGTGTTTTGCAATAACAATTAGACCAAGGAGGTCATAAAAATGTGCCTTAAGTACTATTTCTGGTGACAGATTAACAAAATACTGTGTTTAAGACTCTCTGCTATGTCCACTCCTTTTTCCTCATGTTTTTTAATGAAGAACTTCACCTGTGGGCTACAGTTAGTTAACCAATTAACTGAGAATTACTTACCAAGAATTAACAGGGGCTTTGCAGTCCAAAGATAGACAAGCCTTGAGGGCAGGAAATGAATAATTTAATTACTTTGGAAATTAAAAAGGCTTTGTGGATTTTTCTGATGTCTTCTGGGATTTTGATATCTACTCAGTCAGGATCCTGTCCTGGCTCTGCTGCCATGCCTAGACTAGTTGCTGGTAATGACACATAAATTGCTATGCCAATGAAGCAAGACATTTTGCTGCTGTTTGCTAAAACCCATTGTGTAGGGTCAATACCTTTAAAATAGGGCTGATACTGGCCGTGTTACAGTGCATTTATCCCCAGTAACTTTAAATTTGTATGTAAGTGCATTTGTGTAATTTTAAGGCCTTTTCTTACAATATACATGGCCTATAAGCATTGAAAATTTGTCATTTATTAGCACATCTAAAGTTCACAGAAGACACACACACACAAATGAACACAATAGGAGTATAAACAACTTCAGTGCTTTAAGAGACATTTAATAATTTTATCCTTTATAGTCTTAAGACATTGACTGTGTGAGCAAGCATGGAATCTTGTGTTTGTAGTTGGTCTCAGCACCAGAATATATTAAAATGTTAGCATAAATTTTGTTTCAGGCTTCAAGGATCAGGACCACAGCCCATGGACCACAAAGGCTAGGCTGCCATCTTTGAAGGTAAAAGGCTTCTGAATAGCATACCCAGGGCCAAAAAAAAGCTACTGAGAACGAGCCAATAATTGCCAAAGCCTTCGACTAGACCCGTGTTTCTGAGGTGTTAACGACAGAGTATCCCGGTGATATGACACATGCATTGTTATAGCTCCTTAGTCAGCCAATGCTCCTTAGGAAATGCTTGTTTTCCCCTGCAATAGATATGTAACATCATTCTCTAAAGTGCAAAGCTTTGCTTTGTAGTGTGATAATATTACATGATAAACCTTACATGTTTATAGCATGTCTAGCTTAATGACATCTCGACAAGCATGACCTCATATCAGTTGGATGCTATTACCTAGATTTTCAAATCCCTTCTTTCCCAAATTGATGGTAGGAGTATAATGTTTCTAACCTATTAAACTTTGGGTACAAGAGTCACTCCTTACATACAGAGCTGTGAGCCACAATAGTTCTTGAGACCTGAAGGTAGATATCTTACAAGCACATGCACAAATCATTGCCTTTTTCCCCGTGTGTGGATGAAATGCCCGGCACTGCAGCTTTTAGAAGTGCTTGCACTATGGGACATTTTCTCCTTCATCCCCAGCTCAAGCATGGCCAAGACTTTCTGTGTCTGCTCCACAGCTGTTCTCCCATTGTTCCCTTCTTCCCACCGCTCTGCCAATGCCTTGTTCTAGCTTGATCAATTTCTGTTCTCAGTGTCTCAGGTTCCAGCCCATCCTCTGAGTTGTTTATCTGTTTCTTTGTATATCAGATATACATTGCTAGTTAAAGACACGCAATGAAGATCTGCTTCCGCCTTGATGTTACTTGCCAGGTAGCTACTAAATCCTGTTGGATAACATGATTTCCATCAGACCTCTAGCAAAGCCCAAGATCCTGAAAACAAGGGCCAAGTTCCAGCACCAGAATCACATGTCAAAATGAAGTGCAACTGGTGAAAACCACAGAGCATGGAGAAGATTCAAGGACCAGAATCTGATGCGTGACACTGGTCATGGAAGCAAGAAGCAAACTAAGCCCATGTTACCAGTGGCTTTCCTGAAGTCCTGGTCCACACATTCAAGGAGCTGAAGTGTTGCCCCTGAGCAACAAATCCTACATCCCAGATCACTCACGCTGCCACCAAGAACCACAAAACCATCATGGAAAAAGCAACACAGCTGGCCATTGGAGTCACCAGTCCTAATGCTAGGCTGTACCGTGAAGAAAATGGCACACGTACATGTTTTATTTGTGCTTAAATAAGACCACAAAGTCTGCAGAAGAAAACAAAAACCAGAAACTACGCTCCACATTTTGATAAAGCTTTAATGTCTTTTCTGTTAGTCTCTCTTTTGCCTCATTTGTACTTTTTTTGGACATTAGCGTTTTTGGTTTTTGTCTTCATCACATACATGAGTTCTATAAGACTTTATATCTCTATAGGAAGACATTTGTCATCCTGAGGTACTCTCCTCTTACAGTGCTGTTACGTCCCACAACACTCAAAAAGTTGCTAGATTCAGGCCACTTACACCTCCTCATATTTTCACACGGAGTAGTATTGGGTCTTTACTCCCACAGAGTAAAGAATTCAGTAGTAACTAAATTTACTTCTAACTCCACTTTAAGTTGGAAATTTCCCTGGTTAACTGGTGGCTCTTCAAGTACTATTGAATTAAGACCACCAAGAAAAGCAAAATGAGAATCAGAAGATACAAAAGGATTTTCACATAAATATTGTCGGCTCCTTGCTGGCAGGCAAGTCCAGGCGAGAGGAGAAAGAGGTCCTGGTCCAGCCTGGTCTCTCCCGGGCTGAGCAGGATGGTGAGTGTCGGAGGCCCAAAGAAACACAACTGGCCGGGGAGTCTTGTCGATCAGGAACTCAGCTTTAATGTAACAACCTCTTGTTTATATAAACTTGGCGAATAGGGAGGAGGGATTTTGGTGGGGTAAGATGACATAGGGAATGGGGAAGGGTGATGGAGGGTATGGGGTGACTGATAGGGCCAATGGCAAAGCTCTGCATTAGCAACACCTGAGCAGAGGCAGGGCTAAACAGGTCCTGTTGAGTCACACTGGGTCGGAAGTGACTAAGACAGGTCTCAAAACTCGAGCCTGGCTTGGTTTTGTCCACAAGGCCCAAACCAGGGCTGAAATGGGGCCCAACAAAATATGGCAGCAGTTCTAAAATACCCACGTAATGCACATGGGGCCCCAGGACCTAGCAATTAAAGAACCTTTAACATTCATTCTCAAATCTGCCCATGTAGATGCTCCAACAGGGTCCTAAAGAAAAAGTTTATACAAAGGGTAGGTTGTTAATGAAAAGTGGTGGAACCTCAAGCAGGTGAGGCCAAGCTTTGAAAAGAAAGTCAGAAAATAAGTGCAACAATAAATATATGGTTGATAAATCCTTTTTTTTTTTTTTTTTTGCAATTTATTTTGTTATAGGGTTAAAGGACGATCAAGAAGATTGGATAAACCACGGCTCAGCATCCTTGAATAGAATAGGAAACACATATTCGAAATGTGTGCTTAGGACCAGCTCTTCTCAGCTGGAGCCAGAGGTGAGGAAAGGATGCCAACTTTTAGAAAGACCCCATGAAGCGCCACGGTCCTGTTCTACACTCTTCTGACATGGCCAAGGTACACTATGTGGTTCTGTTGTAAGGAGGCCCTGTTACTCAGGCAGAGACTAAGTGGCTTTTGGCAAGAACAAATAATCCAAAGCTACTGCTGCAGGCAATTAGGAGCCTCAGGAAGCCCACGAGTAGAAGAATTTATTCCAAATAGTTACATAATAGACAATGAGCCTCACACAGTGTTCCAAATCCTGCCTAAGTCTTCCTTTGACACCACAAAAGGAGGAGCGGACAGATGGAGGCAATAGAGACCTTGTTTGCCTTTTTCATTCACTGTTATGGCACATGATGGAGTTATAAACAACAGATGAAAGACTTAAACATCTCAGAAGTTCACAGAGGAAATGTGCAATTGTGATACAGATGCTTGTGATACACTTAGGGCCGATCTTACCACTTCGCACACAGATGATCTTTTTCTGTGCAATCTGAAAAGAGAGACTGTTCTAAGCAAAATGTCATAAAGTAAACTGGATCTGGGGTGGAGGCTGCCTGGCCAATTTATAAATCCCT
This sequence comes from Arvicanthis niloticus, assembly GCF_011762505.2. Lineage (NCBI taxonomy): Eukaryota > Metazoa > Chordata > Mammalia > Rodentia > Muridae > Arvicanthis > Arvicanthis niloticus. The sequence continues at coordinate 17,651,197 of NC_047668.1, forward strand.
TTAAAAAAAAAACAAACCCAAGGAGTGTTTGTCTCCATCTGCTCTGAGCTCCACACCTGAAGTTGGGATCTGAGCCTGAAGCCTGCCAACATTTACATGCTGATTAATCCTATAAAACTTGGTAGAGTCATTCCACTACAACACCTGGAATAATTGCATAGTTGCTGGCAAAAGAGAGCAGAAGGTACTGTTAAAACTGCCAATCACTACATAGTTAATAGTTCCCCAGACACTGCACTAAATAGTAGAGCCCTGACCTTTTTCTGTATTCACGACCCACTTTCTTTGTGTTTTTCTTCCTCTGATTTGATTGTTTGTTGCTACATTTAACAACAACAAAAAGAAGCAAGCCACCCACACCAAAATCCTCCCTTCATCCATTAAAATTAAGCTTTGATAATAACAGAGGCCGAGGGAAGACTGAAGCACCTGAATCCTGAAGTGCAGAGGAAAACTCAGAGCCAGGCTCTCATCAGCCGAGGGGGCTTCTAGTTCCTCGCTTTGGGCCAGGCCCTACCCATGATGCACCCTACCCTAGGAACAGTTATTTCTGCTGTATGATGTTAAATTGTTGTTCTAAAGCTCCTTTGAAGTTTTAAAAAATGACTTTATTATTAGTGCCTTGTATTGGTTCTGAAAGGCAAGAGGACAAGAATCAAGGTCTTATTTTCCTATTTTATTAATGACCAAACCAAGACATGGAAAAAAAAAAACCTTGAGTTTTCATGGTTGCTCATCCTGGCAGAAAAGACCCTTTATGAAAGGATGAGCCAAAGGGCCCATGACTCCAGGGTGCACTGAGACAGTGAGGGCTCTGGGAGATGCTTATTCCTATGGTTCATGATACATGTGTGTGATGGCCAACCTTGGTTGTCTATCTGACATATTCAGGAAGAGGAATCTCTATTGAGGAAATGACTCTATCCAATTAGTCTGTGTGCATGAAAGGGGCTAAATATCTATAGTTTATTCTGGTGGAATGAACTTTTCTATCTGATTCAATAATGTGTAGTTATTTTAAATAATCGAGTTCATCTTGTCTTCTTAACCACAGAGAAACAAATGAGGCCCTGGTGTACAGAAGTAAGTGGTGCAGTGTGGTCTGCTTGAGCTTCCATAGTTATTTAAGCTTTGAAACCTTCTGTCGGATCCTGAGTGAAACACAAATGGCACCTGTACATATTTGTACTTAACACATGTTAGCTTATGATTATATAATTCACTCAACTGGCACATTTTCTAAATCTGTAAACTATGTTTTATGCAATATGTTATATATCAAGTGCTAATAATTTAACACCTTTGCAAAAATTATTTGTCCTTTAAAAATGAAGATTGTTTTTGAAAAGTTAGCAAATGGATGATAGGATCTCTTATACTGGTGAGATAGCCTTGAAATCATTGTGTTATAAGATTAAAAGTAAATAAAACAAATTAGAATGAGTGAAAGATATTTTTATTATAAATCTTTATTTTAAACATATTCTCACTGATAGTTATTTCTCCATTGCTGGTGAAATGAGTCAATTTAAGCCAAATTAGATGATATTAAACACAGGTTTATTGAGAAGTTGCACTAGTGAGGGCAAGGTCACTGGCACCACAGACCAAGGCCAGGGAAGTCACCATGGGGAAAGGAGGGGGTGGGGGAGAGAAAGACAAAGAGACAAAGGAGCCTATGCACAGAGAGAGAGGGATCAAAATGTCTCGATTATATAGGGAGGAGCCCAGCTCCTTGGCCGAACTGAGAGATGCTGTAAGAACATGGAAGCCAGGTCTGCTTTGGCATGTAAAATACTCACCTCAGTCCCTTGTCCTGGTCTGAAACCAAACATTCCCTAAACCTCAGACTTCTAAATCTTTGAATATAACATTGATTGTTCTCCAAAGAAAGGTTATATATTCATGGTGTGAAATTTTAAGGTATAGACAAACAGAAAAGGAACTGAAATTATCCAAGCTAGGTAGAAATGTCTCTTTTTCATGAAAATAAATGGTCCAACATGGCAGCAAACAAAAATTTAAAATTGTAAAAGTTCAAGGATACATAGATGGTATATAGGATGACAGAAGAGATGCCAACAAAGAGTTAGAAGTCAAGAAACAGAGGGGCCTGTGGTAAACACCTGAGAGACTTGAAATCTATAAGGAAGGATTTCAAAAAAGCTGATATTTGTGAGCTTCCAAATTCAGTGACACAGCATATAAAATATTCAATAACCTGGCCCAGGGATCAGCTGAAAATGGAAAAATCACTTTAAAGTCTATATAGGGAACACTTAGGTTTTCAAGGTCTCTTATTCCAGGAGAAGAAACCTTTTTTGTGAAAGAATGAATGAAAGGCATCATGACTCCAGGATATAGTGAGACATTGAGGCCTCTGGGGCATCCTCATTACCACTTTCATCATACACAAGTGGCCTGTGTATGATGGCTAATTCTGGTTGTCAACTTAACATATCTTGGAAGAGGGAACCTTAATTGACAAAATGCTTTCATCTGATCGGTCTGTGGGCATAAAAGTGAGGCATTGTATTAACTGATATAGGAAGGCTGAGCAATCTGTGAGCTTTTAACACTTTCTAGGCAAGTTGCTCTAAGGCTGTATTAGAAAGCTGACTGAGCACAAGCTACAGGGAGAAACCCAGGAAGCACTATTCCTTTATTGGTTTCTGCTTCAAGCTCCTGCCTTTGGGTTCCTGCCTTGGCTTTCCTTCATGATAGACTATGAAGTGGAAGCTAACCATTGTTTTATAATAGCAACAGAGAAGTAAACTGGGACAATGTGGCAGGTCTTGAGATAATATTTGTGACATCTCATTCTAATCATATCTTTCTTTTCCCATGGAAACCAATAGTACCCAATGGTTGAATTATAACTACTTACCTATGCTTCAAGACCAAGAGGAAGTAATCCATTGGGATCTCCCCATTTTTAGTGTGACATAATAGCCATGGATAAATGATTGGTTCCATGTGTCCAAATGTTCCCTCATGGATTCTACCAAAGTCAAACGTAGGTGAATTCATGGGGCTTTTAAAGCCATTTAGCCTTTGCTCTTAAGTCATTGTCTTCTCCCTAAATCATGAAGGGAGCTGGACTGCCATCATTCAGATAGCTGAAATTGAGATAGGCAACAAAGGTATTATTAGTTGAATTCTTAAATACCAAACAGCTTGCATCTTAATCAAAATGACGGAAATCCCTCTTCTCTGCTGACTTATTTATTGGCCACAATCATGTGCCTCAAGCCAAAGAAAGATAGGTCAACAGCTCCCTAGGGAGAAATCCAAGAGAAAGAACTATGTTCTAGATATTGATATATGTAAATCCCCCAAAATAAATAAACAGATCCTGCCTGTTTACCTATGGTAATATCCATGGAGCAATAACATTTTCCATGCAAAAAGTTTCTAACTATTTTTTTGCCCCATTCTTGTAAAGAAATGTGCGATCACAGGCCGTTCTGACTAGGGAAACAGGTAGGCTAGTTGCAGATCTTTCCCTATGCTTCCTTTCCTATAAATACAATTCCCAAGTCTCATTCCTAGCACACCACCTGCTGACCCCTACCCCCATATCCAGTGACTAGCATGCGTTTCCCGTTTTACCTTCTCTTCTACTCATTGCTTTATCCCAACCTCCTACTTTAGCTGGCACTCCCTGGGAACCCTCAGGCCTCTCTAGCCAGGGAAGCAGGAGGGCTAACTGCAGGTTTTTACATCTCCCTCCAATCCTCTATTCTCATCACCAGCTCTGTAGCAGACCACCTGCTTTTGGGCCTTTCTGTACTCTCTGCCTGCATTCTCAGGGAATAAGTTGATCCTTCTGGAATACCTTGCTTCCATCCCTCCAGTGGATCTCCCCAGATGAATGCCATCTGAGCCTATCTTCATTTCTATGTGTCAGCTCCCCAAATAGTGACCCTCCAGTGGCCACACCAATCAAGATCCCAGAATTTTCTATCAAGCAACACACAGCTAAAAACACTCTCCTAAAAACAAGAGAAGGAAACAGAAAACATGAAAGAAAACACCCACCCAACAAAGAAAAGATCATCTTTCAGCACCTAGAATTCAAATCTTCCCATACCTAGGCACCTAGACAGCAGCATAAAAGCACAACCAACAACAGCCAGGACACCATGTCTTCACTGAGCTCACCATATGTACTTCAACATAGTTGAAGTAAAAGACCATAAAATAGCCTCATACATATGACTAAGATCCTTAAGTAGAGAATGACTAAATCCCTTAAAGAAGTTTATGAAAACACACAGTGGAAGGAAAAGAATAAAACAGCTCCAGATCTGAAAGTGGGAATAGATCCAATAAACCCAAAGAGGAAATTCTAGAAATGAAAAATTTAGGAATTCAAATAGGTTAGCCTCACTAACAGACGGCACGAGATGGAAGAGAGAATCTCAGCCATTGTGGATATTAAAGAATAAATCAACACCCCAGTCAAAGAAAATGTTAAATCTAAAGTTTTCAGGCACAAAACATCCAGAAAACCTGGGGCACTGTGGAAGGAAAAAAATATAAAAATAATAGGAATAGAGGAAAAGAAGAAACTTGGGTTAAAAATACAGACAATATTTTTTTAACAAAATCATAGATGAAAATTTCCCCAATTCAAAGAAGGAGATGCCTATAAAAGTACAAGAAGCATACAGAGCACCAAATAGATTCAACCAGAAAAGAACGTCCTCTCAGTACACAATAATAAAGATACTAAACATACAGAACAAAACATATATTAAAAGCTACGAGGGGAAAAATCAAGTAAATATAAAGACAGATTTATTACAATAACACCTGACTTCTCAATGGATCTTCTAAAATCCACAAATCATGTTCTAAAGACTGTAAATGACCAAAGATGACATTCAAGACTATTATACCCATCAAAACTTTCAATCACAATAGATGGAGAAAATTTGACATTCCATGATAAAATCAAATTTAAGCAATATACATCTACATATCTAGGCCTACAGAATGTCCTAGAAAGAAAATCTTAACCTAAAGAAATCAAATACACCAAAGAACATACAGAGAATAAATGATCCCAGTTGAGGAGATCAAAAGCACACACATAACTGCCACCACCACTACCACTATCACCATCACCACCACCACCATAACAACAACAATGACAACAACAAAGTAACAGGAATCTACAAACACAGCTCATTGATAGCTTTCAACATTAATAGTATCAATTCTCCATTGAAAAGATATAAATTAACAGAAGAGATTAGAAAACAAGATTCATACTTCTGCTGTATCCAAGAAACACAAATTAACATTAAAGATAGACATCATATCAGGGGAAAGGGTGGAAAAGATATTTCAAGAAAAGGAACCCAGAAAGCAAGCAAGTATAGCCATTTTAATATCTAACAAAGTAGACTTCAAACCAAAACTAATCTGAAGAAATAGTGAAGGACACACTCATCAAAGGAAAAATATAACAAAAGGACATTGCAATTCTTAACATCAACATAAATTGAGAGAAATCCGAAGCAATTTTACTAAAATCAGGAACAAGACAAGGCATTCTCTGTATGCCTATTCAATATAGCACTTTAGGTCTTATCTAGAGCAATAAGACAACAAAAAGAGATCAAGGAGATACAAATTGGAAAAGAAGTCAAAGTCTTTATTTTTGGATGTTTTGTTACATAGATGAGCCTAAAAATTCCACTTGGAAACTTTTATAGATTATAAACACTTTCAGCAAAGTAGCAGAATACATAATTAACTCACAAAAATCAATTGCTTTTCTATATACAAATGAGAAATGGACAGAGAAAGAAATCAGGCTTTTCACAATAGCCTCAAGTAATATAAAGTGTTTTGGGATAATTCTAACCAAACAAGTGAAAGACTTCTATGATAAAAATTTCAATATATTGAAGAAAGAAATTGAAGAAGACATCAGAAGATGGAAAGATTCCTCCATGCTCATGAATTGCTAAGATTAATATAGTAATAATGACCATCATATCAAAAGCAATATACAGATTCAATGCAACATCCATCGAAATTCCGATGCAATTCTTCATAGACTTTCAAAGGGCAATTTTTAGCTTCATATGGCAACAAAAAATTCTAGGATAGCTAAACAATCCTGTGCAATAAAGGAATTTCTAAAGGCACCACCATCCCAGATTTCATGTTGTGCTACAGAGCTATAGAAATAAAAATACCATAGTATTGGAACAAAAACAGACATATTGAACTATGGAATCAAATTGAAGACTCAGACATAAGTTAACACACTTTTGGAAACGATTTTTTTTTATAAAGAAGCAAGAAATACACACTGGAAAAAGTTAGCATCTTCAACAAATGATGATTGCAAAACTGGATAGCTGCATGTAGAAGAATCGAGATAGATCCAAACCTATCACTCCACACAAAATTCAACTCCAAATGGATCAAAGACCTCAACAGAAAACTAGATATATTGAAACCTTGTAGAAGAGAAAGTGAGGGATAGCCTTGAACTCACTGAAACAGGAAAATACTTTGTGAACAGAACACCATTAACACAGGCACTAAGATCAATAATTGATAAAAAGGTTCCTACAAACCTGAAAAGCTTCTGTACTGAAAGGACACTGTCATCCAATCAAAGTGGCAGCCTACAGAGTGGGAAAAGATTTTTACCAAATGAACATTCAGTAGAAGACTAATGTCCAAAATATATAAAGAATTCACAAAGCTAGATACAAAGAAACAAAGAACACAATTAAAAGTGGGTACAGGTCTAAACAGAGAATTATCAAAGTAGGAAATTCAAATTTCTAAGAAGCATATAATATGGAAATATTTAACATCCTTAGCCATTAGGGAAATGCAAATCAAAACTACTTTGATATTTTGCCTTATAATTATTAGAATGGCCAAGATCAACCAAACAAATGACAGTTCACACTCAAGATCCAGCTATATCACTGTTGGGAATATGTCTAAAGGAAACTTGGTCTTACCAGAAGGATACTAGCTCTATTATTTCTATTCATTGCTGCTCTACCCATAATGGTCAGAATTTGGAAAAAAAACCTAGATGACCTTCAACAAAAGAGTGAATAAAAAATGTGTACATTTACACAATGGGGTATAATTGAGATGTTAAAAAAATGAAATCATGCCATTTGCAAGTAAGTGCATGGAACTAGAAAACAATCATTCTAAGTGAAGTATCTCACATCCAGAAATAATGATATGCATTTGCTTCCAGCTGGCTATTAGCTGTTAAGCCAATGATAACCAAGCTACAATCCATTAAAGCACAGAAGTTAATTATAGAGTAAGGGGCTTGGGGGTCGTGGCAGACAGATATCTTTATGAAAGGGAAATAGAATAGTTTGTTAAGGATAGATGGGGGTTACTGGAATGGGAAGATCAAGTGGGGAGGGATGGAGGGAGGGAAGAAGGAGAAGAGGAAGGGGATAGCAGGAGGAGCATCTAAAATTAAGGGTCTTTTGATGGGTAGTATGAAATATAATATAAGATATTCCTTAAACATCTACATATAGGAAGAGGATCTAAACAAAAGAGATCCCTCACAGGCCAAATGAAGATTCTATTATTAGGACTGGGTTACATCTAATTCAGACGTTGGCCACCATCCCCAACCACCAAGCTGTTGCTAGAAGTATGTATTGCCTTCCACAAACTGATAGGAAGTCTTGATTGCTGAAGACTCAATACAATTCATTGAACATGGAGCTGGTGCCTGCATAGAGCCATCACCCTATGTTCTAGTGTCTTTGGCACAGAGAGTTTCTGCCCATTACCAGAAGAGAAATGTAAACACTAACCCAGTCACAGACCCACTGGTTTACAAAGATATGCTAGGGCAATGGTGGCATGAAGTTGATGGGAGTAACCAACTGACTTGACTGACGGCTCACTCCATGAGATAATACATATACCCAATACTGCTTGGGTAATCAAGAATCTAAGACCAGATATGTAAGTGAACTAAGGTAAAAACAAACTCTATTGTCCTAAAAAATAAAGTAGCCTTAAAATAAGCTCTAATGACATTCTGCTATATTCATTAGCTCAGTGCTCTGTTCAAATATCATCAGAGAATCTTTGTCCTGCAGCAGATGGGAATATATAGATACATATATACATATATGCATATACATATACATAATCTCCACAACCAGACATTACACAGAGAGTGAGAGAGTCCTTAGAACATTCAGTCTTAAAAGGCATATGTCTCCACTTAGGGACTTAGGAACTTAGGGGATCCGTGGGAAAGGAGGCAGAAAGATTGTAAGAGTCAGAGGGGTAAAGGACACCAAGAAAAAAAGGAGCTCTAAATCAACATTATCAAAGATCACATGAACTCACAGAGTGAGGCAGCATGTACAGGTCTTGCAGTGGTCTGTACAGGTCCTCTGTGCATATATCATGGCTTCTAGTTGAGTGTTTTTATGGGATTCCTCGGTGTGTGCCTTCCCTTGGACTCTTATCCTTCAATTTGTTTGTTTTGTCCAGTTCTGATTTGCTAGTTTTTGTTTTATATTAATAATATAATATAATAATATCAAGCTTGTTTGTTTCTTTAATGAGAAACAGAAGGGGTTGGATCTGAATAGGAGGAGACATTGGGAGAAACTGGGAAGAGTAGAGGGAAGAAAATCTGTAGTAAGGTTATAGTACATGAAAACAATTTATTTTCAATAAAAGAAAAATATAAAAAAAAACAAAAGTAGAGTCATAGATACTTGGCTTTTGTGGAAATGTTCTAATAGACTAAAAAGAACAAAGAAGTGAAAAGATTTCAGAAAACAAAACAAAACAAAACAAAACACCAATAACAAAACTCAGAACTGATTGATACAGGTACCCAAAACACTCCACTCCACATGTAATGTCATCAAAGACAAAATAAATGATTTCATAGTGTAAACATAGAATTCTAAAACAGCAATATTTAGGAATAGAATAAAAGCTTTAAATTAAAATTATGGTAGTAAAATGTATTGGTTTTCGATTATATAAATTACCACAAGTTCGGTGACTTGAAATGACATGAATTTACCTATTAGATGTAGGTAACTGGAGGGCTGAAAAGTGTTTTCAACGGTGCTGGTTAGTCTCTTTCAACTCAACACCAGCCAGAGTCTCCTGGGAAGAAGCAACCTCAATTGAGGAACTGCCTTCATCAAACAGATATATGTACACGTCTGTGGGGCATTTTCTTGATTGCTGATTGATGCACCAGATTCTGACCCACTGTGGACAGACTAAAAGATGAAACCAATGGAGAAAATGTAGTCATGTGGGAAATAATTCCAACTAAATAAGTTCCAGAAATATAATATTGATAAAAGGGGTAGGATAAACTTACTTTAAAATGAATAAAAATGTTCTAAGAAAAAAAAATTCTGAATAAAAAGACTTGAATTTCTTGTTAATCTAGAAAGAAAACACACACAATTTAGTCAAGAAAACAGTATTTTTAAAAAAGAATACTCAAACTGAGCCAGGTAATGGTGACACACAGTTATACTAGCACTCAGGAAGCAGATGCAGGCAGACCTCTGTGAGTTTGAGGCAAGTTTGAGTGAGTTCCAGGACAGCCAGGGCTACCCAAAGAAATCAGTCTCAAAAAACTAAAAAACAACCAACCAACCAAACAAAAAAACAAAAGCAAAAAAGTTTTTAAAATTTAAAATCTTGAATTTACTGTCTAGCATTGATCAGATCCTACCAGAATATTTGAAAACTTATCAGACACCATAAGACTAGGGTCTACAGAATGTGGAAAGTTTCCAGAGATATGGGAAAGATGATATATCAATTACCTTTAGTAACAACACAAACCCTTTAGTCTACCGCAGTGGAAGAGCATACAAGAGGAAGTCATACATTCCCAAGTTCTGAAAAACCCTGTTCCCAAATTCTGACCTTGGATAAATTGTTAATCATGTGAAAGTTGTCAAAAACCATTTCATATTCTTTCAGAGAACAAATTGTAGATCTAAAAATGTGGGAAGAAATAAAATAAACAAAGGAACAAGAAATCAATAACAAAATGAAGAGGTTCAGTGGCCTTGAGCCTTGCTCTCTGTATCTCTCACTTCCTCCTACGTAACTCCCCATTCTTTCCTGACCAAATGGCCTCTCTCAATTTTCTCAGACTAGTAGGAGAATCTAGATAAATATACATATCAGCTAAATGTTGTTTCTAAAAGAAAAATCTGCATGCAAGTTTCATATATGGTTTGCATTTGATTTTCAAATAGTCAATTCTCAAGCAAAATTCTTCAAAAGTCCTGGCTACTGGGATGTATAATATCTAGATTCTTTCTGCTAATTATTTAATAAAATTTGGAAATTTTCAAGTCTGAGCTTTTGTTTTTCATTTCAACCACAGGGCACAATGAAAGTCTTGGATTCAATAGGCCGGATGAAGAGCAGGTCTTAGGGTATTGGTACTAATGAAAACTTTTTATCTCACGGTGCAGCTGGGACACGCACACAGTGGCCTTGACGTCTCTGTGAATTCATGGTACTGTGTGTAGGTCCACACTTTAACCTTGTTAGAATAAACCACTCTACTTTCCCTCAAAACAAAAACACCCCCCCAAACAAACAAACAAACAGACAAACAAACAAACAGTGGACTGGATGCCCTGACGGTGTGTTCTCACTAATATCTGAATGTGTACTGGGGAAGTACATTGACAGGTCAGTCATAGCAACGTCCTTAGGCAAATCAGATGGATAACTTCAGCTTTAGTTTTCTCTATATCTGGATTGAAAATGTTGCCTTGGTCTTTGCTGTAGTTTAGATGTTGAAGGTTTCCCAAAGTGTCATGTTTGTTTTTAAAAACTGAACCAAGGGCCTCAGGAATGTGAGAAAAGCACTGTACCATGGAGTCATAGTCCACCCACCCAAGTGTCAAAGTCTTAGTGTCTAGCACTGGAGGTGGCTGAGCCTTCAGAAAGTGATGTATTGTAAAGGAAGTGTGATTATTGGGGGATATTGAGACCCTGGTCCTGTTGTTTTTCTATTTGTTTTTCAGCTACTATGGGATAGACAGCCTTTTCTGGCATGCATGCCTCACCATGATGCACTGCCCCACTATCAGACCAAAGCAGCAGAAAGAAGTGACCAAGGACGGAAATCGAAAGCCAAAATAAAGTTCATTTCTTTATCAATTGAATTGTCTCAGAAACTTCTCCTGGCAATAGAAAGGTGACAGTGTCTGTTCTGTGGATCAAAGATGTCCTCTACCTATAAACACCGTAGGATCAATCAGTTTTAAAGTATTTGGATACAAAGAAAAGGAGAAATTGCTATAGTATTGAAGGGTGATATTTCAGTTCACTTGTGAGAATTCTAAATGACTCTAAATTTGTTACTCACTGTTGGAAGCATCAGACATTTTCCTGTTTCTCAGCAGTATCGTACTGTGTAGGAACCCTGTTGATTTACTGGCTCACACCCTAAGGGCCCCCAAAAGTTAATTAACAGCTTTTGGAGGTGTATGTTTGACTTATTAAAGTCTTTCTAGAAAATTCAATAATACAGTCTACATGGAAACACAGAACTACATGTGCCCAAGAGTTGTGTGACAGGCGGCTGCAAGTCATCACTCACATGACGACAGCGTCTTCCTCCTGTCATACCTCTGTTTCCACAGACTTCACTCAAACTCTTTCATGTGAGCTTTTGAAGGTAAAAATGAAGTGAACACAACAGTTTTATGTTTGCTGTGTTTGCAGCTTGTGTTGTGCTTGCACTGTATGAGGGAGCTCAGAGGTCAGAGCTGGGTGGCTTTCTTTATAGCTCTCTACCAGTTTTTTTCTTTTTTTCCTTTTTTTTTTTTTTTTTAAAGACAAGCCTGTCATGAAGCTTAATGCTCACTGACTGGCTAGGCTGACTGTCCAGTCAGCTCCAATTTCCATCCTCAGAGTCAGTCTTTAGATTTCTAGAGTCTTTCTTCTTTCTGGGCTTTCACCCCCTTTTAAATTCTCTTGTCATTTCTTCCTAGTTTCTCAGTCTGTCCTGAAAGTACCAGGCATCCAAGAAAGGAAGCTGTGTGCCCTTAAAATCAGCCTCAATCCTACTGGAAACAAGATTAAAAATTTTGTTAACAGTGAGAAACCACAAAACAAACACACCCTTTGTTACTAACACAGAACTTATGTCAAAATATATATTTAATGTTGTTTTTCTGTTTCTAATGGGGAGATTTTCCCCACTTCTTTATTCTTCCTTCATATGGAGAGTCTAGAATAACAAAAGTAGCCTTTCTCTGTTCCTTCCCTCACCCTTTGCCATGTTTACTCAGAGAAATGGGCATACTAACTCAGTCCCTCCCTCTGAACTTCTCTTACTTAGCCATGCTTGGTTCAGTTTGCAAAACCAGAGGCTGTGATTCTTGGAGGTAATTTTAATTCAGGAAAATAATAGGACTTTGTTGAATGAGAATTTTGAGAGATTGTTCTGTTAGCCAGGGTTCTCTAGAGAAACAGAACAAATAGAATAGAACACACACACACACACACACACACACACACACACACACACACACTAGACTGGCTTATATAATGTGGTCTGGATAATCTAACAGCTATCTTCACACTGGAGAGACTGAGAGAACCAGTCCAGTAGGCTAAACTCTATTATTATTAATAATAATTCATTATTTTATTTATTTACATCCCAAATGTTACCCCCCTCCAGGTCCCCCTCACAGAGTTCTTCCTCCATCCCCTTCACCTCTGAGAGGGTGCTTCCCCCCCCTGCCCCCCAGCATCCCCTCGCCGTGGGGCATCAAGTCTCTACAGGATTAGGAGCATCCTCTCCCACTGAAGCCAGAAAAGGCTGTCCTCTGCTACCTATGTGCCAGGGGCCTCAGACCAGCCTGTGTATGCTCTTTGGTTGGTGGCTTAATCTCTGGGAGCTCTCAGGAGCTCAGGTTAGTTGACACTTGTTTTTTCTATGGGGTTGCCATCCACTTCAGTTCCTTTAATCCTTTACCTAACTGTTCCATAGAGTCCATGGCCTCAGTCCAATGTTTGGCTGTGAGTATCTGCATCTGTCTCAGTCAGTTGCTGGGAGAGCCTATCAGAGAACAGCCATGTTAGAGGCTCCTGCCTGTAAGTACAAGATAGCATCAGTAATAGTGTCAGGGTTTAGTGCTTGCCCATAGGATAGATCCCAAGTTGGGTTCTTTAGCAGTCTTAGTCTGATGATGATGGTCAAGTATACTTGGTGAATCTCTCATCTTCAGTGCATGTTGGGAAGCTGAAGATGCCACATTCTGATGCCAGTGAAGGATGGCAGCGGTGGGGTGGGTGAATTCATCAGAAGACACAGATGAGGATGGAGACAAATATCAAAGGTTAACACTGACTGTAGGTGAATAACTGTTCCCCTTCCTGTAAAACCTGCATTATCAAGCTCCTGAAAGCTATAACAATTTCATTTGCTGCCACTCACATCCCACAGTGCAAGCATCTGGGTAGCTACTTCTGAAAGAAAGGGCAAGATATGCCAAAAACGATTCTAAAATTAGGGCAGGACCCAAGAACAGTATGGCAGAAAAGATGTAATCTATTATTGTAAAGTAAAGGTGGATACCTCAGTCCATACATAATTTTACAAGAGAAGGAGTGACTGGTTTTATATTTATCTTCAGGGAATAATCCCATAAGTAAAACTTCAATGAACATGATATGCATAGCCTACAAAGCACAGGAAGAAGATGGAGCCTCTGTCTTTCTAGTCTAACAAACCATTTCCCCTTGATGCATGCATTCAGTAGAAAAGGATCAGAAACAACATTTTAAAATACTGGGAATTCAATTGAATTCTTGGAAATTCAATTGTTATGTGAAACCTGTGAGATGCATCCAATCAACACAAAATGATGGAGAAAGGAAGGCTGGGAGAAGGGGGATGCTGAGAAGGCAAGTATTCCTAGGGACACACCAAGCCAGGGACAACACTTAGCCAACTGAGCTTTGAGGCCTCCATACCGGCTGTTGTTCAGGATTGGCCTCAGGATTTCTCTCCACCTGAACCCACAATAAAGCTATCCTGTGAAACAAATTGAGTTACATAGTTCATGATTTCACAGTTTTTGGTACTATTGACATCTGGGGTTCAATAATGTTTTTTGTGTGACTCTGTTCTGAGCATTCTGGGTAATTTAGTAACAAGTCTGGTGTCTGTCCTATGAGACCATTTACTACCTGCCCCTAGTTGGGAAAATCAAAACTGTCTCTAAATAATAGCCATTGTGCCCTAGGGATAAAAATCATTCCTAGTTAAGAACTGTTGACCAAAGCAATTTTACAAGAACAGATGGGGAAGAGGCTACCATGACATGAAGGTACCTACAGAAGACACTGAGTCCTAGGAGAGGACTCAGAAGGTAGAATCTTCTCATGCATCTTTCCATGGAAAGTGAGAACATGCATACGTGTTGGGCCAATTCCCTTCCTGTTTCTTGGCGATGGGAAGTAGATGACAACCACAAACTCTATGAAAAGGCTTACACATTGTCTTTAGTTTTTAAAAATTATGGGTTATAGAAACTTTTGTGGATGACTGAACTAGTAGCTTAAATGGAGACCAAGGTTATTTTCATGTCCTTGCTTCCACCATCTCCGCCATAGTTTTTGGAAATACATACATCCTTTATTTTTTTCCTGGAACAAATGCTTAGGTTATTCTAAATTTCTTTGAGGATGGGGCCTGTTCTATAATAGATATCTTAGTAACTCTTTGAAATTTTGAAAGGGAAGTTCATCAGAGAGCAGGAAATAGATAATTTCAGATCACAGGGACTAAGTCACATCTATAGAAGACAGTCTGACACAGCTACCAAGAGACTCTTCTCAAGCATTCCATCAAGTCTTCTAAGGAAGAAGCTCTGTTAGAGGCGGAACAGAAAAAGATACCAGAGCTCAATTTTTCTAAAATATTTGTAATTTGTCATTCAATCATAAGAAATATTTTGTTCTATTTCAAATTTGTTATAATTGACTTGGGATAGTTTAAAAGTGTGTCACTTAGACATTTTAATTTTGTAGTGTCTTGAGAAATGAATAATTGGAAAGTGTCAATACTCAAATCTGAGGAAAGTCAACTGCTACTTTGTTAATGAAGTGTTTGATCTCACTGTAGGACCTCTGGTTCTAGTAATCGGCAATTAGAAATAGCATAGCTATGCAAGTTAGCTTTTAGGTAATAGTCTTCTGGCTTGGGTGTGAAATGTCCTCCATGTGTTCATGTTTTGCTGTGTTGGTTGTCAACAGGGAAAATAATTGGCTCTTGCTAGCTCTTACCTATCCAGCAGACTAATCAGCTCATGGATTCATACCATAATGGTGATATTGAGAGGTAAGTCACCAGAGGTATGTCCTTGGAGCTTTATCTTTTCCTAACTCTTTCTCTGCTTTCTGGATGCTGTGAGAAGAACAAGCTTCTTCTGCTATGTCAGCTTTCATGAAATTTTGGTTTTGCTTTTGGTCTAAAAAATTAGATTCGGTCAGCCTTGGGTAAAAAAAAAAAATTCTTCCTCTTTAAATTGTTTGTGTTGAGTACAAGCCACAGTAACAAAAAGCTTGACACAAGCAGTCTGAGAGTTTTGAATGCGTTATGTGGCCTCTAATATATTGCATAGCATTCTGGAGGTACAATTTGCACTTAGCTAACTTAGGAAAGTCCTAAGTGGGACAATGGTTGATGTTGAATGGCGGCTTTTTAAAATTCTGGTTGCTGTATCCTCATAGTATGCTATTGGTCTTCTTTTGGGAGTTATCTATCTATTTTTTTTTCTGGAGACAAGATGTTTATCTGTATATCAGGCTAATCTCAAATTTATAACCTAAATGTCTAAGCCTCCTTAGCGCTAGTATGAAAAGTGTAAGATGCTGTACTCTAGCTGATAGAACTGTTTTCAGTCTGTCACTACCTTGACAGTTGTCCTGATGGATTCAGGACCTGAAGAGCTGAGAGATGCTGGGTGACAGAAACTTGATGTCCTATTCTCATATTCCCTTTAATATTCAGGAAACAGATTAATGAAAAGCTTCTGTCTTTTCTTGTTGCATAGCCTTTCTATGACTGAATTGGTGACTTAACAGAAAAAAAAGGGACATCTCACCTTTGATTCCACTTTGCTCTTTTCTTATAAGTAAGCTGCCTATGGGAAACCCAGGTTGTAGTTTGAAAATTTCTTTTCCAAGTTTGATAGACTCTCACATCGAAAGCCTAGGGCTGTCAGCACTTCCAGATCTAACCTAAGATCCGCTCATAGTGCTAATGGTTTCCTCTACCCACTCCTTACTTGTCTCAGTGCTTTGGAATTCAGAAAGCACAGAAAGTGTCCCACATGCAGTCTTCTTCCTACTGCTTCAGGAATGGAACACAGAAGAAGCTAATAGAAATGACCCCGTCGTCCACACGGAAGCTACCCATGAATGATGACTCTTGGTTCTCCTATCCAGAGGCACTGAAGTTTTCTGAGAAAGGTTAAGCTTCACTTTGAGGGCTTAGGGCTATTCCTGCTATATAGTTCTGAAGATAGTAAATGTATCCCAAATGGAGAAGATGTAATTTTCTTTCTTTCTTTTTTGAAAAGTCAGCTGAGCAGAGTTGAGCATTTTTTCCCCAAAGAATTTTTTACTAATAAGTGTGTGTGTATCACCAAAGACATATTTATGTCAAAATGGATCACTTACCATCATTGTAAAACAAGTTGGTATTCATCTAAATACTAACTGATGCCACCCTCTTTTCTTACCTTTTCTTAAAAGGAAATGGAGTTTTACAGAAAACACCTGAAACTTCTAGTTCGTATCAGGTTGGTACCTTCTTTCAACCCTATGGGATCTAAAATCCTTCCTAGTCTTTTGAAAGTGTGTGTACCATGGAGTTTTGAACAGTGCTTCACTTAGGAGGGTGGTCCCCAGTGTCCTGTCTGAGGACAAGACCTTACCAATGTGATTTCCCTTGCTAGACACTCTTCACTTCATAAACTGATGCACATGTCTCTACAGTACCAGGCTGATAAGCTGTAACAATGAGGTACTTTAGTTTGCACCCTCTCCTTTCTTATTTAAGCCAAGAAACTAGAGCAAAATAACACTCTGAGCTCCATGAGTAAACATTTAATTATGTTGTCCCAAGCAGAGACTCTGTTTAGAAAATGTAGGACGTATGTCAGCCTGGATCTGTTCCTCATAGGAAATGTTCTGGTTTCCTCAAAGACTTGAAAAGGACCTCCCTCTTCCCTCTATAGTTACTTCGGAGAATTCCTCTACCTTCCTATTTGAATCTAGTTTTATTAACCCGCACCATCTAGTGCAACTTTAATATCCTTTGTGTCTTTCTACCACTGGGTGACATGCACAGAAATATTCGATGCATAGATCCCATGAACAGTGGATGTGAAAAAAATTAGGCAATTTAATATATCCTCAAAAACTATATTAAACTCCATTCATATCACAACTTTACAGAGTCAACCTTTAGGAGACCTAACCTAAACCAATCAATAACCTTAGTCTTTTAATTCTTCAATGTGTTCTTGAAATAGATTACATCTACTTGAATATATTATTTTAAAATAGCACCACAGATATAAAATGATTGAAAAGCTGAGAGGATTTAAGGAATACTTGGTTCATGCACTTCAGTGTAACTATAGCTATAGAATGCTACGACACTCGACAACGGCAAAGGTGAGTCCTCCATTGTATCGAGTGTAGCAGTAGAAACAAAATGGGCACTTTTAAATGCCTGTTGGTATGATATCACATTGCAAATAGCCAGCAGATTATTTTTTGTAATCAGCTTTCCACAGGATTCAATCTACTTTCCTCAATACAAAAGAATGACCCTTGAATAAAGCTCACAGAAAACATTGAGAGTAAGTTTTAACAGTCAAGACCATGTGTTTTCTATGTTAGGTCTTCGTTCTACATGGGTGAACATTGATGTGTATTTTCTGTTATGAAGGGAAAAGAACCATGAAGGCCATAATGGTTCCTTGCCTAGCCCAGTGTTTCTCAGGCTATTAAGCTGAGTTCTGGCTTTATAGTTTGGGGATAAAGCTATAGACATCGTCTTTCTAGAACTCTTCCAGGTGATGCTGAAATTGTTCTGTAGCTGTCACTCTCTGTATCAAGGGAAGTCCATCTTTCTTATATGTTGCTGTGATAAAATACCATGACCACAAGCAACTTGTGGCAGAAAAGGTTTACTTTGTCTTACAGTCCATCATTCAGAGAATTTAGGGAAAGAACTCAAAGCAGAGACCTGGGGACAGAAACTGATGTTGAGACCAAGGAATAACGGGCTTAGTGTTTTTTTTCTTCTGACTTGCTCAGTCTGCTTTAATTTGTATCTCAGGGGGTGGCATCACCACAGTGGGCTGGTCTTGCCCACACTAATCCATAATTTAAAAAATGCCCTCACAGGTTGCCTATAAGCCAGTCTTATGGAGGCATTTTCTCAATTTTCTCAATTGTGGTTCCTTGCTCTCGGATAAGTCTAGCTTGTGTCAAGTTGCCACAAAACTGGTCAATGTGATGATCACTGGAGGAGAGAGGTAGGCGAGGGAAGTGAGCTGCCTTTCTAAAAATTTTAAAGAAGAAAATGGGGAAATAACTCTTATACACATAACGTTAACATTGGTAAATTTTGCAGTTAAGAAAAATAATGTTCTCTAAACTTTATAACTTTTTAACAATTTGGAGAAAGCCATGGCCACGTATTACAGAAGATCATGGTTGCTGTGGAAACATACTCACTGATAAGTGTAAGGATTCCCTGTTAAATTAGCAGTTGACAAGAGTTGAGCATATTCCTTTGTCCACTGATGTCATTCTGTTTAAAACAAATCATTTGTCATTGTCATGGGTATCACTGGAGTAGTGATCAGTGATTGATTCCATTCTACATCACATCTGAAGTCTGTCTGAGGCGGTATAGGCCCAGGTAAATTACAATATTTGGCCCAATACAGTCTGCTTTTGCTTGGTGTGAATGCAACTAGTATAAGAATCAAATAACATGATTATTTATTAAACTGTTATTTTCTCTGATAAGGCAGCAGATGCCGATAGAATCACAGCAATCACTAACTCCCAGCAATGTTTTTTATTTCTTTTGTATTTTTTTTAGAATCATAATACATAATCATGATAATGATGAGAAACAAGATAAAGTGTCCCGATATTGAGGGCTCCTATTTTTGTGCAGAAAATGTTCACAAAGGGAATTCATTAAGTTGGGTTAATTAAAGTTGGATAAATTTGTAAAATATGATTATGGCAAATTTTTTTTTAATATATTACTTCAGAATAACCACAAAACTGAAATGAAGCTCTAAGAGGACATTCTAATGAATAAATAAGAATGCATCTAATTAGCTATTCATTAGATATTATAAATAGATGTTTCAGAAGTACTGAGTGTGTTGGGAAATCACTCTTCAAACTATTTTACTTCATTTCTTTCCACTTTAATATGTTTGAAAACATTCCTTAAAGTAAATTGTATCAACAAATAACAAATTCATGTCTCCTTTGATGTATGTATGCTTGAGGATGGATTTGGAATTGAAGCGTCTGATAAAACAGCTTTCTACGTTCTTCTGTGGCTCAGGCCACATGTATCTGTTTAATTTTGACCACACAGAGATTCTCTCGGTGGAAGAAGAATGAGAGCTTCGCCTTTCTGTTGTTGGAAATGAGTAGATTTCGGTTGCTGTCCTCATTTCCTGCAGGATAGAGGCAGCCTACGTAGTGATTCTACCGCTCGCACTCTGAGCCTCTTGTCTATAGGTGGAGCCGCCTATCTGGGCTTTGATGAAACCTTCTTTCACTGATGATTCTATTTTCACATTTTTTTAATAATCTCCCAATTAACTGCTTCAATATGTTTATGAAATTTCTAACCTGATAATACCAACAGGCGTAACATTTGGTGGAGATATTTTGATGTGAGCGGAGCTGGTAGTGGTAATACAGCAATAATTGCCGGCTCATTTACGGACTATTTAGGTCGTGCAGTGAGCCAGATGAGAACAGCTAATGAGCACAGCTTCTTGCTGTAATTAGTCGAACAGTGGTGGCTCACAGATGATTTACAGTTTGCAAAAAAAAAAATCTGTGTATTTACTGAAGTGCTTATGTATTCTGTAAAGTTGTGACAAAGTAACAACTTGGGGATGTTGTGCTTTCCGCTCCCACATATTCTTCAGAGAGATTAAA
Organism: Arvicanthis niloticus; assembly: GCF_011762505.2. Lineage (NCBI taxonomy): Eukaryota > Metazoa > Chordata > Mammalia > Rodentia > Muridae > Arvicanthis > Arvicanthis niloticus. The sequence continues at coordinate 17,671,477 of NC_047668.1, forward strand.
CAATAATGCTATCAACACCCACAGCTTTGGCGGAGAGCAGCACAAGTGTGAGCATGCTTCAGGTTTCCTCTGCCTGTTTTCTCTGTGCGCTTCACTCTTTCTCTTCCCGCTCTTGCTTGGAGCAGCTTTTCCGTCTTCTTGTGGTACTGCAAGATGGCTAGGACTTCTTGGAGCAGAGCTTGGGCTAGCCAAGGCACAGTGCTTGCTCTGTAGAGGATGGGTTCTCCATTCCTAGAAGACTCCAGCCAGGAGGCTTTCTCTACCCGTAGCAAAGCAAGGTGGAACGATGGTTAAAGATTAGGAGGAGATACCACCTTGGAAAAATCCTCTGTGTAAAAACAACAACAATGACAACAAAACAAACGAAGACACAAACAATCTGAGATGACCATGCTTCTTAGGGAATTATGAACCGACTACCATTGAATGATCAGCTCATATGCTCCCAAAGAAATATTCCTCTGTCACTTGTCTTCAAAATCTTTATTATTGCATATTTTTTTGTGTGTGTGTGTGATTTCTCGTCTAATTTATTTTTATTCTAATAGCTTGTTAACCTCTCCAGTTAAATGTTGCCACTTGGCTTGCTAAGCCCATTGATTGCTGTGGCAGCTAGAATGAGTGTTGTGTAGAGAAACCCAGTCAAAGGAACTCAGTGAACATTGTGGAAGAAAAAGCAGAGAATAAAAATCTCTTGGGCTGTCACCTGAGGTTTTGTGCTTAGCCATTCAGATTGATGTAAGATGGAATCTCAGGGACATTTTGATTTGCATTTCCCTGATGACTAAGGACTTTGAACATTTCTTTAAGTGTTTCTCAGCCATTCAAGATTCCTCTGTTGTTAATTCTCAGTTTAGTTCTATACCCCATTTTTTTTTTTTTTTTTTTTTTTTTTTTGGATTGGGTTGTTTGGTTTTTTAAGGTTAGCTTCTTGAGTTTTTTATATAGTTTGGATAATAGCCCTCTATTGGATATGGCGTTAGTGAAGTTTTTTCCCAATCTGTAGGTTGCAGATTTGTCATATTGACTATGTCCTTTGCCTTATAGACGCTCTTCAGTTTCATGAGGTCCCATTTATCAATTCTTGATCCTGAGTCACTGGATTTCTGTTTAGGAAATCCGCACCCAACCCCATGCCCATGAATTTGAGGCTCTTTCCCACTTTGTTTTTTATTAGATTCAGTGTATCTGGTTTTATGTTGAGGTCCTTGATCCACTTCGACTTGAGCTTAGTGTAAGGTGACAAATATGGATCTATTTTTATTTTTCTATGAATCGACTGCCAGTTAGACCAGCACCATGTATTGAAGACATTTTCTTTTTTTCATTGTATATTTTTGTCTTCTTTGTCAAAGATCAAGTGTCCATAAGTGTATGGTTTTATTTATGGGTCTTCATTTCTATTCCCTTGATCAACCTTTCTGTCTCTGTACAAATACCATGCAGGGTTTGTTTGTTTGTTTGTTTTTGTTTTTATTTTTTTTAATCACTATTGCTCTGGAGTATAGCTTAAGGTCAGGAATGGTGCTTTCTCCAGAAATCTTTTTTTTGTTAAGAATTATTTTCGCTATCCTGGGTTTTTTGTTTTTGCATATGAAAATGAAATTTGTTCTTTCCATGTCTTTGAAGAATTGTGTTAGAATTTTGATGGGGGATTGCATTAAATCTGTTTAAAAGAACTGCAGGGACAAAAATGGAGAAGCCACTGAGGGAAAGGAGGTCCAGTGATTGGCCCAAATTGGGATCCATCTCAAAAGGAGGCTCCATGGCCTGACACTATTATTGATGCTATGGCGTGCTTACAGACAGGAGTCTAGCATGGCTGCCCTCCAAGAGGCCAAACAAGCAGCTGACTGAGACAGATGCAGATACTTATACCCAACCAGTGGACTGAAGTCAGGGACCCCTGTGGTTGAATTAGGGAAAGCCTGGAAGAAGTTGAGGAGGAAGGCTGCCCCACAGGAGACCAGCAGTCTCAACAAACCTGGACCCTCGAGATCTCTCAGACACTGAGCCACCAACCAGGCAGCATACAGTAGCTGATATGAGGCCCCTTACACATATACAGCAGAGGACTGCCTGGCATGATCTCAGTGAAAGAAGATTCACCTAACCCTTGAGAGGCTTGAGGCACCAGGGAGACCTGATAAGGTGTGTGTGTGTGTGTGTGGGGGGGGGGGGGAATGGGGACATCCTCTTGGAGATGAGAGGTGGGGGGAGGAATGGAATGAGGAACTGTTGGAGGACAGAATTAGTAATGGGGGATAATGATTCTGGACTGTAAAAAAAGATTAGAGATAATAAAAAATCTGTTAGTCTATCTTTGAATAATACTGTTTCAATGGTAGAGTTTTCAGTTGTTTGAAAGCTAAGTCTTCAGAGAGATACAGTCTCAAAGAGCTGGTTGTTGTCCTTCATGAGTTGAAAGCATCTTTAAAAATGACAGTATGCTTTATCTCTAGTAGATGAACACAGTGGATATATTTTGCCCACATCTAGATTTAGGTGCTTAAGAAGTTTATAAGCAATGATGCCCTGAATTTATTTGAAATTAGTAAATACCAGTTTTTTAAAAGGGCCATGGACCTAGAGCAGCAGTCCTGGTCCCCAACCTTCCTAATGCTGTGACCCTTTACTACAGTTCTCCATTTTGTGGTGACTGCCAACTGTAAAATTATTTCATTGCTACTTCATAACTATAATTTTGCGAATTATAATGTAAATATATGATATGCAACCCCTAAAGGCGTCATGACTTACAGGTTGAGAATTCCTATGTTCAGATTGGGTACAGAAACTTAGAGTAAGAGCTGGACCTCTGCTCCTCCAGTGTGAGTTATTTTTTCTTCTTCTTATCACTCTCACATATACTGTCTTCTCTTTCAGGTGTCTTCTTTTAATAATGGAGCAATAAAAGAAATCCATTGTCACAGCACCACGTTCTGCAAGACAGATCGTGGTCTTTAGTAATTGTTGAGTAAGAATCAATTTAGGGAAAGTGATTATGGAAGCTCTGTGAGAAATAATGGGCTAGGTACAGCCAAAAGGCCAAAAGCTCACAATACTTTTTTTTCTTTTGGGTGGCTGGAGCTTGAATTTAGGGCCTTATGCAAGTAAGCAAGTGCTTCACCCCATAGCTCTCTCCCCACCCCAGCCATCAACATTTGCTGTTGGTCATGGTGATGATGCTGATGCCGATGATGGTGGTGGTGATGATGGTGGTGGTGATGATGATGGTGGTGATGATGATGATGATGATTGATGATGACTATGATGATGAGAGTCTGTCAAGCTTTCCTTTTAGGGAAATGTGCTTGTTTGCATAGTTAATGGCTCTGCTCCCCTGGATTTATTCGGGAAGCCAAGCACTTCAGAAAAGAGGATTGAAGCCTTGAGATTAAAAAGGTTAAAAAAGATCTCGGAGATCTTCAAAGGGCACTCTCAGCTTTAAGCACGGAAACTGGTGTGCTGGGAACAGCCACTTCCATTGTCTGAAAAGCTGGATCAGCTATCACTAGAAAATCACTAGAAAAGATCAAATACTTATTATAGTGCCCACTCCACACAAAGTAACTCCTGCTGTCACAATTTTTACTGAAAATTATTACCAAAACTGGTCATTCTGGAAAAGCTGCCTCAGAATACTTTTATGCTGGTGATTTTCACTTGAGAGTTATTACATGTTCTTTGAAATAAGTTCCTTAACAAAATGCCTGTGGAAATTGGGTATGCTATTAGACACATAAATCGAAAGTCTCTAAATAAAGAAGAGGGGGATTCCCACCTGAGACATCATCTACCACTTATAAGGGCAACACTGAAGTTTTCTAAGCAAATTTTCTACTACACTAACGTCTCAGCATTGTCTACCTTCTCCTGCATTACTCTATAATGACAGTTTAGTAAGAGGTATTAAACTTAGCATGAGCCTTTCTAAAAGCGTGCAGGAGCTATGTTTCAACTGTCATCTGTATATGCTTCTCCCTGGGCTTTTTATTTTACTTATTTTTAACTTATTTGCTGTGTATTTCTCTCATTATTTTTAATCATTACTTGGAAAATATTATATCAAGATCCTGATGTTCTGATTACTAACTAATTGTTAAAAGGACACAGCAAAAACTTTGACATTGAAGAGATTTATTCCTTTCAGGCTATGATAATTATTGTTACCTTATATGAGAATCTTTTAGACAGTCACTTAACTGAATTTAAACTTAATGTCTGGGCATCATCTCCAACTAACTCCCTTTGGAAGACATGTAAGGCTTCTGTGTAATCATCCTAGATGTGGCCTCTTAAAAAAATGGTACACACAAACACGCACGTGGAACACTTTAAGCATAGTTATGGGTCTGAGAAATTGGATGAATTTATAAGATAAGGGAGTTTAATAAGTTAATGAAACATGAAGGTAAAATTAGGGAAGCGTCACATGGCTAGACTTCTCTACCATCTCCAGTAGGTATTTTTTGAATGTTAGTGACTATAGGTCAATGAGTTTCTATGAGGGGTAATATGGAGCAAGACAGATAGTGTTAAATAGTGTTAGTGGAATGCAATATAAGAAGTAACTGCAATTTCTGTCTGTGGAATTTAAAAAGTGAGATGTAGTCTTACAGTGATGGAGTTGGTGAAGCCGAAAAGCTGAGCATGTGCACGTGCCCTGACATGTGCTGTGCACAGAAGTGGGCATTTTTATCCTTACTTTTGCAGCTTCATTAAGGTGTAATGGATGCAAAATAAAGTGCATATATTTAAAGTATACAGCTTGATGAGTTTTGACATACCTGTCATACCTGTGCAGCCATTGCCATATCAAGATAACGAACATATCCATCACCCTTGAAGGTCCATGTGCCCCTTGGTAATGGATCTACTTCTTCTACTCCTCACCAGGCAATTAGTGGTGTGCCTTCTGTCACTGTAAATTAGGTAGCATTTTCTGGGACTTACATAAATAAATCACAGAGTATGCACATGTTTATTGTCTCACTCTGTCACTCAGCATAATTACCTAAGATTCATCCATGTTATGTGTAGGATAGTTCATTCTTTCTCAGTTTGATTTTTATGGTTGTATCATAGTTTGTTTACTACATAATGAGGGACATTTGGAGGGTCAGGATTTTGGGTTTTTGTTTTGTTTTGTTTTGAGAGAGAGCTAAATAACTCTAGGCTGAACATTAGGGTACACATCTTTATGTGGAAATATATTGTAGTTTCTTGGGTTAGTGAAATGAAAGCTTATACTGAAGGCGTGCACTTAACGCTTTTAAGATATTAATACAACGTATTCCAAAGAGGAACTTTCATCGGGATGTAAGGGTCAGTCTGCTCTACATCATTTTCATTTGAGGAGTTCTTACACTTTTTCTTTTTATTATTTTAGCTGTTATGATTGCCTTGCTAGTGGGATTTCACTGTTTTGTGTGTAGTGTGTGTGTGTGTGTGAGTGTGTGCATACAAATGCATGTGCATATTGTGTGCATGCCTGTGGAAGCCAGAGGTTGATGTTCGCCGTCTTACCCTATTGCTCTTCATCTTATCTCTTGAGACAGTGTCTTTTATTGCACCCAGAATTTAATGATTATCTAGACTGGTTGACAGCTGAGTTCCAGGGATCCTCCTGTCTGCAACATCCACAGTGCTAGGGTTACAGAAAATTCAACTATGCCGAGCATTTACTTTGGTTCTGTGGATCCAGACTCAAGTCCTCATTCATATTTGTGTGATGGCTACTTTGCAGATGAGACATCTCTATAGTCTTTGCTGTGGTTTGTGTGTGTGTGTGTGTGTGTGTGTGTGTGTGTGTGTAGGTTCTTCAGTAATGCTTTCTGATCCAAATATTCTATGACCTTTGCACTCCTACATAATTCTTTGAATCAACTCGATAGTTTTTGTAAAAAAAAAAAAAAAGCCTACAAAAATATTTAGTAGAATTAGGTTGAATCTGGAGGTATAGAGAATTATTTTTTTTATCGACTTTGTATCCTGATTTTCTAAATTCTCTCAGAATATTTGTTAGTTTTCTACATATATAATAATGTTGACTATGAACAGTCACAATGCCACTTATTTCTTTTCAATCTTCGAGAATGTATTAATATGTTGATCCCTTGTTACACTGTTAAGATCCCCAAGGCTACGTTGCTGAGAAGTTACAGGATCTGACACTTTAACTCCTTCCCAACGTTATAGAAGGAGCACTAGTTTTTCAGCATAAATACAATGCTGAGAGCTGGGCTATTTTGGTGACAACTTAAAAAACTTATGTGAGAATTTTATTTATGCCTACAACATGCTTTGATCAAGTCAATTTCCCCAGTTTCTTCCTTCCAATTTCTCACACATCCTCCCTGGCACCTTTTCTTCTCAACCTTATGGACTCTCTTTTTAGATTCACTACGTCCACTTGGTGCTGCCTGCATGTCCATAGACATAGTGGGTAGCCTCTCAGGGCCCAAGAAAATGTACTGTCTTTCCTCCAGTAACCATTAGTTGTTAATAGCTTCATGATGGGGTTTTAGCTTAGCTTGATCTTGTGCAGATCTTGGGTATGCATTTCGAGCAGATTAGGAATAGCTTTGTGTTCATGCTTTTATAAGTGTACAAAATCTTCTCTACCTGCTTTCGTGAGCATTTGACATCACGAATAAATAAAATACTTTGCCAAATGCACACTAAGCTGTATTTTAGAACATTGTTTGATTAATTGTGACATGTGATTCTGAGTGTAAAAACATCTTGGGTTCTGTAATAAACCCAACAGATTATTCATTCTTTACCTCATGAAGTCACCTAAGTCAGAATTTTATAGGAAGCTTTTAATTTCAAATTAATATATTATAGGATTATTCGGGTTCTTTACTGAGTTGTAGTTTATATATCTTTCAAAAATATTACCCATTTCATCTAAATTATTGTATTTCCTGGCAGAAAGTTTTTCATAATATTTCTTTTTTTTTTTTCATTCACTGAAACAAATTTATTTTACCTTAGGTGGTTTCAAAACAATACGCAAAGCAATAAATGCAATAAATCTCATCAACAGAATGAAAGATTAACTTGCTTGGGGCATATATTACAAAGGGATGCTTAATTTGATCAAATACATTCTTCACTGAGATTTTCACTTGAACTTCCTTGAAGAGTAGTGACAGTGAGCATATTTATCTGCCTCTTTTTTTTAATTTATATTTATATCATCAGTTTTTTTTGTTGTTGTTTTTTTGTTTTTTTTATTAGATCTTTCATTTACACTTCAGATACCATCCCGTTTCCCCATTCCCCCCCCTTAGAAAACCCCTATCCCATGCCCCCTTTTCATTTTGCATTTATACATTTTTTTAAGAAATGTTAATCATAGGCTTTATAAGTTTGGTATTGTTCAATCAGAGGTGTAACCCACTACCCAACCTAGATATATCAACTATCTTTGACTGGTGGAGATACATGAACATCTGCTTCCCTGTCTCCCCCCTCTATCTCTCTTTCATCACCTAGCTTCTCCTCTCCTTCTTCTTCTCTTCTTACTCCTTTTCTTCCTCTCAGTACTCCTCCCACCTTAGCTCCTCTTACACATCACCCTTCCTCTTAAAAGGAAACTTTTCTCTCAAAATACAGTTAGAGCATAATTATGCCTATTTGTACCAGTGAGGTACAAGATAGTCCTAATACCCAGTCCATCCTTTTGTTGACTAACCAGCACCTCTGTCATCTATCCTAACTAAAACACTTAGTTCTGAACCTGGCTTTTTCCTTGGCTTTAGGATGAATGTCAGCTGATGACCATACACTCAGATCTTTTCTCTCAAAGTAAATACCTATAAGTTTTCAACCCCATCAGAAATCCAGAATGACTGAGTTGACTATAATTGTGGGAAGCACAAAGCATAGCTTCTAAAACTTAGCCAATTTATAGAGACCTCTGAACACCTGGACACTCGCTCTACTTCAAAACGTTGGAGCATCTGTTCTTCTGCCTTCTGGCCCAGGATCATCTGACAGACCTTAGTGCTGCAGAATTATTAAGGGCTGATTACTCTGTCTAGGCAGATATAATCAGTCGACTATTCTGCAAGTGTGTCCTTTTCTGGACAGTAATTTGTCTGTAGAAGGAAAGTGGCAATTCTTGCCTAGTGGCTGTCTCACCACAACTGGAGTAACTCCAAGGATGCTCAATTTCTTCTTAGAATTTAACATAGGAAGCTGTCCGGAGCAGACAGGTCTCTAATGAAAATGAACATTAATACTGAAATGTTTGTCATGTCAATTCTAAGGATTTCTGATGTTTTGAAAACCAGCTATCCATGTAAGGTAATCTGGACTGTTGCCTGTTAACTCCACTCAGCTATTTCTAAATAAAACATAGAGAATACCCTTATAATAAACTCCAAGTCATGAATTTGCTATAGTCCCTTAACTCACAGGCTGACCATCTCAAATCAGTTAAAAAAGTTAAAGAAGGACTGGGTCTAAGCTTTGTATTCCTAAGTGTGTTATACTGGTACAATGCCTATGAGAGTAACAATATTCATCTCACTCTTATATCACTAAGAAGCTCATGCCAATGAAAACCTTTAAAATTTGTAAACAAAGTAAATTGGTGCCATTTAAGAATTTATATCTTCATCTTGATATTAATTATACAGATTTCTACTAATAGGTTATGGCTATGCAATAAACCCTAGCTAATCCTCTCTATTCCGACAAAACCACTACTTTTCCCTAGGGAGACAGCCCAACATTTACCACCTTAGTCCCCATGCCCAGGGAATAGGGGCGCTGACTCATCATTAGCTTCTTCAAGCTGATTATGGGCATTGAGATATTAGAAGAGGAGTGGGGGGGGAGAGCAAGTTGACAATCCTCTGATGCTGTGTCTTCGCTGCCTCCAGATGGAATTCACGGACCTCAGAGGTTTGAGCAGGTCTGCCCAGCTTGCTTGTTGAGTAGATACACCAAGGCTGATCATTCTGCAATATACAATTCTCAAAACAAATTTTAGTATCAAGATAGTTTTTTTTTTTTAAAGAGGGCTGACATTTTATTAAGAATGTTGGTTCTAACTGCTTTTCTATTTTTCCCCTCTTTTATTGGATATAATATTTACATTTCAAATTTTATCCCCTTACCATATTTCCCCCACCACCCAGGAACCCCTTATCCCATCCCCCCTCCTCCTGCCTCTATGAAGGTGTTACCCACCTACCCCCAGCCTCCCTCCCCACCCTCAGATTCCCCCCCTCAGTGCTCAGCCTTCAGGGTACCAATGATCTTGTCTCCCACCTATGCCCAACAGGGCCATCCTCCCCTACATATACAGCTGGAGTCATGTGTCTCTCCCTATGTGCACCTGGGCTGGTGGTTTAGACCCTGGGGAGCTCTGGCTGGTTGGTATTCTTGCTCTCCTCACAGGGCCACCAGCCCGTATGGTTCACGGTTCCCTCAATTTACTCTCTAACTCCTCCATTGGGAACTTTGATCAGATTAATGGATAGCTGTGGGTATCTGTCTCTGGGTATGTCCGACTCTGAGAGACCTCTAAGGAGACAGCCTTAGGCTGCTGTCAGCTTTCCCATCCTGACATCCCTATCAGCGTCTATTTTTGGTGACTGCCTATGGAATGAATACCCAGACACAATGGTCTCCCTACAACCCCCCCTTATGATTCTGACCCACACTTTGTCTCCATATTTGCTCCCTTGGTTATTTAGTTACTCCTTCTAAGAAAGACCTAGGCATCCTCACTTGTTCTTTCTTCTTCATGAGCTTCGTGTCTTCTGGTAGTTGAATCTTTGTTGTTTCAAACTTTTGGGCTAATCTCCGCTTATCAGTGAGTAAATACCATGTGTGTTCTTTTGTGATTGGGTTACCTCACTCAGGATGATATTTTCTAGATCCATCCATTTACCTAAGAATTTCTCGAATTCATTATTTTTAATAGCTGAGTAATATTCCATTGTGTAAATGTACCACATTTTTTGTATCCATTCCTCTGTTGAAGGGCATCTGGGTTCTTTCCAGCTTCTGGCTATTATAAATAGGGCTGCTATGAACATAGTGGAGCATATGTCTTTGTTATTTGTTGAGGCATTTTCTGGGTATATACCCAGAAGTGGTATAGCTGGGTCCTCAGGTAGTGCTATGTCCAATTTTCTGAGGAACCGCCAGACTGACTTCCAAAGTGGTTGTACCAGCTTGCAACCCCACCAACAATGCAGGAGTGTTCCTCTTTCTTCACATCCTCGCCAGCATCTACTATCACCTGAGTTTTTGATCTTAGCCATTCTGACTGGTGTGAGGTGGTATCTCAGTGTTGTTTTGATTTGCATTTCCCTGATGACTAAGGATGTTGAGCATTTCTTAAGGTGCTTCTCGGCCATTCGAGTTTCCTCAGTTGAGAATTCTTTGTTTAGCTCTGTACCCCATTTTTTAATGGGGTTATTTTGTTGTTTGGCGTCTAATTTCTTGAGTTCTTTGTAAATATTAGATATTAGCCCCCTATCAGATGTAGGATTGGTAATGATCTTTTCCCAATCTGTTGGTTGCCGTTTTGTCTTGTTGACAGTGTCCTTTGCCTTACAGAAGCTTTGCAATTTGATGAGGTCCCATTTGTCGATTCTTGATCTTAGAGCATAAGCCATTGGTGTTCTGTTCAGGAACTTTTCCCCTGTGCCTAGGTATTCGAGGGTCTTCCCCAACTTCTCTTCTAATATTTTCAGTGTACCTGGCTTTATGTGAAGGTCCTTTATCCACTTGGAGTTGAGCTTTGTGCAAGGAGATAAGAATGGATTAATTTGCATTCTTCTACATGTTGACCTCCAGTTGAGCCAGCACCACTTGTTGAAAATGCTGTCCTTTTTCCACTGGATGGATTTAGCTCCCTTGTCAAAGATCAAGTGACCATAGGTATGCGGGTTCATTTCTGGGTCTTCAATTCTGTTCCATTGATCGTCCTGTCTGTCTCTGTACCAATACCAAGCAGTTTTTATCACTACTGCTCTGTAGTACAGTTTGAGGTCCGGAATGGTGATTCCCCCAGAGGTTCTTTTATTGTTGAGAATAGTTCTCGCTATCCTAGGTTTTTTTGTTATTCCAAATGAATTTGTAAATTGCTCTTTCTATCTCTATGAAGAATTGATTTGGAATTTTGATGGGTATTGCATTGAATCTGTAGATTGCTTTTGGCAGGATAGCCATTTTTACTAAATTAATCTTGCCAATCCAGGAGCATGGGAGATCTTTCCATCTTCTGAGATGTTCTTCAATTTCTTTCTTGAGAGACTTGAAGTTCTTGTCATACAGATCTTTCACTTGCTTTGTTAGATTCACTCCAAGATAATTTATTTTATTCGTGGCTATTGTGAAGGGTGTCATTTCCCTGATTTCTTTCTCTGCCTGTTTATCCTTTGAGTAGAGGAAGGCTACTGATTTGTTTGAGTTGATTTTATATCCAGCCACATTGCTAAAGTTGTTTATCAGGTTTAGGAGTTCTCTGGTGGAAGTTTTAGGTTCACTTAAGTATACTATCATGTCATCTGCAAATAGTGAAATTTTGACTTCTTCCTTTCCTATCTGTATCCCTTTGACTTCCTTTTGTTGTCTAATTGCTCTAGCTAAGACTTCCAGTACTATATTGAATAGGTAAGGTGAGAGTGGGCAGCCTTGCCTAGTCCCTGATCTTAGTGGGATTGCTTCAAGTTTCTCTCCATTTAGTTTGATGTTGGCTACTGGCTTGCTGTATATTGCTTTTACTATGTTTAGATATGGGCCTTGTATTCCTGATCTTTCCAAGACTTTTAACATGAAGGGATGTTGAATTTTGTCAAATGCTTTCTCAGCATCTAGTGATATGACCATGTGGTTTTTCTCTCTGAGTTTATTTATGTAGTGGATTACATTGATGGATTTCCGAATATTGAACCATCCCTGCATTCCTGGGATAAAGCCTACTTGATCTTGATGGATAATTGTTTTGATGTGTTGTTGGATTCGGTTTGCGAGAATTTTATTGAGTATTTTTGCATCAATATTCATAAGAGAGATTGGTCTGTAGTTCTCTTTCTTTGTTGGGTCTTTCTGTAGTTTAGGTATGAGTGTAATGGTAGCTTCATAGAATGAATTGGGTAGTGTTCCTTCTGTTTCTATTTGATGGAATAACTTGAAGAGGATTGGTATTAGGTCTTCCTTGAAGGTCTGAAAGAATTCTGCACTGAAACCATCTGGCCCCGGACATTTTTTGGTGGGAAGATTTTTAATGACTGTGTCTATTTCTTTAGGCGTTATGGGACTGTTTAGGTGGTTTATCTGCTCCTCGTTTAACTTTGGTACCTGGTATCTATCTAGAAAATTGTCCATTTCCTCCAGATTTTCCAATTTTGTTGAGTATAGGCCTTTGTAGTAGGATCTGATAATTTTTTTAATTTCCTCTGTTTCTGTTGTTATGTCTCCCTTTTCAGTTCTGATTTTATTAATTTGAATGCTGTCTCTGCGCCCTTTGGTTAGTCTGGCTAAGGGTTTGTCTATCTTGTTGATTTTCTCAAAGAACCAGCTCCTGGTTTTGTTGATATTTTGTATAGTTCTTTTTGTTTCGACTTGGTTGATTTCAGCCCTGAGTTTGACTATTTCCTGCCGTCTACTCCTCTTGGGTATACTAGCTTCTTTTTGTTCTAATGCTTTCAGGTTTGCTGTCAAGTTGTTGATGTATGCTCTTTCCACTTTCTTTTTGTGAGCACTTAGAGCTATGATTTTTCCTCTTAGTACTGCTTTCAATGAGTCCCACATGTTTTGATATGATGTGTCCTCATTTTCATTTAAATCTAAAAAGTCTTTAATTTCTTTCTTAACTTCTTCCTTGACCAAGTTATCATTGAGTAGAGCATTGTTCAGTTGCCAAGTGTATGTCGGTTTTCTGATGTTTTTGTCCATGTCAAAGACAAGTCTTAATCCATGGTGGTCTGATAAGGTGCTGGGGATTATTTCAATCTTTTTGTATCTGTTGAGGCCTGTTTTGTGACCAATTATATGGTCTATTTTCGAGAAGGTACCATGAGGTGCTGAGAAGAAGGTGTATTCTTTTGTTTTAGGGTGAAATGTTCTATAGATGTCAGTTAAGTCCAATTGGTTCATAACTTCTGTTAGTTTCATTGTGTCTCGATTTAGTTTCTGTTTCCATGATCTGTCCATAGCTGAGAGTGGGGTGTTGAAATCTCCCACTATTATTGTGTAGGGTGCAATGTATGCTTTAAGTTTTAGTAAAGTGTCTTTTATGTATGTGGGTGCCCTTACATTTGGGGCATAGATGTTGAGAATTGCAAGTTCCTCTTGGTACATTTTTCCTTTCATGAATATGAAGTGTCCTTCTTTATCTTTTTTGATTACTTCTGGTTGAAAACTGATTTTATTTGATATTAGAATCGCTACTCCAGCTTGTTTCTTGGGACCATTTGCTTGGTAGATTGTTTTCCAACCTTTTACTCTGAGGTAGTGTCTGTCCTTTCCACAGAGGTGCGTTTCCTGAATGCAGCAAAATGTTGGGTCCTGTTTACGTATCCAGTCTGATAGTCTATGTCTTTTTACTGGAGAATTGAGTCCATTGATATTAAGAGATATTAAGGAAAAATGAGTGTTGTTTCCTGTTATTTTTGTTATTGGCAGTGGAGATATGTTTGTGTAGCTACCTTCTTTTACGGTTTTTGGAAGATTACTTTCCTGCTTTTTCCAGGTTGTAGTTTCCCTCCTTGTGATGGAGTTTTCCACCAATTATCCTTTGAAGTGCTGGGTTTGTGTTGAGATACTGTGTAAATTTGGATTTGTCATGGAATATTTTGGTTTCTCCATCAATAATGATTGACAGTTTTGCTGGGTATAGTAGTCTGGGCTGGCATTTGTGTTCTTTTAGGGTCTGTATGATATCAGTCCAGGATCTTCTGGCTTTTATGGTCTCTGGTGAGAAGTCTGGTGTAATTCTTATAGGTCTGCCTTTATATGTTACTTTGCCTTTTTCCCTTACTGCTTTTAGTATTTTTTCTTTGTTTTGTACATTTGATGTTTTGACTATTATGTGGCGGGCAGTATTTCTTTTCTGGTCTAAACTATTTGGAGTTCTGTGGGCTTCTTGTATATTTATGGACATCTCTTTCTTTAGGTTAGGGAAGTTTTCCTCTATAATTTTGTTGAGAATATTTACTGGTCCTTTAAGTTGGGAGTCTTCCCCCTCATCTATTCCTATTATCCTTAGGTTTGGCCTTCTCATTGTGTCTTGGATTTCTTGTATATTTTGGGTTAGTAGCTTTTTGTATTTTGCATTTTCTTTGACAGTTGTGTCTATGTTTTCCATGGTATCTTCTGCACATGAGATTCTCTCTTCCATCTCTTGTATTCTGTTGGTAATACTTGTATCTATGACTCCTGATCGTTTTTTTAAGTTTTCTATCTCCAGGGTGTTCTCCCTTTGTGATTTCTTTATTGTTTCTACTTCCGTTTTTAGATCCTGCATGGTTTTGTTTAATTCCTTCTCCTGTTTGGTTGCATTTTCTTGTAATTCCTTAAGGGATTTTTGTGTTTCCTCTCTAAGGGTTTCTATCTGTTCTTTGAGAGTGTTATTTATGTCTTTCTTAAAGTCCTCTATCATCATCATGAGAAGTGATTTTAATTCTGAATCCTGCTTTTCTGGTGTGATGGGGTGTTCAGGGCTTGCTATGATGGGGGAACTGGGTTCTGATGATGCCATGTAACTTTGGTTTCTGTTGCTTACGTTCTTGCGCCTGCCTTTTGCCATCTGGTTAATTCTAGTGCTACCTGTACTTCTGTCTCTGATTGAAGCCTGTCTTTCCAGTTGTCTCGCTTTTGTTTGGTCTTCTAGGAGTCCAGATGTCTTTGTGGTTTTTTTCCAGCTGCCCTGATTACAGTGGTATCTCTAGGATGCCTCAGGATATGGTGCCTCCAAGGTAGCAGTCCAGCTAGATGTCTGCTGTTCTGGGTGCAGTGTCTCCTCTTGGATATCTCAGGGTATGTTGTCTGACACTCTGAGTTCAGTTGTTCCTCTGTGGCTCTGGGTTGAGCGGACCTTCCAGTATGTCTCAGGTGGAATCCGGGGTCCACACAACTGCAGACCTGGTAGAGGTCTGGTCTGGGACTCAGACCCTGCAGGCCTCAGACCAGAGGGGGCGCGAGCGGTGGACGGGGCGTGCTAGCGCTGGCTATGGGTTCTATGGATACCCCAGAATGTGTCTGGGGGGCTCCTAGGTGCACTCACTTGCAGGCCTCAGACTGCAGGAGGGGAGAGCAGCGGAAGGGGCGTGCTAGCGCTGGCTATGGGTTCTATGGATCCCCCAGAATGTGTCTGGGGGGCTCCTGGGTGCACTTACCTGCAGGCCTCAGACTGCAGGAGGGGCGAGCAGCGGACGGGGCGTGCTAGCGCTGGCTATGGGTTCTATGGATCCCCCAGAATGTGTCTGGGGGGCTCCTGGGTGCACTTACCCGCAGGCCTCAGACTGCAGGAGGGGCGAGCAGCGGACGGGGCGTGCTAGCGCTGGCTATGGGTTCTATGGATCCCCCAGAATGTGTCTGGGGGGCTCCTGGGTGCACTTACCCGCAGGCCTCAGACTGGAGCATAATATTTCAATATTTCTCTTGTATACTTCTTCCTTATATTTACTCTAAATACGTATATGACATATATTATATACACATCATAGCCCAGGCTATTCTGTATGGAACTCATTGTGTAGATGAATCTGGATTCAAGCTAATGGCAGTCCATCTGCATCAGGCTCCTAAAACGTTGAATTTAAAAGTACGAGCCACCATGCCAAGCTAGGTGTTTTAATTTCCTTCTGCTTACCTTTGCATGTCATCTACTCGTTTTTGCCCTTCATCATTTTGTCTTATCTAAATATTTCCTGCTAGATACTTTCCTTGAAGCGTGATATTTGCATAAGCCCAGTTTTATATGTGGTCTTTGCATTTTCATTCTCTTCAGGCATTTGAAATCGCCTTGCAGTCTTGTTTGATTTATGGCTTGTTATATAGTTTTTTTAGGAAGTTTGTTGGTTATTTTCCAAATTCTGGAGAATTTTTCAGAAACTTTTTCTGTTAATGATTCAAACTGCAGCCAACTGAAGGAGAGAACATGCTTTACATGGCCACTCCGGGTGGTGAAAGTTGTCCTTCCGATAAATAATATGTGCACTCTAGCAAATGCTTTCCTTTCACGAGAGTATTTGAATCATTTATGTGTAATCATTGTTATTAATAAGTTTAAGTCTATCATTATTGTACTGATTTACTAAGCTCAGCTCTTTGATGGATTTCCTTCCTTTTTCCTTCATTTTATTAGAATGATTAATATATATGTCTCTTCATTTTATGCCCATTATTTATTTGTTTTCTTCTTTTAATGGTTGATCTAGGCTTGTTTCAAAAACATACATATCACAATTGTCTGCTGCAATTAACATATTGTTCTGTAGCTATCAGACTGAAAAAAATCAAATGAAGGAATCTGCATGCATGTGAGTGTGAGATAAATAACGTTCTTGTACACTTTTGGTAGAGGTGTGAATGGGTATATCCTTATGAGTGCAGCATGGTGGTGATAACAAAAAGCTCTAAAACACACAAGTCAACACTCCTAAGAAAGAAATAATTGTACAAGGATAAATAATGTACAAGGATAAAAACATTTCACAGTGTTTTGGTTTTTTTTTTGCAATATCTGCATTTAACACTGTAATGTTGGCTATTAAAGTGTGCCACATCCACGTTAGAGAATGTTGCAGTACTATTGAAGTCCATATTCGGTCTTGTCATGGAAGGGTAGTCACAAGAAAGTTTTGCATTTTGCTAAAATTATTCAAATTGCAGAAAAATGTGCAATATATACATTTTAGTTTTGATTGAAAAAGTTTATGTTGTGTGTACATGTGTTTACTCAAGTGAAGGAAGGAAGAGCATCATGGTGATGTTCCTTAGGTGATGGAGTTTCATCTTTTTTATTTTAATTTACCATTTTCTTCCAGTTCTAAAAATATAAGGATTGTGAATTAATTCTGTAATTTGTTTTGGTTGAAAATAAAACAAAATAATAGTAACAGTATCAACCATCTTCAGCTTAATTTCCCATTATTTAGTTATTCCAGCAGAATACTACTGACTACTTACTTCATAAAAATATTCAAAAGATGTTTTAATGTTAAGGTATAAATCTATTTTCATATTTATTTAGGATGTTAATCCTTTCATGAGATTTATAAACATTTTAAAATGGCAAGAAGTTTCAAACAAAGCCAGCACCCCATGGCAGGGTATTATTGTCAAGTCTAACCTGAGTTACATGAAGTGGAATTCTCTTCATAGGAGAAACAGTGGGTGGAACCCAAGCCTCTGCATTCTGTTAGTTCCACCACATAACCTAGCGTTCCGTGGTGGCTTCATCCTGAAAGGGTGTAATTTTCAAAGACATTTTCTGATCTTTTCACGTAAGAAATATCTCCAAGAGACTTTTCTCAAGAACTTTCTTAGCTCTGCTCTGAACTTTGGACACTGCTTACAGGAGACAAAATTTCAAAAGCAAAAACAAATCAAGTCGTGTTGGAACCAAAGATGTTTAATTTAGTATCCGGCTGCTCTCCGTTCGTGTCTGAGGCACATGGCTCCTTCCCGAGGGGAATGTCCTTCCTTATTTGCTTTCTTGTGTTTGGTCTCATGAGAAACACCTGCAGCTCTTCATGGACAGCACCAACCTCAAGCCATCCATCACGGGGATTCTTCCTGCCTGAGTATCTGGGTATATTTATTCGATATAAGGTAGATTGTCACTCCACAGATTTGATTCACAAACTGACATTTTGTGGCTTTCTACCAGTTTTCTGCCGTGAAGTGTGTACGTTTGTCAAGATACCTGAACTTATCTGAGAAAGCAGGATTTCCCCATTGATTTCAGTGGATGAAGTCACTCATCTTCAAGTATAAACGTCAGCGTGCATTAAGATATAATAAACGTGTACTATGCTATGCTGTATCAAATAGTTCTGGCAATTGTTACGTGGAATAAATCACAGTTGACAACAACAGAGGAAGAAAACTGGATGGAAACTTAAGCCATCGTTTTGTCATTGAAAGAGAGTTGGCTATGCACCAGAACAGACAATAGAACTTGAAGTGCTTGGGCTGGAGAGGTAGATGATTCAGGGGCCAACAGCACTTGTGCCCTTCCGAAGGATTTGGTTCCCAGCATCCCCATAGAGCCACTCGAAATTGCCTGCAAGCTCCAGAGCTAGAGAATCTGATGTCTACCTCTGGCCTCTGTGGACATCTGCACATGTATGGTGCACACATCAGCACACAAACACACAAGCAAGCAAACACACACACAAATAAAAATAAACCTTAAAAAAATTTTAACTTGTATTGCCACAAATGTCTATGAAACTACTGTTGTTATAGTTTTCTCAATGCATGGAAAGGTTACCCTGATTGCCATGTGTTATGATAAAAATAGATAAGGTAAGAGTCATGATCTTGCGTTCACAGGGAAACAGAGGGGTTGTCAGTTGCAAGGTAAATAGGTCTGGAAAACATCGTGAAGAAATATGCTAAACCATCTCATTTTGTCATCTTTGGCCAGAATTTATTGCTTTTATACTTTCTACTTACAAAGAAAGGGGAACTTCAGTAAACAAGATGTACATACTCCTGTTTTCAGAGAACTTAACTTGGCGGGCTACAAACAGGTCCTCTTTATGAACAAACACTATCAGAGACCTTTATTTTCTGTGCTTCTTTATATCTTCAAGAATTGTTTCTGAAAATAAGAACTCAGTCAAAAGTAAATAAGCTTTATATTTTAAGAAGTGATACTGGGATGAAGGAAGCTTATCTAGATTGTTCTTCTATGTGCTGGTCCGCCCCTTATTCGTAGTCTCTTGTTTGACCTTTCATCTTCTCTCTTCAACTCCTCAGATTCCCGCCCCTCTCACGCCCCCTTCTTTTCTTGCTTTGTCAGCAATTTGTCTATAGCTATATACTTCCTGTCTCAAGCCTTTACATGGCTTATGCTTTCCAGCTTTCCAATTCTGGTTAAGGGACTTTTCAAATCCACCTTTCTTTGTCAGTTTGGTCAGATTATTATATAGAGTGCCCAATCCCAGCATGGAATATTTAATGCTGTTTTCTAATTACATGTTTTATTTTACTCTTAAAGTTAAGAGAGGATGACTCCAATTTTTGTGATGTCTGTTTAGTGACATGTCTAGATGAAGCTGGCAGCGCTAATAGTCTGTGCAGACTAATTCTCCTAGTGAGTATTTAGGAGCAAAGGTTAGTGTTGTAGGTTGGGCATCACAGTAGATACTTCACACACATACTTTCTTCATTAAAACAGGCAGCCATTTTATGGAGTTTCCTATAGCTGTTATAATAAATGACCACAGACTGCTTAACACAGTAAAAACTTGTACTGCATGGCTTTAAACAGAAGACCAAAATCTAGATGTCAGTACATTTGATTGTTGTGGGACTGAAGGAAATGTGTTCCTGCTTCTCCACTATTTTTAGAACTTTTTGAGAATCCTTGGCATTCCTTGGCCAGTAGCTGTATAAATTATATTCGTCTTTGTTGTCATATGATAATCATTCCTCTGTTTCTTCATATAGTACTTTCTTCTCCTAGGTGCCTTCACCATGTTGTACTAAGGACCCATACACTCCATATTATTTGGTCTTAACTAGTACTGATATGATTTTCAAATAAGGTCACTTTCTGAATGTGGGTTGGATGTGAATCTTTGGGACACACACTCGTGCAGTGCAGTATATAGTATTGACCAACGTTTTGAGGCAGTTCAGTAATTAGCACAAGGTATACTTTTCATAGCAAGCTATGGTATAAGTCTAAACCCATTAATAACATCCATTCCCTTAGTCGATGTGCTGAAAAGGCTGAGTCTTTCAATTTCTAAAGGAAAATAAGACATAGTACTTAATAGCAGAAGTGAAAACTGAGAACTATGTAGAAGGTATAAGATATCCTATTAATTATTTTCCCAAACTAAATATTACATGGACATAATTGAATTCTGTTTTTTCTTTTCTGAAACATACATTCAGAGAAAATAAGAAGTAGTAGGAAGGATACTTGGTGATCTTCCTGTAAGGTGCCCTTATATTTTATCTCCTTTTATCAGTTAGAATCAATGTCTTACCAAACTCTGCATCTTCTAGTTCTTATCTCTGTTTATATAAAATTGACATCTTAAATTTAACCATGGCTAGATTATCCTGCCAAATATTTCATGTGCTTCAAATAGAAATTGAATGGGTATTTCCTATAAATATTTTCTTTTCTATTTCTGGAAATATACTTCTGGAACTCTGGGGAGTTATTGGATATGCTCAAGAATACAGTAAGGCATTAATAGATATTTAATTAATTAATAGATATTTAATTAATAATTAATTAATTAAAGGCTCACCTTTGGGGAGCCAGCACTGGCAGAGGTCAATATTAAGTGTGTTTTGGGTTCTTAGTATTTTATAAAGAGCATACACCATTCAGATAAAAGGTGGGCCTCAGTTAGATCAGACAAGACTGGCACAGTAAGAATTGAAGTGGTCATCAGAATCCAAAGTACTAGTATGCAAAAAAAAAAAATGTGACTGGCCTCAGAGCTGACACGCCCCTTATTCTCTACTCTATAACTCTTGTGGTTAAGCATTGGATTTGTATCAATAACAACTCAGGATGCGGATAAGCCAAGGTGTTCTTGTTGTGTAGTTTGTATTTGAGATGAACAAAAGGTCGTAGATTAAGTGACTCATCTCACACTGTCAAGAGTTGGATTCAAGAGTCCATTCTCCTAATTATCCCGTCGTTCCTCCAAGTGAAAGTGGTGCGAGATGTAGACAATATTTACATAGCTCTTTATTAGGGCTGAGAATAACACATATCAAATATTCAGGTGAGCTATTCAAGTGTCACTGCCAGTCGGTAAGATGACAAAGCTCTGAAGTAGAGTTCAGACATTTCAGTCACTGCTTGGAGAACAGCTTCGCTGAACTCTAATGCAAGCCTCACATAAAGTGTAAGTAGAAGTTTTTACTCTGTAATACCTCGAAGACTTATGCATCTGTTCATTACTATCCTGTCCAACACATACACAGAGACACCCTTACACCCACACGCACACTCATATTTTATTAATATTCTTCAACATCCCTTTGCAAGTTATTTGTGTATACCTTTATGAGTTATTTGTGTTGTGTGTTGTGTGGTATGTGTGTGTGTGTGTCTGTGTGTGTCATTGTCTTTTATATATAGCCGCACAAAATTTGTATGCATTCAAGGATAGATCACTACCTGTTACAGGAACTGTCCAGAACAAGTTCTGTTTACTTGTAGTCAATACTCAGTCAATTCGTATGAGGTTTAATGACATTTTCAGGAGTCCAGAATCGTGTTGAATGTGTCTCACAATTGCTTTATATATAAGCATTGTGTTATTTGAATCTGTTTGAAGAAACAGATTACTTGGGATGAAGTTTCTTCCCTACTGTATTAGAACTTCCATTAACATCAGACAATTTTAAATGTGTGCTCAAAATCTGAGATTTTTTTTGTGATAAAAATAAGTTCATTCGCATTTTAATTATTGGACAAACAACTTAAAAAAAAAACATTTACCACTTTTAGTTTTGTTAATTCGGAACTTGAAGTAGAAACCTACAAGAGGGATTTTCTTTCGCCTTTGCTGGTTGAGAAGTAATAGAACAAGCAGTTCAGAGAGAAATGTAAGATACTCATTGAGACTGCCTTCAGTGGCTTGGACACTCAGACCATCTGGCAATGAGAGGAGATGGGGCCTCTATATGACCTTTGTAAATAAAGTGATTGCCACGGAGAGGAGTAATTCTTTTAATTGTGTACCTATTTAAGAAGAGATTACAGATAAGGGAGCTTTTTCTCAGATGAGAATGATGAATGACCTTGACGACTCAGCACTAGTCAGGCTAGGAAAGCTGGATTCTCATCAACTCTGCTCATTATGAGTTCAGTCTGAGTATACACAAAGCACCTATTGAATTCAGCAGGACTCAGGCACAATCAGTCCTGAGGGAGGTGATGGTTTTAAATTGTGCTTCCTACCCCCACTGAACATCTAGTAAATGAATGCAGATATCACGGACAACTCATTTATAAGCCTGCAGCGAGGGTTTCATACTACTATTAATAACAGTGAAATGGCTGCTTTTGAATGGGAGCTTGCTATGATCAGTCACTATGAAGGGAGAAAAGTGAAACAGTCTCAGAAACAAACATTTAATTTACAATTCATTGGAAGTGTAAATGAAAGAGAGGCTGGAGCACATGCAGTTTGTTGCTATTAACAGTTACGGTTTGGTGGTTTTATTTCTTTAACCTAAACACTGAACCAAATTTTAATGGTGCTTGGTTCAGTTTCTCTTACAGCAGTTATTGATATTAATGTTGTTGGAGGACAATCACAATCATGACAAAAGCACACACAGTGCTGGAGATACAGGGAGTGTAAGGCAGGAGGCCACACTCAGCACAGGTTCCCTTCTCTTGGATTTCATGGGCTGTGGTTACTGGAATTCAATGGCTAATCGTATTTTCCTGAGTCTTTCCTTTTGTTTAATGTAAACCAAGATTATAGCTTCAATAGCCTACACATTATCAAGGATAATTGTTGTTCTTTCAAAAACTGTGATGAGACACCTGACAGGACAGGGACGTGGGAGCCAAGTGTGGTGGAATGAAGGTATTTCTGTATGAGTCTTTATTACTCTTTGTTGGTTAAAGTGCTTGAAACTTTGAGTGTTTTGAGTAAAGAGTTTGTCATAGTTAATAGCTGTTTACAACTGGGATAACATTTCTCATGTCCACTCTGTGACAACAAAATGCCTTGAAGTCCTTTATTTGGGTCTTGTAAAAAGCAAATTTTAAAATCAGCCAGAGAAGAGTCCAAAAATCCAAGTTGAAAATAACATATAAGCTGTTATATATGATAACAATTATATGGTGCTGTTCAGCTCAGAGCATTATTCTAATGTATGAGAGAATTTAATGTATGCATTTAGTTACTACGATCACTCTGCTGGGTACTTAGCACATATTGGCTACGTGTGTTTGGGGTATTTATCACTGTGTGTGACTGAGCACTGCTCTCCAGCTGGTTTCTTTACATCCTTTATCCTATCCCAATAACAGAATCTTTACACAGAAATTGTTTGGACTTTCCAGCACACTGCACGTTTTTCCTAACAGTTAAACAACAACTCTAATTACTATGCGCAATCGAAGAGTAATTTTCTCCAGTACAGGTGCGGTTACCTGAAATGTATTCTCTCACAAAATACTCAAACACTTCTTTCCTCATGTTAATTTACAAGGAAACTAGATATCTTTTAATAACCTCTTCCTCTTTGCTTACTTAGTAGGATAATTGTGCTTTATTTCCTGTGGAATTAAAAAAAAATGTTTCTCATCTGCTTAATCCCATCAAAAAAGTTGACTTCATGGAGAAGGGCCATGGTTTTGTCTTGTTGCTAGAATTCGAGTTTAACAAGAATTCGAGTTTATTTTCATAATAATTCCTGACTTTTATGTTTTCTGGACAAGCCCACTAGTGCTTGTTACTAAAGATCTAGGCACTTCAGTATGACACCATAAAGAAGCCAACTGTGTAACTGAAACCCTGTATTATGTTTGTGTTCTTTGTGGAACGAAGTCACAGCGAGGCAAGTACAAGAGGGCCTTGAAGATTTGATCCCCAAACAAAACCCTTGGGTTTTTTAAATAAAAAGTATTTCATATACTTAACACGTGTCCTGTCATCATCCCACACCTTTGTGTGAGTGCATTCAGTTCTCTATACATTTTAAAGTACTGTTAGTACATTTGTGCTGTGTTCAGTTTAGTTACTATTGCGGCTTTCCATTTTAGGAAATATTTAATCTGTTGATCAAACATGAGTGGATAGAAAAACTTCAAAGACAAACATTAAACTTGCCTGATAGCTTAAGAATGTCCAGACATAGCTGCTATGAGAAGGACGACTGCCATTCCCCAGGCAAGCAATGTCCGCATCCCAAGGGAGCTTATTCCTTAATGGGGAGACGTGAAAAGTTAAATTCTGTTACAGAATTCAAGGACATTCTGTGTGTTTGCCTCCTTTAAATTTAGATTTGATACCTATATTATAGGTGTGGTCTAAAGACAGTCGACTCAACTTCCAGTGACATCTCTAAACCTGGAGTAGCTGGACAGAGAGGTGGTGTTTCAGTCTGCAAAATGCTATAGACTATTTTATCAGCAGCAAGAAAATTTAAGTGTGGGTTTCTGAATTCACAATACACACACTCACATACTCATAAACACACTCAGAAATACACATACACTTTCTTACACATACTCAGTCACACATACATATTCTCACACACTCACACATACGACATACACACTCACATACTCACATACACTCACACACATACTTTCTCACAAGTCATACACACACATACACTCTCACACATTTACACTTACACACACACACATACACACCACACTCACACATATTCACACCCCCCCACACACACATACACAAAACCACTCATTGCACACTCTTTGAGGGCAGGTTTTGTGCCTGAGTCTGCTGGTTACTTTGTGTAATTCTTCTTGTTAAGTGTTACACAACGGGCTTCTTGGGTATACATTAATACAGGAAGACTTAAAGTCACATATGCACAACAAAACAAATCATAAATAATGAGATACTAAAAACCAACTGTCACCGAGGTAGCAATTATCAGTGTCTCTTTTTCGCTTCGGTGGCTTTTTCCTTTTACCCTGAGACATGCAAACAGAACAAACAATTAGCGAAATAATTGATGATCAGTACCTTCAAAGCTTGTGGTGACCTGCTTTATGCTTTATGAGCTTAGTAATGAGAACACCTCTTATTACTGATGAGTGCCCTGCCTGGTGCTCTCTCATGGTGCTCAGGAGGGACATCTACACCAGACAAAAGGTTTTCATCTGCCCTTTACAGTTAGTTGGTCCCTAATGAACTGAGCTCTTGTCCCTTGCTGTTTTTAGATTCCAATTAAACTTGTTTGTAGAATAGACAAATAATTAAAGATGTACTGTTTTCCATGACTTAATATTGTCTTCCCATAGGTTGTGTTGCAGTTGGTGGCAATTAACATATATAGTTATGTTTTTAATCATTTATGTATTAAAAACACATGCAAAAATGTGCCTATGTTTTCTTAGCATTTTTTGTGCTTGTCAACCCATTCTCTTAACTTGCACTGGGTGTGCTAATTACCCTCTGTCAAGCTAGGGTAATTCATCTTTTCCAAGAAAAAGGGAAAACATTCTGTTTTCATTTTGTGCTTGAGAAAGTAAAAGGATGGCAGTTTGTTCGGGAGCTTTCAGAACCAGCAAAGAATGCTTTAAGATTGTGACAAACTGATTCTATGTTGTGCACAGCAAGGAATATTAAACAGACAAATAACATGTCATATTAAAAAGTTGGTTAAATTATATTTTCTCATATCTTTTGTTGAGTTTTCTCATCAACTTGCATCCCATATTAGGCACTTATAAAATGGTATAAATAGTTCTTTATCACAAGAATGCAGGAAATGAAATACAAAAAGTTTCTGATAATTTGTCATCCAAGCAAAGTCTATAATCCTACAATCCCCAGAGATTGGGGACTTGTTCTTTTGTAATCTGAGTAAAGCACTCAGGATGATTGTCTCTTGATCCCTCCTTCATGGTTTTCAACCAGAGCTTTAAATGTGATCGTTCTTCATCAGAAAGATGGTGGGGAAGTCTTCAACTATCTGCCTCTGAGAGTCACAGGCACTGTGTGGCATTGACCGGTTTTTTCTCCTCCCAAACACTATTCTCTTTCATCTATGATTGCAGTGTCTTCAGTAAATATCTGTTGATGGTTTAATTTCTATATATTGAGTCCATCCAATTCTGACTTAAGTAATATGACAAAGACTATGCTCTGGAATTTCAGTGTGCTTTTATGTGCATTGAAACTACCTACGAGTTACTATTGGATGGGTGAGATGTTTGGGTTTCTGAAACATCCCAAGGGTTCTTGCACAAACACCATGATACAAATGAACATTGGAGAAGTGATATATCTTAGAAAGAATTTGTTATCTTCAACCTATCAGGGTAAAATGTGAAAACAGAAACTGCTGTTTATTCCAGCTGGAGAGTAGAATGAAAATAAAATGTTAGTTGTGTTAGTACTGAACCGTGTAATAAGACTCCAGAACATGGTATCTAACATGTATTTCCGGTGACTAGTAACTCTCCAGATACGAAAAGTCACTATTAGACTATGTATTATAAATAATGACTCATATAAGTAGTAATTGTAAAAAATGTGTATTTCTGAATGTGTTTTGAACTTTTAAAGTTAATAGAATGCATACTTGTTCTTTATACCATCATAGTCAGTGTAAGTACCAGACACACGGACCTACATAATAGAAGGCTTCATAATAGTAGATGATGTTCAATCACGAATATGAGTATGGCATCAGACACGGTCAAACTGTTGGGTTAATAGTTTTCTCTTTCTTTAGTAAAACATACTGACAGATGAACATTCGTGGACTTTCTGTATCAAGTGGGCCCCTTGCTAGGGAGCCCACATGCTTCTGTACAAATATGAGTTGCATGAGTATCACAAATAAATTGTGTTTGTCCCAAGTCCATGTGTATGCAATGTTTATTTTTTATTTTAACAACATCATTTACTTACAATTTTAATTATATTTTGTATTTGTGAACTATGAATGCAGAAAAGAATGTCATGGTTCTGTGACAACTAAATTGAATGTTTTGGAGAAATGTGGCTTCTAAAAACATATCTAGATTGCTGCATAGGTCTCTATAAATTGGATCTACTTAAACTAGATTTTGTAGGCAATGCATTATGGGTATTGTTTGTACAATAAAGATGAAGGGAAATGCTGCTCAGCAGACCAATCCATGTTGAATGAGAAGGCCTGCTCAGGGAGGAAGCCATTTGGTTTCCCATTAAAGAATTGGTAAATAATGTACTATCTATCATATTTTAAGTGAAAGTGAAGTGCTTAGGTATGATGTATCTTTTTGTAAACATAATCACCTTTAGCTAAGTTGTGAGGTGTTAATTGAATCACTATTATTCCCTTTTACTTCAGACCACACACCATCTACTACAGCAGATAAGTGGGCTGTCTTTATACTTACATACTTTGGGTAATTCATTAACGTAACCACCTTTGAATAGGAGGCCAGATTCACACTTCTTTTCTTCTGTTTTGCTTCCTGGTAATGTTAGTCTGAAATAACTTCCGATCATGGAAAGATACTGTTGTATCGATGTGATCCATAGTAGGAAACGAAGTTGTGGGTAAACTGAGTGACATTTTCGGAATCATCTTACTATATAGTGGGTGTCTAGGTAACGTCATACTGGTTCACTCCTCAAAACATGCTCTGGCACACTTATGCTTGGAATTATAATTCAAATACTAGTTATTTGTGTTCACTAAATTGTAGGCTATCTGGGTTTTGGCAGCAGTTGTCTAGGATTTTTTTTTTCATTTACATGCATCCCCAGTACAGAGTGTATGAGAACTAGACCCCGAGTCGCCAACACATTAGCATGTGTGAAAATATCTCAATTAGCACAGGTAGAATGTGAGAATGTCCATTAATTTCCCAGGAAACAATGGCTGGCTATATGAGGACTTATGTAGGGTCTTGCAGATGGTATCAAACCAATTGCATTTGCAGAGACACACTGCAGCATCTGCAGAGCTGGCAGAATCCTGCAACTTGGAGACAGTAAGTCAGATTTGATCAGAGAGACCAACACTTGACCACATGAATGTCTCAGCTTCCTGGGATGTGTTCCAAAATCCATCCATCTCATCCAGTGTGACAGTCAAAAAAAGTCGCACTTCTCATCTCTGCATCAAGTCATCTCTCTAACTGTCACACAGCTCGGCCTGCTGACAGAATAAATTTATGGCATCTTCCGATGGCTTCCTCACCTTTTTTTAAATACATAACCTTTTCTTCCCCTTAAATAGAAGAACATGCATAATAGACAAACTGAGCTACATAATAGACAAAAAAAAAAAAAAAAAAAAAAAAAAAAAAAGCAGTTTTCAGTGGACAGAGGAAGAGCTCAGAGATTTTAGTTTTGTTAATTTGAGAAAATGCTTCTCCAGTCAGTTATGGAAATCAAGAGGCCATGCAGGATCACTGCCTAAGTGTTCATGTGATGGCCAAGAGCAAGGCCACTCGAGACTGACTTTCTGAATGTAACCGGCATTATCTATTATCAGCTATGTGCCCTTGAGCAAGACACCTGTCACAAGTCACTCCTGGGCTAGGCTTTATATGTACTTTTTCTAGATGGCTGGTAACATTTTTATTTCCTTGGGGATTTTGTTTCATCTCTTTACAACTTCAGTGACATTTTATTTAACCTAGCATGTCCAAAATACTATGATTTCAACATGTAATCAGCTATATAAAATTGCTAATGATATAATTTTTCATCCTATTTATAAACTAAGGTTTCAAAATAGTATGTGCCCTGAGCTCATATTTGCAATCCCAGCATTCAGGAGCATGAGACCTGAGGATTGGCACCAGCTCAAGGCCAGTTTGAGTTACACAGTGACCTCAAGTTCCGGCCAAACTACCTGTGATTCTTTTAAAGCCAAAAAGAAAATTATGTGCCTCATAGTACATCTCAATTGAAATGCTAAATTTTAGTTGGAAATGCTTCTTAAATTGGCACAAATGGTTGTATACAAGTAAGGCAATAAAGTCGCATATCAATACTTGTATACAAGGTTAAAATCTTCTCTGTTAATTATTTTAAAATATGCATTTAATAGATAACAACAATAAATATTTTTCTTTGCTTTTAAGCATTGTAAATATCATATTACTCCTCCTGTCCAACTGCAGCCCTGAGTGGGTTAACCACTCATTATCCCTACCCCACCCCCCACACCATTCCTGTGGTCTAATGACCACTATTCCACTATTCTGTTTTACATACTTAAAATCAATATTTCAGTCTCCTCATATTTTTCATAAATTTGACATTTTTTTCTGTTCCTGACTTATTTCACTTAACATAATGTCTTCTAGTACCATCCAATTTGTCATAAATTATAGAAATCATTTCTTTTAGGTCTTAGTAGCATTTCCTTATATTTGTGTATATATGTAGCACTGCACTATTTCACACACATATTGATAGCATATGTATGTATATATACATATATACATGCATACATATTATATTGTTATTCATTTATGTTGATTCCAATTTTTGGCTACTATAAAGAGTACCACAATAAGCATTGCAATACAGATGTCTCTTTTACATACTGATTTCACTTGCTTTAGATATACGGCTTAGCTAGTCGTGAGGGCTGGGTCATATGAATGCTCTATTTTTACTTTTTGAGGGCCCTCTCTACTGTTTTATATTTTGTATACATTAATTTACATCTCCACCAACAGTGTAGAATTTCCCCTTTATCACATTGTTACCTGCATTCATTATTTTTGTGTTTTTCTTACTTCTTTTAAAATTTGTGGCGTGCTACAACTTGTCTCATCAGACTTTGATGCTGACAGATGATTTAGCACAGTATCTGGAATAAAATGCAAGATAAATAAATGTTAAGCATGCATCATTACTTTAAAGCTTTGGCTATTTATACAGTAAAGCCATGTTGAAACATTAGAGAAAGAAGAAATTCATGGGGATTGTGTAAAAAACAGTGGTAATGACTTTTCCTGTACTAGTTAACAATGAGAGAAAGTTACAAAAGCACCCTCATGATCTGAGCCTCCAAGACCAGACAGTCATTAAGTAAACAATTGCTAGGAACTTCTGGGGACATGTGTAACCAGGAAATGGTGAACCCTGCTAACAGCTGAGTGTCTGAGGGTACAAAATTCTGATCTCTTCCTGTCAGTTGTGATTGACAATAATAATGTAATATAAACTGATATATGCAAGATGGATGTTAACGAAGTAATGTCACTGCTACACTCAGTTGGGGTCTTGTACCATATTCAAGATGTCACCCTCCTAAGTTGTGACCAGGTTTTGTCACAACTCAAGTCAGTTATCTTCCAGTGCATCACAAGAGGCCATTTTCTGTAAAACACAAAATAAAACAAAAAAATCTTTAATGGTGAAATGGCAAAATATAAAATGTTTATTATTCTAACAAATATTTTCTGGTTCCAAATATAATAAATATTTCCTCTTTTATGTAGACTACTGTATTAAGGACTTCTTTACTATTAGTGCTTTCTTCAACAGGTTTTGGAGTGGTGTTCAATTAAGATTATTATTATTTTTTACTTAATCAAATAGCATAAAGATACTAAGATATCTTTCTTATAGCAGATATTGTAATCATTGTATGTCCGTATGGATAGGGTAGATAGATGATGGCAAGGTTAAAAGGAAGAATCAACAAATTTAAACTGTTGTGTCCAAGGAAGAATGTGTTAAATATGTGGGATTTAAGCAAGACCTTTGAGAGAAAATGGCCAATTAAAGCCCCAAGCAATGGATTATCCATCAGAAACAAAACCATAGTGTTATGTGAGAATAGTACTATAGTACCTGTCTTTCTACACTGGCTTGCCTTAAATACATGAAATGGTTTTTTTATGTATTTAATTTATACCACACAGATAGAGTTTCTCAGAAACAGCCTTCCAGTCCAGACTGTCCAGGCTCCAAACTCATTTTTAGCCTCACAGTACTTAGCACCAACTATGTTTTTAGCTCAAAATACACTGAGGTAAGAGAACCTCAAGAGGTTTTCATATGTTTCTAAAAGACACATAGATAACCTATTATTTTATAGCAAGCAAGAGCTGAACAGATATTGAATAAGAATAGTTAATATAAGCTTGCAAAAATCAACAGTAGTAATAACAGTAGTAATATTGTAAATTCAGGTACTACAAAGCCTTTTGCTGTAAACTCCTAATCGCTTGCCTAAATTGGAGTCCATAATCTAATATAAAGAAAGTGCTTTTATTCATTAATATGTGAGGTAGTTAGTGTATCTCTGTGGATAAGAGTGTAGATTTGAGTTATACTATGTTGTTTTAAATTTTGTTCCTACTATTTACTAAATAAACAATCCTCAATATCATCACGTTAACAAGAGGAATGACAACAGTGTCTTATATTATATATTGACACACAATAAATTACCATGCAATTGCAATTCACAGACATAAATAGCCCAACATCCAGGTCTATCACAAAGCTACATTGAGGGGCTAGGTAAGGCCATGATATCACCTGCAATCTGGCCTGGGTGAGGATCAACTTGAGGAGTGAGTTGGTACTTGGCAATTTCAGTTCTTTCAGAGGGAACAACATATCTAGAATACCAAGTTTCTTTTTTTTTCTCTGGTCACATTGCAAATTAAATTCTTGACAAACTATCAGACAGACCCCTTCAGGTTCTTCTTGGCCACACATGTCTCTCAGTCCATTGTCATTTGAACTCCTCTATAACATATCTTATGGCATGTTAGGTGGCTTCCCTCAAGCAAGCACAAAAAGAGGAAGTGCATGACAGAGGCTCATAGCCTTGGTAACCAAGCCTCAGAAGTAACATCCTGTCAGTTTTTTCATATTGTACTTATTAGCAGCAATCCATTCTGTTTACTACAAATTCAAGAGTTGGTGCTAACAGATATGTATCAATGCTAAGAATTGGGGACAACTGCAGGATGTCTTTGAGGTTGCTTATCATACCTACCTCATAGGTTTATCCTTTGGATTCTGTTAGAATATATAAACTATCTTAGAACAACATCTGGGGAATTATACATAATTGTTAGCTGTAACTAATTTTTAGAGTTTCAGCTTATTGGCATGCTTAATGAACAGATTCAATTTCCAGCTCCTAGAAAATGGAAACCTGAGAGAGTATACATCAAAAACATGAAAAGTACCAAATGGAGGGGAACATAAAGGTTGTGGAGAGAAGACAAAGACCACAAAGTGTGATCAAATGTCAGAAAGGGCTTCATCAATGAAGTGGCATTTGCGATAGCAATACAGACCATATATATGGTTTAGATTATTGCTGAAGGTCTCAACGCAGAGCATGTGCAGATTATTTAAGGTAGCTGATTATCAACCAGGAAACCTTGAGATATCCATGTGAACTGATGTGTCCAAAGTGTAACATTTAACTGGAAAGTAGGAATGAATGGAAGAACTGACCTCTGACATTGAGAAGATTGATGAACAGTGTAATGTGTGTAGATTGAATTTGTTCAGTGGTGATAATCTTTAAGGAGTAGAATCGGTACCACACAAGAGATTGGACTTCTGGAGGACTATTCTGGCCAGCAGAAATAGGGATGGATTGAGGCAAATGGGTCCTGGGAGAGAGCATAGTTTGGCTAGTATTCTATCAGTTAGGGCGATACTGGGTGAAATCCCATCTGAATTAGAGTAGCCTGTGCAAGATAGAAAGAAATGTAGTAAATCTGAGTGGTATAATCTCAGGTAACAGTTTTGCTATCCCCAATTAAAATTTAGTTAAGGCTTACTGACTTCAAGAATAGACACAGGGACAAATCTTATGTCTAAAAGCTATCATCTGTATCACCAATGGTAGGTTTTTATAAACCTTAAAAAGTCAGTTTCTCCATGTCAATGGACATGTAAAGGCCAACACAGTGATAAACTAAGTCCAAGGTCAGCCCAATAAGTACTCGTTTCTCACTGGGGAAAGGATGGATATCTATAGACAGAACTACAAGTGGAATTCTAGGTAACTGTTTAGTAATTGTTTCAGTTTTTTAGTGAATAACTTAAAAACATATGCAGTCTGTTCTTGATCTCGTCTGTTTCATGTAGTGACTCTTCATCTTATTATAAGGATGTAGAAGTGATTCAGGAGATGTAGGAGAAACCTTTCATCTTTCCCTTTTCCCTGACCAGTGATGTTTAGCCACACAATTGCTTACAATGCTGGGAACCAGTAGTGAGCAGCAGTTCCAGTCTGCCATGATCACATGATAGACAATGAGCACCTTAATGTTCCACATTGCTAAGCTGTGGCATTTGGTAGTTGAGATGCATTAACTGTGTTTATTCTTAGCATATTCTCAACGTACTATGAGTTTATCAGATTGAGATCCCATCATGCATTGAGAAAAATATTGTATACAAGGATTAGAAACAATACCCAATGCTCATTCATGGGTTAATTTATGCTGGGCCTGTCTCATGCATCTTCTCATGGGGTCCTGACAACCACATAAAGTATATGTTTCCCTCTTCTGCCTCTTGTTGCTACAGGAGACAAAAACTCTAGAAAGTTAACTTTCTTAAAGTCCGACAACTGGCAAACCGCAGAGCCCATGTGTGAAGTTGTTCTTGCTGATTTCAAG
This sequence comes from Arvicanthis niloticus, assembly GCF_011762505.2. NCBI lineage: Eukaryota > Metazoa > Chordata > Mammalia > Rodentia > Muridae > Arvicanthis > Arvicanthis niloticus. The sequence continues at coordinate 17,705,003 of NC_047668.1, forward strand.
GCTTTGCTCATAACTATTGAACTGCTTTTCTGAGATATGTGTACAAGCACACATTTCTCCTTCTACGTTGTGTCTCACTTGGTATGCTGCAGGAGTTGACAGGAGTCAGTAAATCAACACGTAGCTGTTGATGAAGACCCATCACTCAGGCTCCAGTTTAGTTGCTATGGCTGATGTTTTTCTGGCTTCCATCTCACCTGGCACTTCACCTCTGGAGCACAGGATGTGGTTTTTCCCTTTACTATTTTGGCACTGCACGAGTGCTTTAGAAATGTTCCCATACTGACTTCCAGAGGTGATTTACCAAAATGTCAGTCAGAATTAATTTGAATGATATTCATTGCAGTTTCCCTAAGGCCTACAGTTACTGGCATGTTGTTTTTTGGATGTCATATTTTGATGGGAGATAACATTTTAACTGGAGTGGGAAGGGCATGATTTTGGATGAGTCAAGAAGCATGTCACCAGGGACTGTATTCAGAAGGGTAACACCATTCTGCTTTTACAGGAGTTGTCTGATCACAGCCATTCCATGGCATTTGAAATCACAGCACCCTTATTTCAGTGTGCAAAAATCCTTCTCCTTAAGTCTCTACACGCCTTGACTTTTACAGAAAAATAGAAAGTTTAATTCACTCAAATAACTGTTCAAAACAATGCGAACACCAAGGAGAAGATGATTAGGGCTGTTCCTGTAGGCTGTAGCACCAGGATGGAGGAATTCTTAATGTTATAAATTCAGATTTCAACTGCTTATTTAAATGATCTTGGAGAATCTGAAGCTGCTCTGGCACCTCCTCCTTTTTTTCTCTTTGTGTCTTCTTCCTTCTTGTCAGGGATTATTTATAGTTATAAAACCTGTATGATGATATTAATATTCACTCTGTACTGAGCCCACTGAGAGCAGAGTCTTAGAATCACTGGATGTTCAGAACCACCTCCTTCATAATTTGTCTTTTCGGTGAAAGAATATTAAGATCTAAGATGGTGAGGAAACTCATCCAAGATCGTCTGACTGCTTCATGGTAGAACGAGAGGTAGAATTCAGAATGTTGGGCATCCAACTTGACTCCAAATTCAGTGAACTTTGAGCTATGTAGCTCTTCAGAGATGTCTTCCCATTTTAGGGGCGGTAAATAGATGAAGATTATCTAAAATTCTCAATAATGCACTAGCCTTTACTAATAAAGACAAAATCAAACTCTAGTATAGCATTTTAAAAATTATTACCAATTGGCTACCAGCATCATTCTGATTTTAATATAGTGATTAAAACAGATGAGTTCATAACAAGTGATTTTTTTCTATAGATTTTTTTTTAAATAAGATTTGCTTATACTAGTTTGGGGCAGTATTTATTACATGCCCTTTTATACCTGATTCTCTTGGGATGTCATATAGGTCAAAGCAAACAGAATATTCTGATTGTTCTACTTCTGTAATTTGAATTTCAAAGGAAATAGAGCTGATAAAATGCCATTGGGTATCACAAGGAAACAGCACAGAGGCAGTCTTTCAAAGCTTTTTTTTTTTGAAGATGACTTCTGCATTTCCAAGATTAGGGCTATTTCTCCCATAATTGGTAATTTGAATTAAAAATTCAAATATAATTTAGCTTTGCTGTAAAAAAAAAACTTTTGAGGATGGCAAAATTTTAAAAAGAGGCTTGGTTTTTTTTTTTTCTTCACCACCTTTATGTTATAAGAAGGATGCTGTTTTAAAGGGGGGTAAGAACATGCTCTCAATGTAAAGACAATGCTTTTATAAGATAATCTGGTTTTAGCTGGTACTTTTATACTATCTTACAGCGAGTGACAGTGGGTGTGTGTGCATGTCTCTGTGTGTGTACCTTATGTTCCTTTGTGACATCAGATTCTACAAAAAGTAGCAACAGTAGCCCAAGGATTTGTGGTCAGGAGGGACTCATTTTTGTTATGTGAGACTGGCAGGTATTTGCTTCCTGTCTTGAAGTTAGAGAATGAATCAAGGAAAGGGCTGAGTGGCAATGTTTCGTGTAAATGACAATACCAGAAGTAAGGGACAGGTAGATTTTCATGTTTAGATACATCCCAGGGAACTCTCAGAAGTGTAAATATTCAATAAAGAAAACATTTGGTAGCCAAATATAAGTGAAAATGAAACTTTTATTTTATTACAGTTGAAGCGTAAACTTGTAGCTAATTTAGAATGCAAATTATCGGGAGGCCTTTTGAAGACCCCACAGCTGCAGCACAAATATATAAATGAATTCAGAAATATAGAATGACATGGGAAAGGAGAGGCTGATGAGAAGCTCACAGAACTGGGCTTTCCTCAGAAGCACAAAAGTCAATCTGATGATAAACAGAACACAACAAAACAAGTCTCTGAGTGAACATGACACAAGATTAACTATCTGGCTCTGACCTGTATTATGGATTCTTGATTCCCTTAAGTAGTTCTTTTGTACCCACATCACAAATGAATGGGGGCAATTCAACATATATGCTTGCAAAATGATAGTTAATAATAAAAAAATAAATATTTAGACTCATGTTGGCTTACAGGAGACTGTATATTCAACAGAGGCATTTTTCTCTGGAATTGTACTTTATAATGTTAAACATAAACAATTAAAGCACTTTTTTATTCTTTAAGTAAAAGGAAGGTTTAAGCTAGATCATGAACCACAGTTCAAGGAAGATAATTACATTGCTATCTCTATGATTCTGACAATAGAGATTAAATCAATGAGATGCCATAATTAATGAATGCGTAAAACATTGCCTGGTTCATATACTCTTTTTCATTAGGAGGTCATTTATGGCATTTTGGATGCCTGCTCCAAAGAAATTGTTAAGGTAGATATTTGGGAATATGTGGAAGATAAACATTAAAAAATGCACACGCTTTCTCTGGCTGAATAATCTTTGTGCAGATATATTTTCTTCACTTATCCACAGGGAGATATGAATGCTGGCCTTCTATATTGGCTATTGTGTATTGCCATATATGTGTCATTGATCAGGTATTTTTTGTGTATATTGACTCAGATTCTTCTGTGTACATGAATATGGGAAAAAAATACATCTGGACTGTGTAGTAATTGTATTTTTGCCTTTTTGAACAGACTTCCAAAATGACTATACTAATTTACATTCTCACAAACAGTAAGAGGTTCATTTGTAATGAAGCCCAGTATTTTTTAGTTACTGAGCACTAATAAAAATACCCTATATTTTAAAGAAGATATGCTCTTATGGAAAGCATGCTTAACTTTCTTCTGAAAATTATTATTTATTTTAAAGAGATGTTTCATTGATGTTTCCATAGCGTAGTTAACTGTAAGGAAACAGGTAATGTTAAGCAAAACTTCAGGTAAGCTAAAATGCTTCTAGCCTTGCCAAGCCTTAATTTGTAACATTAAGCATCACCCAAGACATGCAAGTTTCTGATCCCTCATTTAGAGGACACTAGTATCACTCATCTTAGGGCTGTGTTGAGTATTGGGCAGGTTAATGTATCTAGAACTCTTATCATGCAAATTGACCTAGGAGGTGTTTACTTTTATTACTGAAGGTCTATACCTCAGAGTAGAATTCATTCTTCAGAAACTAGGAAGCTGAATGTTTTTGCATTTTTTACTGTAGCCTCATTAGCTTCCAATTATGTGTTCTGTGTATGTGTACCTCTCTGTCTCTGTCTGTCAATGTCTTTGCTTCTGCCTCTGTCTCTCTGTTTCTGTCTCTCAGTGTCTCTGTCTTTCTGTCTCTGCCTCTGTCTCTCTGTCTCCCTCTGTCTGTCTGTCTGTCTGTCTCTGTTGCTGTTTCTCTCTGCCTCTCTCTGTGTCTCTGTGTCTCAGTTCTCTCTCTCTCTCTCTCTCTCTCTCTCTCTCTCTCTCTCTCTCTGTGTGTGTGTGTGTGTGTGTGTGTGTATCTCTTTAACAAATTTGCCATCAGGCTTGGAGTTTTCCTCCTTATTATGTGGATTCTGGAGATCAATTCAGCTCTACATGCTTATAAGATAAACACTTTGGAAACAGATATTTTCCCAGTCCTGTTTCATGTCTTCTAATGCATCTAATATTTATTAATTTGTAATTTACACAAGCATTTTATAAAAATCACATGTATAAGTATCCTGGAGACATAAACTTTTGTTTTCCACCATAAATGTTGGGAAACCAATGTTATAGTTTTGTTTTAAAACATAATTTTAATTGCTTCTTTTCAGGAAGACTCTCTATGTGTAACAAATTATATTTTATACTGAGGTAAACTTATCAGAGTATGAAGAGAGTGTTTTTAAGGCTATAACAATTAATATTAACTATTAAATTCACTCAGTGTTTCTTTATTTCTTCTTTTCCCAGGAAGTCTCTCAGTAGGTCAGAATTATCATAGCTCTATGAACATTGCGTTCCACATTGATGCTTTCTTAGAAGGCAAGGAACCAATACGTAGAAAGACCTCATTTGGGTGTCTGTAACCTACTCATAATTATGTTTTCTTTTCCTTTACTTGGGTTTTCTTCAGTGGATTGACATATTAATTCTTTGAATTATCTCGTAAAAGCACAAGGAGGGGTATAAAGGAATCATTAGCTGGGCAAACTTTTTTCTTTGTAAATTTGGTATCTTAAAAATTTAATCCAAAGTACTGTCTCTTTATGGCCCTAGGCATTTTATTACAACTGAAGAATAAACTTGTAGCATCAAATCTAGAATGAAAATTATCAAGAGGCATTTCTGAAGACCCCATCACTGCAGCACAAATATATAAAATAATTATTACCTTCAAAAAGTTTTTGAAAAGCTTTGTTTTCAAAGATGCTATTATATAAATGATCTTTGGAGGGCCTCAGAGCTCACGATAAAAAAAATCACCAAATTGCTTATTAGGAGACAAGCAACAGCTTTGCTGAGATAACTGCAATAGGCTTCGAAAAGCACATCCATGGTGTGGTCCACCTACACAAACTCAGCTCCTGCAGGAACACAGCAAACACTTCGAATTCATTAGCATGCAGTATTTACTCAAAAGCTGCAAAAACATTGTGTTTGCATAATTTTATCAATTGTCAATAGTAGGGCTTGCCAACATTCATATCTTTTTAGAGATGCCAAATTAAGATCAGGAAGAAAGTTTGTGTCAATATTAATACTGAACTCACTACAAATGATGACATTTATTAATAATGCATTTGGTTCCACATTCACAATTGTATTTAAAGGCCAAATACCATCATGGTGAAGGAAACATTTTTACGAGTGAGTCATGTTTTTCAGCCACCTGATATATTTGCTTGAAACTTATAAACCATGTTTCCTCCTCCACACATGGCTACTTTTCCAAAAATTCTTTTGTGATTTGGGATGGGCTGGATATGGTTAGGACGAGTATAGCAGTAAGACAGAAATCATAGCGGACAACACAGTTTATAAAGGATTATGCTGGTACAAAACATATTAGTTTTAAAAACTCTATGTTTATGGAACATCTGGTGTGGGCTGAATATGAAAATGACTGTTGTAAAACAAATGTTAAGAAACTGCTGTAAACAGACTTCATTTATTTACAGAATGTTTCAGTTCTCTTTGTTTCCTGTCTTATTTCTCTCTATATACCCCCTGATCAAAGCAATGAAAATGATCAGTTAAGATTTGTGTGATTTAATGATGCAAGGGGAATTGGGGGAGGACTTGAGAGAGAAAAGGAAAGGCTAATATTGGGTTGTAAAGGTAGTAAATAAATAAATTTAATAAAAAATGAAAAAATGGGAAATAGTTCTAAATGGACATTTTTCCTAAGAAAATATCCAAATGGCTAATAGATACACAGAAAAAATGCCTGACATCACTAATCACACTAGAACATGAAATTAAAACTGCAACGTGATGCCTCACCCCATTAAGATGGATACTATCAAAAAGAGTAAACAAGAGGCCAGGCAATGTCCCTGGGGCAAGCATAGTACAGTCTGCCTTAAGGTCAGATTGGATGATATACCAGCTCCTGTCTAGTGTGAGTTGATTATGGTGGTGAGCCAGAGAACAGTACAGGCTCTCCTCTGCCTCTTAGTTATGGGCCTCAGCAGGTGAGCCAGCTGGTGGTGGTGACCTCAAATATGCATGATTTCTACAGGAACATAGCTGAGATTCAGCCTTCAATTACACAGATGCAGTTGGAACCAAAGAGAAACATGTCTTCTCAAATACTTCTATATGACACCAGTGTGGTTTGGCTTTCTTTCTTTCTTTCTTTCTTTCTTTCTTTCTTTCTTTCTTTCTTTCTTTCTTTCTTTCTTTCTTCCTTCCTTCCTTCCTTCCTTCCTTCCTTCCTTTCATTCTTTCTTTCTTCCTTTCTTTCTTTTGTTGTTAAATATTTTATTTCCTTTTTTAAATTTCAAAATGGAAACATGATTGTTTACTCAAGTGTGGCTTTGGAGTCCTCTGGGGGTCCCTGAGCATATTATAATTAACTGACTGCTTCCATATCTGCTCTACTCAGCTCTTTCTATCCCCCATACATTGCCAATCCAAGGTGACCATCCAGGTCCTCAAACCACACCTTGTTATATGGCTTGTGAAAATCTATGTTATCGTAATCCTCATACTTTCCCAATGTTGACCCAAGTCTAATCAGCCTTTCAATCAGACCATATACCAGGTCTCATATATCCCAACCGTGTTCACCATAATCTGAATATCTTCTTGTCATAGAATTTTCATTTAAGTTTGTTCCTGTGCATTGGGATTGTCTTTCCAAATAAACATTTGGAAAATTCATTTAAAAAAAAAGAGTAAAAAAGAGGCATAAGTGAGAATTTGGAGTAAAGAGAACCCTTCCACACTGAAGGTTAGAATGTATTAAAGACACTGTGAAAGACAGTATAGAAATTTCTCATTAAATATAAGATGGGACTATCATATGATGCGAGACACTTGGAAATATATTCAGAGGAAATCAATATAACTAAGAAACATCTGCATCCCAGTTTTATTGCAGCATTAAGAAACCCGAAGAAATTCGACTAATGAAGGGATACAGAAAATGTACACATACACTGTGGTGGTTAGAATAGGAACGGCTCCCATAGTCTCATTTGTTTGAAAGCTTAGCCATGGTGAGTGCCCATGATCAGGAGGTGTAGACTTCTGGGAGGAAGTATGTCACTGTGAGTGGCGGCTTTGAATTCTCCTATACTCAAGCTTCACCCATTGGGGAATCCAGCCTCTGATTTGTTGTTTGTGGATCAAGATATAGAACTTTGAGCTATTCTCCAGGACCATGTCTACCTGGACAATGCTACGCTTCCCACCAGGATGATAATGCACTAAACTTCTGAAGCTGTAAGCCAGCTCCAATTAAATTTTTTTCTTATATTAGTTCCCTTGGTTATAGTGTCTCTTTACAGCAATAAAACCCTAAGACAGAAAGAAGTTGGTACCAGGGACTAGGGTATTGCTGTGACATGCCTGACTATGTTTTTCTTTGGAGGAATGTGGATTTGGGGACTTCAGATTTTAAAATTAGTGGAATATTTTATATGGGGCTTAATGGGTCATACTAGTAAAATTATGGAACACATTGATGCTGAGGATAATTTGAAATGTGAGATCTTAGCACAGGAGGTTTCAGAGAAGAATTTTACTATGTTGCTTAGAGATCCTTCTTGTGATATTTTGGAGAAAAATGTGGCTACTTTTTCACCTTGTCTGAAGAGTCTGCCTGAGGTTAAAATGAACAGATTTAGATTAATTGCATTGACAAAGGGAATCTCAAAACAGTCTAGCATAGGCCCTACTCTGTGGTTCACTCTTATTAAAGGCATTTTGGTCAAATGTAGAAAGTTGAGAGAGGAAAAATAGAAAATGTATGGTTCAAGTGTTAAAGGGGCACCAGGAAGTAGAATTCGCTAAAGCCTGTGTTGGGGAGATAAACAGATTAAAGATATTAAATGAAATTAAGGGAGTGGTGGCCTTGAGGCAAGATCCCACCCAGCTAAGTTTTTGTGAAAAGAAATGTTCCTCAAGGGACATTGGCATCTATTCTAAATTTACAATGTGTTTGCAATTGTACAGGGGATAGTTATATCATGTTAGGTGTTATTGTGACCTGGTTTTCATTTGGACATAAGAAGTTATAATTGTGTGTTAAACTGACAAAGGGTGGATTGTGATGGCTATTCTTGGTTGCCAACTTGACTATATCTGGGATGAACTACAATCTAGAAATAGAATGCATACCTCTGATCTCGAAGACAGGTTATTGTCCTCAAGTCCATTGGTGGGAGTGGGGTGTTGAGCGTCCAGATTTTGAGGCTGAAAGTTACAGAAGTTTGACACAAATCTTGAGGTCGTATGGCATACACTTTTGATCAAGATTGACACAAGTCTTTAATCGATATCTTCACAGTTGGTTGCCTTTTAACAACTACTTCTATTTCCTTAGGGTTTATAAGATTATTCGGATAGCTTACCTGATCTTGATTTAGCTTTTGTAATGGATATGTCATCCATTTCATTTAGATTTTCCAATGTTGTGGAGTATAAGCTTTTGAAGTAAGATCTAATGATTCTTTGAATTTCCCTAGTGTCCCGTTTTATTTCTGAATTTATTAATTTGGGTGCTGCTAAAGAGCAGTCTTTGCCTTTTAGTTTGGCTAAGGCTTTATCTATCATGTTGATTTTCTTAAGGAACCAAATCTTGGTTTCCTTGATTCTTTGTATTGTTCTTTTTGTTTCTAATAGACTTTAGCCCTTAGTGTGACTAGTTCCTGCTGTCTACTCCTCCTAGGTGTGTCTCCTCCTCCCCTTCCCCCTCCCCCTCCCCCTCCCCCTCCCCCTCCTTCTCCCCCTCCTTCTCCTTCTCCTTCTTCTTCTTCTTCCTAGAGCTTTCATATATGCTTTTAATTCATTAGTATGAGGACTCTCTAATTTCTTTATGAGGGCATTTAGTACTATGAACTGTTTTCTTTGTACTGCTTTCACAGTGTCCCATAAGTTTGGGTATGTTGTTCCCTCATTTTTATTGAATTCTCAAAAGTTTTTAATGTCTTTCTTTATGTCTTCCCTGATCCAATGATCACTGAGTAAAGAGTTGTTCAATTTCCATGAGTATGTGGGCTTTTTGATGTATCTGTTGTTGTTGAAGTCCAGCTTTAATCCATAGTGATCTGACAAGATGCATTGGGTTGTCAATCCTCTTGTATCTGTTGAGGTTTGCTTTGTGCCTGATTAAATGGTCAATTATCGAGAAGGTTCCATGAGGTGCTGAGAAGAAGATATATTCTTCAGTGTTTAGATGAAATGTTCTATAGATATCTGTTGGGTTCATTTGAATTATAACCTTTGTTAGTTTTTTCCTCTGTTTACTTTCTGTCTCGAAGACCTGTCCATTGGTGGGAGCGGGGTGTTGAGTTCTTCTACTATTCTAAATAGTACATGAAGTTCTAGGCAGAACAATAAGACAATAGAAGGAGGTCAAAGGGATACAAATTGGCAAAGAAGAAGTCAAGGTATCACTATGTTCAAAACCATACAATGGAAAAATGAAAGCATCTTTAACAAATGGTGCTGTACTAACTGGATGTCTACATGTAGAAAAATGAAAATAGATTCATACTTCTGATCCTGCACAAAACTTAAGTCCAAGTGAATCAAGGACCTCAACATATAACTGAATACACTAAGCCTAATAGAGAAAATGAGAAATATCCTTGAATGTATGGTTTAGGAGACAATTTTCTGAACAGAACACCAATGGCTCAGGCCCCAAGATCAACAATTGATAAATGGAACCTCATGAAACTGCAAAGTTTCTGAAAGGCAAAGGACACTGTCAATGGGACAAAACAGCAGCCTACAGATTGGGAAAAGGTCTTCACTAATTCTGCATCCAAGAGAGGGCTAATATTCAAAATATATCAAGAACACAAAAAGTTAAACTCCAAATAACCCAAATAACCCAATTAAAAATGGGGCACAGAATTAGGCACACAGAGGTGAAGGGGAAGGAGGATGGGGTGACAAACTCTTTTGGGTGTGGGGACTGGGAGTTAGGCAACATTTGGGATGTAAATAAATGAAATATGTAATTAAAAATGGGACTGAGAACTGGACAGAGAATTTTTAACAGAGAAATCTCTAATGGCAAGAAGCACTTAAAGAAATGCTTAACATCCTTAGTCATCAGGGAAATACAAACTGAGATTCCACCTTAGACCAGTCCAAATGGCTAAGATCAATAAGTTAAGGGATAGCACATGCTGGTAAGGATGTAGAGAGATGGGAACATTCCTCTGTTGCTGGTGGGATTGCAAACTTGCACGACCACTCTGGAAATCAACCTGGTGTTTTCTCAGAAAATTGGAAATAGTTCTACCTGAAGATCCAGCTATACCACTCCTGGACAAATACCCCAAAGATGTTCCACCATAACACAAGGACACACATGCTCTACTATGTTTCTAGCAGCCATATTCATAAAAGCCAGAAACTAGAAAAAAAACCCAGATGTTCCTCAACCAGAAAGTGGATACAGAAAATGTGGTTCATTTACACAATGGAATATTACACAGCTATTAAAAATGAGGACATCATAAATTTTCAGGCAAATGGATACAGCTAAAAAATATCATTTTGAGTGAGGTAACCCAGACACCAAAGGACAGGCATGATATTTACTCACTGATAAGTGGATAGTAGCTACAAAGTACAAAATACCCATGATATACTACACAGACCCAAAGAAGGTAAACAAGAAGAAAGGCCCAAATGAGGATGCTTGAATCACATTTAGAAGGGGAAACAAAATGGTCATAGGAGGCAGAGGGAGAGACCTGAGAGAGAAATGGGAGTGTGAGGGGAATGGACAATCAGGGTCTGGTCCTAAAAAAACAAGAGAGAATGGGCAAGCAGAATGAATGGAAATCTGCAGCTACAGTTGGCGTGTGTGTGAGGGGGATCTCTAGGAAGTCCCAAGGACTCAGAATAGAGGAGGCTCCCAGGAGTCAATGCTGGTGACTTTAGCTGAGATGCCTAACAGTCGGGCCATGGAACATGAACAGGCCACTCCCTGTAGTCAGGCAGGATCCTCAGTGGAAGGATAGGAACACCATCTCACCCACAAAATTTTCGACCCAAAATTTGTCCTGTCTAAAAAAAAGTTTGGAGCAAAGACCAAAGGAAAGGCCAATCAATAACCAGCCAACTTGAAACCCATTGGGAACACCAATTGACGATACCCTGTTATGCTTGCACTCTGGAGCCTAAACATAACTGTCCTCTGAGAGGCTCTACTCAGCAGCTAACTGAGACAGATGAAGATACCCGGAGTCAAACATTAGTAGGAGGTCAGAAACACGTTTTTAAGAGTTGAGGGCCCAAAGTAGATGGAAACTCCATAGGAAGACCAACAGAGTTGTCAAACCTGGGCCCCTGGGACTTCTTAGAATCTGAGACATCAACTAAAGAATATACCCAGGTTGGAACAAGGTTTCCCAGCATATATGTAGTAGACAGTTAGCCCAGTCTTTATGGCTGCTCTATCTGGCTTCAGTGGATATGCCTAATTTGGCAGAGATTTGATATGGCAGGATCTGGGAATACCAGGGGTTGGTGGGTCCTACCTTCTCAGAGGAGAAGGGGAGGAGGGGAACTCTGTGAGGGAGGGACCAGGAGAGGAGCAACATTTGGAATGTAAACAAATTAATCAACAATACTACTAGAAAATGTAAATTAAATAATAAAATGTAAATTAAATGTAAAAATAATACTAGGAAAATGTAAATTAAAACTCATTTGAGATTTCACCCAGTCAGAGTGGATATGACCAAGAAAATAACTTACAACAAACTGGTGAGGATATGGGGAATCGGGAACCTTTATTCATTGTAGGTGTGATTGCCAACAGGGAAGCCACTCTGGAAATCAAAAACAGGGGATCTCAAATAGCTAAAGGGAGATTTCTCATATACTCAGGAATACCACTCCTTGGTGTATGCCCAAAGCACTAAGCATCTAATCCCATATATACTTACTCAGCTGTTGGGTTGATGTTTGTGTCCTGGACCAGTTGTTGGATTGATGTGTGTTCCATGTTCTGTCTTGCCATGGGGCTAGGGTCATTTGGTAAAGACAGAGGCACTGAAAGTTTGACTGTGCTCTCCCCATGCTGGTGCTGGGCTGGCGTCGGGCTATGTGAAGCTGAAAGATCCCGCTCCAGGGTGTGGGGGAACTCAGTCTGAGGTCCCAGAGCTAATTTGTCTGGTTCTCAGACTCTTGGGTACCCACACGGGGCTATGGGAGCCGAGGAAGAGCTGAGAATGAAGTAGGGGCATACGGGCTGGATTGGCTCATGGCCAAAGGGGGAGAAAGGGAGAGAAGCTCTGGGTATGTCCCACGGGGATGAGAGTTCTTGGTAGAGTTCTTGGTTTGGTCGAGATGGGTTGTTTGGCTTGTTTGGGTTGGTGGTCTCCATGGCTGGGAACGCAGAGAGGTCTTCTATGGGAGATTAGACAGAGGCTTTATAGGGGAAGGCCTGCTCCTTTGTTCCCCCAGAGTGGATCCTGATTCAAGAAATAGTCCATGGCTTTAAGATGTTTATTGTCATGGCAGAAAATAGATGAGAAACTGTACCCCAGTTTTCTTAGGGTAGGCTTGAGGTTAAATACCTTTTGCAGGGAGAAGTGTCTGGGAAAGAATGCTTAATTGGCTAAGCCCGTCTGACCTTTAGGTACCTCATTAATATGGAGATCTGTCTTGAGGCTATGTTACCTATGGTCACACCTTCTACATGTGGAAGGGCTAGGGGGCGTTGCTCTACTTGACTAAAGGACACAAATCTATGGAGGGCTGCCACTTCATGTCAAGAGCCTGGAGCCTGGGAGAGTGGCAAATGCCTACCATTCTTTGCAAGAGACTCTGTGGGGTCACACCAGGGTTACAAACCTAGCTCAACCAGCAATCAGACTGTCTTTCATGGTCCTACATTCAGCCATGCTCAATGCTGCTCTGTTCATTATATCTAAGAAATAGAAAAAAAAAAAAAAACCTAAATGTTCTTCAACAGTAAATTGATTATGAAAATATGAATAACAGTAGAATTATTTTCAGCTGAAAAATATGAAAACATGAAAATTGCAGGTAAATAGATGAAACTAGATATTATACTGACCAGTGTAATCTAGTCCTAGCAAGACATGCTCTCTTATTTGTGGTTCCTAGCTCTGAATCTTCAGATGTGAGAATATTACTCAGACTAACCATAGAAAACAGGAAAGTAGAAAGGAGTCATAAGAAAAGGGGATAGAAATAGCTTGAAAGATGGTAATAGTGGGACACAGGTGCTGCAAAGGGAGAAATGGGAAAGGCAATAGCTTTAAATGGAAGGAAAAAGAAGAACATGAAAGAAGAAGGAGAAGGAGAAATAAACAAAACTACAGATATTTGAAAAAGCCATAGGGAGTAGTTATTTTGTGTCCATCTAAAATTAAGTGTATGTGTGAAGAATATATATGTATTCTTCATTAATGTATATAACAAAGTTTTTGCATTCGGGGGAGATAATATGATGTGTTTCCCCAAGAATCATAAAACACATTTGAAACCTCATTTTGAGGTGTTGATTGACTCTAAGAGACCCACAAAATAGTATAGGCTATTGTCATTGATCCTAGTTGCCTCTCAGAATTTGAAGGTTAAGTCTCTATTGTTGAAGATACTGTCCACTTCAGACATAGAACTTAAAAGAATAAAGCCTGGTTTGTCCAGGAAACATTCTCCTCATAGGTAAATTCTCAACATATTGGAAGGTGTGATGCAAGCTACCAACAGTGAAAAACAATAAATAGCCCTGCCTGGTTGTAAAGTCTAGAGCTACAATAATAATCAGAATGCCAAAATAAAATACACCCAATGGTACAATAGTGATATTTATATTTTGGTTGTAACCAAGAAGCTTTTAATTGGATTTATCAGGAAGAGATTCATACCTGCCACTGTAAATCTAGCCAACTACCCATGGCTCCCGAGGCCATAGACTCTAGAGGTGAAACTACTGAGGTCATAATAATTTCTTACTATTGTAACTTCTAACTAATGTCTAAACATTTATCATTATACCCACAAAAAGTGTATCTTTCACTACTCATCAATACAGCATCTTTTTTCAGAAGACAAAGAATATTTCAGAAAGCCACAACTAGTTAAAATTTAGGCCAACTGACCATGGGGTTCCCAACTCCATTGAATAGATCTATAACACAATCCCTATGCCTAAAGCTTTGAAAGCATTGCTGAAAGGAGAAGCAGAAAGACTGTGAGAGCCAGAGGACCAGGATGTCTATTGTAGGATACATGACAGGGACACTGTACCTAAAACAACAACAACAAAATCAATAAATCAAACAAACAAACAAACAAAAAACAGTATGGTTCCTTAAAGAAGAGCTAATAATTACAACAGCATTGACATGCTAATGTGGGTGGAAGAACTCTCACAAGGGCCCACCCCGACAGGAGAACCACTGCCAGTTCATGACTATTGAGAGGAGAGAGTCTACCTCAGAGATGATCCCCATAACTGGTTATCCAAGTGTTCAGCTCTAAAAGCATATACACAGGTAAAACTGAACCATCCCAACTTCTAGCATTTATATGTTTGTGTGTGTGCCCACGTGTGTGTGTGTGTGCCCACGTGTGTGTGTGCGCGCGTGCGCATGCGCGCGTGTGTGTGTGTGTGTGTGTGTGTGTGTTATATAAAGAATAAATAGTCCATAAAATTGAGAGAAATTTGGGGTATATGAAAGAAGTTAAAAAACAGGAGAGGAAAGAGAAAAAGGTTATATATATATATATATATATATATATATATATATATATTCATTAAAAATACATGAAGAAAAATAAATGACACAGCAGACACCAACAGTGGGATAGATTAAACAGAAGAGAGAATTAGTGAATTTGGTGATTAAGCTATATCAAGTATACTAGAGGATAAAAGGGAAAATAGAAGAAAGCATAAAGGAAACTACAGAAACCATGGATCAGAATTAAAAGCAAATACTTGTATTGTTAAGATTTAAGTAGGATTTCAGAATAAAACCCATGAACTTACTCACAGAAATGGTAACAGAAAACTGGTTAAGCATAAAGGATACAAATGTTCAGTTACAGAGATGTTAAAGGAGAAACTCAACTGACGCTCAGCCAAGTCTACCCCACGCCCTTTTTATACACATGCCTTCAAGGGGACGAGAAAAGAAACACAGAGGGATGTACCACATTCCTGAACCACAGGGTTATCAGCAGAAACCTTAAATGCAAGGAGGCAGGGATGTGAGATTTTCACAGTACTGAATGGAAAATAATTGTAAACCACAAACGAACACAGCTATATTTTAACTTAAAGAAAAAGAACAACAACCTCAGACAAACAAAATAAGAAAAAAAAAAAAAAAGATCATTACCAGAGTCATTGTTACAAGAAATGTTAAAGAAAATTATCAGGGCTCTTAGTGAATTAAAAAAAAAAAAAAAGGTGTAAAGCTCACTGTTAGAGTTAATAGAGGTAATTATACAAAATAATTTAGAATGTTTTAATACTGTCTTAGAGTTACTATTCCTAAGATGAAACTCCATGATCCAAAAAGTAACTTGGGGAGGAAAGGGCTTATTTTACTTTTAATTCTACATCACTATTTATCACTGAAGGAAGCCAGGACAGAAACTCAAACAGGGAAGGAACCTGGAGGTGGGAGCTGATGCAGAGGCCGTAGAGGGGTACTGCTTAATGACTTGTTCATAGCTTTCTCAGTCTGTTTGCTTATAGAACCTAGGACCACCAGTCTAGGAATGACACAATGAGCTGGGGCCTCCTGCATTAATCACTAATTAAGAAAATGTCCTTACCTTCAGCTCAATCCTGTGGAGGCATTTCTCAATTGATCTTTTCTCATTTCAGATGACTCAAGTTGACATAAAACAAGATAGCACATACTTTACATAGGGCATATAAACTATACCTTTATTATGAAAAGCCCTACAAAATGATACCTTAAAAGAATTAAATTATTCAATTATGGGATATAGAGTGATTATGTGAATAAAACAGAAGGCACAGGAATGTAACTTACATGAAAATCACTAATTCTAAGACAGGCTCAGTCTTGTTAATGAATAAAAAAGGGGGGAGAAGCGGAGAGACTTTGTAACTGTTTGGCAGGAAGCTGTCATGGGCCAAGGACAAGGAAGGAATCTGACATTAGGCTAGAATAAAGAAGTACTTTCAGACAAGAACCTAAATCTTAGTCTAGAAAAAGAAGTAGGCTTCAGGGATGAAAATGACTTTGGGCTAGTACAGGGAAGTTGGCTCAGATATTTTGATCATCCTGATAAACCCTTAGAAACAGTGATCACATAAGTGTTCATGGAATTTTGTTTATTGCTTTGCTTGTTTTTTTTGACTACTTTTGTTGTTTATTGTCTCTCTTGTTCCTTGACTATTTACATCTATTGTATTGGTAGTTCCTCAACCTTAATACTTACATGTAATTAAAATGGTATAAAATGGTATAAAAGCAAAAGGGAGAATAGGGATGGGATAGGAAGGTTCTAGGGAGGGGAAATGGGTAAAGGCCATGACATCTGAAATGTAAATAAGTAAAATATCCCCCCCAAAAAAACCCTGAAAGTGAAAAGATTTTACATGCAAATGAAATTTAAAAGAAAGCATGAGTAACTATATTTCTTTCAAAAAAACTATACATTAAATTAAAATTAGAGAACAAAGGGCAGGTCACATATTGATAATAAAATCTATACAGCAAGAGGAGATAGAAATTTAGATATATTATGAGCCGTATCAAGGCACTCAAACATATGAAAAAAAGTACTAGTAGATTTGGGTGGATAGACTCCAACACACTAATAGTTGTATACATTAACACCAAAGTCTAAGCAATGCTTTTAACTTCGCCCATATACCCAAAATTTCTCTCAATTTTATGGACTATTTATTCTTTATATAACACACACACACACACACACACACACACACACACACACGCGCTCGCGCATGCACGCGCGCACACACACACGTGGGCACACACACACACACGTGGGCACACACACAAACATATAAATGCTAGAAGTTGGGATGGTTCAGTTTTACCTATGTATATGCTTTTAGAGCTGAACACTTGGATAACCGGTTATGAGGATCATCTCTGAGGTAGACTCTCTCCTCTCAATAGTCATGAACTGGCTATGGTTCTCCTGTTGGGGTAGGTCCTTGTGAGAGTTCTTCCACCCATATTGGCATGTCGATGACATTGTAGTTTCCTGGTAGAATTTTTTCATCTTTTAAATATAATACCATGTCATCTGCAAATATGAATAATTTGACTCTTTACTTGTATTCTTTTAATTTCATTCACTTGTGTTATTGCTATGACTATTGCTTCAAGCATTATCTTAAAGGAGAGTGGGGAGAGAGGACAGCTCTGTTTCATTTCTGATTTTACTGCAATTGTGATTTTTTTTTCTCCATTTAGGATAATGTAGGCTGACTGTTATAGGTAGCTCTATTAATACTGAGAAATATCCCTTCTATTCCTATTCTTCTAGGAATGTATCATGAAGATGTGTTGGATTTTGTCAAAGGCTTTTTCTGCATCAATTGAAATGATCATGTGATTCTTGTCTTTAAGTCTTGAAAGTTATAGAAAACTTATGAAAAATATAGAAAGTTTTTATGACCCTTAGACCTGAGCAAAAGAATGCAGGTTCAGTAGTTACTCCAAGTAAGCAGAACTGAATATAAGATTTTAGGCCTTCACTGTCCTGTGATACATTCTACATTCCAGGAGGGGTACATTATCCCTGAGTCAGAGGACACTTGCTAGATTAACATTCAGGAGAGGAAGGCAGAGGCTCATTAACATTCCTCAGACCTCAGGGAAGAGAACTCACCTGCGGTGAAGGCCCAAAGGAGGAAGACACATTCCTGACCACAAAAAAGATGCAAGTCATCTGGGTGGTCCCAAGAACTGGCTGACCATAAGATAAATGGTTGGGCAAGGTTACATTCTTACAAAAGATAAGTGTATAAGATGTTTTCCGCATGAACCTGACTAAATTTGGGTTGGGACTTTTTAAGACTTTCTACTATTTTTATGTTATGTTTCTTCGGTTATCCCCTCAAACACCCCCCCCCCCCGCCCCTTGGTTTGTGGTTCTTCCCTATATAAGCCCTCCATTCCCAGCCGACCGGGGTCAATTCCTCTGCTCCTGCGTGGGTTACAAATTGACCATCAGTCATATACCTCTTGTTGTTGCATCAAGAACGGTGTCTTGTGAGTTATTGGGTGGCTGTGAGTTCCTGAGGCTTGAGGGAGGTCCTCCCTTCATGGGGAGTCTTATAGTCTATTTTTGTGACTTAATACAGTTATTGGCTTGTATATATTGAATTGCCCCAACATCTCCAATACAGGGCCAATTCGATCATGGTGGATGATATTTTTGATATACGTCTATAATGTAATGAGCTTGTGAGCATTTTATAGAACATTTTTGAACCTATGCTCATCAGGGGTACTTGCATGTAATTTTATTTTCGTTTTGTTATATCCTTACTTGGTTTGGATACTAGAGTAAAACAAGCTTCAAAGAAGGGATATGGAAGTGGATTTTCTATTTCTATGTCTTTGAATACTTTAAAAGGTGTCAGTTGTGGATCTTCTTCAAAAGTCTGGTAATGTTCTGCAGTGAATCTGCGCCTAGGCTTTTTTATTTAAAAAAGAGGTTTTATTATTGTTTCTATTATCTTATTTATTATGAGTTTGTTTGGGTTGTTCTTTTCTTGGTGGTGTGGATTAAACTAGAAAGTCAACCAATTTTCTAAATGTAAAAATAACTTTTATTTACCCAAATAATTGTCATCGCAGTAGCTTACTGCTGAATATGTTCATTCTTTCTAACTCTTTCTGAATTCTAGCTGGCTGGCTCAGCTCAGCTGTTCTGGGTCAAATTCCTCTAAGCTGACTGATTCAAAATGGCTTTTCTCAGTTCTGACTGAAAGCTCTGCTTGGCCTCAAACAAACTCTATCTGTTCTAATCTGTCTTCTTCTCATTATCTGGCTCATTCAATCTTCACTTTTGTCTAGATTGTTCTCTCTACAACCTGTCTATAAAACTATTCCAATTAAAAAAAAAAAAAAAAAAAAACCTACCTCCTCTGTCTTTTCCTGTTCTTAACCTGCTTCTCTTTCCTGTCTGTTTTCATGAGATTTGGGTGTATCCTATCTCTGGCTCATTCTGTCAAATCTTTCTCTGATTCCCCACTTTGTCCCTCAATTAGACATCACTTTCATACATGGCTCCTTCTTTCTACCAAGTAACTTTACCTACATTGGGATTAAAGGTGTGTACTAAGGGAATATCTGTATTACAGCTAGAGTAGCCATGTTGCTGGATTAAAATTCTTCTACATCTAAAGGATTTTTAACAAATTGTAGTGTAATTTTTTTAAGTATTCCATTATAATGTTCTGAACTTCTTTGGTGTCTGTTATCATGTTTCATTGTTTATTTCTGATTCTTTTAATTTGGGTTATCTCTTGCTTGCTTATTTGCTTGCTTATTAGTGAGGCCAAGGTCCTATGAATCTTGCTTATCTTCTAACAGAATCCGATTTTAGATTTAATAGTTATATTGCTTTCATTATTTTCATTTCATTACTATTAATAATTCTCTGAGTTTTATTTTTTCTCGTTGTTTGCTAGATTTAGGTTTGGTTTGTTCTTGTTCTTGTTTTTCTAAAGTCTTTAGTTGCATTAGGTGATTTATTTGTACTCTTTTCTGTTTTCTTTTTTAAAATATAGTATTTAGAACTGTACGATTCTTCATATGAATGCCTTTAAGGTGTCCCAGAGACTTTTTTCTATGTGGTTTTATTTTATTTCTTAAATTTCTGGGACTTTAAAGGAGTTTCTTGATTTATTTTTTTGGACCTACTCACCATTCATTGTGGTTTTGTTTTTATTTCCATGAATGTGTGCAACTATTAGAGATTCCTTTGCTATTCACTTTAAGCATTATAACATTGTGGTCAGATATGATGCACCAATTTCTCCCCCCCCCGCGCCCCCGAATTTGTTAAGGTTTATTTTGTAATCAAAAATGTAGTCAGCACAATGGATTGTGCCATCTCATAAATAGCTTCTGTGTGTTGCTGAGTAGAATATTTTGGTGTTTGGGTCAAATATCCTGTAGATATATGTTACACATATTTGATCTGAGATGTCATTTACTTCTCATGTCTCTTTGCTTTATTTTTGTCTAGATGAAAATTACTGTATTAAAATAATCTACTATGAGGAAGTTGATGTTAATCTGTGTCTTTAATTTCAGTACTACATTTTTTTTTTTTTTTTGCAAATTATGTTACACCAGAGTTTGAGAGACATATGATTGTAATATCTTCTTGGTTAATTGGATCTGTAATTACAATGGAGTGTTTTTCTTCGTATCTTCTGATTTGTTTTAATTTGAAGTCTATTTTATCAGATTTTAGGAGAGCAACATCTGTTTCTTCCTAGTTCCATTTTCTTGGAATACTTTTTTCCAACTTTTCATTTTAAAGTGGTGCTTATTTTTAAAACTAGGATACATTTCCTGTAGATAACAGAAAAATTTGTTTTCTTAACTCATTCAGCTAATCTATATCTTATGATTATGTAGTTGAGGCCATTATTATTTAAAGTTAATATTGAAAATTGTATATAGATTGCAGCTATTTTATTGTTTTTTCTTTGTTCTTAATTATTTCACAAACTATAACTTCATTTGCTTTCTTTTTATAGCTGCTTGGGCTATTTTGATTCCTGTTCTCAGTTTGAAATTTAGGCTTGGTGGGCATTTACCCTTTTAGCATGTTTATATCATTAGATAGTTTCCTTTCTCCTTGAGGTATGGAGGGAGACATAGTATAGTCATCTAGGTTGGCATCCATAGTCTTTTAGAACTTGGAATACATTGTCCCAGGAACTTCTGGCTTCCATTGAGAAATCAGCTATTATTCTGATGGGTTTTCCTTCATATGTGACTTCTGGTTTTGTTTGTTTTTGTTTTATTCTTGCAGTTTCAGATACTTGTTTTTTGTTATTATATATTTAGTATTTTATTTTGTTTTGTTTTCAAGACAGGGTTTCTCTGTGTAGCTCTGGCTGTCCTGGATCTCACTCTGTAGACCAGGCTGGCCTCAAACTCAGAAATATGCCTGCCTCTGCCTCCCAAGTGCAGGGATTAAAGGCGTGCGTCACCACTGCCCTGCTTTATTTGGGATAATAAAATAAAATATAATAAGATAAAACAAAAACATCATATCAATGCTGGGCAAGGCAACCCAACAGATGAAAAACAGCCAAAAAGTAGACACAAGAATCAGAGATACATTCATTCACACACTTAGGGGTCCCATTAAAATACTGCTTTCTCTTATGCAGGGCACTTTGAGCTCTGAGGAAGGGATTCAATGGAGACATCCCATTTATAGTTGTGTGGTCCAAACAGTTTCTCTTCATGTTATGCCTGGCTATGAGTCTCTGCCTCTGTTCCTGTCTGCTGCAGCAGGAAGAAACTTCTCTGATGATGACTGAATAAGGCACTAATTCATGAGTATTGCTGAATATGATTAGAAGCCATTTTATTGATAAATTTTTAGGCCCATAGTGTTTGGTTTTACCATGTGTCTCTGGACCTAGTCTGTGTTTGTGAATATAGTCTCTGGTTCTTGGTAAGCCAAGCAGTATTGATTATAGGTTCCATCTCATGAATTAGGCCTTAAGTCAAATCAAGCATTGCTTCTCTACTCCCTCTAGGTCTGTGCTACCATTATCCTAGTATATCTTCTAGACAGAAACACAGACAAAGGTTTTGTGCCTGGGTTGGTATTTACTCTTTCCTTTTGGTTGGAGTAACAACATAAGCATGTTACCACTTATGTGGGTGAAGGTGTAGAATATGAGGAGATTCCTCCATGGCTGATGCTTGGAGTGCAAACTTGTACAGCCACTATGAAAATGAATATGGCAATATTTTATAAAGTTGGAAATCATTCTACCTAAAGACCCAGCTGTACTACTCTTGGGCATATACCTGAAGGATGGTTCATGAGACTCTTTCTCAGACATGACCATTACTGCTCTATCTGTAATAGCCAGAAATTGGAAATAACCTAGATGTCCTTCAAAACAAAAATGCATAAAGAAAATGTGCTACATTTACACAGTAGAGTATTACTCATCTGTTTAAGAAAATTACATCATAAAATTTTCAGGCAAATGGTTGGAACTAAAAAAATATCACCTGAGTGAGGTAACCCAGACCCAGAAAGATAAATATGGTCTGTATTTCATTGACTGTGTTCATTAGCCAATTAATAAATAATAAATAACCTATAAACCATAGGCCTGAAGAGATTAGGTATAGAGTAAGGAACTAGAGGAGACATATGGATCTTCCTGAGAAGGGAAAATAGAACAGATTTTATGGGTGGACTGGGATGGAAGGATCATGTGGGGAGTGGGAGGTAAGATAAGGTTGAAAGAGGGAGTTCATGAAGAAACAGATGGGATTAAGGGGCATTTGAGGGATGATATGGATACCCAGTGTAGTGGAATCTTCATAAAACATATGATGTTGATCCTAGTGAGGTCTCTTAACAAGGGGGAGATGGAGTGTCAACTGGCATTTCTTGGCACCAAAGGAGGCTTTCAGTAGTAGGACTTGGTTGTATTCAATTGAGTTGTTGGCTGAAGGGGTCCCAAGAAAATCCCCAACCAATCCAGGCTGTTGCTAAGACAATGGGTTGTGCCATTGCCAAGGACAATAACTACATGGCTCATTGAACATGGAGAAGTTGAACTGGTGCTTATATGTCACTTTCACCAAACATTCTAGATTCAGTATTTTAATATTTCATAGACTTTCTTTTCTGGTCCTATTTGGTGTTCTGTGTGCTTCTTATTTCTGTATGTGCATATCTTTCTGTAGTTTTGGAAAGTTTTCTTTTATGATCTTATTGACATGGTGTATGCTTTCTACCTGGGATTCTTCTCTTTCACATATGGTTATAATTGGAAAATTTGGACTTTCCATAGTGTCCCACAGATCCTACATATTCCTTTTGTGGGTTATAATTATTATTGTGTTGTTGTTGCTATTATTATTGTTGGTGGTGCTGGTGGTAGTAGTAGTAGTAGTACTGTAACTTAATTTTTTCATGATAGATTTCCACTATGTAGCTCAGGCTGGCTTAGAATCTTTTATGTAGACCATGCTGGCCTCAAACTTACAGTGACTCACCTGCCTCTGCCTCACTAGTACTAGGATTACAGATGTAAGCCACACTGCTGAGGAATTCTTTTTTCTATATTCTTCTCTCCTGTGATTTGTTTCTTCTCCTTTATCTTGAAGTCTTAACATTCTATTTTCTATGGCATCCAGTCTACTTGAAAGACTTTCTCCTGAGTTTTCTAATTGGGTTCTTGAGTTTTCAATATATGATTTCATTTAACCATATGTTTTTTTTCTGTGTTTTGTTTGTTTTTGCTTGTTTGTGTGTTTTTTTATATCACCGAGACATTTACTGCTATACTCATTAAGTACTTTGAGCTATTTGTTTATGTCTTCATTTAAATTGTTTGAATCCTTTGATGAACTTTATGACATTTTAAAAGTTCTGGGTCCTAGGGTTCATCTATTTAATTCATAATTAAGAACATTTCTTTTTGTATGGCTAGTGGATTGGGAGGAGGTGTACTATATTGGCCTTTCATATGTTTTGTATTTTTGCAAGTAGACCTGGCCATGTGTATTTTCTTTATTTGTGTATGTTTGATGAAAGAACTTAGGCTGCCTCTGTTGAGTAGAATTTTGCTTTTGGTTTTTTTTGTCTACGCCTAGTTGATTTAAGGTCAAGTATGAGTAATTGCTAGGTCAATCCTTCAAATGATCTATGTGGATCTTAGATGGAAGGATTCAGGATGATTCCAATTCTAGGATATGCCTTAAAGTATGAGAATGGAACATGGATCTGCTTTGTCTGTTGTGTGAGCTATGCTCTGCAGGTCATGCCTGGCAGTCTGAGGATAGTATCAGTGCACCAGGGTCTTCGTTACTCACTACACTAGTCTGGCACATAGAATGTGCAGCTGCTCAGGATGCGCAAATAAGACTTGAAGGTTGGGGATGCCATGGGGATGTGAGGTTCTTTATCTTCACCCAGCAATTGGCTTCTGCTGTCTTTATTTACCCAATCAAACAATTAGAGACTCTCCCCCTACAGGATATGAGGCAGGGATCAATTCTTGGAGCTGGGAAAGGCACAGATGGGACTAACCAAATTGGGCTGATGCCTAGGATGTGTGAATAGGGTCAAGCTTACTGACAGTATTTTACTTTAACTTAAGAAGTTGGTTTTATATTTTAATTAATTCCATCTCTTTGTGAAATTGCCTAGAGAACTGAAATGTTTTTCCTTTTCTTTTAATTCACTGAGTTTCCTCTAGACAATTGATTCTTTAAATCTCCGTGAATTCTTCCAGACTCATGACTATTTCATAATTTACTTTTAGAACTAAGAGAAGTCATTATTTCCAGAAAGATCTTGATGTGTATTGCTGTGCAACTTCTTTGGGTCACTGATGTATCAGATATTTGTACAGTCTTGTTAACCCAGCTTTATTTCTTTATCTTTCCAGAAATTTTAGACAGGCTATTTTTCTGAGCTAGTAGCTTCTTCTACTATTGCATCACTAGAGCGTGACCAGATGTGTAGGAGTCTGCTGTTGGTGTACTATGGCTGTTGTAGTACCAGGGAGCAATCCAAGTCTTATACACTGTTAGTATGTTGTTCAAAAAGAACCAGAAAAGCATTAAAAAGAGTAATTTGTCCACCAACACTTTTCTTCAAGCCTGGTTAGTTTTAGATGCCTGATCAGTTTACTATCATAAGATCAGGCACTCTGGGATACTACCCAGCTTTTAATAGGCCAGCTCTAGATTCCCTGTGTTATGTCTATGACCAGTAGTATCACCAAGTGATGTCTCTGAGCCCACAGTACTAAATGGAGATAGGAATAAGACATATGCTGCTATGAGATAACAAATAAAATGATATCACAGGCTTAAGATTGATGCAATTAGCCACAGGTAATAATATGTAGAATAGAAGCCCAATAGATCAGGGCAACATACCTATCTTCTTTTGGTATTTGTGTTGCTGCAAAAAGCTGTCTGCAAGCATGCCTGGAGACGGGACCCAGTGGAATCTGCCCAGTGATAGGTTTATGAGCTCAGCCATAAATTCTATGGCAAAAACCCATGTTGATTATTGTGCCCACGTCAACAAACAGAGCCATGCTATGTGGTCTAAGCAAAAATGAGGCATCCAAACGAACAGTTTTGATGGTCTCCAGTGAATGAACACTTGAGAAAGAACTCAATAACATATGCTTGCTTTTACTCATAAATTTAAAAGTAGCTGAAGCATAGTTTTAAAATAAATTTAAAAATTTTAACAGCACCTGAAAACAGTACCACAGAAGTCTTGTGTGTGGAGGGACAGAATTTGAAGAGGACTGATTTAAAGCATAATTTTTCCTTGTGAAAATTCTTTAAAACTGTCAAACATGGAGGTAAACACTTCATTTTATGCTAAGCAAACAGGGGTCATTTGTGCTTGTTCAATTGCTCTTTCCAAATCATGGACTCTCCTGCTGTTTTTGTTGACATTTCCAATAGCCCACTGAGAAAAAACTTTGTGGAAGAAAATGTCAAATATTTCCTTCTAAGTGCTGGAAGTGGTAAAATACACAAGAGAGTCTATATGGGAGTAAATAAGGTGCTCTTGAGTGATTTGAAATATGAAGTTGAATTAATTTTTCTCATTTCTGAACTCTGCCATTCCAAAAGTGTTTTGGCTATAGCAGAAAGGATTACAATAAAAATGTATTATAATAAATTACACTACTTCCAACTTTTTCAGTGCTAATCAAAAGTTATTGCATTCAATTAGGAGATAATTCAGTCTCACACATCTAGGTTTCTTTGAATTTCACTTGGAGATTTTACCACATTATAAAAGGAACAATCATTTTAATAAAAGAGTTTGAATAAAAAATTAACTACAAGAATATGTCCATTTTCCGACTCGATGTTCTATTGTATATTCTGGCATACATATTTAACAACATGTCCTTAATATATTAATGTAAAAACATTTATTTTTCTTCAATTTAACTTGTAAGAAAGGATAAAATATGTGACAACCACATAAAATCACTCCATGGTGCATATTGTATAACATACAGTCATGGTCTGTGTGGTGGTTTTAATAAGAATGGCCCCCATAGGCTCATATATTTGAATGTATAGAGAGTGGCATTATGAGGTATGACTTTATTGGAGTAGGTATGTCCTTGTTGGGGTATGTATGTCCTTGTTGGAGGAAGTGTGTCACTGGGAGTGGGCTATGGGGTTTCAGAATTTAAGCCAGGCCCAGTGTCTTACTCTCTTCCTGCTGCCTGCTGATCTCAGCTATCTCTACTTCTGCCATGGTGATAATGAACTAAACATCCGAACCTGTAATCCAGTCTCAATTAAATGTTTTCCTTTATAAGGGTTGCCATGCCACATTCTTAACAGAGATAGAACACTGACTAATCCAGTCTCTGCAGTCATGTTTTAGTCCAGACTACGTAAATAATGATCCCATAAATGTGTAATGAAGGGAAAAATTGTTTTGGGCTGGTATTTTGATTACACATTTTTTTTTAAGCTTAGAGATGCTCTCATGGGTTTTTACAATTGACTCAGTATGATGACTTGCTGTATGGCCTTGAAGTTTTGAACCAATAGGCTTTCCACATAGTTTAGTTGTATAGTAGAGTATATTCTTCAGGTCTATGGAAGTATACTTTACTGCATTTCCAGAAGAAGCCAATTTAAGGACACATTTCTCATACAGAGTGTCCTGGTTATTATATGATACGTGACTGTAGACTATTACTATTCTTTTCTTACCTGAGTTTAGACTCAGCTCAGTCATCTACACAACCTACCTGTTTGCAGTAATGTTTTATATTCTTTATGATTGGCTATCTTTGTTTGAATATTTATGATCATATACGAGTATAATAAAAGTAATTTTGAGCGTGCAAGACAAATTCACCTTAGTTTGCCCATGACTTTTTTCATTAAAGAATTCTACATATTCACACATATATATAAAAAAGCTTAGTTTCTTACTGCTGTCATAAGTACCAATGTATTGTGTACAGAACAGAGATTGTCAAAGTTTCCGCGAAGGACCAAATACTATAGATTTTAGGATTTGTGGTCACAACCTTTGAGCTCAAAAGTTGCCATAACAAATGAATGAATAAATGGTTGTAACATAACTGACATTTACTTGCAAAAATAGGCAGTAGGCAAGATTTGGTTCTTTATACCTTTCCAAGTTCACAATTTTTTTAATATATTTAACCAAGTATATTGAAGCATAACTAAGGTCTTCTAATATCCTTGGTATATAATGCTGTGGATATCACTGATTAAATGTTTTTAAATTATTATAATACATTTCTAGAATTTGAATTTTAGAATCATGGTATGCATATATAATTGTGTCAATTATTGCATAATGCTCACCAGAGGAATTGGTTCAGTTTATACCAATGGGTACTGATACAGAAATCTAGATTTCCACATTTTTTCTTATACAAATTGTTATCTGTTAACTTTTTCTTAACTTGTTTCTTTAAACCTTGATTTCTCATTTTTAAAATTTAAATAAGTTAAACTTTTACTTAAAGGTTTAGATAAAGTAAGAAATTAAAACAATTACAGGACAGTAAAATTATGAAGTTTAAACTGAAGGTCCACATTTTCAAAATGGCAATTCTAACTGTATAAAGTTCATTGACATGTGACTCTAGGGTCTGATTAATCTTGCTGTTGATTTATTTTCATTTTTACTTGATTTTCATAGCCTTTTTATTTCTGGTATTCTTTTATGAAGTATCTTTTCATCTGTTATTGACAATTTATTTGCCCTGTGAGTTGTTTGCTTAAGTGATTTAGCTACTGTTATTTTGTGTTGCTAATTTTTCTTTGTGTCAGTAAGGTCTCTTTAATAATGAAATTAACATTTTGACCCCTATATGTGTTAAAAGATTAATTCACTAGTCAGCTGTCTGTTCCCGACTGTGTTTTTACATGTGGAATCTTTTATTCTTAGGTTATTTAATGTGGGGTATCTTCCATTGCTACTGAAGTCATGCTCATGAAGAACTCTTACTCTTCTGAGGCATATTGTCTTGAATATAATTGAGTATATATTTTCATTTATTTACTGTAATACATTTCTAACCTGTGAATTGTTGAATATGATTCACAAGCCTGTTGCTTCTCTTCTGGATCACCTCAATTCCAGCAGTTACCACGGATCCCGATTATTGTTATTACTTCTGGTTACCATTGGCTGCCATCTGGGGATCTCTGAGCTGCTACTGCTGTGGGGATATGGTGTCAGGTCTTAGCACCACATTTTGTAGTTCTGCTTTCTTTCTAGTATTGAATTCTAGAAAGTTAAGCTTAGTGTTTCTGTATCCCAGTAACAACACAAGATCGTAACCTTTTACAGTTTTTATTTTGAAAGATCAAATGAATGTTTTATGCTCATATGTACAACAAAGGACCATGATAGGGCACATCACAGGACATTCACGACAGCTCCTTCACTTGCTTTGACTTCCAAACAGACATTGGCTAGCAACTGCATAGCCAAAAGCCCTGATTTTAAGTTCCTCTTTGTTCTTGTCTGTGAGTATCTTTCAATGTAATGGGTGCTCCTCAGTTGTGAGTGCTGCCCAGCACACTCTGTATATTATGACCTGGCTCAGTTGCTGAGTTTGTAATTTGTGATAAGTATTATACTTAAGGTGACTGTCAAAATACAATAAATGTTATAATATGCTATGTCATATTAAATGTTGTATATTAAATATTATATGTATAGTTAGCTCGTGCTGTTCATTTTTAAATAAGTTCAATTTAACATAATACAATCAATACATTTATGTCTTGGTTGGATTCATTGTCTCTGAGACCCGCTACATGAGCTACAGGTAGTTAACATTTTCCTCTGCTGTCATGATAACTTTTCTTCATAGTGATTTCTGTTTAGTTGAGTCCATTTACTTTGTCCTCACCACTGATATCAACCAGCATTACTCCCTGTAGCCTTTCTATTTCCTTTGACGCAAGTGTTTTTCTAAAGTAATGATGCCTCTTTGATGGGCACTGCTACTCAAAGTGCTCAGTTCCTCACTAAATTCTCTGTAATATACAGTTATTCAGGATGAAAAAGACTTGGCTAGGCATAGAGTCCGAACTTGGACATTTTATCTTGGGATTTCTTCACACTGACAGGGAAACTCCATGGAGTTTTGAGTCTGAAAGTGTTTGCATGCAGAATAACCAGTGGCTAGGTCCCTGACATGAGGATACAAGCCTGCAATGGGAAGATGAGTCCAAGATACAATCAGAGGAAATGCGTGCAATAATTCTGCTCCTCCAAATCTTTCATTCTTACGACCCCGACACCAGTCCCACTCACATTTTCTGGTTGCATTAAACAATAAATTCCACAGTGTTTGTTCCCTCCTTCGTGTTGGTCTTGGTGATGCTAATTCAAGTGGAATATTGCATATAATAGAACTTTCTAACTTAAATAGCAGCTGTTTTTCAAGCAGCCACTTCCCTTCTGCAGAAACCATTTGAGACCAATGACCATCTCTAGGCACTCCACAGATAATTAAGCCATTAATGTGTGTAAGTCAGTTTAGTGAGGTAGCACTAGAGAATGAGGAGAGTGGAGAGAAAGAGGAGAGGACAGGGAGGGAAAGAGAGAGAGAGAGGGAGAGAGAGAGAGAGAGAGAGAGAGAGAGAGAGAGAGAGAGAGAGAGAGAGAGAGAGAGAGAGAGAGATAGATTCCTGTTATGATGTGATAGGCACCTTTGCTGACTGCAACATTTCTTTTCCTGGTTCACTAGTGTGTCTCATCTTCATGGCTGCCTAGATGACATGTCCTGAAGCTGCTTTGCTTGGAGGCTGTAGATACTCAAGTTTGTTCTCTAAATCTTTTCTCTGGGTCTCAAGCTTCAATAAAAAACACTTATCCTTTCTATGTGAGACATTCTGTTTTGACTCCTGCTACCAACTATAACTTCTTGTATATTATTCTTGAGGTTGTAAGAAGATATATTTGGTTATTCTGAAAGGAAAGCCAAAGTATACTAAAAATATATAGAGAAGTTTAAAGAGTTTATACAAAATGGGCCTCTGAGAAGTTAAAGTCTGGGTCTTCTTAAATCAATTATGACCAATTTGCATTTGTTTTTCTGCACACACACACAAAGATGTTGGTCATTATCCCAATATTCTGAGGATGGCAGGCACACACTGTGTTGATTGAACACGAACTCCTGAGCTCTCAGCTGGGCTTGCAGAGTAAAAGGGAGTTGAACAATAGCTTATGAATTCATTAGAAATGACAGCAATGTTTCTATCAAACATTTCATCTGCTGTATTGATGAGTCACATTAAGAGAATGAAAACTTTCACCACTTTGTATACAAAACTTAGGAAAGCAGCATACATCCGCAATTCACAACATGTACACACTTATCATCTGCTTTGTAAACCATTCGGCTCGGGCCTGAATACACTGTTTGACAGATGCTTCCAGCCTCTTAGGTTTTAAACAACAGTTTTCCCTTGCCAAAATTCTCACTTCATTATCATGAACATAAAATGAGGTGGCAGCAGCTGCTACAGGTAAGCTTGCATCCTTATCCATGCTTAACAGCAAATCCTAAATTATGAACTGTGTTCCCAGAAAAGTAGAAACACTGAGATCGATGCTGGGGTCTGTTTCCACTTTTCCATTAAAAGGTATTGTTAATATCACTGTTACATTTCTAAGTAACACAACCACAGATGTTCTGAAATTAAGCAACTTAAACAGATTAGGTCTACATGAATCTGGTTTAAACTGCATGGATGTGTCAGGGGCTAAAAGTAAAGTAGGAAATCAAGGTCTTGAAACTCAGGGAAAGAGATTTTCCTTTAACGGGGCATGCGAACCAGCCTTGCAGAAAGGCAGTTTGTTATGGTCAGAGTTAGAGGAAATTGTCCCCCAAAAATGTGCTAAGGGAGACAGGCGGAGAGTTCCACTTGCAAATGCATGACCAGAGATGAAGGCATGGAGAGGGAAAGCCTGGTCCTGGTTGCTTTCCAGGTAGATAGAATTTTATTTGAAATATTTTAAATGATTTTTGCTGGCAGACCTCTTCTGTTAAAATTGAAAAAATATTATGTTTAGTTTAGTTTTATCATGCAACAATTGATGACTTGTGATTCTGATAATTACAATGGTCTTCTTAGCTCTGAGAGCATACCAGTCAGTCCACACCCACATCCTTAGGAATACTGGTAATTGGTGTGTGTGTGTGCGTGTGCGCGTGCGCGTGAGTGTGCATATGCGTATGTGTGTGTGTGTTTACTTTTTCTTTCCACTAACAGAGTTCGTGGAGGGTTTCAAAGCAAAACAATGAGCAAATGAATCCCAGGAGGAGTGGCAACCTTAAGTTTTCCATCAATGAAAAATTTTTAATGAATGAAGCTGGAATTCTCTTCAGCCATCTCCTCGTACCTCATGCTTCAAACTCAGGAAAACAGCTCATTTTCCTTGTGGCTATTTATGTTCATGTCATTACCCCAATTCTCCAGGTTCTACCACAAATTCCGACAGTATGCTTTCTTTTTTTCTAATCTCTTATTGTTGGTCCTTGGGAATCAAGAACCAGGAAGCTCAGATTACTTACGGAATACTGATGAAAACCAGGATACAATGCTCTCTGTGGATGATACAGAATTACCCACCTCCCAAACCACCTGAGGAACTAGAGAGAAGAGCATATGCTAAGCATGAAATGTAACCAAATGAATAGAGAAAAGGACCACAATATTTCATGTTTTTATTCTCACCAGCAGCTCAGGGTGAAGGATATGTTACTTCCAGAGATGAAACACTAATACTTATGAAAGGCTCAAGGAAGATGCCCTCATACTGTGTGTTGGCCAGTCAATTTCAGGAAGGGGTCAAGATTCCTCTTGCGCAATAGCATGGGCATACACTTAAAGAGACAGTCTAAACAGTAGTAATACATCCTCTCTAATCTGTTATCTAAGAAAGACTGACAGAGAACTTAATAACTTATGCTTTCCTCAGACACAATGGACCCCGAGAACAACAATTTTCACTTTGAACTGAATAAATTGCTGAAACATTTTTTTGTGTGAATAAGAATGAAACCATGACACTTCCCTTTCATTTCTACTGACTTGTATGAAAACCTTTTTAAGTTTAAATTTAATTAGTCGATTTCTTTACTACCAAGAAATTGGGGCCTTCAATGTGTGTGTGTGTGTGTGTGTGTGTGTGTGTGTGTGTGTGTGTGTGTGCTACCTAAACCAGCCTTGTACTTTTAGGTGACATAATTGGTTTCAGATTAATTTTATTGTTCTAAAAATTGCTAGGTTTCAGGTAGGCTTCTTTGGCACAATTTATGAGACCTGTGTATTGTTCAGAGTCAGAGTTGCACAGTGCTGAACACATCATTTAGAACAGTGAATGTTGCTAAGGCCCCCCCAAAAAAGATTTCGAAAAGTATTTTGCCTGAGAAAGTCATTCTGTGGGACCAAGGCTAGAGAACTAAGCTGGGTGGGCTCCTGAGTCTCCTTATAGAGAGAGCCTCTGCTGTCTTTAGTGGATGGATAGCATTCCCCTAGTCTATATCAAAGCCAGAAATCCTGCTGCCAAAACATGTGCTTGTATCTCAGGTTCGGGAGCATGGATCTCTTACCGTGCTTAAAGGATATGTCAGCACTGACCTGAGGACAGTATCTTCAGTTTCACTCTTCAGGCTCCTGGTTTCACTCTGAAAATTAGAAATCGGTCCCCCATGTCGCTTTCAGTGCAATAAAGATACTCATGTTCCTGATATGAATATTTCTCTCATTTTCAGTGCTGGAGCTGACTTAGTAAACTGTTTTCCATTCTATAACCGTGCATTTGACTATTAGAAGTGAAAGTAAGTTACTTGGTTACATTTCTGCTTTTTCTTTTTTCCTTCAAAAGCTACTGTTTTTAGGTTCCGTGAAGTACTGTCCACAGCTATGGGTATCACAGAGAATTGGCATCTTCACGCCACCGCTTTCCTTGTTTCTCCTGGTTTTGAATTCTCCAGGATTGTATCCATACTGAGTACCCCTTTCTTTACATTCTTAACAGCAGTAACAGCTTTTCTCCTCTTCTCAGTTGTCACCTTCCATTTGAGGTGCTGATGGTTGACAGTATACACTGCTACACTAATGTGAAGAAGACTGTAAATGACCAAGATGTTTGACTGTGTGTGTTTGTGTTTGGAAGGTGGCTCTTGTAAGTTGTGCTTGCATAGACCAGTAGGATATGCTGAAGAGGAGGTAGAAGGATCACAAGTCACAAGTTAGAAAATACTCCCCACAGTGAGAAAGGAGAAAATATAAATGCTCCCAATACAATGAAAAGTACTTTTCATGCAAATAATTTTATTCTGTTCAATCTGGCTGCAGCATGCTATCCAGAAATTTATTTTTACTCTTGGTAACTCTGAAGCAATGGAAGGGCTTCGAACACAGAGGCAGAGAATATTAGAGCCTAGAGGAATAGTTGGAAGTATTTTGTTCTAAAACAATTTTTAATGATTTTTTGGGGTTATATCTTTAATTTTGTATATATTTCATGACTCTGAGATGGCATGGAGCATTTTAAAAACATGTCTCTGAAAAAAAAATCAGTCTAGAATCAGTTAGGGTCAGACTGATTTCAAGGCTCTCCTTTGCCTTCGTCTTACTTTTCTTCTTCCAAAACTTCTGCTTCTTTGTAAAATAAGACACAACAACCAGGGATCTGACTTTAAAAACATACTTGTAGACACAGCCATCTCTAAAAGGAAGGATAAAGCTTACCAAGATTACTACCTGTGAAAGGAAACTTGACAAAGCAGCAGAGAGCCTAATGAGGACAGAGTAGATGTGGTTCTAAGTGCAGTGCATTTGGAGGATGCCTGTGCCAGGTCATGGCCCAGATAGCCAAGGCTGGTGGTGTCAGGCAGACATCACTAAGTGAGAGAAGAGAGAATCTTTTCATACACCAACAGGGCAGATGCTTAAGTGCCATTAGCCTCCATCCTCCAGCTGAAACGCATGAAGAAGAGAGGTTTCCATGTCCTCTCACCAGATGCATTTTGTAGAAGGACAGAACATCAGAGGCTACAGGGGAGGAAGCTCTGTTCCACGCCTGTCTCTTTCACACTCTACCCACTTGTACCCCTAATCCTATTCATTTTTCATTGTGCTTGTTTGATAGTCAACCAAAATAGAAAGATTCTGCTAAGAGCAGAGTCTGATTTTATATTCTAAAACAACTCTTTGAAATTTCAGATGAGCTAGTGTCATCTGGTCTGGCTCGGTGCCATACAGACAAGGTCACTATCTAATGACAACCTTTTATCCTGATTATTCAATCCATTATTATATAAAAAATGTTTGAAGGCAAAATGAACCACTTTACCCATATTTCAGATTCATCTCTCAAATGTAAATACTATTCATGATCTGAGATTGACAAGCTTACATCTGCATAGCTCTGAAGATTGTCATTTTGG
Organism: Arvicanthis niloticus; assembly: GCF_011762505.2. Classification (NCBI taxonomy): domain Eukaryota; kingdom Metazoa; phylum Chordata; class Mammalia; order Rodentia; family Muridae; genus Arvicanthis; species Arvicanthis niloticus. The sequence goes on from NC_047668.1 coordinate 17,739,820, forward strand.
GTTAGAAAATATCTCATTAATCAGAATGTTAAATAATCCACAGTACTTATATAATGTGTTATTATTTATCAGATTTGAGCAGCTCTATTTCCAAAGGCAGAAACAAAATAATTTCAACCAAGTGAACATAATATTAATGACAGCAGTATTATAAATAAATTTAGAATGCTGCCAGGAAGCATGTGAGGAAATAAAAGAAGAATTCTCTGCTGGTTTTGCTCCCTTCGACATGCACACATGCCGCTGTGCTCTCAGCCACACATTCCTGAAGATGTAAGCTACCCTCCTCTCAACAAAAGATGCTATTTCGTTTGGTGTAATTAAGAGATTTTTTTTTTTTTACGGCTTCTACAATGGAAATCTAAAGGAAACCAAGAAACCCAGCAAGAAATCAAAGAACTCAGTTGAAAAGAAGCACGCAGTGTATATAGCTGGAACATTAAAAATGGGACCTGCCATTGTTTCTGTGATATAAACAAGGTAGTGAGAGCACACAGCCATATAAACATCTATTTCAGTCTCCTTTCCATAAGCTCCCTTTGAATTAGGAAATATTCCAATATGGTGGGATACAACTTTGCACTTCTTTATGTAATCTGAGTTAGAGTCTGTGTCCCTAAGTGGCCGTGTTGTCATTGTTCAAACAGGACAAGCATCTCCAACATAAAGGAAATGATGAGTCTCCATGTGCTATCCCTCAATCCTCCTGGGCAGAGAGCATTGTTTCCAGTTGGAGCTGAGCTTCTTGGCACAAGCAAACAGAATATGCGATGAGAGTAAACAACCTTGTATATCATCACTAATGTTAATGTTTAAGGCCTATAAGACTGAGGAGTACACCTGAGTTGTGTTTTACAATGAAACACGCCCCTAAAATGTACTGAGCACTTCAAGTTTCTGTGAGGCTGGGCACTTCCTCTCCCACTAAGGCCAGACAAGGCAGCCCAGCTAGAACATATTCTACATACAGGTAACGGCTTTTGGGATAGCCCCACTCCAGTTGTTTGGGACAGAGAAGAAGGGGTAGGGGAGAGGGGAAGGATTGTGGGAGCAGGTGACTAGGAGGGGGCAGTGAGTGGGATGTAAAGTGAATAAGCTAAACAAATTAAATGAGCAAAGAAATTAGCTCGGAATTCTAGTGTTTTCTCCAGACTGATACTATTATGAAGGCAGATGTTATATAACAACCAAATGACAAGTTTATACACGTGAATATTATTTTTTGTAGACTGATTCTAAGATGACTTGCAATTTTTATTTTACTTTTATTTTATATGTATGAGTGTTTTTCCTGCATGTATATATATGTACCACATGTGTGCCTGGTGTTCATGGAGACCCTGGAACTGGAGTTACAGAGGGTTGTGATCTACCATGAGGGTGTTGGGAACTTAACACTAGTTCTCTGCACATCCTTGTAACTACTTGCTCTTATCTCAAGCGCTTGGAATTTTTAACTGTGGTTTGCAGAAGGGTCTTGGATTTCTCAACACTGTTTTATATAGAGTGAATGCAAACCCAAACTAATTTCAAGTATTTTTTTTTTTTTGGATAGCAAACAAAATTCTAACAGAAGATTATAAATTAAAAGCAGAAAAACAAAGAAGCAAAAGTAGCCAAAAAAAAAAAAAAAACAAAAAACTTTTGCAAGTGAACATGTTGAAAGATGTGCAGTCCTGTTCAGGAATCACTGTAAAAACACAGCATTCAAGGCAGTGTGGGATTGCTGAGAGGCAGACATATACATCACCAGCACAGAACTGAATCAGAAGTAGGCACAGGTACATTAGAGCAATTGACTTTTTACGGAGTGCAAAGGCAGTTACTGTATATGCCATTTTCATCAAGTGATAATGATAAAAGAATTGGATATTTATATCAAAAGCTGAGCTTTGACTCACATGTCATACTTCACGCAAAAAGAATGTCAAAATTTATCACAGAGTGAAATAGAAAACAGAACCATTAAATTTCTATGAATATATATACACACACATATATGTATGTATGTATGTATGTATTGAATATGGCAGCTTTCTTAGATATAATACTCAAAATATTAAGAACAAATAAAATTTAGAATTCTATAATTTGGTAAATGACACTGTAAGGAAAATAAAAAGCTGTAGGCTTCATCACAAGGTTATAAAGATACATATTTAATAAACATTCATCCAGAATAAAAAAGAACTCTCAAAACTCAATAAGAAAACTGAGTCATTTCCTATTTTTATTTGACTTTTTTTTTTTTTAGTTAGAGTTTCACCCAGTTCATGTTAGCCTTGAACTCTGATCCTTCTTTTGTTTCTACCTCTCATGTTTTGGCATGGGAGTGTGTGAGCATGTTGACCAAAGAGATTGCTGCATGCTACTGGAGGGAATATAAAAGAGTCTAACTACTGTGGAAGCCCATCCTTCTGCATTAACATATGACCCAGTCACCCTCCTGTGGGTATTTCCAAAGGAAATAGAAGCTGATGTTTATACAAACATTGTATATTAATATATATATGTATATATATTAATTTGTATATATATTTATAGTGATTATACTACACATACACACACACACACACACACACACACACACACACACACACACGAAAATAGGCACCAGATACTATTCAGCTGCTATATACACGAACAGACTGAAGCATCTATGTAATGGAATTCTATACAGCAAAAGGAATAAATGCACTATAATCACTATATCACCAAATGATATAGATGATTTAAATGCATTTTACTAAAATAGAAGACAGAAACCCCCAAGATTATGTATATAGTTTGATTTATTTATTTAAAAACTGCAAAAACAATGGGGTCAGAAAACAGATAACTGGTGACTCTGGTTTGGGGTCAAGCATAGAGCAGACAGAGTACAAAAGGTTGTGGGGAGAACGTTGGTTGTAGTAATAGTTTCACGGCTGTAGACATAGAAGAAAATAAGAGAAATCAATAAAGCAATCTAAGGCATTCTCCAGCATTGTTCTGTCTCCTATAACAAAAGCAAACTTCATTTCATAATGTGTTTGCATATATGAGAGTTTATGCCCCAAATGAGCAAAACTATCTCTTATAAAAAGACAGGCCAATAGAGAAGTGCACATGACCCCTGGAAACCTTTTCTTTCTCCTAACACTTGGAAATATGACAGCCCCTTGCCTCGAGCACCTCAGCTGTGCCATGAGGATGTGGATGGATTATTAACGAGAGTGCTCCCATTCTGTTTCCAAACCCAGATAATACTGGGTGAAAAAAAAAACAGCCTTGTTGAAAGAATATTACGCATCTTTCACACCATAGTTGGAGGTTTCTGACAGCTAGATACAGAAAAGTACAACACTGTGCGGTCAGTGTCAAACAGAAACCTCTATACAAAATCAAGAATAAGAGTTCCCTTCTCCCCAGAGTCTCCCAGACTAATAGTCATCACATAAAACATGCCCCTGGAAAATACATTCCTTTTTTTTTCCCTGTGGGGTTCAGATGCATTTAATATAAAGAAATGCTACTGCTGTTGTTCTTACAGTGGTGACAATCTAAAAAGTTTTGATGACAGGAGAAATGACATCTTGGGCATATTATATAGGGGGACAGAAGTATACAATTTAGATTCTGCAGTGGATTGTGGCTCAGTCTGCTTTTTCTCACACTTTGCATTGTTTCTTGGCACTGTGGTATGTCTTAAAGCACACACCAGCTCTGCCAACAACAGACCTCCTGAGCTGATCCCCACTATCACCATGGCATGGAACCAAATCCCCATCCCATTCTCTCTGCTTTTATGTAAAGGATCTAAAGCTTTACATCAATGTCATGTCAGAGAACTAGGGTACTCTGTGCTTAGGGATTTGCCTCAGTATATGCAAAATAAGTAACATGGGAAGTCAGTGAGTGTGTACACGGCCTCAAAGAAATGCCCCTAACAGCTGCACCTCTGATACTAACTAATATCAGGGAAAACCATCTTCTGCCACTGGGGCAGTAACTCTCTAAATTGATAATTTTCATGTTTCCCATCCTTCTAGGCAATCTTCCATCTGCCTTGTAGGAATGGAAAGAACCCTTCCTGACTTTACTTTCATCTAAAAATCCATGCATGTCTCGGTAATTATGACTGCATTTGGAATAATGGAAACATTTCTGAGTAGTGGAAAATATCCCGAGGGCTTTATGGTGCCTAAGAGTAAAGTAAGCAGAAAAAGAGATGAAGGATGGTTACTGAAGATATGGAGACAGGGTAGGGCAGAAGCATCTGAGAAGAGCCGAGGAGCAGGGTGGAGTGGACTGAAGAAGTATTTTCCATAATTTCATCAGGGCCATGAAGCTTTTTTAAGTGCCTAATCTCTTTCCAGGGAGATTCATCTCCAGCATTTGTATAATTATGTGCTCTGTTCTTTACCCTAGATCCATACTTACCATCAAGGAATTTTCACAGACAGAACCCTTTGTTCTTAATTTTCCATGCCCCAGTGCATGGTGCCATAGCCTTCCAAGTACAACCAAGAAATTTCTTGAACTTACCCCAGGATTGCGGCTTATGACACCTATGTTCATGTCCCCTGTCCTCCAAACCAGATGGAAAAATGTCTGTCCATCTCTGTATCCCAGGTATCTAAAAACTGCAGCCTTGTAAAAAGGCTTGTAAATTCGACGTTGATATTTACCTATTATTCAGTGAAACTGATTTTTATTTAATATTGTATGTGATACTGTTCTAAAAAATTTTAAAGAAAAAGATTATTAAATCAAAAGATATGGTCATTAAATATAATTAGAAGGAATAAAATAAAATCTGATGGCATTCTATAATTATACAAAATAAAAAATGAACATTTTGTATATTACATTTTTATTTCTTAGTTTTCTGTGAATTCTGTACAACATATTTTGATCTTGCTCACTCCACTCTGAGCTCCTACCAGATCTGTCTTGCCTCTGCATTTGCATCCTGTTTTTATTATTTCTAAAAATTCATCAAATACACTTTATTTAAACATATGGTTTTGCACATGTATCCTTCCACTGGGGTGTGGTTGATCTACCATACCCCACACTTTTAAAGAAAAAGCCTTAGAGCTTGGCCAATTTATGATACAGTAACACAATCCCAAATTTAAAATGAAGGAATTGTAAAAATTCTTACTTTTTGCTTGTGTTACATAACCCAGGTAGGTTAATGGGAGGGTCTGTGCTACACATGCAAGAAGGACTCAGACTATCGGAGGCTCTGAAATGTAGCTCAAGTATCTGAAATGCCAGATTTGCCTTGCCTGCCTCTATGCCCTCTTTATAGTCATCATATATGGTTTTTTACCGTGCAAGGAAAGGAAGTATTAGATTGGACAATCTCATAATGGTCTTTGTTTCCATTTGGAAGTGGAATAAGTTACTTCATTTCACTGAGCTGATTGAATTCATGAATCCACCTAAGTAGAAGAGGCTTAGGAATTAAAAGGAGCAAGTGAAAGATTTGATAGATAGTGCTGACTTCACCTCATCAGGAAATGTGGATCTGATTAATAAGTTTACTGACTAAAATTTTAAAGCAAACATACCAAAATTTGTTCATCAATTATAGTTGAGTTGTTTAGATTATTTTTCTGTTTATTCACTACTCTAAATGACTAGCAAATATCCCTCTGTCTAAATCATTGATTACTTTTCTAATTATTTCATTATGGTAAACTAATTGAAAAAAATTTTAATTGCTGCAGCAAATAATTTACACAAATTGAACTTTCATAATATCCAAATACTATCTAGAGTGGATGACCAAATTTAGTTATTATAATAATGAATGTGTTTGTTTCATTAAACATTCATCAATCCACAATTAAATTTGTACTTTTTCTATAAGCATGGAAATTCAAAGTGAAAGGATCCTTTATTGCTTAAGGTTTTTTATTTTTGTTTTGGTTTGTTTTTTGATTCTTAGATTTATACTTTGAAATGTTCCATTATGACTGGGCCAGGCTGCATAGGCCTTTGATCCCTGATACTTAAGAGGCTAAAGTTGAGGAATTCCAAGTTTAAAAGCATCTTGGTCAATTAGCAAAATTCTGTTTCAAAATAAAAGTAAAAAGAGGGTTGGAGACGTGGCTCAGTGATAGAGCTCTTACCCAGCATGTACTTGAAAACGAAGGTTTATACTGCAAGAACAACAAAAGGAACAATGGGACAAAGAGAATACCATCCTGAGTGAGGTAACCCAATCACAAAAGAACACACATGGTATTCACTCACTGATAATTGGATATTAGCCCAGAAGATTTAGCTATAAAACAAGAAAGAAGTAAAGAAAGGGAAAAATGTTCCCTTATTCTGGAAAAATGACTCAGAAAATTTAGGGTTCTAAATAGGACAATACAAAACTTCGTATGAGCTTAAAAAGTATCTCTATATAAGCTATTGTGACAAATATTTTTGGTGTTAAACATCATAGTAAGTAGCTCATCTATTAGTAGATAAAAAGTAAATATTTTCCAAAGTTTAGGAGTAGCCATTTAAAGATCTTGTAACTTTTTTCAGCATTTCTTTTTTATTTATATATTCATTTATTTGTTCATTATTAAATATATTGAATTTCTTGAGATTATAATATAATTATAGCATTTCCCCTTCTCTTTTCTCCCTCCAAACCCCTAGGTGCTGCCCCTCTTGATATCTTTAAAATTCAATCTTTTTTAAAATTGGTGTGTGTGTGTGTGTTCCTAAATATAAAGTGTAACATGATCAGTCTCTGTATTACTTGTATGTATGTTTTCAGGACTGACCATTTGGTGTTGGAAAACCAATTGGTGTGCTTTTCCCTGAGGGAGACTATTTCTCCAGCTCTCAGCATTTCTTAGACCACGTGGGTTTGTCTCCAACCATGTTAACATGTCTATATCGGTGTCCTCCTTGCTCAGTTATTACTTAGGCATCCCCCTTGGTGAGGCTTCATTTTTCACATTTCTAGAAGACACAATCTCACAGCAAACTTTCTGTTTCTCTGACTCTTTCGGCTTTCTCTTGTACGTGATCTCCGAGCCTTAGGTGCAGGAACTGTGTTGCAGATCTATCGGTCGGGACTGGGCTCCACAACACTCAGCTTTGGTTGGTTGTGGTTTTCTAAAACGGATTTATTTATTGCAAAGAGAATTTTTCTTGATGAGTGGTGAAAACACACTTATCTCTGGGTTTGAGGATGGATAAAGAATGCAGTTAGGGATTATGCAGACTGAGTGAGGTGGCAGCTGAAGGTTCTCCCCTACGATTTATGACTTCACTAGCCCCAGATAGTTGGGAAGGTTTTTGGTAGCAAGCATGATTTCCCTCTTGCTGAGTTGGCCTTAAATCCAAACAGAGAACTCTTAGTTACTGTCAAGGTATGCATACAACTATTGGATCCTTAGAGTTATTCTGTCATGGTGGTCATTTTTGTGGCTTATTGGCTTCAGAGCTACTGGTTCCTTCCCTATCTGGAAGTTTGCATGGAACCTTCAGGTACCGTGAACCATCCTCAAGAGACGTTCGAGTTACAACTAACTTTGGTTCTCTGGGCCCTTGGATAAAGTCATGGTGTTTTCAGCAGTAGGGATTAATTTCACTTCTTGGGACCAATCAAAGCTGATTGCAATCACCTATAATGTTTGGGAGTCTCTTGGACAACCATAGTCAACAATTTAAAAGAAACTTTTCATACCTGGTGTTGAGTATTTTGTTACAGTTTTGACTCTTGGGGGAAGCATTATTCCTGTGAATAGGAAAGTTTTATTTAAATTGCATAATGTGTGTGTATACCAACATACATGTATTATAGGTGTTTTGAGTCTTTTTCAGAAAAGTCTGCTATTTTGCCCTCCCCCCCCTTTTCCTGTATTTATCTCTTTCCTAATCAAAGCCGTCATTTCTCTCATCCCTGTTCAGATCACTTGTAGTAGATATGGGGAGAGTGAGCACCCTTGTCTTGTTCCTGATTTTAGTGAGATTGCTTCAAATATTTCTCCATTAATTTGATATTGTCAAATTGATATTGTCTGTGTGTGTTTCTTGATTGGGTATGACTTTCCTTAGTTTTGGGGAGTTTGCTTCTAGAACCTTGTTGAAGATCTGGCCCATGTCATTGATTTTGTATTTTTCTCTCTACTAAATTTCTATAATTTTAATGTTTGGTCTTTTCATGGTGTCACATATTTTCTGTCTGTTCCTTTCCTATGTTTTTATTTTTTCATATTTTTACTTATTTTTTGTCTAGGTCTTCTTTATATTTGAGTTCTAATATTTTATCTTCTTTTTTTATTCATTCTACTTGTAAGGCTTTTCTTTGAGTTTTCTAGTTGCATTATTAATTTTTTCAATTTTATTTTTATTTCAGCTTAAATTATCTTCAATATTTCTATTTCATTACTGAATTCTGTTTCCAAGTCCTAGATTGTCTTTGCTATTTCCATCAGACTTATGTTTGTGGTTTCTTTGGCACATGAGCATTTAGTCTCATTAACATTTTCTGCTCAAGTTAATTGAGCTTCTTCATATCTTTATTAGACTCCTTGAATTCTTTTATATACTTTATACTTGTTCTTTTAAAATTCTCTATTCTGAGGTTTATCTAGGTAATTCTCATTGGTAAACATTTCTATAGCACTCATAGGTTTTGTGAAGGGTATACTTCCTTGACTATTGTTTGTATTTTTGTGATAAGATCTAGGCATATGGAATTCTTTTGTTAGTTCTATTTCTTATATATAAAAAGAGCAGGTTAGGGGAAAAGAGAGGATTTGCAGGTCAGTTCAGATTGGCAATAACTTAGGTAGAATGAAACTAGGCTGGTCTGTGTCCCGAACCAAGCCTGGAGTTTGGAGCTATTTTTAGGCATTGGGTAGGGATTGTGGAGCTGAGGACCAGCAGACACCTCTGGCTAGATCCTGGTACAAGACCTGGCTGAGGAGAATGGTTGGATGTGGATTGGAGCACTTCTTTATGTATAGTAAAATCAAAGGACACATACATGTAATTATGTACAATTCATAAACCTGGAGATCTAATATATAACATGAGGATTGTAGTTGGCATTATATTATGAACTGGTTTGCTGAGACAGTTAGTTTTAGGTGCTTTTATCATATGTGTGTGTGTTTGTGTGTGTGTATACTCACACACAAAGGTAGCTAAATGATAGGTGTATTAATTTGCTTAATTGCAGTATTCATTTGACTATGATTTTATATATCAAAATACCATTATATACATATAATAAACAAGTTAATATACTAAAATTATTAGTTGCTTTGTTGTAAATATTACTAAAATACTAAAAATTTAATTGACTATAGACAGATTTAGAATTGGTGGAAGTTTATAATTATATTGTAGTTTTAAGATTTAATTGTCTAAATTAATGTATACTGAAATATTTATAGGCAATTCTTGATTAAACCATTATCTTATGAAAGAAAAGTTTATTTTATAGTTAAATTACAAAAGTAATGATGGACTCGAATGCGACCTTTACTACAGTAAACAAAACAAATTGGCTCAGAATCACTGATAAATGACTGATAATACATTTTACTAAGTCGACAAGCACCATATTATTTTTTGAAAAGAGGTAAAGAGAGGGAAAGGAGGGGGGAGGGAAGGCTAGAGAGATGAGGAGTTGGAAGAGAATTTCCCCCTCCCTCTCCTCTTTTCCCATCCTTTCCTCCCTCTATGATTACAAGCCAAGGAAATGATCTACTGATTACAAGCTGAGGAAATGATTGACTTCATTTAATCTCTTTCTGGGGTGTATTCGTAATTTTTGTTCACATTTTGACTTTTCTGACAGCTTTTATAGCCACAATTTCTAGAAGCAGTCATAACTCTGGTCAGTGTGACCACACTCATATCAACACTTGTAGAACAGGTGAAAGCTTTGGAAGAAAGTCTTGCAAACAACAGCAGAGACCTCCTCATCGCCAGGCAGCACAGAGGACCATGTTATGTGGACAGTTATCATCCAAAGTTTTAAATGTGTGAGAGCTTAGACTATGTGAACAAAGGTTTAGGAAGGCTTTACTCAATTCATGTGATTACAGTTTCTTTTTCATGTAGAATCAACAGTGATAGAATGAACTTCTGAATGTCTATGTAGAATGGCAGCAGTTTTTTCCTTTGCAATTTACAACTATGTAAGTTAGCAACTTCAATTTATGGGGAATTAAAGAGCAGGAAGACCTAAGTCCTTGAAAGGGAGGTGAAGAAACAGGTGTTAGAACAATGGACACTAACTGTGGAGTAAATGATGGCAGCAAGCTGGCTTTCTTCTCTGTGGTCATTGCCCCTGGTACCCTTGTCTTGTTCATATACCAGAAGAAGCTGAAGCTCATCTCAAGAATAAGTGGATATCTTGGTACACACAGGCGCTAGGAAAACCAAATAGCTAACCCTGGTGGTAGGGAGCATATGGAGTACGCCAGACATTATATTTTCTTTCAGGACCATAACTTCTTTATAAATTCCAAGTTGGACCTAAAATCTCCCAAGATTTTGAAGAAGAAAGTTATGGAGGATAATATCAGAAGATTAAGGAGCAGGCCAAGAATGAAGAGAGATGGGGGTGGTGGCACAATTCTAATCTTTGTCACTCAAGAAGCTAAGGCAGATGTCAAAATTATTAATCTCAACTCGGTGTTTCTACCATGCCTTTGACCATTTAGTTCCCAGGTAAAAGACATACACAACCTTTATATTTACAATAAGCCTTAAACAATACAACAGCTGGGCAACTACCCTCTATGTTATTAGAATATATGTTCCTATCAATAAACTCAAGGTATTTCTTACTATGTTTCATCTGGGCTGCTCTTAATTCCAATTGGCCAGCCCTCATGGCTGTGTTCTTCACTTCTATCCCCAGGTTCTTCTTCCTCCTCCTCTACCTTCTTTTTCTTATAGTTCTCTCTAAGCCTCACCTATGTCTCTTCTGCCCACATACTGGCCATTGGCATCTTTATTTATAAATTGGGGGCAAAGTCTAGGTGTGACTCTCTAGTCTCTGGAATAATCAGGTCCTGGTGGCCCACACTTACAATAGACAACAAAAGACCAAACTTCAATAGGCAAAAGACTCATGAGTGTGCATGCAGCCTGGGCTTGGTAGCATGACCCTATACTCAAAATAAAATCACTTCCCACCCAGGAGAAAAAGAAATTGAAGACAAAGTTAAAGGCTTGTAGATAATGACGTTCTTGTTACATTACAATTTCATCATAGTTATATCTCCTATGTGTACAATAGAATATTGCTAGAGCCCTCTAATGTATGTTCATTCAATTTTGTTATGGCGAAATGTTGAGAACATCTTTGTGGGAAATAAAAATAAACAACATGTTTATAAAAATATGTGTGCATTTGGGTTGAGGCCACAAGCTCATCCTCATTCCACTTGTAAAGAGGAAGTCTCAGGAGGCAGTGTTGTGATGGGCTGAGTGCAAGTCTCAGTATCAGATCTTCTGTGTAGTAACTGGTGAATATAGCTTCGATTAAGACATTTAAACACTTGGCTGCCCTGTTTCCTCATCTTTAAAAGGGAGAAGCTGTAATCAGTGCTTCTCTCACTTGCCTTTGTAGAGCATCAGATAAGGAACAAAGGGGGGGAAGAATAGGGGGATTAGTGTAGTGTGGTAAAACTCATGTTTTGGATAGGAAACTAAAGTTTGGGAAGGCCATAGTCCATGGGAGCACGTGGCACATAGGAGATTTGATCTTGGTCTCTCTGATACCAAGTCCTCCCACTGTGCTAAAGGCATTGGCACTGAATTGGCAATAAGAAGCAACTGGTAAGCAAAGCAGCAGCACAGCTGCATTACTGAAATAGAAGAAATATGCATGCTTAGACTATAGACTGCCACAGAAAGTGACAAAGATGGATAATACTTGTGTGTATGGCAATTAAAATTTAGTATATTTGCATATATGTTTATTGTTATATGTCTAAAACAAAGCAAAAAACCTAAGTATTTAATAAGTCTAATATATCTCACCAAAGTCAGAACAGATCTCATGTAGGCACCATCTGCAAACATATATGAGACAAGTTATAGTGTTTGGAATATATAAAGTATTACAAATGAGTATGACAAAGGCAAACATATAAAAGGATAGTGGAGAAGATAAAAAGGACCATTTACAGAATAGGAAACCAATTGTGAAAAGGTACTCAAGGTTGGAGATCATTAAGGAAGCTCACATAGGTGGAAGGTTGCATTACATAGCCATCGGAATGATCAAAGGTCTAACACATATTGCACTTGTACAAAGATGAACTTGTACACACTCCATCCAGCAATGCCTCCTAGAGGGAACAGGCACCATGTAGATTTCCTGAAAGTGGGCATAAGTATGTAGGAGGATATTCATACACATTGCATAAAATAGTATGACAAAAGTCTAATAGGAGATTATAGAAATACACTCATTAGTTACAGAGTGACTGTCTAAGCAGCTGCTAAAGTGAACAAAGAAGTTCCAGATGTACAATTTAGGACAACCCAAACAGTGTTGAAGCATATGGGCAAATGAATAGAGTTAGGAATAACACCCAAAGAAATTATCTATCTATCTATCTATCTATCTATCTATCTATCTATCTATCTATCTATCTCAATCTATCTATCTATCTGATATAGATATAGGTATAGGTATAGGTATAGGGATAGGGATAGGGGTAGGGGTAGGGATAGGGATAGGGATAGGGATAGAGATAGAGATAGAGATAGAGATAGAGATAGAGATATAGAGATAGATGATATAGACATATACTCTTCCTACATAGAAGAGAAAGTGAGAGAGGAAAATGTTGGGGAGGGGAGATAAGCATACTTGTAAGTTCATCTATGTACTGTTTTCTGAGCCAAAGTGACAAACTGAAAGCATCTATTGAGTCTGGAAAATGGGTAATACATAGATGATGAAAGACCAAGCATTTATGTGTTGTGTTTTTAGTATACTTTTAAAAGTTTACTACAAAATATATATTCAGGCCAGAGTTCACTGGTGAGGAAAGCCAGGAGAAGAAGTTGAAGGAGCAATGTGGCTTCCGGAAGAGCGCCTTGTTACGAATTGTTTCCTTCAGCCTTTTCGCTTTCCAAGACTGTGTTCTCTTCTCTTAACTTTTTTCACAACAACATGCAGATGTTAATTTTGTGAGGTCAGCTGCTTGGCCCTGGGCAGAGCAACATGGATTACTTTTCTAGACTTGGCTTCAGGGAGATGGACAGGACTTGGGTAAAAATTACAGCATTGCTCTGCTTCTGTGTGGATAGTTTGCAAATTAAGAATTCTAAAATAAAAATCTCAGACTTCAGAAGGGCCCCATTGAGGGTTGGCACCAAGGAGAGTCATTGCCATGAGTGTGGAGCTGCACTAACCGAGGAATGGATGTATGTCACCAGCATATCCAACTTACATAGGGATTCCGTCAACTGGTTGACATTCTCCTTAAAGTACTAGGTTTTTTTTCATAATATATTTTACTAAATTACCCATTACTATTCATGGAAAATTACTTAAAGTATCCCAAGGAAATTTAAAATATAAGTCACTCCTATAAGTTTGATTTCTCCATAATCTTTTCAACAGGATTAGGAAAAAGTGATTGGCTACATGCACTTACTTGGGCAATCAGAACTCAGGAAACCATAAGATTCTTTTAGAGGAGGACTTTGTTGCCAAGTTGACTGTTGTTGTTGTTTTGTTTTCTTCCTTTTAATAGACTCTTCTCAAAGAAAATATCTATTTTTTCTTTTATTGAAAATAGATTTTTTTCTCACATAATATATCCTGACTATGGTTAATATGTCCTGATTATGGTTTCCCCCCACCCCCTCTGCTCCCTGCTATTCTCCATCTCCTCTCCCATCTGGAGTCACCTCGTTTCTGTCTCTTATAAGAAAGCAAAGAGGCTTCTAAGGGATAATAATGAAATAACATAAAATGATAAAACAAAAACTACCACATCCACAGATAAGACAAAACAGAAGAAAAAGAGCCAAAGAGAAAGTACTAGAAACCCAGACTCACTGGTTTGAATCCCATAAAAGCACTGAACTGGAAGCCATGATATATACATATATTTCTTACAGCTGCAAAAGTAAAAGAGAAAAGAAGAATATCTATAAATAAAACTAAATTAAAATTAAAATAAAAAGTAAAATAAAATTTTAAAATAGGAAAAGGAAAAGTCCCAACCAACATGACATTGTAAGACAAGGAACCTCCAGAGATGTCTCTGAGTTCATTTTCTGTTGACCATCTTCTGATGGACACACAGCCTGCCCTTAAGAGTAATGGTTTTCCAGTGAGACTCTCTTGGAGGAAACTGAATTTTTATTTGAAAGTGGAGTTTATTATGAGTTGGAGATTGCTTCTGGGTTAAGGATGGTATATGTGTCCACTTCTCTTTTCAGCTGTAGGTCCCTGTCTAAAACAGAGACTGGTTTAAGAATGTATGTCTAGCCAACTTGTTTTTGTTAAGATTATTAAGCTGTAGCTGTTTTGGTAAATTAAGTCATACAAGAAACTTATATTCTATAGTGGTACATCATGCAAGAACCAGGAGGAAGTTGCCAGTCTCCCTATAGACTGTATTCATGAAAAGTGCTTTAATTCAGAAATTGTTATTTTTAATTATAAACTGTTTAAAATGATATATACTTGTATCAGAATATACTTGTAGTCATGCTAAATACTAATGTAATTAATTACAGGAAAAATCTTTATCTAGCCTCCTGTATGTTCTCACTGTATAGTCTGAACCAAGTAACTAAAAATAGGCTAAGGTTGTTTTGCTTATATATGCTTAATAGATAATGGTCCTCAAACTTGTTAGAGATCTGCCAAGAAGATAACAGTGATTCCACCTGGATTGTGGTAACGCTAACTAGTAGACAGGACTGTCTCCATGCCTCACTTGCTGCCAGGACACAGCCAAAACTATGAACAAGTAGGACACTGGAGAGTTGATCACACCTCTTTGCCCGTAAGATCACCCCTACCCACATTCCTCCTCCACAGGAAAGCCTCTCATCTTCTGGTCCTGAAGACTGGAAACTGAGGATTCCAGCCTCTCTATAATTTGATCTAGGCCTAGAATGTTTTCAGCCTCTGAGACTAATAATACGCTCACTCTTTCTATCTCTTTCTGAGCTCTTCTTAGCTGATTCAACTCAGCTGTTCTGGCTCAAACTCCTCTCCAAGCTGACTGATTCAATCTGGCTTCTCTTTCTTGGCCTTTAATGAATTGCTCTGCTTGGCCTCAAGCTCTAGAAATATGTTCCATTTTTTTTTTTTTTTGGCTCCTCATTCTCTGGCTCCTTGTTCTCTGTCTCTCTCTGTCTCTCTCTCTCTCTCTCTCTCTCTCTCTCTCTCTCTCTCTGCCATTTGTATCTATATAAATGTGCTGGTAAAAGTGTCTCCTTTCTTCTCTGTACTACTCCCTTAATTAGCTTCCCTTTCTGCTTTCTTCTCATGAGATTTGGGCAGTGTTAAGTCTTTCTCTGAAGCATCATTTTGTCTGCTTCTCAAACTACTTTCAAACATGGATGCTTCCTTCTACAAACTAACTGTTCCTCTATTGTTTGGGATTAAAGGTGTGTTTGAAGGGTGTTCTGCATTCCAGAAAGATTAAAGGTGTGTGCTAAGGACTGAACTATGCCACCACTAGAAGCAGTATTTTTCAGTAAATAACAGTATCTTGGAGTTCACAGTGCGATCAAATATCCTGCAACATTCAGCTCTCTGGTTAGAGGAAAAAAATGTTCATGCATTTTTAACCAAAAGGTATAGTGTTTGCCAGTATCCAAAGGTGTGAGTCTATTTCAGCTGTTTTACAATGTGGATTTCAGCACAGATTAATGCTAATATATCTGGAACTTTTATCTCTTTCTGTAAACTAAAAATCCGTGTAAGCTTCAGGGAGTCAAAGAAGTCATATGACTTGGATCCACCTGTCACAGGTCAAATGGACTCCTAAGTTCTCCACTTGTCTATACCTGAAATTTCTCTACACTGGTCTTGAGACTCCTTTCTTTCCCCAGTTACTAGGACTATGTGCTAAAACATTCAAATGTCAGGTTTTCTTTTAAGTTCCGATATCCGTGTGTGTGTGTGTGTGTGTGTGTGTGTGTGTGTGTGCGCGTGCGCGTGTGTGTGTGTGTTTAGTACATTGGTGTTTTGACTGCATGTATGTCTGGGTGAGGGTGTCAGATACCCTGACACAGGAGTTGCAGACACTTGTGGACTGCCATATGGGTGCTGGGAATGGAACCCTGGTCCTGTGGAAGAGCAGCCAGTGCTTTTAATTTCTGAGCCATCTCTCCAGCCCCTAAGTTCTTAAATTTAACTTCTGTCCCTATTCTGAATTGTCTTGACAAATTTCCACTTGGCTAATAGACACCATCTAGGGAGTACCTTCAAACTTCAAACTGCTGAGCTCTAGACTTGCTGAAAGCTGATATAAACCAGTTCAACTGACATGAAATCTCCTATCTCTTCTTCTGAGTCAACCATCCAGATGCTTTTGATGAAATCCGCATTGCCCAGCCTTTGACTAGCCTTTCAGCCTTCCTAGGCCCTGACAATGATGCCTTAGTTTCAGCTGGAAACAGCTACAAACGAGAATATGTTCTTCCCCTCATGCACCCACCACAACCCAAAAAGCTGAAATGCTAAGTCAAAAGGAAACTCCCTGGCATATGGCACAAAATGGTTATCTATAATGGCAATTGGCATAGCAGAAAACAGGCTCAGATTTATCAACTGGTGTATTCATCAACTGAAATTGGTTCTACAATATATCAGGGCACTTGGCATGCTTTATGCAGAACAAGGAGGTATTATTATGACTTTATGGGAAAATTGTTTCTATTCAAATCGTTTGGGATTATAATCTGGATGTTCTCAAAGAAATATTACAGAATGGGACCTCAGATAAAATAAATGACTGGTGCCCTGTCTATTTCCAGGCTCCTTCGAGATAGTAATTATGATGTCAGCCATCACAGGGCCTTTGGCCCTTCTGCTTCTGTTTATTATTGTTGACTCTTACATCATAGATATCTCAGCTGGATGATAATTCGTATCTGGGTACCATTAAGCTGATGATTATTAGATTCTGTTATAAACAGGTATCCATTACAGAGTTAAGGATTTAACTATGGATACACATCAAGTGAGGAATGTAAGATCCAAAGTCAACCTTTAAGCCCCACCTTCCCAAGGACCAAGTACCTTCCTGGAATGTTGGGAGTTATAAGCTCCACCTGCCCAAAGACTGGGTAACTTCTAGGAATGCTGGGAGTTGCTCTTGAAAAATAACAAAGCCATATGGGAAAATATGGCAGCCTATGGTTTTGTCCCTTAAAAGCCCCTACCACGTGTGTCTCATCGCCACTGGCTGGGAATTCCAGAGAGTGGTCCTGACCACACTGCATCCCGGTCAGTATTTAATTAAATCTTACCTCAGATTTGGCTCAAAAGTGTGGAACTGTTTTTCCTCGTGGGAATCTTAGGATTAACATTTTCCCTCTAGCTTTGGGCCACCACTGTCATGGCCTATCTTGCAGGCAGGACACCAAACGTTTATAGCTGGGTTGGTGTTTGTGTTTCTTCTAGGGTAGCATGCAGAGTAGTCTCCTGTACCAAAGAATCTAGACCGTAGGGGTGAAGGATCTGTGCGGGTAACAGCTCACCTTTTTCACATTCGATGAGCTGCGCAGGTATTCTTCCACAGTGGGGCCTTGCCGCAGGGTGACTGTGTAAACTTTCCACATTGGGTAACAATGGAGCATTTCCAACATCCTCATCTGCTTCACATGGACTTAACTGTGTTCCTTCCCAGGAATACATTCCCGCGGTGGCATTTAAATATTATGTGGGCTCATTTGGTCCATTGTGCAGAAAGCCTTTCTAAAGCTGTAGTAACATTTTCATTTCTGTCTGCTGCCAGGGCGAGTGGAGCTGACATGCTTAGGAAATTTGTGGTCTTTCCTGGAACCTTTTTTTTTTTTTTTTTTTTTTTTTCTTTCAAAAATGCGATTGAATTTTTCACACTTGAACTCTAACATTTCTCTCATAACTGAGTGAAGTTTCACAACACATTTAAAATATTTTTGAGGCTGGGCATATGTTCCTGTTTATCCAACATGAAGCTGAGGCCTCTTTGAACTTTCATCTCTTGATAATGTGCCTTGTAGTTTAGCGTCATAACACTCCAGGATTGGAGCTGTTTCGAGGCCCTGGTTCTTTCCAAAGGATTTTTCTCTTTTTGCTCCATACTCATTTTAAACAGCTGTCTAAGGAACGCAGGAGAAGAATGATTTCTCTGGTCAATGCCAAAAAAGCTTTACTGTGCCCACTACTTTCTCAGCGGGGGGCGGGGGGGGGAAGGATTTCCTAAATATCATTATCTTCACATATTTAAATTCCTACTCGATCTCCTTGTGTACTTTAATGGACCACTGTGGCATCAGGAGCTCAGTCTCAGCCAGATGGATTTGCTCTCTGAGTTGAACCCCTGAATTTTTTCTGACCCCTTTTCTCTCCATTCTACTTCCCACCGCTGCTATTGTGCTTCCCAGGCCTGGTGGGGTTAGCATTTACAGACTCACCTCTCTCAGGGACCAAAAATCTGATGAGTGCAGGTTGAATATTATAAAATGCTAAAAAGCCATCTATAGCAAGGTTTGACTTCTTTTTTATATAGTGCTTTCTTTTCTCTTTCGGTTTTTTTTCCTTTCTTTCTTT
Source organism: Arvicanthis niloticus (assembly GCF_011762505.2). Taxonomy (NCBI): domain Eukaryota; kingdom Metazoa; phylum Chordata; class Mammalia; order Rodentia; family Muridae; genus Arvicanthis; species Arvicanthis niloticus. The sequence continues at coordinate 17,758,592 of NC_047668.1, forward strand.
CTTTCTATTTTTTTCTTTATCTGGCTCAGAAAAAACTGACAATGACTTTCCCTTGGCTCGTTGACACCTCCTTTGCACACCACGAGAACATCATCCAGGATGCATTTGGCCCCCTGTCATGAAACCTTGGTGAGATATTTCTCTGGAGTTCCTCCAGGGATTGAAGGAGCCACATGGCATCCTTTTACACCTCCAGGAAAAAAAGGGAGGGATTCAGAGAACCTCCCTCACTGGCTGCTTCCTTGATTGGCTCCAAAATACCAGCCCCACTTAAGTGTTGTCTCCTTATGCTCAGAAAATATTACCTTCCCAGTTCCTCCTTTTCAGACAGACTTTGATCTATGTTGTTCTATTCATTTGTTCTTCCCATAACATAAGTTATAATTTAGTGCATAAAGTAATAAAGTATTTTAAGAGTCAGTAATTGGTTGAGTCACAGAAAAACAAAACTTTGGCATTGTCAGATATGATTTTTAATAATGTTTACCATTATACTACCTTGTGTTAGCTGATTATCTTTAAATATAACACGTTGTCAGAACTATTTTTATTTTACTTTTTTAAAATTTTTCTCCAATATATTACATTCTGACTACAGTTTTCTGTCCTTCCTTTCTTTCCACTTCCCTCTCTCGAAGATCCACTTCTCTTCCCTCACTCACCTTCCTTCAGAAAAGAGGAGGCCTTCCAGGGGCCTCAATCAAACACAGCATAACAAGCTTCAATAAGACATAGGCCATCACATCAAGGCTGGACAAGGCAATCCATCAGGAGAAACAGGGTCCTACAAGCAAGTAAAAGAGTCATGGGGCAGCCCATGTACCCACTGTTAGGAATTCTCCAAGCTACTCAGCCATAACATATATGCAGAAGACCTAGGTCAGACCCCTACAGGCTCCCTGATCTCTGTGAGCCCCCATGTGTTCCAGCAAGTTAATTCTGTGGGTTATATTCTTGTGGTGTTTCTGACCACTCTGGTTCCTCCAATCCTTCTTACCCCTTTTCTGAAGAACTCCTGAGCTCTGCCTAATGTTTGGCTGTGGGACTCTGCATCTCATCAGTTGCTGGATGGTGTCTCCTGTCTCTCTGATGATGATTATGCTATGCTCTGGGCCCAGAATACTCTGAAGGCAGAACAAACTGTAGGTCAAACGTTTTATGGCTGGGTTGGTGTCCCAATCCCTCCACTTGAAGTCTTGCCTGGTTACAGAGGATGACTGGTTCAGGCTCCATGTCCCTCATTACTAGGAGTCTTTGCTAGGGTTACTCTCATCGATGTCATGGAGTTTCTATTGCACTAAGTTTCTACCTCGCCCCAGAAATGCTTCCCAAATTCAATCATTACTCCCAGTATTTTCTCCAATCCCACTTGACCCCTCCCATCCCCAACCTCACCTGCTTGCTTTGGCAGCACATATACTTAGATTGGAACAACACAGAGAAGATTAGCATGGCCTCTTCCCAGAACTATTTTTTATTAACTTTTTTATATAATGTTTTTTTTCTTTTTTTATTATTATCAAATCATAATTTTTACTTTTTAACACAGGGGTTATAAACACAAAAATGCAGGATGTGGGGAAGGGGATGACACAGGAGCATAGATGTTCAGGGGGAGTACAGATATCTTTCAGAACAGGGTATCAGCTGGGTGAAGGTTCAGGAGTCAGGTCACTATGACTCTGCCTATGCTTCACTTGTCCTTATCTAAGTTGGTAGTATCCACCAAGGCTGCCTATTTACAAGGTCTATAACTACTCAAGCTGGTAGATTTCCATAAAAGCTGCCTGTTTACAATAGTTTATAGACATCTGTTCCAGTAATTAAAGGGGACCTTGTAATGGCTCCAGTCCTCCTGTTGTTGTCCAGTGAGGCATGAGGGCCATACCAGTCCTGATGTCTTTTTCCTGGAGAGGGGATACTTTTGACATCAACCCCTATGCAGTCAGGCTTGTCCCTCAGGGAACCCAGAAACATATTTTTAACTTTTATTTATATTCCTTTGCAGTGCTTAGCCTCGAAGCCTAAGCAAGAATTCAGATCGCCAGACAGAGGGGGTTCTGGGTGGCCCCTCACTGCTTGGTCTAGGGGCAGAAGTCCCCTCTTTTAGGTTGGGTGGAGATGGGACTTGGGAGCACTCTGGATAGAGTAACATCCTCATCTAGAATCTTGTGGTCCTCCATAGCTAACTTATGATAATGTATCTGAATAGATTTTGCTATCAGATTATCTATCTGTTGTTTCACAAAGTCAGCCTATTTAAGGCCCAGGGACCAAAGGACATATAATATGTTTTGATGATGATTTTTCCCTCCCTGAGCTCCTCTCAGATCCTCCTTACTTCTCTAAAGACCAAACTGCATGTTATTTCTGTCTCTTCCTGAAAATCAAAATAAACAAAATACTCCAGCAAAAAAAGCAAAAACAAAACAAAAATACAATTAATAAACAAAAAGATCTCTTCTCCTGCTCAGTCTGGTTTATGCAATAAAAAGGGGGAGATGTGGAGAGCTTTTGGGGCTGCCTGGCAGGAATCTGTCATTGGTCAAGGACAAGGAAATGGGCTGCTTGGAAGGAAACTGACATTGGGCTGGAACAAAAAAGTAATTTCAAGCAGAAATCTAAATCCTAGGCTAGAACAAAGGAGAAATTTCAGGCAGGAATCTAAATCTTAGGCTAGAACAAAGACGTAATTATAGGCAGAAATCTAAATCTTAAGCTAGAACAAAGAATTAGGCTTCAGGCATAAAAATGACTTTGGACTAGGACAGGGAAGTAGGCTCTTTTGGTCATCCTGATAAGCCCTTAGAAACAATAATCACAGGAGTGATCAGGGGACTGTGTTTATTGTCATGCCTGTTCTTTGATTATCTGGGTTTATTGTCTTCCTTGTTCCTTGACTATTTGCTTCTATTGTATTGCTAGTTCCTCAATCTAGAACTGACCTTAATACTTGCATGTAATTTAAACAGTATAAAGGCAAAAAAGGAGGAGGAGGGATGGGATAGGGGATTAATGGGTGTGTGTGGGGGGGAATAGGGAAGGGGGATAGCATCTGAAATGTGAATAAATAAAATATAAATAAAAAAAGAAAATTATAAAAAATTTTTAAATAAAAAAAAGAAAATCAGAAAAAAAGATCTCCACCCCACCCCCCAAACACAAACCATGGACTCTGTTTTGTGTGGGCGAACCTCTACCAGGCATGGAGTCTGCCTCGAGTGTGGATGATATAGACAGTGACCCGCGTTGTTGATAGAAGATGTTCTTTTGCCCTGTGGTGTCAATTACAGATAGCTTCCAGCTAGGGGTGGGACTTGCTTTTCACTTCCCCTTTCAGTGCTAGGATTTTTTTTCTGGTCTGAAGCTGTCATGTCTTCTTTGGTGCTATCACAGTCTCTGTGAGTTCGTATGTTCACCAGTCTTTTTGTGTCTCAAAGATACCATTTCCTGAATCATCCATACTCTTATGATCTTTCCACTTCCTCTTCCAAATGGCTCTCTGAATTCTGAAGGCTGGAGTTTGATAAAGACATCCCAGGTAGGACTGAATGCTCCAATGTCCTTCACTCTTTGCACCTTGTCCAGTTGTGGGTCTCTGTGTTAATTTCCATCTACTATAAGAAGATTCTCTGATGGGAGTTGATTGAGGAGGCAGTGACCTCTATGAATAACAATATGTTGTTAGGAGTCATTTTACTGCTATGTTCCTTTAGCAAAATAACAGAACAAGTTTTTCTAGGCCTGTGACCTCTCAAGTCCTTCATTATAAGAGAAGTTTATTAATTCACAATGGTAGTATAACCATTATTCAGGTGATTGGACAAACACAAGCCACACAGCTCTTCTGTTCCTCCATCTATATTTGAAATTTTACTGTTTGTGTACCATTTGTCCATGATTCTGCCCATTGAAATAGAAGGCACCATTCATTAACTTAGTATACACATTTATAACTAAACAAGTGGGCCTTCTGGAGTTGTCTTAGTGTTTCTATTGCTGCAATGAAATGCTATGAAGAAAACAGCAAGTTGATGATGCTATTAATATTTAACAAAAAGTCATTTATTTAAAGTATGCTTTTCAAGGCTCTGAAACATTTTTAACTAAAACCTAAAATAAAATGTACTTTTAAATGTTAAAAAAAAAAAAAAAAGCAAGTTGGGGAGGAAAGGGTTCATTTGGTTTGCACTTCCACATTGGAGTCCATCACTGAAGGAAGCCATGATAAGTACTCAAACAGGGAAGTCATCTAGAAACAGGAGCTGATGCTGAAGGAATGGAGGAATGCTGCCTACTGGATTCCTCATCATGGCTTGCTCAGCCTGCTTTCTTATAAAACCCAGAACCACCAACCCAGTGGTGACCCCGCCACAATGGGATGAGCTCTCACACATCACTCAGTAATTAAGAAAATACTCTATAGGCTTACCTAGAGCCCAATCTTAGGGAGACATTTTTCTCAATTAGTGTTCCCTCCCTTCAGAGGAATCTAGCCTGTGTCAAACTGACATAAAATTAGCCAGCACAAGAATCAACTACATGGGTGCCCCTGAGAATGCTCATCATAAATAACTAATATATATATATATATATATATATATATATATAAAATATATAACTATATATATATATAACTATATATAACTATAAATAGCACATGGTCTAGTGCACTTATCTAGCAAATTACTAGATATGAATTCCTTATAATTTTAGACGACACAGTAGCATTATGTATTTTCTTCCATGCCCTTTTCATTCCCCATAAAAAGACATAGGAGATAACATCAATAAGTATGGAGGAAATATACATTAAAACCATACAAGATATCACACTGCATGTTGCTGCAATGGAATTATCCTTGCTATGTTGAAGATATAGGATGAGAAAAAGATATCCTGTATACTACTGGTTGGACTGTAACTTAGTGCCGCTACTAGACAAGGCAACAAAGAGGTTACTTGCAAATCAAAGACAGACCTACCATGTGATCTAGAAATCTCGTTACTATATATATATATATCCAAATGATATTAAAAATATTCTCAGTGTATCAAAGAGATATGTACACTCTTATGTATGTTACATGTTATTGTAACTGGTAAGGATTTCAGGATCAGCTTAAGTGACCATCAATGGATGAAGAGATATCAAAAAAGGTAGATCTATACTCAGTAGAGTATTAGGTCACTTTGTAAAGAAGTAAATCTTTCATTTATGTTAATGTGAATAAATCAAGAGAATATTATATCAAGAAAAATCAGACACAGAAAGTTAAACATTGCATAACTGCATTGATATGTGGACTCTAAAACACTCTTATTGAAGACTTATAGAAACCAAAAACTATGGAACTAGCAAGATGACTCAGTGAGTGAAGACTCTTGCTGCCCAACAATGCAAGCCTTAGAGTCCGATTTAGACCCCTGCAACCTAAATATAGGTAACTGGAGAAAACTTGAATCTACAAAGTTCCCTGATTTACACATCTGGGTCACATCAGTCACACAGACACACACAAACATACAAATACACAAACAATCACCACGACCACCACCACCACCACCACCAACAACAACAACAACAAATTAAAATTGAGTACAAAGAAACCAGAAAACAAAATGACTACTACCAAAAAGGCTGGAGTGAAAGGAGCTAGTTGGAGAGATGTAGATCAAAATAAAATTTTAAGTTTTCTAAGAAAACAAGTTCATGCTATCTATTTTGCATTATCATATCTAGAGTTACTGCATAATATACTTAAAATTACTTAATTTTCAAAAAATATCATATGCAATTCATCCATTTTGATTTAACTTCACTTAGTGATTCATGTGTGTGTGTGTATGTATGTACTACAAATTTTTACAATTTTATCAATTAAAAATGGATAAGTATATGTTAGGTTAGTAGAGAGTAAGATAATTGACTTTCCCACATACTGTTGTTCACATAGCCTGTATGTCATTGACACTTGATGGCTTAAAATATAGCATGTAGCTGTTTGCTGGGAAACCACAATCATGTGTAGCATATTTCAGTGCAAAAAAATTAAGAAAAAGTTTTTTTAATATATTAATTATTTTTTATTAGATATTTTATTTATTTACATTTCAAATGTTATCCCCTTTCCTGGTTTTCCCTCCAGAAACCCACTATCCCATTCACCCTCCCCCTGCTTCTATGAGGAATGAATACAGAAAATATGGTACATTTACACAATGGAGTACTACTCAGCTATTAAAATAATGACTTCATGAAATTCTTAGGCAAATGGTTGGAATTAGAAAATATCCTGAGTGAGGCAACCTAATGATAAATAAACACACAGGGTATGCACTCACTGATAAGGGGATATTAGCCCAAAAGGTCAGAATACTCAAGATACAATTCACAGACCATATGAGGCTCAAGAAGAAGGAAGACCAAAGTGTCTTAAAAGGAGGAACAAAATACTCATGGGAGGGAATATGGAGACAAAGTATGGAGCAGATACTGAAGGAAAGGTCATCCAGAGACTGCTCCACCTGGGTATTCATCCCATATGCAGACACCAAACCCAGACACTATTGCAGATGCCAAGAAGTGCATGCTGACAGGAGCCTGATATAGGTGTCTCCTGAGAGGCTCTACCAGTGCCTGACAAATACAGAGGTGCATGCTCACAGACAACCATTAGACTGAGCAGGGGGTCTCCAATGGAGGAGTTAGAGAAAGGACTGAAGAAGCTGAAGCAGTTTGCAATCCCATAGGAATAACAATAAAATCAACCAACCAGGACTCCCTCCCTGGACTCCAGAGCTCCCAGGGACTAAAAAACCTACCAAAGAGTACATATGGAGGGACCCATGGCTCCAGCTGCATATGTAGTAGAGGATGGCCTTGTTGGGCATCAATGGGAGGAGAGGCCCTTGGTTCTGTGCAGACTGGAAGCTCCAGTAGAGGGGAGGCCAAGGCGGGGAGGTGGGAGTGGGTGGGTGGGTGGGGGAGCACCTTCATAGAATCAGGGAGAGGGGATGGGATAGGGCGTTTCTGGAGAGGAAACCAGGAAAGGAGATAACATTTGAACTGTAAATAAAGAAAATATTCAATAAAAGAAAAGAAAAGATCATAAGTTAGGCACTTTTGTTGTTGCAACATGGTGATGTTTGCTGTGGAAAATCATGATTGTCACGGAGCATATCAAGTCATAGAGTTATAATTTGAATCAGTCCTCCAGAATATGACAAATTGTGTTAAAGGAGAATATCAAATAAAGTTTGGATGAAAATTAACTTCGCATGTTTTCATTTGGAAGAATTATACTAATTATTTACTGTCTCTTAGTTAACTCAGTTTCTAATAGACTGTTGTTTTTGAAGTTCTTCTATAAAAAGACTACAGGAAAACTGATATTATAAATTAATGGTGGGGCATCTGGAAGATCCTATGGACCTCTGTCTGGTCATTTGTCACCACTGACTACCACTGGGCATTGGACAAATTACATACTGCATTACGTCCAGGGATCTCTGCAGCTTTGGGACCATGATCCCTGGGAGATTGGAAGTGAAGCATTACAGCTAGTTCTCATTGGAGTCTTGGAATCTTTTCAGAGTGTTGTAACAGAATAGTGAGTAGACTTCAAACAACTGTAAAATTTAAAACACCAGTTGGTGTTGTAAAGACTACTATTGGACGTTACCCTTACTCCATCTTGCATGAGACCTATATCCTGGAGTCTAACATCCCAAAGAGAGAGCTAGACTGCCACAGAGCTCCTTAGAAATAAGTCCTTTGACCTGGCTTAGGGTGACCTCTTGTGCTGGTTAGTTTTTTGTCATAAACTAGGACCATCTGGGAAGAAGACATCTCAACTGAGAAAGTAACTCCATCAGATTGACCTGTAAGTGATCCTGTGGGGTGTTTTCCTGATGAATGATGAATGTGGGCACTCCTATCCTAGATATAGAATTCTGGATGTATAAGAAAGCCATCTGAATAGGCCATGAGGATCAATCCAGTGAGCAGCACTCCTATATGGCCTCTGCTTCAGTTCCTGTCTTTGGTTTCTACCTCAGCTATTCTTGATGATGTAGTGGGACTTGAAATATACAACTGAAGCAAATTCTTTTTCTCAAAGTTGTTTTTGGTCAGTATTTTATCATGGCACTAGAAAGCAACTGAGAAGATCTGGCTATGTACAAACTTCAAGGCAGTCATTTCGGGTCAGACTTAAGTCTTGGGTCTCAGGTCTTTCAACCAATCATGTTACTGGACTGACTAGCTTTTCCTCAGTCAAGATGAATGATGTGGTGAATTCTTTGTCCACTTACCATCATAAGTAGCTGTTAGTTTAAAAAAACAGTGGTTCTAACCACTTGGCTCTCCAGAAGGAAACTACTTCAGAGCACTTACTACTGACACCATCTCTTTTGAGTATTGACAGACAGTATTGCTCAGGTAGCCGAGCCCATGTGACTGTACAGCCACATGAACTACACAGTATGTTTTGATACAGTCAGGTTACTTTTTTATTTTCTAACTGAAAAGGCCTTAAAAGATGGTTCATTTTTATGCTAACACCCTCTCCTCGACTGTGTGTGCTTACCATTCTTTCATGTGTGTACTGGTCATGTTTGTTTTCTTTCTTCTCTTCCTGTCTTAGTCTTTACTTTGTTTTATCTCACAGAAGCTTACTGACTATTTCTCCATCCTTTAAACATACTGTCAAACGTGGGCTATGTTGTTTCTTCCCATATTTCATTTATGTGTATATTTGAAAAACATAGTTTTTCTTCGATCAGTAATAGCAAGTGGTGGAAGACATGTCCACAGATATCCACAGAACATCCCAAACTTCCACCTATTTATGCCTAAACAAATCAGAATTTGTTGAATTTGTATTTTTATAAACCCTGTTTGGGGGCTGAATCCAAGTTCAAGTGAGAAACTTGAGACAAGGCAGCCTCTTCTCTTGGGAATTTGTCCCTGGCACTTTCCTGCTCTCTTTCATTTTCTTGACCAAAGGTTTAGTGTATTCTGCAATGACTTCTTATAATTTTATTTTTAAAGATTTTACTTCATCTTTCATTATGTATACCTGTCTGTGTGTGAGTACGTGTCTGTGAATGAATGCAGGTGCCCATGTAGGCTAGTGGTATTGGTTCCCCTAGAGCTGGTATTAAAGGCAGTTGCAAACAGCATGATGTGGGTGTTGGCTATTGAACTCAAGTCCTCTGGAAGACCAGTTCCAGGCTCTTAACCATTGAGGCATCACTCAAGCCCCATGCAGTTCTCTTCTTTATCTCTGCTGTGATGTGCTTGCTTGAGAGTGGTGTATTATTGCATTGTGTTTATAAGTCATAGAGTAAGAGGATGCTGAACCTCAGAAGGTTTGGTGTCTAGCTTCTTACCACCTTTCCTTAGAGACTTTCTCTTAATATATGAAGAACATCAGCTTTTTATACAAAATTTCCACTACTGTTAGCTTTTCGGACTCCAGGTTTGGATCACAATCCTCCCAGTCACTCTATGAACATCGTTTCTTTTTTTGAAAAAAAAAAAAAAAAACCCGAAGTTGAAGACACTCAAATCAACCTATGCTGTAGATCCCAAATAGTTATACTCTCTCTTGTTTAAGTTCTCCTTGGTGTATCTCAGAAACTTGTCTTGTTTGGTAATACAACCATGGCCAAGAAATTCTATGACAATGCTCTTCTCACAAAGGTTTGAAGATTTTTGTTCCCTCTGTTCCGATGTGTCAATGTTAGTAACCTTGGAGTCATGTCTCATGTCTCTTCATCCTGAAGCAGCGCTTATCTCTGGGATAGCAGGAGACTGATACTTTACATATTTCCACATACAACACAATATTCTTTGCATAGATCAACAGGAATGCATTCTTGCCTTCTGTCTATGAAGCTGTCTTGCCAACTCTCCTGTCTTTCCTCACTCCCTTACTAGGAATGTATAATTTGACTTGAATTTACTAGCAGTGAGTTTTTATTAGTTTCTATTTGTATGAGGTTCATTCCAAAGTCAGTTTAGCAATATACATCTGAAGGCAAAACAATAACAAAATCTCATTATGGCAGTTTGTTTTTTTCTTTAAAAATGATAGAGAAGTTACTACATTGTCACTTTTTTGCAAGGTACTTCCTTGGATTTTGAAGTTTTAATTGGAGAAAGAAAACAAAAAATGTACATACAAAAAGCTGTCCTGTTTCATTTTCTAGCCAGCAAATATTATATTATAAAATGTTTTTATGGTCATTTAGTATATAAGTCAGCTCCTTTCTTTGTCTTCCTGAAAGAGGGTTTTTTTTTTTTTTTTTTTTTTTTTTTTTTTTTTTTTTTTTTTTACCACTCCTTCCTGATTCTTTTAAATAAAATATTTTTTGTGAGCATGTGGGAACTCTGTAGCACCCAGCATTTACATTGCTTTTTCTCTCCATCACCTGTTCTCATATGACCACTGAAAATTGATTTTTCAGTAACCAGTTAGGTAGGAAAAATTATCATCTGTGATTGTAATTTTAGTAAAGCATAATTTACATTATTTACAGGCTTTCTGCCAATTTCTTATTTAGGAAGTTAACCCAGATGTAACTTCATCAGTCTCTCTTTTTCTCTCACTTTTTTTAACCACTAAAAAAATAATCTTTTATCAAGATCAGATAGGAAATAATACAGTATATTAACTGGTTCTGCATAACTCACTGGAGTCTGTTCCCCTGCCCTTTGTAACAAACAACGAGCTTTCCACAGGGACTACAAGGTTTCTTTTCTGTTTCTGTCTGTGGTCTGGAGGCTCTCTCATTCATCTTTCTTCTGGTCAGTCTGTTGCTCTTTGTTTCCACACATTCATTAGTGGCTAAGGTATAGTCTCTTGGCAAAACAGCTTGAGAAGAAAAACTGACCTGACTAGTGTCTTCCATAATCTCTACAGCTCTGTGTTCTACATTCTAATAGAATTGAAGGATGCCTCCTTTCTTTCCCCACAAGTTTCATAGTTGATTTCCTATAATCACTAGGGTGTTGGGTTTTTTGTTGTTGTTGTTTTGTTTGTTAAGTTACCCTTGGTTTGTGTGTGTGTGTGTGTGTCCCCTAGTTAGTTAGGGTTACTATTGTTATGATGAAACACTATGACCAAAAACAAGTTGGAGAGGAACTGTTGATTTATTTGGTTTACAGTTCCATTGTTACTTCTCAAACTAGGGACTGAAGTATTTATTTAACATACCAAAGCATACCTGTCTACCAGGTTTTCCCAATATCTCTCAGTCCCTACTTGTCCTTCTGGCTGGCAAATCCAGTTCCCTCCTCTAAACTTCTCCAGCCCAGGGGCTGGGGTGTCCTTCTTATATAATTCCAGCTGTCCTTTCCTTCATAATCCAGCCATTTTGGTTACTTGCCTCCTTTGGTCCACACTTTACTCTCTTGGCCATCTGTTGGCCCAGGCTACCCCTCTTGGTAGGTGTCTCCTCTCCCCTCTCCCCTTCCCCCTTTCCTCACATCCTGATCTCCTGATCATGAACACTTGGGACTCTCCAGACTCTCCCAGATGTTCCTGCCTCTGGCTATGGTCTCCTTTTTGTCTATAGTAAATCTTGTCCTCCACCTTGGAGCAGTCATGTCCTTCCTTTTATATTTCTTTCATTTATCTGGTGCTGAATATTTTTCCCTTTATTTTTCATCCATTCCCATTGTAGTCCATCACTGAAGGAGGTTGGAACAGAAACTCAAACAGGGCAGAAACTTGAAGGCAGAGCTGGGTGCAAAGGCCATGAAGAGTGCTGTTTCCTGGCTTGATAACCCTGATTTGCTCAGACTGCTTCTTTATAAAACCTCAGCCCAGGATAGCACCATACACAATGGGATGCACCCTTCCCAGCAATCACTGATTAAGAAAATGCCCTAAAGCTCCATCTTATGGAGGCATGACTTTAGTTTGTGTCAAGTTTACATAATACTCTCAACACATTGGGATATCAAAAGTTTGAGGTAAGGCGGTAACATTGTGACTTCCCCTAACTGTCCACTTAAAATGAAGATTATATTGGTACTGATACATGTAGGGAATGACACAAACCGATAGCTTACTCAGTCCTAAAAACCTCAATTGCTCAGGAAAACAATAAACTCAAGGGTTTAGTTTATGTCCTCTACCAAAATGTTACTGTCCAAACGCATTCCTCTTTCCCTTGTTGAGTACCTGCCACTCACAATCCCACATCCCTTCCCCATTCTCACAGGCAGTTACATGGTGTAGCTATCCTGGAACCAGTTGCCTGGTATCTTTTTTCTTTTCTGCTTTTCCTGTGCTTTGGGCTAAGGGTTCCTGTTCTCTGCATGTGTGGTGTTTTGTGTTCAGCCAACTTTATTCTCTGTTGAGGAAGTGGTCCAGAGGTACAAACCAGGGTACTACTCTGCTTTCTGGCACATCAGGAGTCTGAATGTTGGCAGGCAACCCAGCCATGGGTCCGGCTTCCTTTGGTGCTGGTGATATTGCATGGGTAGGCATTTCCTGCCTTGAATCTTTTGTAGCTCCCAGTACCCAGTCTTGTCTCTGCTCCTTTGTTATCCACAGAATCAATTTGTTGCATTGACATTTTACTTTGGTTTCTGCTTCCTGGATAGACTCCCATGATACATGTTATTTCCTTAGAACATGTTAAATAGCTTTTCAGATTTGATTGAGTGTGTGTTTAAAACTATGGGAAGAGTAGAACTTGGCTATCACCCACAGAGGGTGATTCAAAAATTTAACTGTCAGAAGGGAAGGACAAGAATGTGTAGCTCCTAAATTTGCCCCACTCATCTGGTGACTTGCTACTTAGCTTGGTGTGCTTATGTAAGACAAATACATCTCCCATGGAAGATAGTTACTGCTATCTCAACGTGATGCAGCTCACCTTAGGAAAATAGAATATTACTGTTTATATTATTCTACCATTCTTTTCTTGTTAGACTTAGTTGTTATAACAAAAATAATAAAGTAATTTTTTTAAAATTTTTTATCTCAGTAGTTTGCTGAAAAGAAAAATATCTGGTAATAAAAGAGGTTTTGCATTAGTATGTTCTGGCTAACTAATACCAATATGAAACTAATAACAATAAATGTATCTTCAGGGTTTTCTCTTTCATTGAAAACTGAAGCAGTGGTTTGGAGAAGGGCTTTTCTGACATTGCTGTATTTGACATCATTAATATTTATGATTTTATTTTCTGAGCTATATTCTGGTTTTATTTCTGTTACCTGTAGTCAGCCATGGTATGCAAATACTAAATGGAAAATTTCAAAACTAAAAAATCTCATAGGATTTAAATTGGCATACCATTTTGAGTTGCATGATGAAATCTCAACTTCTGTCCTGTAGAGGACAAGAATCACCCTTGAAGCATTTCCACATTTTATGTTTGACCAACCTACTAGTCATTTAGTAGTTGTCTCAATTTTCAGTCAACTATCATGTTGTTAGTGTTTGTGCCCAGGTAATTCATAGTTTACTTCATGGTGGTCCCAGAGTGCAAAGAGCAGAGATGCTGGCAATTTGGATCTGCCAAAGAGGAATTGTAAAGTGCCTTTTTTTTTTTAATGTGAAAGGGTGAAAGTTCCTAATTTAATAAGGCAAGAAAAATACATGTTGAGGGCAACAAGAAGAAATCTTCCTGTGAAACGGGTAAAAAAGAAAAAGAGATTGGTGTTGATTTTGTTGTTATGATTCCAAATGCAAACCTTATGTCGTTGTGGTGTAATAAGTGCTTAGATACAGTGGAAGTGGCATTAAGCTTGCATGTGAATTGTAAGAGCAGGAGCATGTGCTGATTGACAGCAATGTGTGTGTTAGAAAGCACTGAACATATATGCAAGCTTCAGCACCAGATCCTCTGAAATGAATGATGCTGACATTTTCCTCCTAGTAAGGGAGTAAGGGCATCAAGATTCAGGAAAATAGTGTATCTAGGGCACAGGACCACATATTTTCACACACTTAGCATTTAGAATATCCTCTGAAGTTATAGATAGATGGCTGTACAGTGTGTCTTGCGCTATTATTGTCTGTTTTTGATCTAAGATGTAGAGGTTTTAAAGGCTAAACCAGAAGATTAGAAAAATCAAGTAAATGTCACACTTCTTTACCTGATGTTGTATATTATCTCTGAAATGCATTATGAAGGCTTTCAAGAATTTTTTTTTTAAATCTTAGATGTGATATTTAAAAAGTCCTGAAATAAGCTTGCACTTTCAGCTCATCTGACCAGTCTGATTGCTCCAGGGACTCACTATCTCTGCCCGTCTTCTTAATATATTTCTACTTAAAACAAACATCTTCTAAACTAATTTTTAAATGTTTATTTTAGTTTAATATATTAAGATTACATATTACTAGGTTTTACTATGTCGTTTTCATATGAGTGCATAATGTATTTGAATATTAACCACTTTACCTTCTTTTATTCCCTACCAATATTTTTTATCCCTACCTTTCTTTCCAAACATCCACCCTTCTGTTTAATGTCTTTGTGTTTGTGTGTGTGTGTGTGTGTACCTAATGTGTTTCATTAAGTAGCAGTGAAGAGGTATTTATAAGAATGTATATACCTTACAAGTAGCTATACCATATGAAAGAATAGCTTCCCCACTTCATCAGTCATTAACTGAATGTAAATCCTTAGAGAATGGTAGTGCCCCATTAGACTCTCCCCACTTTGTGACAAGGAATAGACAGGCTCGCTGTTACATAGGTCTTATACAGGCAATCTGAGCTGCTGTGAGCTTGAGAATGTGACAGCTATGTCATCCCAAAAGACAGCATCCCACACAACATTCTTTTAATATTGCCTTTCATTATTTCCACCCCTTCTTCCAAGACGTTTATGAGCATTGAATGATGCATTGTAGATGTCCTCTTCCTTGCTGAATGCTTATGAGTCATTTATTGTTAGTACTTTGACCAGTTATGAGCATCCGCAGTCACTGTTGCCCAGTACCAAAAGAATCTTCTTGGACCAAAGTGGACAGCCGCACTAATACCCAAGCATAAGCATAGTTGTTTAGAAGGCACACATAAAGTCCACTTTGCAAACCAATGACTATAACCTCTCCAGTCATAAGCTAATTGATTGTTTGTTACAGTACAAAAAGTCAATGCTCACTTATAGTGCTGGCATCAAGCCAAATCAGGGAACAGCTGTTTATCACCATAACAGACTTGCCACTATTACCAGTGGACACATTGTGCTTGGCCAGTTAGTATTTGTTCACAAAGGGTGAATAAGACCGTTGCTGACAAAAGCAGTCTGCCTCCAACATGGTGACAAATAGCTATCAGGAAGGAAGATTCCATTACTGTTCCGGCTTGATTTTTCTGTGTCCACAAACCAAAGCATTTAATATCTTGGGGTTATATTTTTGATGGAAAATCATTGTTGTTTGGGTAGACTCAGAGAATTCTCTGACTAGCTCATAGAGAAGTAGCCCACCCTCAGTGCTTGGATTTTCATTTAATAACCTGTTTTCTGGGAGCAACAACATTTATTTTTATTATGTTATGTTATTGGTAGTGAGTATACATGTCACTTACCAAATTTCTTCCTTAGCCTTTATATTTTATTTGATTATTTCTAATAATGAGTACAGTTCATTAAATTAAACATTGTCATTTTAATTTTACAAATGGAAAAATCACCCAGCATGCAGTGTTCCAGTGGTGAGGCAAAGATTCAAGACAAGAACATATTCTTCTCATTTAGGTGAATTTCTTCTCAGCTCAAAAGGAAAACCAAATGGAAAATAAGTTTGGGAGGGTTTTGTTGTTTGTTTGTTGTTTTTGTTTATTTGTTTGTCTTCCAAGGAGAAAGAACTCTGAGGGCTTTTTGAAGACAGTAGAAGTCACTGATCCTACTAAAAGGAACTTGACATTTAATATGAGAAATAAAATGTTCAAGACCGTAAGCACTGACAGGATGAATGGCCAGTTGCACCATGGTCATGGCTGTGTCAGAGTGCTGTGGGCTGTACAAGTCATTGTAGGTACTAGCCTAATATTAATAAAAAATGTTTGCTTTGAAGAATTAAATTAGGAAAGGAAGACAGAGCTAAAGGAATGTGGTTATGGGTTTAATTTGAGAAAATAAATAAGGGCAAATAGATGAGTAGATTCATTTTATACATTAAATGAACATAAGGGAAATGTATAAAAAATGAAGTAATTGGTTGAAAAAATGAAACCCTTAAAAGAATAAAATATTTGGGATTACTGTTAATAAAAGAACTATGAAATGTATAATTGATAAACTCTAAGTACTGATAAAATATTTTTTTTACTTTCTTTCCTTTTCTCTCTCTCTTTCTTTCTTTCTTTTTTTTCTTTTTTTTTTTTTTTTTGGTTTTTCAAGACAGAGTTTCTCTGTGTAGCCCTGGCTGTCCTGGAAATTACTCTGTAGACCAGGCTGGCCTCAAACTCAGAAATCCTCCTGCCTCTGCCTCCCAAGAGCTGGAATTAAAGGCGTGTGCCACCACTGCCTGGCGATAAAATAATTTTGAGAGGTCCTTTCTTCCTTCCTTCCTTCCTCCCTCCCTCCCTCCCTCCCTCCCACCCTCCCTCCCTCCCTCCCACCCTCCCTCCCTTCCTTCCTTCCTTCCTTTTTTTGTTCTGTTTGTTTAAGAAGGATTGACTAGGCAGGCAGTGGTGGCACATGCCTTTAATCCCAGCACTTGGGAGGCAGAGGCAGGTGGATTTCTGAGTTCAAGGTCAGCCTGGTCTACAGAGTGAGTTCCAGGACAGCCAGGGCTACACAGAGAAACCCTGTCTCAAAAAAACAACAAAACAAAACAAAAGAAGGATTGACTATTGATCATCTTTAAAAGTCTGATAGAATTCTGCTGTGAACTTATCTGGCCCTAGGAATTTTGAATTTTTATTACCATCTTGATTTTCTTATTTGTTATGGTTCTATTTGGGTTGTTGAGTTCTAATTTTGATGGATTGACTAAATTCAGAAATTTACCCAATTCTTTTAGGTTTGGCAGCTTAATTGAGTACAGGTTATTAAAGTATTCCCTCATAGTATTCTGAATTACTCTAGTGTCTGCTGTAATGTTTCCCTATTCACTTCTGATTACTTTGACTTGATTTCTCTCTCTCTCTCTCTCTCTCTCTCTCTCTCTCTCTCTCTCTCTCTCTCTTTTCTTTTTTTTGCTTAGTTGGGCCAAGGGTCTGGTAATCTTTTTTATCTTCTCAAAGCATTGATTTATATTGTTTTCTTTGTTTCTATTTTATTGATTTTTATTATTTATTGCTGCCATCTGGGATTAGATTGATCCTGTTCAATTGGGAATGTTCCTGATCTTCCAAATTTTTGAGTTACATCATTAAATCACCGAATTGTACTCTTTTTTCTATGTGTACTTAGAACTATAAATTTCTCTTGTATGATTGCTTTCAATATGTTCCAGAGGTTTTGTTGTGTTGTGTTCTTGCTTTTGGAAAATTTTTGTCTTTTTTGATTTCTTATTTGAACCACTAATTATTCTGTAATGAGCTGTTTGGTCTCCATGAGTTTGTATATTACCTAAAGAATTCTTTGCTGTCAATTTTAAGTTTTGTTGCATTGTGATCAGCTAGTATATGAGTGATTTCCATTTTTTTAAACCTTTGTAAACACCTGTTTTGTGACCCAGATGTTGTCTATTTTAGAACAGCATCTGTGTAACTATAGTGCTTCTCTTTCTCAGACCTCACCACAATTGTCATTGCTGCCTTGCTGATAGGAGTCTACCCTTTTCTAACCTCTCTCTATTACCATGTCCTAAAGCCATTCCCACCTTTTCAAGTATTTCTTGCACCTCTACTCTGGTACTACTTCTCTGCCTTAAAACAGAAATGCTTGCAATTAGAGAATTTACGGTAGCTAGAAATGTATTGTGTCTTATTTCTAGAAGCTGAGACTTATTATTAAGTTGCCAACATCTTGAGAAGTCTTACTGAAATATCACAACTTAGCAGGAGATAGCATGTGGAAAGCAGAAGGGGGAGTGGTTCAGGAGAAAGCAAACATGCAATAGTTGTATCAGCCCATTTATGAATGTGGAGCTCTCATAACGTCAAAAAGAGCATAGCTTTTATTTGCATACAATGTGAAAAGAGAGAAATAAACACCTTAGAGAGAGAAAGGATACTTTAGAGATTTGAAGCATTCTCTTCTGGGAGAATGGTAGACAAAGAGGAATTGGAGAGTTGATGTGTGGATTGATGTGGATGGAAGGAGTTCAGATATTACTCATCAAGACTAAGGGTAGTGGAATGACAAAGGCATTTGAAAACATCTTTGAGGCTCTCTCTCCCATTACAGGCACAGAAGAGTAGACCTCTTCAAGTTTACTTTTTATTCCATTTTGATGGCTGCTAAATTTCAGTTTGAGTTTTGGTGGAGATGAGCAAACAAAGGAAACCACCTGCTAAAGTGTTTAGCCCGCTGTCTTATAAAGTTTCCTTTTATATTGGGTTACTATTTAAACCATTAACTCTTTACTGAGAGAAACTTTAAATTTTGTGATTGCTTTTAGTTTCATGGGAGTTTCAGGTTGATTCTGTTATTAGGATATGGTGATTTAAATGAGAACCCATATGCTCATATATTTAGATGATTAGTCATTAGTTAGTTGAACTCTCTGGGGAGGGTTAGAAGATTCAGCTTTGTTGGAGGGGGTGTGTCACTAGCAGTAGGCTTGAGTGGGTTTCCAAAACACACTGTATAACTGCTGTGCTGTGGATAAGATTGTAAGTCTCTCAGCTACTACTCCAGGGCCATGCCTGTCTGCTTCCTGCCATGTTAGTAAACTCCCACATAGATGGTTTGTTTTATTAGAGTGGCTTAGGTCATGGTGTCTCTTCACAGCAATAGAACAGTAAACCAAAAATTAGTGTATGAGGGAGACAGTGATAACAGGTGTCCTGTGATATGTGTTAGCTTTGAACAGTGAGGCTTGCAGAGCAAGACTTTCAAATTATCCCAACAATTTCAGGCAAGAGAAAATATTTACAATTGTTGGAGTGTCTAGAAAATAATATTACATATCACATCAAAGTTTCTTCTTCCACACTTAGCGATGTTAAGGTGTTGGGAATGAAAGAGTATTAAATTGAAAGGACTAGTGCATGGGTTTTCCTGAATGTTTTCCAATATTTATGAAAAATGCATCAGCCAAACAATGACATTCATGTGCATTGAATCACAACATGAAATACCAGTATTACTCAGCTCATATAGCTGCCACAGGCAGCTGCAGTATGAAGGAAACTTGAAATTCTTTTTCATGGCGTTGGAATTAATTACTGTTAAATTAATGGATGAGAGATGCAGACATCTTAGTAAATCTTATTAGTAAAGACTATTTTTTAAAAATCTCACTGTTAAGTGTATTTAATTGTCTTTCTGACTAGCAATGAAAACAAAACTTTTTATATACATGTGCAAATAATTAATTTATGTCTGGGCTCTCTGTCTGTTCTACTGTTCCATAGATCCAGTTTCTTCCATTGTGCAATTGTGATATCTTGTACTTTTGCAATGTATATGTTTTTCTAGGTCTTTCAAAGAGCCAGAAACTGGGTGTAAGCCTCAGTGTGTAGTAGAATTTCAAGGCAGGAGATATGTTTTCAGAGCTACTTTGTCACTTTCCCATCATAACATTGAGAATTATTTTGACATTGCTCTTATAAATAAGGCCTAGCTCATTTGCTAATATCATACTTCATTTATTTCTAAAGTCTATAATTTGTCTTGGCATGTTATCTGTATTTCAATTAAGATTATTTCTCTTTTTTTTCTTATAGACAAATAAGTCTAATTTGTTAAGACATTTTTATTTAGTGACCACTTTAATTTTGACTCGCATCTTCCTGAAATTTTTTTTTGTAGTAAAATGCTTCTGATCTTAGTGCTCCTTAAATCCAAATGTAGTCATTATATGTAAGTCTGTGTCATCCATTTTTCTAGGAAAGCGCTGCCAGATTGTTTTATCTTGATACTAATTAATTTCTGCTAATTCCAGTGTCAGAGTGGTCTGCATCACAGTGTAGATGATGCTCCATTTTACTACTTAGTATCAGATAATAGCAATGATCAAAGTCCACATGTTTTTGTGCTCTATGCAAATCTCCATTCTCTCCCACCTTGGAGTCCAGAGAGGCCTCTGAGGTCTCAGTTAATCAGCAATAAAGAGACTATGCCCTTTGTTGTTGTTATTTGTTTTTGTTTTGTTGCTGTTTTTTAAAAAATTTCCTCTTACATAGAAAATCTCGGCTATCCTAACTTTATCTTGCTTGAGTTGGTTTTAACATCAGGAACAGGATACTTTAAACTCTGTTTCTTGAATGGTTATAAAACCAGTCTCTCTAATATTATTGTGAAGTTTCAGTTGATTGGTTTCAATCCCTCAAGTTTCAATAATATTTTTTTTCATTTAGTTTGTGTGTAGAAGTGTTTTTCCTGAATGCATGGCTGTGTACATTGTGCATACCTGGTGTTTGTAAAGACCAGAAAACATCAGATGCCCTGGAAAGGAAGTTAAAGACCATTGTGAGCTGCCATGTGAGTGCTGGGAATTGAATCTGATTTTTCTGGAAGAGCAGCCAGTGTTCTTAACCATTTACCAAGATCTCTCCAGACCTAAGTTTTAATAATATCTTTAATTGTTGTTTTCACCTTCTGTTTCTTGTCCAGATATTGTCCATGGAAGCCAGGGTAGCCCCCAGCACATAGGTATGACCACATAACATTATAATCAATGGCAGATAATAACTACAAACACATCTTGTACCAGCTACAGATTTATCCACTGAATTAAGTACTGGTTCCTTGTCTTTTAAAGATAGTGTTCTTCCTTGGTGTCATCTCTTAATGGCTTATACACAGGCATTGCTCCTGGTTTGTAGACCACTTGACTTTAAGTCTTCACACTTTTGTTTAGGCAATTCCCTATATGTACACTGTTTTATTCATTATTTTGACATATTTACTATTCTTCAAATGAACAGTTGATTCTTATTTTTTCTTTGAATGTTTGCATGGGCCCTTGAATGATTTATATTACCTTCAATCGAGTTTTTGAATCTCTTTTTACTTTTCTTATAGCACTTGGATTATATATATGCATATATATGTATGTATATATGTGTGTATATGTGTATATATATGTGTGTGTATATATATATATGTATATATATGATTTTTTTAAATCTCAAGCTCCTTAATGAAACTGTGGCCTAGAATTAAATATTAATAGAGCTTACCCATTTATTTAGTAGTGGAAAATAAAATTAAGGGTCCTATGCATATTAGGCAAGTACTTTAATCACTGAGATATGTCCAATCCTCTTGCCATAGAATTAAGAAACTTCATCTCTACTAGTTAGCTTTCATAGAGCCAGAAAATGCTATGCACACTACCAGAGGATAAAAGTAATTATCAGCTCCACCCAGTTATGAACGCTGCAAGCTATAATACTGGCTGATCTGGGAGGAATATGCTCACTGCTGCATTAGGGGCACAAACATCATAGGAGTTGCCAACAACTTTATGTTTGTATTAAAAACCCACTCCACAAAATGAAACCCGTACTTGGCACATTATTAGGCCCAGAACTTGGGGCTAGATAGGTCATATGCGCTAGGGAGAACCTATTTCAATTATTCTGCTAAATGCACATAACAGTAAATGGCTTCCTAATGCCTTACTGCTATATACATATATTAATGTATCTCTCTACTCTCATCAGAGAGATTTTAAGTTGCAGTAAATGAGGATTACCACAAAGACCCAAAAACAACTAAGGTGCAGAGATTAAGAGGAGGTGAACGTTACTCCTTTGATGGAATGTCACACCCTTTTCTTTTAAGGTCCAGAAATCATTGCAAAAGAGAGAGAAGAAAACATGTAAGACCTGCAGGCTACGGAGGAGTACAGGAAATACTGTCTTTTGGATATAGCTGCAGTTATGAGCTCACAGCAATTGTGGAGCAAACACAAGATCTGTGCAAGATCCAGCATGGAGGTGGGGAAGAGGAGAGGGAGATACAACATTCCACCGCTAGACAAGAAGCTATTGACAATTTAAAGCTGCAAGAAGGAGAGTCAGCTTTCTTAGAACATAGCCTCTGGTAAGTTGATAACACTCCTGTGGAAAGCTAGACATCCTGAAATATGTAAGCAGGGAAGATTGGGCTTTCTGGGGAATAGTAATGATGATGATGGTGATGATGATGATGGTGACGCACAAAGTTAGGTAGTTATGAATGAGGATTAGATCTGGGAGGTATTGGGGGTGGGTGCAGGGTGAATGTGATCAAAAAATCTTATACAAATTTCTTTTTATTTGTTTTGTTGTTGCTGCTGTTGTTTGTGTGGGTTTCTTTTTTTTCTTTTTGACTGGGATCTCTCTAAGTAACTCTGGCTTTTCTGAAATTTGTTATGTAGACCAGGCTGTCTTTGAATTCACAGAGTTCTGCCTACCTCTGCAGTAATGAACTATCTCTCCAGTGTCAGAAATAGTTGTATCCATTGTTTTCACTTCCTAAATCATAAAGCATACATTTAAAAAAAATAAGGTGTATCAGGCAATTGGATTAGCGTCTGCAAAGCATAGATTAAAGAATGCCTGTCCTCGGTTGCTGTCTATTGAGATGATTGAATAGCCTGAAAAAAATCAACAAAGGAGGAAAGGACTCGTTTGGTTTATGTATCTGTACGTCCATCACAAAGGGAAGTCAGTGCAAGGAACCTGGAGGCAGGAACTGAAGAGAGACTTCTGGGTTATTGGCTTGCTTTCTATGGCTTGCTCAGTCTTATTTCTTATAAAACCCAGGATGACTCTGCTCTGGGGTGGAACTACTCACAGTAGATTGGGCTCTCCTACAGTAATCATTAGTTTAAAAACACGCCCCTCAGATTTGCTTACAGATCAGTCTTATGAAGGCATTTTCTCAATTGATGTTTCCTCTTCCCAGGTTACTCTAGCTTGTAGCAAGCTGACAAAAATACTAGCTAGCATGATGGCATGGACAGCATTATTCTGTCACACTTATCTGTTCCCAAAGGGTAAGATCAGATGAAGCACATCAGTGTCCTCCCACAGTGCTTCTCAATACATTTTCAACTGATTAAAACAAAAAAATCAGTATTTCAAATAATGGCTAACTTCTCTAAGAAGGCTTCTTTGATGAAGAGCAGAAGGAAATTCATAACTCAATTAAAAATAAAATAATCACAAGGAAAGTAAGATAATTACTCCAAGAAAATATTAGCACTGCAATCTGAAGGGACTTTAACAGAGAGAAAGCAAAGGAATTAAATAAAATTAAAATTGCAGTACTAAATAAAACAAACAAGAGGTAATTCGATATAATGATCCAGGGTTTGTGCAGTGGGAGAAAGGAGTGGGGGGGGGGGAAGAAGCTCAGAGTGTCTACAAATCAAAGTCAGAGCTGAAGTAGGCACAGACCTGCTCTGGCCTTCAGGTGTGAGCTGCCGAGACATCTGCAGATGGAGCCTGGTGAAAACAGGAAGAAACAGGAGGAAAGAGCTGTGCTTTGCAGTGGGTGCACTTTAGAGGAGACCCGTGTGAAATGATTCCATTTTCACTACATGAATTTTCACTTATGAAAATGAGACTTATGCCAAAACTATGAATTTGATGAAGACTAAATTTATGTCGTTTCTACCACAGAACAGTACATTGTCACAGCACAGAAAATAAATACAGTGGCAAAATTCTCTGTCAGCAACACACATCAGAGCTCACTAGTACTGCTTCAGGCAATTTTTGTCATTTGAGTTATATAATATTAATGACAAAGAACTCTTGAAGAGTGGTGACAGAATTTCACCTGTGCAAAGACACCTGCCATGGCAAAAGAAAAGAACAAATTAGAAACTTCCAGAAAAAAAAATGCAAGATGATTTCATGACAAATATCACATGTTTCTCACCAACAACGAGAATTTTTTTCTCACCGTTACAAAAGAGACTGCAGAGCTGAACCTGACCAAAGTGTCTTTATAACAAACAAAGTGTTCTTAAGTACAAACACTCATGTGCACGTATGTGCATGAGCGCGCACACACACACACACACACACACACACACACACACATACACACATACACACACACACACACACACACACACATACACACACACACACACACATACACACACACACACACACATAATTTGGGCCTAGAGAAACACATGTTTCTGTTTTCATTTTTTTAGGAAGTATGACAAAAACAAAAAAGGAACAGATGTTATGTCTCTAAGCAACATTATCTTTGACACTCATACTTTTGTGAAACCTGCTCAATTTCATTTCTAACTTTTTATACCCTAAAGAAAGAAAGACCAAGATGTTTGTTTTTTATGATCTGTTTGTTAGTTAAGCCTTTACACATTTTCTACCACACCACAAGCAAATGCTTGCTTTTAGGCTTTCTCAATCTCTAATCAAAGGGTCGCCGAGTTTAGTTACTCATTTTATTTAATTTAATGGTGTAGCATAATTATTATTTACAGAATGTGAAGAAATATCTAAAGAAAATCATGCCAGTAGTAAGAGTGCTATGGTATGGTATAAATGTATTATTTTGTCACCTCTGCAACCCTTTAGGCAAAATTACTGTTTATTTCCAAAAACAAATTTATGAATCACAAAAAGAAACTACACACAGAAAATCTGAGTCCTTTACCTGGTACAACAAATCAGCTCTGCAGTCAACAGCTCTGTTCTTCATTTATTAAGATCTAACCTGCGACGATGAAATTATTAGACAAAGTAATGAGTCTCCATCAATCTGTCTTTAGTTTTATAGAACCCAGATTTACTCTGTCAGCCTTGTCAATGGTACTGAATATTAATGGGAATAAAGTTAATTGCTGGGTGGGAAAAGGTCTTACTCAAAGCGAAAAGGAAGCACCTTGTAGAAATCTGTCATTTTTGACAAGCCATAATTTATTTCTACTTAGTGATGTGTACCGACAGGTTTCAAATCTCACTCTATATCACAGATTCTAATTATTTTTATTTGGAATGTTGTTGGATCCCAAGGCTTCAACCACTTGCAGCATTTGCAGATAAATTATATCATAAAAAAATGGGCTCCACATCCTGAGTGAAAAAGGTTTTGCCCAGAATCTTGGAAGGGATGACGTCTATAACTTCTACAGGATGCACATAGTTACTGTATCTCAATAGCTAAAGAAAGGAGAGTAGTGATGATCAGAGCAAGAGAGGATTATATTTGAACTCAGTAACTGGGCAATATGTTAACATGTTAGTTAAACAATTTTATTTAAAGAAAATGAATAATGATGATCACAAGTTTTATCCTGATTAGATTGTCAACTGATTACAAACATAACACCCACTTGTGTTAAGAACGTTAAAAAATTTCTATACATTTTAGTCTTTTAAACAACAACACCACACACACACACACACACACATACACACACATTTTGTTTGTTTGTTTTACCTTGTATAAAATTCAATGCCAGGAGAAATTACCAATAGGTTGGTCTTGAAATAAGCACTGGTTGGTTTAACAAGGATCTAAAGACCAAATTGAAATAATTTGGTGAGACTAGATATTATTTCCTTCCCTTTCATAGACTCATATATCCTAGTCCTTCTGTTTTAATGAGAATTGGAATACATCATGCAATTTTATCTGTGAAACTTTGAGGAACTACAAAGGTTCATTGTGGCTCTTTAAGAAGTAATAAGAAAAGACTACAAATAAGAAATGTTTGTCTAAGAGGAAGAGAAGGGTTTTTAATAGATCAACACATGGTTTTGTTTTTAGAAATAAGATTTTGTGGCCTAATGATATTTCTAGTGCTTTTAATAAATGTAGCCCGCCCAACCTTACACCCTACTGTGTGGTCCTTTCTTCCACACCTAAGCCTAATAACACTGTAGGAGCCTGCACTTCTCCCTCTACCTGAAAGTAAGTGCTGCCTGTGACTGCCCTGTAGATTGGGTGGCGTTTGTGTTGTGGTTCTTAGTCGTCCCAATTTTTCTCTACCACCTCCCAGTCACAATGGGGAAAATGAAAAGCAGCTGCTAACAGCCTCACAACAGTTCTGTAATTACTTTCCTGGGCTGGCATTATATGATTTGACAATGGCCTGGGGATGTAACAAATAAGAAAAACCTTGTCATTCAATTTAAAAGGCTTCCTACCAGGACAACACACTCCCCACTTCATCAGAATGACAGTACTCAACTCTGACACAGTCAGCATGTTCAGTGCTGAGCGAGGTGCTGAGCACAAAGAGCCACCTCGCCTTCCTATTGACATTGCCTTTGAAAGGTGAATCATAACTAGGGCCAGAGATTCACATCCAAGCCCAAAAGACACCAACCTTCTGAGTTCAAAGAAGAATGCTGGTATATTGCATGTTTAGTTAAAGGAATTGCTTCAGAAATGGTAATTCCACTTTGCCAAAGATTTCAAGTTTCTTTGATTCTAAATATGTACCAAAATTTTCATAATTTTGCATAACTGAATTTCATCTTACTTTCTCAAGGTGACAAGATTAGGGACAGGCACTATTGGTAAAACTACATGATGGCATAACAATCTAGTGTAATCAATAAATTCAACCCAAAAGACACAAGTCCTCATCAATTTCTTTGTCCAGCATAATGTTCAGAGTTAGGGGTCTTCTACTTCACGACTCAGAGACCCACCATTGCTTCTTCCAGTGGCCCCCAAATTCTTTGTAGATCAAGAGAAAACAGGATTAGAAAAAAATCAAAAGGGGAATCAACCTATAGAGTACAATACTTCATTTCCATCCACAATGTTATGCTCAGAACATCTTAAATGAACCTAATTACAATACAAAGGGCTTCAAAACTAGGTCAAGCAGTGTGCCAAGGTAGAGTCATTCTCTGCTGTGTTGCCTTGTTTTATAATAATGTTTCTCAACCTGTGTGTTGTTTCTCCCAAATCACAGGAGTAGTATATTAGATATCCCACATATCTGATATTTACTTTATGATGCATAACAGTAACAAAACTATGGTTATGAAGTAGCAATGGAATAATTTTATGGTTGAGGTTCACAACTGCATGATAAATTGTATTAAGGGGCCACAGCATTAGAAAGGTTGAACGAACCATTGCATACTTCCAGTAGTAGAGTCACTAAAGAAAAACAGAAACAGTATTTTTTTCTTTTCAGAAGTTACTAGTCTACTTTCATATGCCAAATAAAGCATTCATTCATTCAATAATATTTACCGACAACTCTATATTGTTAGAATTTTCTCTCAGTGATAGAAATATGTCAGTTGACAAATAGATGGAAATATCTTCGGATTTGGTAACTCTTACATTCACAGTTCATAAGTAAATTGTATTACATAAGCAACAGTAAATACAAAATGAATACTTAGGAGGAGTTTTGGTGACTGATAAAATAAGACTTTTGAGATAGATAATTAGATTTGAAAATGTGAGACATTAGAAATATAACTAGAAGAACATTTTATACAGAGAGAAGAGGCATTGCAAGAGACCAAAGACATGGGCAAATTTGGCATGCTTGATGAATGGTCATAAGCTAGTGTGGCTAGTGTAGAGAATGCAGATAAGTTACATGTGTCATGGGATTCCTTCTTATAGCATCTTAGTAGCTTCTGTAAAGTCTTTTAGTATACATAAATTAGGAAGCCATTGGAGGATTTTTGAGATGAAAAGAGATGTTGATGACTCAAGTTCTAGAAATTACAGTACGGCTGTTATGATGAGAATGGAATGGGAAGAAACAGGGCAAAAACAGTCCAATTAGAAGATATTAAGTAACAGTCCAAGTACTAGATGAAAGTGGATTTCTGAGGACCAGTTTGTCAGCGCAGATAAAGAAAGTGGTTGGATCTAAATTATGTTGAGACTTATTTATATTTTAAACAACCAACTTCTTTTGTTTGAATGTGGAATATGGACTAAAAAGGGAAATTGATGTGGATAGTTTTTGGCATAAATACCTAAAATAACAAAGTTGCCACCAGAGATGAAAATGACTATAATGGAACAAGTTTGTTGCCAGGCTGATTTTAGCTTTGGATATGGTGAGTAAATCTACTAGATCTATTATATTCCCAAGAAGATAGTGAAATAATCAATGAGATCCAAGAACACAGATGAGAGGTCTAGAATGGTGCTGTGAAATTGTGAGTTACCATATACCCAGCATTTAGAGTCAAGAGATTGAATGGCATTCCAAAGCAGAATGTACAGAAAGAAAAAAATCAATGATAGAACTGAACTCTAAAAAGCACAGGTATTAATTGACTAGAAAATAATTACCATCAATGGAGACTAGAAGGAATAAATACTGATGTGAAAAAAAACTCAGGGAAATAAGATGTCATAGCCATAGAAAACATGGTGAGAAAACAAGAGTAGCCAACTCTGTCAGATGCTATTGATGGGTCAGAGGTGGGACTGAGCATTGACCAGTGAATTTAACAATGTGTACTCTATTGGTTATCACAACAGAGACACTTTAAGTGGAGCAATGGTCGTGAAATCTAGAATACGGTGGGTAGCAGAGGGTGGAGAAAAGCAAATGTCAACAAGAGAGGTTTGTTAGAACAGAAACAAAGTATGTGTGCTTTATGTGGCAGATGAATTAGAGTCGTGTTAAAGTTTTAAACTGATGTGCAAACTAACATGATCTTTACATGTGTTGTAGGGAACAATATATTTGAGATAAAAAAAAATGTAAAGAAGCAGAAGACATGAATAGTAGTGGTAACACCATCTTGAGTGCAGTTAGGAAGGATATTGTGATAGTTGATAACCCAAGAATTGAAAAAAAAATGTAGAAATTCACAGTAAAGAAGAAGCAACAAAAGCATTAAGTAACGAGATAATAAAATCCTTCAACATTGTTGAAAAGCACTGGAGGAGATACAGACACGCTGTAGAGTTTTAGAAGGGATATTTCCAGTGTGTATAATGACTGTAGGCTACTTTAGAAAGGGCGTTTTTGGAAGAAATTCTTAATGTCACCATGAATATTTATAACCTGGGTCTCATGAATTCCATTTCCACAATTGTCCTTATGTTTCCATTGCTCATATCCTCTAGTCTATTTGAACTGTTTCCTTCTTAGACTGTTGTAGCCTTAAATTTATACCCAGGGGAAAACTACTGAGATTTAATGCCTTGTTAGCTATAACTGTAACCTTTTGTGGAAATACAGGTTTTTCAGATGCATATATAATGTAATATTATATAAGACAGACCTTCAGTGCAAAGAGAAGTATTGTGTATGGAGAAAAGGTGCATAGATGCACTCAAGGGATAGCAGTAATGGAAAGACTGAGGCAGAAATTGAAATGATGAATATGAAATATTGCTGACAATCATTGCCAGCTCAAAAGAGACAAAAGCTTTTATGAAAAATTAATTGTTAATAAAATTGAGATTTATAACAAAGTAAAGAAAAAAATCTAAACATTGACAAGTTGAAAACAAAATATAGTATTTGCCATCCACATGGTATCC
The DNA here is from genome assembly GCF_011762505.2 of Arvicanthis niloticus. Taxonomy (NCBI): domain Eukaryota; kingdom Metazoa; phylum Chordata; class Mammalia; order Rodentia; family Muridae; genus Arvicanthis; species Arvicanthis niloticus. Next base: position 17,788,161 of record NC_047668.1, read on the forward strand.
AGAGCTAATTTCATCAAAACTTTTTTACATAAGTCTGATTCAGAAAGAAAAAGTTTAGAGAAATTTATTTTTAAATAAATTATAGATGTTAATAATAGCCCTTAGTCTATGCCTCTTCCTAAGAAAGTTTTCTCCACATATAGTCCTTCATAAAGGCAGACTATCGAAAACCATGTATATTCCTTAATATCCCAAATCCACCAGCCACAGAGAGTTGAACAAATAGATGCCTCGGATTTTTTTTTTTTTTTTTTTTTTTTTTTGAGATCTGAAAAGTAAGAACTAAGCAAGTATATTGAGGTGGAGAACCTGTAGTTTCTGTAGACAAATCAAAGTCAATATCCAGCCAAGACTATGGCATTTTGTAGAGTCACAGAGACCATAGACCAAAGTTGATTTACAGAGTAAAATAGAACATTGACTAAGGTGAGCTGTTATAAGCTCAGATCTGCTACAACACCCTTCATTAAAACTGAGTAGGTAGTATTATTCATAACACTTCAGATTTTAGGCCATATTCTTAAGGTTAGTTTTTTTATTCCCTCATTTTTAGACTCAATAACACTATTCTAAAAATGTGTCTCCTTTGTGTCTGCAGCAATCAGAAAAATGATAAATTCTTGAAGAAAATAATCATGCAACTTTGTTGTTGTTGTTTTGGCTTTAATGTTTGTTTGTTTGTTTGTTTTTTAAAGATACTTTTCTGAAAGTAGACATGAAACCAAATTAAGGGCACATTGAAATGAAGATGTATGTTCACTTTGAAGACTAACAGAAATCATTCTGTGTCTCAAAAGTCTCTAAAAATCATTACTTTTGTTTCAGAACCTTTTGTATTTTATCTGTATTTCATCCATGAACCACAGCTTCCAGACTGTCACACTATTGTGGCACCTTGCATCACACACACGATTCTTTTCCTCTATTTACTTGGAAAAGCTCCAGCCCCACTTTCTGTACCTTTGGTCTGTGGCACCGTAGATCACAATTTCTTTCATGACTTAAAGTGACAGAAAAAGAGGCCACAGTAGAACAGAGAATGCCTGTCTGAGGTGAAACACTTTAGAGCAAGGTTGGGTAGAAAGCACCGAATCTTATATTCAAAAGCAAGGTAGATGAAGTATAACGCGCGCCTCCCGCGTCCCCCCACACCCGTGGACGAGAAACACGAGAGACAGTATTCGGGTAGTTACTGCAAAACGAGGCTTTACTCTGTAACACAGACGAGGAAAACGCGGAAGGGCTGAGACGCAGAAGGGGCCTAGCTTAAATACAGCCTAGAGTGACGTATTCACTTCTGATTGGCTGTTCGCTCACCACCCAATATTATGCCTCGGGATTGGCCAGTGACTTTGGTGCGCCTTTTGCCTTTTGCAACTGCGCAGTTAATTGTTTACTTCTGGAGAAGACACGAGGCCAGCGCCATCTTGGGATGGCAGATTATACCACCGTTAACAGCGGCTTCCTACAATGAAGTTATCAAAGAAAAGGTCTAAGCATTTGAGGGATCTAGTAATGAATCCAAGACAAATAAGAAGCAGTTATTTACTTAGGAGAAGTTGCTTGAAATTTGGACAGAAGTAGTTTAGAGTGGCCTTCTTGCATAAGCCGGGGCTGAGTCCATCACTGCTGTCATACAACCTTGACTAGCACAGAATGTGGAAATAAAGGATTGCCTATGAAAACCATAAGCTTTGTTGCCAGGGTTCAAGGGGGTTACCTTGGTGTTGAAAGCAAAAGCAAGTGACTAGTAGTATTTTTAATAAGAGCAAAATTCTTAAGAAATGATTGAGGAAATCTGCTATTTTGCTAGCTGAGACTAAAGTGCTCATTGGAATCACAGACAGACTTAAAGAGTGTTAGGCCTTCAACTGGGGGTTACTGAAAGTGAGAGATTAGTAGAGGAATGAATTTTGTATATATACATGGTATGTACTGGGAACTGTATATAACACAGTGTTACCCAAGGGTGCTGAGAAGAAAATAAAACCTGGAAAGGTATAAAAACTATTTTAACTTTGAACATCCTCTTAAAGTCACATACATTTCTATTAGTTGAAGGTCAATTTTGCAGGCTCAGGGTATTTAGTACAATCTTTGACCAGTTACAAGTTGATTGCTAAATCATGCAAGTGACTCTTTGGAAAGTCAAAATTATTAAAACAGTTTAATGAAACATTAGTGGTGACTTATAAAACAAGGGCTAGTACCATACAGTCTAGGTCCAACCAAGTAACAGAAAAAAAATTAAAAGCAATAGAGAGAAAGTCTTAACTCTAGCAGTTAGAAATATCAGAGTCCAGAGCTGATGGAAAGCAGCGTCTAAAGTATTTAACCAAGGTAGAGAACGTGGAAAGAAACAAAAATGCAAACCATACTCCAGGAAATAAACAGTAAGTAGATCCTGACTTTGAGTAGGTTTACATTTTGGTATAATCAGGTAGAGACTTTGGTACAGCTCCAGTAAAAATGGTCAATGGTCAAAAGAAATCATGCATGTATCATGTAAATAAATGGATAAAATATAATAAATTGGCAGCCTCCATAAGGAAAAAATAAACAAATGGGAACTTTAGACTTTAAAAGTACAATGACAAAAATCAAATTTGCACTAACATCACTCAACTGCAGCTTTCAAAGCAAAAAATTAATAACCATGATGACAGATCAGAGGGAAATATCTAATCTTCAGAACAGAATATTGAGCCAACCCTCACTCTGGGTCACCATGGCCCAACCCTCTACTCAGGTGGAAACTACCTGCTCAACCCCAGACCACTCTGGAAACTTAGTTAGGCTAACTGTCCATAGACCACTGGAACTTTCCTGGTGCCTGCCCATTCCATTCTCATTTCTCCCTCCCCAATTTATTGCTGTGTCCCAGCCCCCTCCTCTGGTGAAGACTCCCTTTTCATCCAAAGGCCACTCAGGTAGGCCACTCAGAAACCCAGGTAGGCCAAGTGATTTTGGACTTCCCGAACTCTTTTGGTGCTCCTCCCATCTTTTTCCAGTCCCCATCCCCATAAACTAATCAAAATACTAAACATACAAGACAAAGAATATTAAAAGCTGCAAGGGGGACAAAGCAAGTAACATATAAAAGTAGGCTTATTAGAATTACACTCAACTTCACAGTGAAGATTGTGAAAGCCAGAAGAGTCTGGACTGATTTCCTGCAGATATCAAGAGACCATAGATGCCAGCCCAGACTACTATATACAGCAAAAATCACCACAGAAATTCCTTGAAAAAGCCACATTTAAACAATATCTATCCACAAGTTGAGTCCTACAGAAGATATTAAAAGAAAAACTCCAACCCAATGAGGTTAACTATACCCATGAAAACACAGGAAATAAGTAATCTCATACCAACAAAAACAAAAGAAGGGAAGTACACACACACACACACACACACACACACACATACAAACCACCACACCTCCACCACTACTACCACTACCACCACTATCTCCACCACCACCACCAACAACAGCACTACCACCACCAATACCAATAGCAGCAGCTTAATGTCCACTGGGTCAAGGAAGAAATAAAAAAAATTAATGAGTTTCTAAAATACAATAAAAACATCTCCAAACTTAATGGAATATAATGAAAGCAGTGCTAAGAGAAAATTTCATAGCACAAGTGATTACATTTTTAAAAAATTGGAGAGTTCTCATACTAGCAATTTAATAATACTTACGAAAGCTCTATAACAAAAAGAAATAAGCATACCCAAGAGGAGTACATGACAGGAAATAATCAAACTTTGGGCTAAAATTAATAAAATGGAAACAAAAAGAACAATATAAAGAACCAATGAAACAGAGAGTTGGTTCTTTGGGAAAATCAACAAGATAAACCCTTATTCAAACTAACTAAAAGACACAGAGAGAATATCTAAATTAAATCCAAGCTGAAAAGGAGAGCATAACAAAAGACAGCAAAAATTCAAAAATTCATTCTCATACTTCAAAACCTTACACTCTACAAAATTGAAAAATCTAAAACAAATCGATAATTTTCTTGATAGAAACCACTTAATGAAAGTTAAACCAAGACCAGATAAACAATTTCAACAATCTTTAACCTCTAAGGAAATAGAAGCAGTCATTAAAATTCTCCCAACCAAAAGAATAAAAACAAAAAAGCCCAGTACTAGATGGTTTTAGCACAGATTTTTACAAGACAATCAAAGAAAAGCTTTAAAAAAAAAAAAACTCTTCAAATTATTCCACAAAATAGAAACAGAAGGAACATTCACAAATTCAGGTTACAAGGTCACAGTCACCCTCCTGATACATAAATCACATGAGATTCAGCAACAAAGGACATTTTCCCTCATGAATATCTATGGAAAAATACTCAATATTTTTGCAAACCAAATCCAAGAACACATCAAAAAGATCACCCACCATTACCAAGTAGGCTTCATCCCAGAAATGCAGGGCTGGTTCAACCTACAAAAATTAATCAATGTAATCTACAATATAAGCAAACTGAAAGAAAGCACCCATATGATCATCTTATTAGATGCCAAAGAAACCTTTGACAAAATCCAACACCCCTTCTTGATAAAATTCTTGGAGGAGGAAGGATACAAGAAATGTCTCTCAGCACAATAAAGGCCATTTTCAGCAAGGATATAACCTACATCAAATTAAATGGAAAGAAACTCAAAGCAATTCCGCTAGAATGAGGAAGAAGACAAGGCTGACCACTCTTTCCACATCTATTCAATATAGGACTTGCAGCTCTAGCTACAGGAATAAAACAAATGAAGGAAATCAAGGGACTACAAATTGGAAGGAAAAAGGTCAAAGTATCTTTATTTACATATGATATAATAGTATGCATGAGCAACCCTAAGAATTCTATTAGGGAACTCTTACAGCTGATAAACACCTTCATCTAAAGTGTCTAGATAAAGACTAACTTAAAAAAATCAGTAGCCCCCTTATATATAAATGGCAAATGAACTGAGAAAGAAATTAGGGAAATAACACCCTTCACAATAGCCACAAATAATATAAACTGTCTTGGGGTAACTCAAACCAAGTAAGTGAAAGACCTGTATGACAAGAACTTCAAGCTTTTGAAGAAAGTAATTGAAGAAGATATCAGAAAATGCAAAGATTTCCCATGGTCATGGATTAGTAAGATTAACAGTACAGATGGCCATCCTATCAAAAGCAATCTATAGATTCAACACAATCCCCATCAAAATTCATCTCTTTACAGACCTTGGAAGAACAATACTCACATGAAAAAAAGATCCATTGCTGGGTGCCTCTGCCCATGGGATGGATGTAGGTCAGAAGGTTGATGACTCTCAGCCTTTTAAGTCTCTGACTATGCTGAAAGCTGAAGCTGATGGCTTCTAAAAATCTAAACACTTTCTTGCTTATCCTGTGGCTGAAAACTGCTGGCTTCTTTTCTCTGTATCTCTATGCTCTATCTCACTACTTGACTCTATCTTACTGTTCTGTGCTAAAAACTTAACTCTTCACTAATGTTCCATGCTTCATTCGATGCTGAGGAAACTTAACTTTCTCTCTCTATTATTTACTTATAAATCTTGGTGCTTGATAAGCGCTAGAAAAACTTAACTCTTACTTACTGTATAATTCTCTGTGCTTGATAGTTCTCTGTCTTAATCATAAATTACTTTACTCTGAGGCCAGAAGCTGACGATCTCTAATGACCTTTAATTCATTAAACAGCAGGGTTATTATGTGAAGGATTAATTGCTAAGGCTCCTTTCTCCATTGCCCAGAAGCCTCCTCTCTCTTGCTGGCCAGGCAGGAGGAAGATTTGGAGCAATTAACTTGTATTGAACCAGGAGAAGAGAAAAAAAGGAAAAATGTCTCATCAACTGTCTCATCAATCTGCCTCATCAACTTACATACTTAACATACACACACACTGCTATACTTACATATAATATATACATTATATATATACACACACATACATATATGTATATACACTATCAATATTATATGTACAATATATATACATGTTTTATATGTACTACACATTATATATGCATATGCTTTTGCATGTATGTATACACATATATGTATATAAGTATACATTATACATATGCATATACATATATGTATACATATACATTGCGGATAAGGGATAAGCCCAAGTGCCAGCACAGTAAGAAGACACTCATTCTGGATGAAAAATAAGCTTCAACCTTTATTGCATAGAAAAAGAAAAAGCTTGTACGCTTTTATTGCTAAATAAATTTAAAAAAAAAAAATTGTCCTATTGTAAGAAAGCCTGTCTTTCTGCTCTCTCTGCAGCTCCTTCTCTTCCCTCCTCAGCCCCGATATATTTGTCTATGTTCTGCTGCTCTTTTGCTTCTATTTTGCTTCTAGTCTGCTTTTCCTCTATTCTCCTTCTACATCCTTAATTCTGCACTCATCTTCTCTGTCTCTCCTCATCTGCTCAGCTCTTCCTCTCTGTAATGCTTCTACCCTATTCTCCTGCCTCCTTAATGTCATTGTTTCTAGTTTTTTTTTTTTTGTTTGTTTGTTTGGTTTTTTTTTTTTGTACCTTTTCAGGAGAATAGATTACAGGTTTTTCAAAAGTTCACAACAAATTCAAACATAAATTTGAATCCTAAATTAAACAAGAAGATACAACAAAGATGTTTACATGTGTTTCTATTAAGACTGATTATCTAACTAGATATTATCTTTCACTAGCTCCACAGTTTCACTGAGAGTCTAAAACTATAATTTATATGTTATATAATTCTAAAACTATAATTCTAATTCTTATAATTCTTATAGCATTGAAGGTTTGTATAGATGAACCAAGTCAGTATTTTATCTTCTGTTCTTACATCTACAATAAATCCTTCCATTTCTTTTAAGATCCTTAGTTAATGGTTTTATGGCCTAAAGAAATGTATTCTTAAGTTGTAAATCTGTGTCAGTGCCTGCTTTCTATCTCAGAGCAATTAATTTGAGGACTGGTAGAGTTCTAATTGAAGTTTTCATATCACAGAAAGTTTTAATCTCTGTCTTTATTATAAAGAACTTAATAATTACTAGTAAAACTTTAGGAATGCTTTTAGAATTATCATTAGGAATTAAAAAAAATTAGCTATTTTTCTTTATAGCATCACTACAAGACAGTGCACCTTTGTTGATATACAGAAAATCTGCCCAAGAGATTGTTATATTGATTTAATAATGACAGGAAAGGCATATCAATAGCAAGAGTCAATCCTGGGATTACTCTCTTGAGGCCTGCCTCCAGAGCTCATCCATCGCAGTCTATGTAAAGCAGTGGACATCTTAGGAAAGTCATATGCTAGTCTTAGCCTCTCCTAGATAGCTTCTGGCAATCCAGTATTACTAAAACCATCCTGAACAACAAAAGAACTTCTAGAGGTATCACCATTCCTGATTTCAAGTTGTACCATAGAGATTTATCAATAAAAAACACATTGCATTTGCATGATAACTGACATGTTGATCAATGAAATTGAAGATCAGTAAACAACCTGATTTTTGACAAATAGGTCAGAAGAACACAATGAAAAAAGAAAGCATTTTCAGCAAATGGTACAGGTAGAACTGGATGTTGCTGTGTAGAAGAATACAAATAGATCCATACCTATTACCCTGGACAACACTCAAGTCCAAGTGGATCAAACACCTCAACATAGAACCAGACACATTTGAATCTGATCAATGAGAAAGTAGGGAATAACCTTGGATGTGTTGGCACAGGAGATAAGTTGCTGAACTGAACATCAATAGACAGAGACTGAGATCAAAAATTAATAACTGGGATGTTATGAGACTAAAATACTTCTGCAAGGCCAAGGACGCTCTCAATAGGACAAAGTGGTGACCTACAAAATGGGAAAACATTTTCATCAAGTCCACATCTGACAGGAGCCTTATAGCCAAAATATATTAAGAACTCAAGAATATAGATTTTGACAAACCAAATAATACAATTAAAAATGGGGTTACAGATACAAACAGAACTCGCAATAGATGAGCCTCAAATGGCTGAGAAACACTTAAAGAAATGTTCAACATACTTAGCCATCAGGTCAATGCAAGTCAAAACTATTTTGAGATTCTATCTTAATCTTCCAGAATGGCTGAGAACAATAATATATGTGACACCACATGCTGGTGAGGATATGGAGCAAGGAAACATTCCTCCATTACTGGTGGGAGTATAAACTTGTACAACCTACTGAGAATCAACGTGGGGGTTCCTCAGGAAACTGGAAAATAATCTACTGCTAGATATACCACTCTTGGGCATATACGCTAGATATACCACTCTTGGGCATATACGCAAAAGATACTTCATCATACCACAAAGACACCTGCTCAACTATGTTCATAGTGGCTTTATTCATAATAGCCAGAAAATGAAAACAATCTAGATGTCCCTGAATAGAAGAATGGATAAATAAATTGTGGTAATTTATACAGTAGAGTATTATTCATCTCTTTTTAAAAAAAATGTCATCATAAAATTTGCAGGCAAATAGATGAAACTAGAAAAAATAATCCTGAGTGAGTGAGGTAACCCAGGCCTAGAAAGACAAACATGGTATGTACTCACTTATAAGTATATATAGCTGTTAAGTGAAGGATAACCACACTACTACAATCCACAGACCCAGAAAGGCTAAGTAACAAGGAGGGTTCTATGGGGTATGTGTGGATCTCGCTGGGAAGGGAAACTAGAATAGCTTTCATTGTTGGACTAAGGGCTGGTGGGAATGAGAACAGGAGGGATTCCATTGGGGTGTAATGGAGGGGGAGAATTTGGAGAGAGAAAACTGGAATTGGAGGCTATTTGCCAGAGATGTGGAAGCCTAGGGCAGTAGAAACTTCCAGGATTCTTGAGGGTGACCCTAGCAAAGACTCCTAGTAATGGAAGATAGCCTGAACTAGCCATTTTCTGTAACAAGGCAAGGCTTCCATTGGTGGGAATGGGACACCGACCCAGTCACAAAATCTTCAATCTACAATCTGTCCTGCCTACAAAATGTGCTTGGGGATTGGTGGCAATGTCCAACCAATAACTGTTATAATTTGAGGTTGAGGCCATGAGAGGGAGCTTGCTAATTTCTCCACTGTTATGGATCCCTGGCGGTCAGTCTTCCAGCCCATACTTACATCAAGTTATAGAAGCATCTTTCCTCATTTCTTGTCCCAGTTCAAACCCTTTTACTCACTTTCAGGCTGTTAAGATTATGTGATCTGAACTTAGCTACATGTTCACTCTTCTAAAATATCTACAAATCAATATAATTACAGTGGAACAAGGCAACAAAAAACATCCTTAGGAGATAAAAAGGAGACAAGAAAAGCAAAAAGAAACAAAGGCATAAGTCTCACATGAACAAAACTAACTTAAGGAGATAAAAACTAGAGCCAAAATGCCAATAGCCATGGAAAGAAATGGAGTCTATGAACAGTAAAGTGACTGGTCCGGTTTTCCTCTCAGATTTTGTCTCCATGAGGATTTGTTATGATGAGGGTTTATCAAACACGATAACCAGAAAAAATAAAAGAAAGCTTGGAGGCCTAGAGTTAGAGACACCGCCAAAATATCCTACTTACTGTTCCAAACAGTGGTTAACAGATGTGTCTTAAATTGGTTTTTAAGATTACATCACTTGAGATATGTGGTATAATTGGTTGTTCTTTCTTTATATTTTAATAGTTTATAAGATCTGAGGGAAGACAATTAGTCCTTTTTGATATCTTGGTCAGAGAAGAGGGATCTGCATACTCGGTTGTGTGTGGTCCTTTTCACCCTTTTCTTTCTCATTTGTTATTGTTATTGCTGTTTATTTTGTGATGTTGGAGGATCAAACCAAGAACCTTGCACATGGTAGGTCTGCAGTCTCCCTCAGAGCTACTTCTCTGGCTTTTTTTTCTACCACTTTCTGGTATTATCCAGGATTCAGAGGAAAAGCCTGAAGCTGAAGTTTTCTGAGTTACTTTTAATCCTTCTGCAGTAAGTACTTAGGGTTGCCTGACTTTGTGGAAACACTGTGACAAAGTAGAAAGACCTGGTCTCAAACACTCTTAAAACTAACAGTCCCCAAGGACGATCCTTCAACTGGATATCTAATTCTGACTGTCAGTCCTGACGTCATATACACAGAAACAAAAGTACACAGATTGGGGAGGCTGTATTTATGTATTTGTGCATGTGTACGTATATGAAAAGAAAAGTTCATGAGCGTGAGAGGGAGCAAGGCAGAATACAGGGAAGAGGTGGGTGTTGGAAAGGAAAGGGGTAAATGATATAATTATATTTTAATTAAAAATTAAGAACTATATTAAAATATGAACTACCAATCTGAATAGAAAGTTCTCAAAAGAAAATATAAAATGGCTAATAATGCATATTGCATATATTTTATATTAATTTATACTTATTTTAATACCATTTCCAGTAGGCAACAGACACATCTTTTACTAAGTGTTATCGTTTAATATTTACTTCACTTTAGAGTTACATCCTTACTAAATATTCCAAACTCTGATTCTTAGCCTGCATACAAAGCAGATGTATTTTTGCTTTAGCAAAAGTAATTCTTCATTTTATCTATGGAAACTGGCTTATCTGATTTACTTCCCATCAGTGGTTTTCATATGGTAGGTGTTGAGTGGGATACAAAAGGCAAAATCCTCAAGAGGGAAAGAAGACAGGAGATTGGAACTAAAATACAGGCAAAATCCTCCAGATTTTATGTGTGGTGACAGAGACGCTGAAGACCGTTGGCAGGCTGGTGGACAGAAAGACAAGGATAGGGCCTAGAAAGACTGCAGCAGCCTTCTAAAAGACAGCCCAATGGAGAGCTCCCATATTTGTAGTTTTGATATGCGATGACCTTATCAACAAAGTTTGATGACAATAATGGCGGTAGGCAGGTGAGTAAACAGTAATTGTAAACTCAGGTGGGTGGCACGGCGCGATGCCTTTTCATCCTCAGAAAAGGTCCCTCTGCTGTTTCACTCTGTGAAGTCGGTAAAATTGACCTATTCGGGGCTTTTCTAACTTTAACAAGTGTGATTTAGTCACACTGTTCTGAATTCTTGTTCTTTTCCATATACTTCCTTGGGGAGAAAAGAATGGAACAGCTAAATGGGAAAAGGTTTATCCTTAACTACCGCGTCTATTCTCTCCGCTCATCATCAAAGAACCACACACTGTCCTGCAGAACAATTGAACAGAATGATGCCCAGCTCCAGGTCCTTGTAGGATGAGGGGCAGATTGAACAACGGTGGCGATTTACAGACAGTTATTTTTCTTTGTCTCTGAGTGTTTGTTTACATAAGAGCTTTAGTTTCTCTTCTGCGATGAAATACACAAACCAGATGTGTGACTGGCAAGAAGCAGGAACTTTTATTAGTATGTACTTCTTTGATCATACCTTAATTTCCTACTGTGTGGCCCAAAGTTACTACTATGTGGCCTGCAAAAACTTCCTAAAGAGGGTAAGGTGGAAGAAGAAAGGATTACCTGGTGAGAGTCAGGCCATCGTTACTAACATAATTTAGAATTGCTTGGTGATGAGAAAAGGAAACCTGGACATCAATTGGCTTTTATTATTGTTTATAAGTTCTCTGTAGGTAGTGAGACACTTTACAGCCTGTACCTGGAATAAACAATAGCCTTAGGAGAAGAGACAGGTAAGCATAGTGTGCCCCAAGAAGGCAGACAATTATACTCCTATGTATACATGAACACACACAAAAATATGATTCCATTAAAATAGGGCCTAGAACTTTGCATTTATAAATGATGTGTATGCAACACGTATTTACATAAATAAAATTTGTTTTAAAAAGAGTAAGAATTATGAATTGAATTAAACTGTGTATGTGTATACACTAAATGTGTGTAAAAAAACTAGTTTAACCTGAACTAGTTTGTCTCTTGATGTAAACATCCAGACTCTAGAAAAACAGTTTAATCCTAGTGAGGATTACATGTGTGTTTGCACATGCTATCATGTTCACAGGACTGTGAGAGGCAGTGTAGAATGCTGGGTAAAACTCCCCATACCTAGAAAACTATAAAATTCAGTCCCTGCCTCTAGGTTTAGAGAAACTAAAGCTCTTATGTAAACAAACACTCAGAGACAAAGACAAATAACTGTATATAGACACACACACACACACACACACACACACACACACACACACACACAGGGAGCTAATCAGAAAGCATGAACTCAGGATAACCTCAGTTCCTTATAATGAAGCAGTGTGTTTTTTCATCTCTCTGTGCTTCATTTTCTCTTAGTAAACCCAAGCTAATAGTGAGGGAACCACTACAAGGATTCAGTGAACTGATGCACTTGACACATGAGATTGACTAATTCAATCCTTGAATACCCTTACAGGGATGAGGAAACAAACAACATAACTGGGGAGAAGCGTTCTCCAGTAAAAGACCCTAATAAGGACTACAGGCAGGGACTGAATATTATAGTTTTCTAGGTATGGGGAGTTTTACCCAGCATTCTACACTGCCTCTCACAGTCCTGTGGACATGATAGCATGTGCAAACACACATGTAAACAGGATTAAACTGTTTGTCTAGGGGCTGGATGTTTACATCAAGAGACAAACTACTGCAGGTTAAACTATTTTTTTAATGGGCTTATAATGTGACCCTCTTTGCCCTGTTGTCTGCTGTGGTACAGATGCTGTTTCTAGATGGTGATTGCCGAGTCCTTCTCTACCACCAGAGCTAGGGGACAGTGAATCATAATTCACATTTCATTAAACACAGATGTAAGAGGCATCATCGTTGTATATGAAACAGGAGGCATAATTTCATCGACTAAACTGTCTCTTATTTCTCTTAAAACATTGTATCATTTCCCAGTCATACTTGGGCCTTTTTCTGTGTCTTTCGTTGGCAAGACTTCCTCTTGTTTAGGCCCCTCTCCTTTTCTCCTCCAGGGAGAAAAACAAAACACGAATAGAACCCTCTTTAGTATTACAAAATAAATCTCAAAAGCAAATGTATCCCCAGAGAGTCCAATAATGTCTTACTTCAGGGATTCATTTTCTCTCTGCAGCATAGAGCTCTCCAAACCTTTTGGCTTAGGAGTCTCCCTCTTCACATTACCACCTGCAAAGCCCTGTGCATCTTTAGTGCCAAGAAGCAGAAGATTTCCTAACAACAGTAATTGCAATAGGATTTAATTACGCTGTCTGCAGCATAGGGCCAGTAACCTTAATGTTAGTGTTACACTAGAGAGCCCTAGAAATGGTTTCCGTAGGTAAAATACTGTAAATTGGTGGAGCCCTATGTCTGTAATGCACACTTTAATAGCCACGGAAAGCCAGGTGCCATCAGAATGCACCCAGCATCCATAAGACGCTAAACATTAAGCAAGCTCTGCAAACTCCCAAGCCTCGAAGGGTGTCATCATGTTACAGTCAGTTAGAAAACTGAACGATGATGCATCAGACATGTTTTAAGAAACCCACAGAGAAAGGATTATGATTTACAAATATCAAGAGCTTTTAAAGTTTTGAACAAATTATGATGAATAATTTATCTAAGTTATATGAGTGCAATGGAGCCCTGAGCTTAGACAACAAAACAGATAAACATACTGAATCACTTGCTGGCTGCTCCAAAGTTGTTATTTGCATAATATAAGGTTGATCAGAAGCTAGCCCCTGTGGGTTTTCTAAATGTTACTTAAGGGCAAAATCCATGCATTTAATAATACTCCACAATCCAGCTATTTCTTTAAAAAGAAAAAAAAAAAAACAAAAAGAGAAAAAGAAAAGAAAATGTTGCAAATGTTAACTCATCAGCTTCCATAGTACGCTTTTGGAATAACATGGAAAATAGTATTAATGGTACATTAGGACTTCCATAATGCTTTTTATTTGAAAATCCCTGAAGGCATCGCAAACATTAATAACATGAACAAAAGTCCTAATAATAATACTCGCTGTTCTCAAGAAGAAAAGATTACTAACCTCATTTTGTAGATGCCGAGATTTAGTCACAAATAGGCTAAGGAAATTGCCTCCGACTACAGAGGCAGTCACCAGCCGAGCTGGCAAGAGAAATCAATGCCTTTTGATTCCTGCCTCCCCATTCCAGACAATGTACCATTTCCTATAGAAGCAAGAGGCTTTCTATCTGTACTTCCAAATGTAACATTTGACTTCAAAAAAAAAAAAAAACTATCTGAGACTTTCTAAACCTTTCTTCTTTCCTGTTTCAGTGATTGTCCAGCACCTTTATACCTTAGAATCAGACTCCATATCTAAATTGCATTTCACTTATAATAGGGCCCATTTTACTCATCTAGATTGGTAAGTTATATTTTTAGTAATCTCCCTTCAGTTAGATCAGCCATATAAATACTCAGAGTTGCTTTGTAGTGACCATTGTACTCCCTTACGTGATGTGTGAAACGTCACTCTGCTCCTAAGTGTTGAGGGTCTACTCAGAAGGTCACTGCCTGTGTTTGCTTCAGATGTGGACATGAATTTAGTAATGGGTGACTTGGTATGTTCAAGCCCACCTGTTCATGTTGGAATCCATAAAAATTCTAATGAAATTGGGAATATTTGCTTGTTTCTTCCCACAACTAGATTTGGAATCTTTACTAAGCATGAAACTAAATGATATAGTTAAAATTTTTTTTTCCTACACTTGGTAAATATTTGTCTTAACTCTGTTTTGTGTTTTACTTCATGTCAATTAAGTACTTGGCCTCTTGGAGTTCATGAAGTAGTACTCAGACCTGCTAGTTTCTTCTCTGGTTGTGCATCTTAATCACTTCCGTTTGTCCTGTAGAACTGCTTTAGTGAGGTAGGGAAGCTTCCTAGCCTCACTCAAGAAGGCAATGCTTCTTCCTGTTCATTTTTTTTTTTTAAAGCCCCATCTCTAGCCAGTCGGAATCAGTGCTGCATGTGAACTCCTCTGCAGAATCTCCCAAACAAGGTGAAAAAAAATCATTAGTAGTCCAGTTTCAATCTTCCGCACCGCTCAGGCAACAATAAATGAGTAATTTGCCGCCCTTCGCTTTGGCAAGCTGTTGCCTAATGATTACTCAGGGACAGGATAATGGGACCATAGTGATTACACTATGTTTTTCTAACCACTTCCAAGGCCTTTGCTTTCAGACCTGCCCTAATGAAAAGAAAGCTCTGAAATTGGGCCAGGTCTTTATTAAAAATGTTCTGACAGGCTCTGCTTAGATAAATGTATTCACTTTTCAGATTTGAACCTTCTTCTGATTTGGAAGGCACAGGCTTGAGAGTAGATTTGATTGCCTGAACACTCTGATAATGAGGAAATGAGATGTTGGTTAATTTTATAAGCTACTGGAATGACTTATTTAAAGAAGACACGATGAGAACCCGTCTCTGGGATTTAGACAGTGAACTGGTTCAGTAAGAACCTATGCAAAACTAGGAGTCAGAAAATCTCAAGAATCTCATTTTTTGCTTATGCTATAAGATTATAATGTGATCTGATGAATAGCAACAATATTCTGAGTTTCTTGGTTACTGTAGGTAGCTGTCATTTTCTAGGTAAGAGGATGGTGTTGGGGACAACAGTGGGTACATATAAGTACAAACAGAGGTACTATTGAGTATAGGTGGATCTGAGTATAACTAGTTAATTCTGAATATTATTATTCATTTTCTTTAGGTATTCTGTGTATTGTGTGCAGACGGGTGTGTGGTTATATAAACATGTTTATATGAATGTAGAAACTAAAGAAGGTTGTCTGGGATTTTCCTCCATCACTTTACCTTGTCTTTGTCGTCTCATGCTAATGTTATAGGCACACATTGCCTTGACTGGCTTTACATGTTGGTACTAGAGATCGGAACAAAGATTGTAGGGCTTATAGAGGAACATTGTGGTCCATTGAACCATTTTCATAGGGTCTTTTTTTTTTTTTTTTTTTTTTGAGATAGCATAATATATCCTGGGTAGGAATCCCTGTGTAGGGAAAAATTACCTTGAACTTTTGATCCTCTTGCCTACGTCTCCTGAATACTGGAATTGCAGGTTTGCATCACCATGTGTTGCTTTAACTGGTTCTTGGAATCAAACCCAGGGCTTCATGCATGTTAGTTAGGTAAGCACTCTGCAAACTGAATTCTCACCCGAGCCCCACCATTTGAATTCTATGTGAAGATCATGTTTACAGCACTTGTCAGTTTCTAAGAAATTCTGCAAGTCCTACAAGAGCTATATAGTTTTTCTAAAATAGCATTATACACCATAATTACTCTGGGGCATCCAGTGTTTACCTGGAGAAAGTTTAGTAAGCAAGCTCAAATGAATGCTATTCCTGTGTCCTCCTGACTCACTGTGTGCATGGTGGCAGGACATATTTGTATGTATAATTAATCTATCTTTAAAAATAATATTTCTTACAGTATCTGGCTTAGATCAGGTCTGTAAGCCACTAAATAGAGAGTATCTTCAACTCCATGGAGAAGTAAAACTATCTCTTCTGGTCGAAGCTCTGACGTTAGGGGGAAATGTAGATAATGAGTTTTAAGTTCAAAATTGAAGTCTTAATTTTAAAGTAGCCTGTTTATGAAGGGAAAATGATATGGCAATAGATAAAGATCAAAGATAGTTTTTTTTTTAAGATAGAAAAAACTGAGAGAGAAACTGAGTTATAGATCAAGGATGAAGAAAGATGAAACATGACAGCATGAGCTTGTCAAAGAGATGAGGTATGAAAGGAGTCCCAGTACTAGAGCAAGTGTAGGGTTGGGTCATAGGGACAGGAGAGATGCCCCTTCACTTGAAGTTAAAGGTAGAGTTTCAAGTACAGATAGAATTCTTAGGACTGTTCTCAAGCCCTGCATGGCCCAACCCAGTAATTCTTAGAACCAATTAGTTCTTGAGAACAGTCTTGAAAATTTAGGGAGTATGTAGACAAGACCAGAAAGATAATAATGGAGTCATTAGCTAAGTATTTTTTTCTCCAATAGTTCTTAGAATGGAAGGTAATGTAGATTCAAGCCTGGGTTTTGAGGGGAACTGAGGTAAGCTAGACCTGCAGAGATCATGAAAAGGTAGACTGAAGTTTATGACACCAAGCGTTATCACACTGCAGCGCTAAAAGATTCCGGCATCTCATCAATTTCTATGGACCAAGTTCTAGCACCTGAAACCACAATGGAAAAACAATATCCAAACCATCAGCGAAAGTGAATGGGTGTGATGTGTGTGCCCAGACACAGTGACAAACACGAGTCTTAGAGCGAGCCAAGCTGCTCTAGAGTGCCATCTCCTATGGCCCACAAAGTTCTGATCAGTAAACACTTACAGTGTGTATTTATGTTTAAAACTAACCCAGGATAAAGAGTACAGTAGATACACACAGTCTGTGCCCTCAAAAAAAACTACAAAATCATGGCAAACATCTTTATAGTCATGCTGTAGCAGAAGAGAAAATCCATGCCAAAATAATCTTAAAACTTGGTCATGTGGGGAGTGTCTTTTCTGCTTACTGAATTATAAGTTATTTTCAAACCTAGCATAATCCATTTGCCAGGCACGTGAGGTGGGATCACTGTACTGGTGAATATAGAAGCTTCTATATTTATTCTTCTTTTTGTTTTTAGATCTTGTACCAGCCCATACAACCCACGGCCGTGTTTTTTCTGCTGTAAGCAGTCTAGCTACAGGCATTGTATGTGGCTCTTTCAACGCTTTATGATTTTTTATTATTCCTTTGTGACAGCTTTCTCCGAGTTATGCAAATGGTGTGCCAAGTGTGGTAGAATGAAATTTCTTCCATTTTATCTCTGTCCAAATAGAAGTTGCCTCATCTGCATATAACAGTTCCCTTTGCAACTCAGTTGTAGTAGGAAATTGGAAGCAGTTTGTATTTGCATTTCCTGGGGATACAGACAAGAGCAGATGCCAATAATGGATGTCATAATTTGCTGCCTTCTCTTTGCTGCCTATAAATCTTTGAATATTTTTCCTACAATAGCAAGTGAGGGGATTCAGCAGACATAATAGGGAGAAAGAAGATGTAAATCTCAGCAGTGCTGGTGGATTCCAGCTATGAATATTTCAGAAACAAGACACTCCCTTTAAATGAAACACTAATGGTTTGTAAGATGCTGCTGGCCTGATGAGCCTTTGATTTCATTTAATGACCCACAGCTCCTGACTGCACAACAGCAGATTCTGGCTGGCAAGCTCTAAAGGTAGGCTTTTCTCACCTTACAATTTCAAAAGCTAACCTTATTGTGGTGTGAACTGTTGATTGTTTCTGTGCTTATATAAGAGGTATACAGGTACATACAATTTAGAATTTAAACAATTTATCTTTGGTTTTGAAATAAAGATACAGATATAAATTCTCTCTCTCCCTCGCTTGTTCTCTCCTTCCCCCCTCTTCTGTCCCCCACACAGGTTCACATGAACACAAACACATGCATATTATTAAATGCATGCATATAAATTTGTATACTCATCAAAAATAACATTGGTCTGGAGCTCATATCTCCCTAAACCATTTTCTTTGGGGAGGGGCAAGTATAACAAGTCATGTTTACTTAGATTATAGGAGCTTTTAGATACAGATATTTTAAAAGTAGATACTATAGTTCAGTTGTTATTTTTAATATTTTTTTTTTTACTTTTTCCTTCAAAAAATAAATTGGGTCAATTCAACATTTCCCAAATGTCTCCATTTTTTGTAGCCCCTTTGATTGTTTTACTTTACCCTTCAACCTTTATATGTCACATGGTTTCAGAAAATCTGGAGCTGATAGCAAGACAACTTTTTTTTTTAACACACTTTTTTAAGCTGCCAAAACAGCCAGTCTTTCTATAAGGTGTGTATTATTACTCCAGTGAGATGTTTAAATACCTTAATTGGTACGAATGTTGTAAACTAACCCCAGTGTACCTCATTAACTAGCTATATTCAATGACATTACTGCCAGGAAGAATTGGCAGGCTATTAGCTTAAAGAAAATAATCCAAGGAAAAGAAAAGAAACGAAACAAAAATTAACACCCAGTAGATAAGCTTCTCTTGAATTCTGAAGAATTAAAATTAGGTGTATTTGATTCTGAATATAAATCCTCTCCACACTTGACCTCAGTGAACTTGTTGCCTGACTACCCTGGCTTCCTCATTGTCTGCCTAATTGCGTCTTTTCTTATTTACATGCCAAGTGGCATCATCATGGAGCATTTTTTGACTGTTTCAGCAGGGAGATTTTTTCCTTCTGCAGTTGAACATTGGTGCTCTACTCATCCCTTTCTGCAGGCCAGATGTGAAAAGGAGTCTATTGCTAGCAGCTTGTGCACAATAGACCATCCACCCTTGGACAGCCACTAGCCTACTGGGGGCCTCTCACCAAGAAAGTTCTACTTCTCAAAGAAGTCTCATCTGGGCACACAATCATCTTGTCTCATGATGGAACAGTTTGATGTTTCACTTACAATTTAGAGTTTCTCAGACAGTCTGGGCTTCTGCCTACTGCATGTTTGAAGGATTCTTCATTTCTCTTCTATCCTCTTTCCTTATGACCCAGTTCTCCAAGGAGAACCCATTACTAATCATTT
Organism: Arvicanthis niloticus; assembly: GCF_011762505.2. Lineage (NCBI taxonomy): Eukaryota > Metazoa > Chordata > Mammalia > Rodentia > Muridae > Arvicanthis > Arvicanthis niloticus. Next base: position 17,807,792 of record NC_047668.1, read on the forward strand.
GCACGAAGTTTTCTATCTTTGGCTTTGATTTCTGGAAACTTAACTGAAGGCAGTATGAGGAGCAATTCTAGAAAGCAGACTACATAAATGCTCAATATTTCCATTGCTGGATACTGGTAGAGGATTGGTCATTCCTGGGATATTAGCCATGTGAGTGCTGAGTTTCACCAGTGGTGATCTTGGGTAGCAGTGCTTAAGAGTCTCAAGACAAAGATAACTATGTGGGGTTTAGAAGCTGTTGGCTGAGTACCATTAGTGCCTTAAGGAGAAGAAAAAAAATTACAGGTTCAGACTCAATTGCCAGTTTGAAGAACCCATGTTTTCTTGTCTGCCCCGTTTCCATGGAGACAATAGCCAGGCCCAGAATCACCTGGTGATATATTCAACATTTTTTTAAAAAAATGTTCTACCACAATTAAGGGTTAAGTTATGTGCCTGGTACTTCATCAGATCTAGGCTGTGCTAGACTTCGAGTCTTCAATATAAATTGGGAAAAATAAATGTTCAGTACGCTACCCCTGATCAAATATTTAATGCATGTAATTTTAATCAAACACAATTTACAAGAAGTTATTAGATATTTGTCTTATCCTCAGCTCTATACTTAAACAGTAGTGACACTCAGTCAAGGAAATTACGCTGGTCTCAGGTGTCATTGTTCATTTCATGCCAAAAATAGAACTTCTTGTGCAAATGATTAGTAAGGGATTCTCCTTGGAGAACTGCAGCATATTTCTGATGGACACAGGAGTTTAGGGAGAAGATGGGTTGTTGTTTTCTACAGTGCTTTCTTTTTTCTCTCTTTTTTTGGGGGACTGTTCAAGACACGGTTTCTCTGTATATCCTTGGCTGTCCTGTAATTCACTGGGTCGACCAGCATAGCCTTGAAATCAAAGATATGACCACCTCTGTCCCCCGAGTGCTGGGACTAAAGGTCTGTGCCACCATCCCCCCAGTTTCCACAGTATTTTCTGATAAAAAAAAATCTCGTTGTTTTTTCTTTCATGAGTGAAGGATGTTCTTTCCCTTTGTATAAGAAATAATGATTCCTACATCTTCCAAAATAGTTAAGGATTTTATACTAAGGTGAGAAAAAAAACCTAGCAAAGACTGACAATTTTTCTTTGGCTTACCTGTGTGTTCCTTGTACTTTCCTTCAGGGCAATCTCCAAGAGTTATGGCTAGCATAGTTGCAAATTCCATTCGTGCCTTCAGATTCACACATTTTTCTGCCCTTCTCTGTGTCCCGTGGTCTGACCTGGACGGACTGTACCTGTGATCTTTGCACTATGCCTTTTGGAGAATTTCTGCAATGAGAAAGCAATGATTGGGCACCATGGTTGGGTGGTAGTGGCATGAAATTAGATATTCCTTGCCAGTTAGGTGCATGGTAGTTTTCCATTCATAGTGACTATAGTTCTCCATCAAGAAGTGCAGTCCTGCCAAGCAACCTCTCCCTACCTCTCTCAACTCTAAAATTCTAGTAATTCCTCTGTCTTTTACTTTCAGGCTGAGGGTAATGTCTATGTCACATTGCCACTAGCCATTAAGTGTGTACCACATCTTCTTGGTTGCTTAAGCCATGTTTATATGTAACAGCTTCTTTATTGGACTCTTATAGTCTCTTCAATGAGTGACTTCTTTCCTATTGTGACATTAACTGACCTATGTACTCATAACAAAGAGTAAAATTCATTAGTACCTGATGATTAGGAAGCCTTATATGGTCATTGTTACTTTAGGTTTCAGGTTGAGATTTTTCTCAACATCACTGTCAATGTAGCAAAAATGTTACTCCTGTAAATAGAATGTTTATTAGTATAGCTAAATATTTTTATATTTATTGGACATGTTTTCATAATAAGCTCATGATCTTTTATATAGGTATGTTCATCTTTCAATAATCTCTTTTTCTATTGAATATTTTATTTATTTACATTTCGGATGACATCCCTTTTCCCCATTTCCTCTTCATAAAAACCCCCTATTCCATCCTACCTTCTCCTTTTTGCTTTTATACCATTTTAATTACATGCAAGTATTAGGGTCAGTTCTAGGTTGAGGAACAAGTAATACAATAGTCAAGGAACGAGCAAGACAGTAACCACAAATAGTCAAAGAACAAGCAAGGCAATAAAAAAAATTCCATGAACACTCCCATGATCACTGTTTCTAAGGGCTTGTCAGGATGACCAAAATATCTGAGCCAACTTCCCTGTCCTAGCCCAAAGTCATTTTTATGTCTGAAGCCTACTTCCTTGTTCTAGCCTAAGATTTAGATTCCTGTCTGAAATTACTTGTTTGTTCTAGCTTAATGTCAGCTTCCTGGCTGAAGCCCATTTCCTTGTCCTTGGACAATGTCATATTCCTGCCAAGCTGCCCATTTCCTTGTCCTTGGCCCATGTCAGCTTCTTGCCAATGAACCCCAAAAGCTCTCTGCCTCTCCTCCTTTTTTATTTCATAAACAAGACTGAGCCTGTCTTAGATCATTCTGCCAAGAATGTCTTCCTTACTCATGATGGAATATGCATTATCAAATGGACCTCTGTCTTAGGTTGGTAAGGCTCTGTGCAGAATCTTACCAGTCCTTGGCTTGTCAGCCTATTAATTTAATAACTCTGTCTGAGGGTCCATTTTCATGTTAAAGCCATGTACTTTGGCTGCCAACATGTTGATGATGTTAAAAACAAGTTTTAACACGATGGGCAGGAATAAAAGTTTTCCCAGGACAAAAAGGGCTAGCACAATCAAGCTATATATGCCATTCTTAAAGCTTGACCAAAATGGAAATACTGACCTCAGGCCATGGGTAATTTTATCAGCAGTATCTGCTGCATCAACACTCAGCATAGCAGCATTCTTTAAATTTATAAGATCACTATGCAAAGTTAAACAATCCAGAGAGGTGTTAGAATTATGCCAAATACACTGCAAGTGTCTTTAATCTTTTTTCTTATTATAATGACTACCACTGTAATTCTTAGAACTAACACATATCCAATGATATTTGGCATGATACTCAAGATGGCTCCTTACTCTTAAACTCTGAACCTCCTTCCAACTATTTGAATAGGATAAAGAGCATCAATCTGTTAAGGTAGGACCATTATTAATACATTATATTATACATAACTTTCAACATTCTCAGTCTTTAGTTCTTTGACATTTTTCTTTTAAACTGTGAAGAAATGTTTGTTGTTTGTATTTTCAATGTCAAAGTGTTTAATATCTCACCTAGAAATATGTTTTCCACCAGAGGTAACAAAACCTTTCCTTGTTTTTTATTTTCATTTATATGTTTTTCCTTGTTTATATATTTTTATGTTTTATACTTAATAATGATTAATTTATCTTTAATTTTTCTTGTTGAAAGGAGTTAGGGGCTGCTGTTTTTCTAGACAAGTGATGCATTAGCCCCTTGAAAGCTTTGCCTTGAATCAAACAAATGGAAGATATTCAGTAATATTTGGATACTATAAATAGCCCTTGTTTTCTTATTACTTATGTGAAGATGCAGTTTTAAAGTGACTACTAGCTTGGACACTAGGAGACTAGAGGAGATCAATTTCCTTAATTGGTCTATTATAACATAAATTATATGTATTGGATTTAAAAAAAAAACATCTTCACTTTAATTTCTTTGACCCTCTCTGTTTTCAGATTGTCTGGTTAATTTTGAAGGGGCTAAAAGAAGATGAACCCATTCAGTACCTCATGCTGGCCATTGCTCTTCTGAAGACCATTTGTCATAGTTTCCAATGAAGCTAGGTCAACATAGAGGAAAAGAGGCCAAGATCCTTTCTACTGAACACTTAGTGATGGCTTATTGGCTTTCTGCTCTCTGGCTGGGGATCTCTGGGATCATTTCTTCTGTGTTGGCCATGGTAAGACAAGAACTGTCTAAATCTCTTATAGAAACTGATGGACGGAGGAAAACATTGAAGGTGTTCTAAGAACAGTTGCAAAATATGGGTTAATAGAAACCCCCAAAACAAACAAACAAATAAATCTTGAATCCCATAAAAATGAATAATGAATTCATAATTTAAAAATGTCTTCTGTTCTTTATCAAAGTTATTTATGTCTATAAATATATCCTATTTACATAGAAAACTGCTTCAAGTCAAGTAGATTTTGCTCATAGGCAGTATCTCCAAGTGATCTTGTCCTGCAGGTAATGCACAAATCTTGTGAGAAGATGCATCTCAGCTGGCTTGTATAAACCATATTAGGATCACCGACACATTATCCTACAGATCCATTATAACAGCCCTAATATTTGGTAATGGTAAACTGTGTGTGACAGTCTCTGGAATTTTCTGCTAGCAGCAAATTAATTAGTCAAGAGTACACTGCTTTCTCAAGTTTATTGGATGCTGTCAGATTGCTCACATAGGTTCTGTGTTTTCTTGTCCCAGGAGTAGTGAATATTCTTTCTTATTGGTCCCTTTTTATATCAATATTTGGCATTATCTGGCTTCCGACTTTCCACTTCACTGAAATAAAGACCTTGTGTTTTTTTTTTTTAATTCACATTTGTCAGATTTGTAAGTTTGCTGAGAGTATGTCCAGTTGTTATTCTTGTATTTCTTCTCTCATAACTTGTTTTGTCCTTTGCAGTTTTGCAGTTTGTTTTCCCCTTTTTTGATTGGAAGTTTTATTATTACTATTACTGATATATTTTCTTTTGTTGTGATAAGAATTGGAAGTTATATTTCCCATTTATGGCATTATCCCAATTCAGTTTGACTTCAGTGTCTCAGTAATAAAATTTTAATTTTGCTTCAGTCAAATTTGTCAATAGTTTCCTTTTCACTTGTAGTTTGTTTTCTCTTATGAAAGAATGTTTTTTCCTGCAAGATCAGAATATCTTGCCATATTTTGTTTGTCCAATTAAAAGTTTTTTTAACATTTACATTTAGCTCTTGAATCCATCGTGAGAGGTTTATTGTGTGTTTGTGTGATGAAGCAACAAGGGTAAGCATACTTTTGTTATTTAATCCTTAGATTAAATTACTACACTTATGGTCTGTTCAGGAAAGTAGCAACTGTACCAAATATTTTAATTCAGAGAACTAATTGAAAAAAAAATAGAAAGAAAAAATAAAAAGGAAACCACACTGAAGTGGCAGAGGAAAAAAATAAGGATAAGAGAGTTTTTTTTTTTTTAACAGGAAAAAAAATGAAAAGCAGGTACAAATAGACCAGGACGATGTCGATGTCAGCATTTCTGGGAAGTAGCCCACACATCTATGCCTGCTGCTGAGTTTAGGGCCCACTGAACACCCCTGCTGAGTGTCAAGAGCTCTCTGAGCCTGCTCCCTCACTGTACTTTGGCAGCTTATCAATGTGGTCTCTCATGCTTCAAGGTTTTTTCAGAAAAAGATTATAGATTTAAAAAATGAAAATATTGTCGATTATTGTTTAGAGTTCATGAAAACAAGCAAAAACTAACTCAATACATTTGGCTGGTGTGCTCTTTTCTACACAGCCCCGGGCCAATGAGCAGGCAGCCATGTTTGTAATGCTTTCTCTCACACTGACTCCTGGGCCTTTTGAATTCTGTCACATTTCCAACCAGCTGACTTTCTTCCTCAGCTTGAGAAATACACATGTTCACTCCTCTCAACTTGATCCCTAGGAGTATTGGCTGTAATAGCCTCATGGCATTTCACTAACTTTTACTAGTAATCTTGAGAGGTTTGAATATGGCTGAGGCCTCTTCACATTTATTTTAAATTGTAGCAAGTAGATCATATTTAGTTGTGTTGGTTAAATTGCTTCGCTCTCATAAATTTTTATCAATTTGGTAAGTTGGAAGAGAGAACTTTTGGAGTCCCTCAGTTTGATTTTTCCTGTCCCATTGCAATTCTATTTACTCTTCTTAAATATTAAGGTATCATTAAAAATTACTTGAAAATACCTTATGAGTAATACATTTGATATTTATATATCCTGCACTTCAGGTTTGTCTGCTGCAAACAATGTAACAAGTTTTAAAGACTCAAGTCCTCAGGATGTTGCCTTACTTTAATTACATTTATTGATAGTGTTGATAATGTGTTGCTGGCTTTTTGGTTTCCACTTTCTGTTGGCCATTTCCTATTTCCTGCCCCCTCTGCTGGTGTGAATGTAGTGGTGGTTTGAATAGAAATAGCTCCCCTAGGTTCATATGTTTAAAAGCATATTGATTAGGGCATGGCATTACTTGAGAGGGATTAGGAGGTGTGGCCTTGTTGGAGGAAGTTTGTCACTAGTGGTGGGCTTTCAGTTTCAAATGCTCAAGCCAGGCCTAGTGTCTCCCTCTGCCTGCCAAACTGGATATAGAATTCAGCACTCTCGAGCACCATGTGTGACTGCATGCTTCCATTTTTCTCATGATGATGAAAATGGACTGGACCTCTGAAACTGCTGTAAGCAATCCCTATTTAAATACTTTCCTTTATAAGATTCACCACGGTCATGGTGATTCTTCACAGCAACAAAACCTTGACTAAGACAGAACTAAATAGCATATCCAGTTGAGACAATATCCTACAGAAATTGGTTTCTTTACAAGACAAATTCTCAACAAGTGACATAAGACTCAGGTAATCTTGACTGGTACTAAGGTTTAAGGCCATTCTATTTCTATGTTTCCCCTTCTCTGGTTAATGATTTGTTCTTGTTCCTTGATAATTAAGCTCTGGTCATTTAGACTTGTCTACTATGTACCAAATTGATGGCTCTTACTTTATTCCCTGACCTTAGTTCTTTACTGAAGTGACATCTTTTTACATGAAGTGGATTAGTGAGAAATTTCTTCTGTAAGTCCTTTGATAGTCGTTGCAATCGACTTCCATTTGTCAAAATGTCACTTGATTCTAATGTAAATGATATGAAGTAAATCCTGAATACTTGTCTTTTATGAGAATTTAAATTTGTTTCAGCTCTCTAAGGAGGCTGAGCTACTATCTTCCCCTCTTATGACTGTGCTGAGAAACTGGCCCTTATCTGTTTACGGCTATCTGTATCTTTCTGTTAGACTCCCCTGTCTGCCTCTTCTGCTCCAGAGACTATTTGTGTTTTATGAGATTTCCTAAATCTGAGAAGCTCTTATCATTTCTTGAAGCTTTCAGGCCACTGTAGAATAGACTTCATAGTCTGCCCTGCAGCTCCTTTAACTGTGTGTATAAAAACTCTTGCTTTACTTCTACCTTTAGCCTCTTGTCTTTTTCTGTTACTCTCTGTGTTTTTGTTTACCTATCAAACAGATATTTTCTCCTTTTACATTATTTTTATAGTTAACTTTTCATATATTTTTATTATTTTAACCCCCAACTCTTCCCAGATTCTCCCACTGCCTGCCTCTCTCTCTCTCTCTCTCTCTCTCTCTCTCTCTCTCTCTCTCTCTCTCTCTCTTTCTCTCTCTTCCTCCCTCCCTCTCTCCCTCCTTCCCTCTCTGTCACTTTCAAAAAAGCAAAAACAAACAAACAACAATAAACCAAATTAAATCAGCACAACAACACAAAACCAAAAATCAAAACAAGCAAAAGACCAATAAGACAAAAACAATCAAAACAAGAGGTTCGCAGAAAAACCAGTGAGTTTAAGTTGTGTTAGACAACTACTCTTGGACATGGAGCCTGCCTAGAGCATAGATGAAGCACCCAGTAATAGTTCCATTAGAGAAAATCAATTTTCCCTTTTGACAGTGAGTATCAGTTTCAGAACACTCTTGCTTAGGGTATGGGACCCTGAACCTGTACTTATGCATACTACCACGGTCTCTGAGAGTTTACCTGTGCATCAGTCCTGTTGTGTCTGGAAGACACTATTTCCTTGTAGTCATCCATCTCTTTTGTGTCTTACAGTTTTCTATTTCCTTTTCCAGAAAGTTTCCTCACCTTGAGGGGAAGGATTTAATGTAGACACCCTATGAAAGATTGAGTGCTCCAAAGTGTGTCACTCTCTGTGCAGTATCCACTTGTGAGTTTGTGTTAATTTCTATCTCCTGCAAAAGGAAGCCTCTCAGATGTTGGCTGAGTGAGGCCCTGATCTAAGAGTATAGCAGTATGTCATTAGGAGTCCTTTCATTGGTAGCAAACTGTTTTTTTTCTGAGCACTGAGTTACTCTTCAGTCATACCCAATACTTTCCAGTGATTTTTAAATTAAGTTACTATACTGTCCCCTGATATTTTCCTGTTCCAGGTTTTTTCAAGCAGTCATCTTTAATTATGCTCAATAAAAATTAAAGGAAACAAAGCACCTAGATGGAGTATAATATAAAGAAAATAAGCATCCTTAATGTAAATACACAGTGGCTTTTTAATGTTTTAAACAACAATGGAATTATACACTGTATAATAATTAATTAACTAATTAATTTTATGTGCATTCTTTTTACCTGCATTTATGCCTGTGGGAGGTGTCAAATCACTTGGAGCTGTATAACAGACAGTTGTGAGCTGACATGTGAGTACTGGGAATTGAACCCAATTCCTCTGGAAGATCAGCTAGTACTCTCAACCAGCTGGCCAGCTCTCCAGCCCCAACACATTTCATTTGAAAGACTTACTGTTATTTTTATTTATTATATGAAGTTGCTGTGGTCTAATTCCGATCTTTATTCCTTCAGTGGATAATCTTCAGTGGAATAATTTTTCCTGTCCAGATCCCAGATCCAGTCAATAACGTTCCTCCCACTGGCTTTACAACTAGGTAGGCTGTCCCCTCTCTGCAACAATTTTGTTTCCCTTAGCCCAGTTTTGTAGCGTTGGGCGTGAAGTGAAAGTTTGCAGGTCCCACTCTCCAACACAAGCAGCTCCCAATCCTTGACCTGCCACCTCCACTTAATTTCCAGAACTGACTAATGCCTCCCCACCCCCTCACCTCCCGACCAGCTGTCAGGGTGTGGCACTGGTTTCCTAATCCAGCCTCCTTTCTGCTTGCTTCTAGCTCCTGTGGACGGGGATGTATTTCTTTCTGAGTCTGGCTCTGCATTTTAAACACTGCTTCCCGCACTTTCCCCCTCACCCCCGGTCCTTCCAGATGTTTGTGGCGGAAGGACTTTCTGTGTCTCTGGTCTGTCTGTCTGCTCAACATAAAAGTCCTACTGTTTGATCACTTAGCACTGGAGCCCTCTGTCCCAGTAGCACTGGAAATAACAGCTGCCACTGTGTTCTCCCTCCTGTTATTAAGTATGCTAATTTAAGGCTGAAACTTGTGTGGAAAGTGATCTCCTTGTTTGAATTTCCAAGTTTAAGTGGATACTCCTAAAGCACAATGTCAAGGACACGTCTAGCACATAGTTTTATACTTTTGTGTGTGTGTGTGTGTCTTTGCTCACACAACAGTGGCTCAAGGACATTCCTGGTTTCATTTCAAATCTGATGTTTATTTTATAATTTCATTAGAGGTAATGTGAGGTCGTGGACATAGCAGCAACTGGTGTGAAGTGACCTGAACTGGACATTGCACACTACAATGGGACCTTAGTGAAGCCGTTCTCCCTGGCACTGCTGCCAAGCGTTTTGAGACTCTCAAGCCCTGAGGGTGACCATGTGAAAAAATCTGTAACTCATCTCAACTTGTTTTATATTTTCATCTAGCTACCAGAAGCATGGAAGCATCGAACTCTGTTTTTAAGTCTTTAAAATAATAATTTAAAAGTCATTTAGAAGATGGAATTAAATGACAACTCAGTGAGGTGCTTGTTTGTCTGTTGGTCTTTTTGCATCTCAAAAAAAAAAAAAAAAGAGTCCGTACATAAGTAATATTAAAACTATTTAGACAAGAAAGTGGACTGATGAGATTGCAATACGAGTCTATTAATTGTCCTTGTAGGTGTGCAAGTTACAGGAAGGAGCTATGTGACCCAGCACATAGTTGGAGGAATTAAATGTAGTTCCTAAAGCTTGTAACCACGCTGTCTCACTGTCTGCAGTTCTTCACCATTTTCGTATGCTCTCCATATCTTGTCTCCTCTCACTTTAACACTTGGCCTTTGTTAAACAATTCCACGAAGCCCAGAAATGCTCAACAGAAGTCACCGAAGAAACTGAGAATCCTGGGTGCCCCATGAGCCAAGACCTAACTGCAAGAGTTATAATACACACACACACACACACACACACACACACACACACACACACACACACACACACAGCCCCAAGCCAGAGCTCTCCTAGTAAGAATGGGAAGGACATTTTGCTCTTTTCCCCCTTGGCCTGGTAGAAACTTTAACATTTCAAAGGTGAGTCACTCTTTCCTTTTTCCTTTTCAGATTTAACTAGGTCCATTCTGTGCCCCTGATTAATGAGGTCATTTTTTTTCTTTAATTTTCTTTAATAGCACTAAACGACCTCAAAGCCTGTGATACAGTTTCCTCAAATAGCAGCAGCAGCAGCATTTTCTAGCCTTTCTCTAGAGGACTAGAGTTGCTCCTAGGGAAATGTACCTCCCACAGACTTCCAGTAGATGGCAGGTACAGTACTTCCAACCTCTCACAACATGAAAAAAAAAAAAACCATCCAAGAGCTCAGCACATAAAAATAGATTGTTACTGTGTTTTAATCTCGAGCGCAATGGAAAGGAGGGAGGAAAACTCGTGTTTATGGATCTAGCATCATATTATCATATAAGTATCTGCTTATTTTTGTCTTCTACTAAAAATACAAATGCAACAAATGAAAATATATCTTTATCAGGGAATGCCTGTAATTCCAGATTGCAAATTAAGCACTTAAATGTTGAATAATATAATCACCATGTTATAGGTGTTAATTAAAGTGCTTGGTGAACAAAGATACATTTAGCAATTTTTAAATATAAATTTTGGAGGATGAGAAACTATTGTTTTATGACAATTAGACAGGTCTAATCTGCTTCTATTTACATTGTATTTATTCTCCTTTTAAGCTAGACTCATGGATGGTGGGAGTACAAATGTAGATACGTACATGTAGAGATAGACATCCCAACCAGTCCTTTGTTTTCCATGAATAATTAATCCCATGATGACGTCTCCCACTTACTATAGATATGATTGTTTTTCAGTATATTCAGAAGAAAGTTTCTGTCTGTAAGCTAAGGTAAGAAAGAAAGAAAGAAGCTGACCTTGGGTAGATAAAAACATTAGAATGATTTTCCTTAAAACAGGAAGAAGTTTGTTCTGAAGGGGCCACTGTAAAAGCTGAAAAATATGATGATAGCACCCATTCATATACATGTTTTCCTTAAAAGTACATGCATATTAACATATCTAAAATAGGGATTTCAGCCATGCCAGGCTCATGTAGTGAATCCATCCATTCACCCTTTCATCTCTTATTCACCGATTACACACTGAATATCAGACATCATTCTAAAGCATTGAGGACTTAAAAATAAGTATGACCATTTTTTTTTTAAAGAATCCAATCAATTTAGCTTTCAAAATTTTTTGGTTTTTTGTTTGTTTGTTTGTTTTATGTTGTTGTGGTGGTGGTTGTTTTTTGAGACAGGGTTTCGATGTGTATCTCTGGCTGTCCTGGAACTCACTCTGTACACCAGGCTGGCCTCGAATTCAGAAATTCACTGCCTCCCAAGTGCTGGCATTAAAGGCATGCACCATTACCACCCGGCTTTAGCTTACAATTTAAGGGGAAAGATAGGTTGAAAGTAAAGACAATAATTCAACTATATAATGTTACATTGGGGAACATAAAATAAAGATCCCCAAAGTTCCGTAGCTACTATTTTGATGGTGTTTCAGTCATGTATATCTGGTGTGTGAGCAACTTACGTATAACATAAATATGATGGAATCATGAAATCATGGTATATGGTTTAAGAACAGGGACAAGCTAATTACCCTCATTTGTTCATTACAGTTTGTATTTCCTGTGTTTGTTTGTTTGAGACAGGCTTTCTGTATTTAGCCCTGGCTGTCTTAGAACTCACCTTTTGTAGACTAGACTGGCCTCAAACTCATAGAGGTCTTCCTGCCTCTGCCTTGCACGTGCAAGGATTAGAGCTGTGTGCTCCCACACCTGGCAAAGTTGAATAGCTTAAAGGACCAAATTATAACCCAAGTACTAAATACCAGTTTAAAAAACAATTAACAAATTCTAGAAATTAAAAAAGTTAAGAGGTATTTTTAGTTAATTTAAAGCAGAATTTTAATCTTTCTGTCTTTCTGTCTTTCTTTCTTTTTTTGGTATCGCTCCAAAGTTATTCTAAAATCTAAGAATCTTGCCTCAAATCCATTCTGAAGTAATCTGCTTTGGGGGCTCTCTGTGTTTCCTGTGGAAGAAAGCAAAGCCAGACAGAGTGAACATGAAAAATTATCTTCCAAATAAAACCTAGCAATGTAGCCGAGCTCCCCAGGTGCTAGACTAGAGCAGGGCTCACTGTCCATAGTCTCTCTCTCTCTCTCTCTCTCTCTCTCTCTCTCTCTCTCTCTCTCTCTCTCTCTCGCCGTTCTTTGCCTTCCCTCTCACTTCTCCTCCTTTCTGTTCCATTCTTCTGCTGAGCACGCTGCTTCCTCCTCTGGTCTGCACAGAGGCAGAGCATACACAGCAGGCTTTTTCATCCTATACATTTCAGAATGAGAATCTCAACGCCATTGAACCAAAATTTCCACACCCTTATTTTAGTCTTCGTTTGACTAGTTTAGACCCATCCAATTAGTCCAGCAACAAGGGAAGAAATGTACGACTTTTTATGATACTTGATAGTGGGAAGAGGGGAGTCATGTGTTGGGAGATTAGCTCCAGTTGTGTCCGTTATAACCAGGTAGCTCAAGCCTAGCCAGTGTCTCTGTAGTGGAGTAGGCAGAGCTCTCCAACAGAGAATGCATTTAATCCAACATGTTGGTTTTCCCTTTTGCCAGGTCTTCAGTCCCATTTGCTCACTTGCCTGCTCAGTCAGGCACTTTACCCGTGCTTCCTTGCGGCTAGTCAAAGGAAGTTCTAGAATCAAATAAAAGAGGTTACAGTTTCAGAGAAGCCTTATAGGAATTAAACCTCCTCATTCAGCTCCATCCTAGCTTCTAGCATACATTTCCAACTACTCCCAATAGGAAGTTTTGCTACTTAAAAAAAAATGATGACAGCGGGAGAAAGGATTCTGTCAGCAGTAAAAAATGCTACAGGAAATTTTCTGCACTAATTAGAACTTGGGACTCGGTGAAATCTGTTCTTTCAAAGTCTCTGTTAAGACGGATGCATCACACAGGTAGACCAGGGTCAGTGACAAGCCAGTCAAACAACAAGCAAGATGCAGAGAGTTCCTCACTGACTGGAAAACACTACGCTTGCTTTAAAATATGCTCAAGAAAATGATAAAAATCAAAGGTGAAAGAAATGCAGAACAGCAGGCCCAGTGTCTGCGGCAGTATTTGGAGAACAAAACATCACGCGATAGACAGAACTCACTTAGATGCCTTAAAGCTGTGAGTAGCTTTGCTCAAGAGAGTGTTAGCTTATTGAATATTTGAGTCAGAAGTATGACAAATGAGGAGCAGTGGTGTAGGTAAGGTATGACTATACTACCATAGCAGACAAGAGAAGCAATTCATTGTTCAATTCATAAAGTTTCACTAAAGTAATATGGGGAGAAAGCCAAGGGCAACATTGAGGAGTGGAAGGTACTTAGTATTTGGGTGGTAATGTAAAGGCTGGCTATAAGGGAACATTGAGCTAGTTATAAAAGTAGGAACTGAAGAAGAATTGTATGGCATTTTCTGGGCCATCCTCTGGGATAGGTTGAGTGGGCTGACTGAGGACTCCACTCTTTATTTTTACTTTGTTCATGTTACGTTTTAGTTGTGTGTCAGTTGTTTACATTCATAGACCAAGATATTTCCACTGGAGCCTGCTTGATGCATTTATGTAGCTTTCAGGAGACTGAGTCTCTCTCTATGTCATTAAACAAATTGTGGAACCTCTACTTTCAATGACTAGTATTGGCAAGTGAAGTGGTGTACAGAAATGTGGAAGGATAAAATGTCACCGACTGTTGTGAAAAATGCCTCCTCGGCTACAGTACACATGGCCTCCTTCTCATGCCATGCCCTTCTACTCCGCAAAGTGTGCTTCTATTTTTCTCATTGTTCATTGGAAACAATCTAGGGTTAATGAGCTTCCTATTGTTTCTGATAGAATATCCCCCCCAATGCTTACACTATTGCCTTCACAGCAGGCCTTCTATGATTTTTCTAATTCCCTTGTTTTCATGGTGCGATCTATGCATACTCCTATGTTATAATCTATACTACTTTCCTCCCACCCTTCCTCTGTCCCTCCCTCCTTCCCTCTCTCCCTCTCTTCTTCCATTCTTCTCTTTCTCCCTTCTGGTGTGTGCGTGTGTGTGTGTGTGTGTGTGTGTGTGTGTGTGTGTGTGTGTGTGACTTACTGTAAGTATAATGATAAATTCCAGACCAGAATTCCCAGACTCATTCTTTTCCTTACCTTGTAGTAACATAACCCATCATCACTGCTCCTGGAACCCTATGCTGTGATTATCTCTACCCTCCCTGTGGACATTTGTGTGAAAGTTCAACCAAGCATATATATATATATGTGTGTGTGTGTGTGTGTGTGTGTGTGTGTGTTAACCAATTGAAGAAAGCTTGATATGCCAGAAGATGGGAATTTTACTATGTGACAAAAATCCTCAATCAATTAAAAGAACTTATTATTTAAACTACCCAAAGCAACCAATCAAATATTCACTATCCAAATTAGCAAGCAGCAAAGAGTAATGCCATGGCTTTAGTCTTATTGTTATTTAGCAAAAGAGCTAAAAAAAAAAAAAATTAAAATGAACGGATCTCCCCTCAAATTGTGTTTTTGGTCTTTTATATGCTTGTCCTTTGTTAAATATGTAGTTTGCAGATACTTTCCTCAGTTTTTTTTTTTTTTTTGCTTGTTTTTACAAACTCTGAGTCTTTTGCAGAGAAAATATTTAGAATTTTATGAATCCTTATTTATTATGGATTGTGCATTTAGTACCACGACTAAAGATTATTGTATTAGCTAGCTCATATTGTGCCAAAGGTGTTCTGTAGGCTTCTGGGAGAGAGAAATATGTCAGTTGTTTGATTCAGCTTTGGATGGTGCATACTTTAACTCGAAAATGCTGGCAATTGTCAGAAAGTTTGTGGGATTAAGGGACCGCTTTCCCGGACTGCTTTATACGAGAGATTTTTATGTCTGGTACTATAAAATTTCATGACTGAGGAGATCATACGTCCTAGGGGACAACCTGTCGCTGTTTTAGTACATAGTCATGATGTCAACCTGCCGTCTACATGTTTATTAGATTTGTGCCGCTCTCAAGTTTAGTCAGAAAAGCTTCATTTTGCAGTGTTTAGTGGATGATGCAGAGATACACCGCCAGTCAAAGCGTAGACTATAAACAACTCTGAGTAGTCATCTGTTCATGCATATCACCCTCCTAACATCGAAGGCCCAAAGACCTTTTCAGAGGCAGGGGTTGAGAATATAAGAGCTGGCAGATGAGGAGGAGAACTGTGAAATGCTGATTTCTGGATATGAAGTGGATGTTGCACACATTAAGTCACAGAAGCTGTGCTTATCTGCACAAGGTCTGTACAAGACCAAGCCATTTAAATTTTCAGCACAGACTGGGGAAAGGTTCTCGAGGTTGTATCTGCATCAGAGGAGGCATTGGCAGTTGCCGGCTGCTGAGGGAGGGAAGGTGGTCCTCCTCTGGGGAGGTGGCCACTGGCAGGTTGCCCATGTCCGATGGATAGGCACACTCTCATGTGCAAAGAGACAGCATTAATTGGACGTGGTGTGGTTTCTATTAAAAATAAATAAAAAGAGGACATCTAGTTCTAGAAAGAGATGGAATGGGCACTGATGGTGAGTCGGAGGGAGGATAGTGGTGGATAGATGTGATCATTGCATATATGTACATTGCATAAATGTATGGGGTTTTCAAAAATTAAAAATAAAAACTACAGCTTTATGGAACTTTTTTTAAGTTTTGCTTTTAAAATAAGTTTTATAGAGTATACAGTACATTTAAATTCATGCTCAAATATAAACTTAATTTATGCACAGAATACAAGGCTTAAGGAAGGGTATTTTCTTTATAAATTTATAGCTCAATTGCTGTGTTTAAAGTTTTCCTTTTAACTCATTTGAGCTTTCTGTACACCTGTGTTAGATGCCAGTTGAACACATTGCTTCTCTGAAGTCCCCAGTTTACTGATCAATTTGTCTTATATATACTAGTAGCATGCAGTCTGGGTGATAACATGTATAAAACAAATCTTGAAACTGGGCCAACTGGTTATTACCAGCCTTCTGAGATTTTTATAAATGTTTTAATTGCCCAATCTCTTTGAATCTTTGTTAAAATACTTTACAAAGTTTTTATCCACATGAAAAAAAGCAGTTCAATGATTTTGGTACTCATTCTGTCAACTGTATATAAACAAGGAGAATTAATAGCTCTATAATAATAAAATTTTAATCCATAAAATGATTGTTTTTCCATTTATCTAGATTTCTTTCCTTCAACAGTGTTACATAATTTTTAGTAGCAGTTGTAGATTATATATTTTAATTTTGGCACACATTGTAATCACTGCTGGTATATAGAAATCTAGCCAATTGTTTCTCCCTTTTATTTTGCTATTTTGTGACCTTAATGAACTTTCTTCTACAGTTCCAGGAAAGTTTTTGTTCCTGATTCATTTAGAGGTGGCATTTAGCAGAAGGAGATGAAATGGCCCAGGGCTAGCTTTCCTTCTCCAAGTTACAAGTTCCTACAGGAGTTAAAATGCAATGTTGGCTTCAGTAGGTGTGGCATTTGAGTTTTAACAGGGGCAGGGAATTGCAACAATGTAGCACACAGAGCACAGGCTTTGGAGAAAGACTTTGCTATCGCCAGCAAAAGAGATAGCTGACTCTCAATACGATGCAAAGCTGGGCTTGTGGAAGTAGCACCCCCACCTCAATCTTTTGTTTTCTAATGAAGAATGACAACAAACTAGGTATGGAGTTACAACCGCTGACCAAATCCTTCTATTAAGTATTGGTAATTTCATTTCCCTTTCCATCTTCTTAGTGGAGTGAAGAATCTAGGAGGACTAGTGAGAAGTGAATCCAAACAAGTAAGTTTCACTGGTTGGGCCAAGAGTCTTCAAGTCTATGTGCTGTAGATTTGGTCTCCATATGATAGTCTTACTGGAAGATCCTGAAGGTGGGGACTTTGGGATTTATTAGGTCACCACCTCAAGAGGTTCATGAGACTACTGGTTTCTTCTTGCTTCACTTCCAGGCTAATGACCATGAAGAGTTTTGCTTTGCTGTGTGATCCTACCATGATCCTATCCTATTTGAGGCCCCAAAGTCAAAGCCTGCCCTATCTTAGATTGCAAACTTCTAATTCTAGAAGCTTAAAAACTGTTTTATCCTTATATATTATTTATTTCAGATATTTTCTTATGGTAACACAAATTACTGAGTATATATGTTTCTTTATTGCATTAAATTTTGGATTATGTAGTAACAGCAAACACAAATGAAGGGATTATTATGCATAATGCACCCAAACTCATTTAAGGTATCTATCTATCTATCTATCTATCTATCTATCTATTATCTTCAAAGAAAAGATATCACCTAGGTCTTGCTCAATATCCTCTGAGAAATATTAGACTATGTATATCCAATTAGGGAAAAATGAATGTTATTTTCAATTTAGTTTTAAGTAATACACATATTTCTTAACAAAAATATAATTAAGCAAATGCTCTTTGCAGGAGCAATGGTGATGAATATGAATATCAAAGGTTCAGGGTCCTTTGATCTGTGTACAGGCTGCCAATGTTTGGAACCTTCGGCAGGTTATCAAGTGTTTAAATGACCCTGTTTTCCAGAACAGAACATTCTTGAGAAAATATTTCTTTCTGAACCTTTGGTTGCTGAAGAACAAGATAAACAAGTTTTATTCAAGCAAAAATAGGTAACTTTTATTTCACGAAGTAAACATGTTATTCAAAAACTAAGTACATTTATCACCAGAAATGTCTGATTGTTTCCTGAATGTTAACTTTGCAAATGTATTAATATTTATATTTATTTCCCATTTGAATCCCTCTCTGAAGGACATTCATTTCTAAACATAATATATACCCAGTGATCTCTCAACATACACATGCACACACATATACATACAGAGACACATACACATAACATATATGCATACATATAGATATATACAGAAACAGACACTCATACATATACACACATACACACACACATATTCTTTTACACATAGACACACATGTAACAAACACAGACACAGACAGACAAACATACACACACAGGCACCTTCATACATGCATATCATTTTTATCTTTCTGTAAAATATATGTAAGGTCATTTATTAATATCAATACTTCCCTAATATAGACCAGCTGTATTCAGTCTTCTCAGACAGGGTGAATCTGGACTAAAACTAATTATTTATTAATGGTTGGATTTCTGAAAGGGGAAAGTCCAACACTGTAAACACCCTTTTATCTTTAACTTACTTGCAGCACTGTAGTTAAGATAGCTCACATAAAAACATTGTTGGGGAAACTTCAGTCAAGCTGAAAGAGTTTGTCCTTATTTTGAGCCCCTGCAATTGAAGTGCAATTCTGTAATTCAGTTCTGTATGTAAAACACACTTTTAATCACTTGCAACTTGTTTGACAACATTCATAAACTCCTCTCAAAGAAAGGAGTTATTGTTGGAAGGGTAAGTGTGATTGCCCCAAGTAAAATTATCTTTTATCAGTGAAGAGACTTTGAAAACTCTCAATATAATTTTAGCAAGTAGGACTAAGAATCCCAACAGTTGCCCAGCATAACAGAAGCAATCACACTTTCAGTGTGCTTGCCTCTGCTTTCAGGTGAACACAGAAAGGAATAAGGTGGGAGAACGTGTCACTTAACACATGAAACATTACTGAGTTTCACATTTCAATTTGAAACACCTTGAATTCTTTCTGTGTGTGCCTTTCTTCCCTTTAATGAACTTTGTCTTAGTCAACACAAAGAAACTCAAAATTTTAGATATGAGGGTGTTTTATTACTGAGTATCTGTCCCACCAGAAATGCACATAAAAATGTCTTTTTCAATAGGAAAGTCTAATTACAGAGCACACAATTAACATTTCCATTTTATACACATACCATTACCATCTCAGACTGTGTGTGCAAACTAAGGAATGTCTTGAATCCTTGAGCCTATGTAGTGATGACCTCAAACAATAGTGACAGAAGGGTAGTGTTCACTCTTACTAGGTGCAAAGGATTTTACATCATGTATTATAGTACATATGATTATAAACAAAATATTGGGGCATGACCATTTTCCAAACAAAGACAAGAAAAACTGACTTGTTTAGATCACTTGCAAGCTCATCTAGGGAGAATGGACTTGCCGTGTTAACCTTTGGGCTCAGTCTTATCTAATTGCAAAGCACATATCACATTTCATGCATTTTTGCTATGAATAAAAAATTTAAGACCGTTAGTTTTATTACGTACTTAAGACGTCAAATTGAGGTTCTGGGTACCTACTTTCTCAGTCACCATTTTCTTTGCTAGGAAAAAAGTTGGAGTTGAACTAGGTTAGTCTAAGATGAGCCTTTTAGAGGTAAACATGAGCTAACCTAACTTTAAAAACAGTAAGGATCCTTCTCACTGCCTGATTTCTCCTACAGCTTGCTAGATCACCACCAGCAACTCTCCAAATAGCAAGTAACAGAGACCAGAATAAACAACTTTCATATTTAAAATGTACTATTTAGTAAGGACTGGCAAATTCTACCAGAGCTTAGTGATTCTTTAAAATGAAATGTTCTCAGCATCAAGTGAACCCAGGTTGGCACACCCAGGAGCATGAACCCTTCCTTAGATTGAATATTTCAGAACCAAGGCTAGCATCACCTCTTTGTACCAGATGTTAGGTTCATGGGAGAGCTCCCGAAGGAGCCATACCACATTCTCTGTGAGAGAATTCTAAGGATTGTACAGTGTGTCTTAGCACATTCTTCAGACAAACGGAGATGACATATAGGATAGATTTTTGTGTCTTTTAGTTCATTATGGTTTAAATGTTCATGTTTCCCCATAGGATCATTAGCTAAATGCTTGATTACTGACTTGTGTGCCATTATGAGATGAGGACCTTTAGGAGGTGGATTCTAGTGGAAGGAAGACAGGTTTCTGGGAGCATCCTTGAAGAGGACACTGGGGACTGGTTCCTTGTCTCTTCAGTTCCTGGTTATCATGAGTTATATAGTTACTTATGCCACAGGCTCCTGTCTTATGTACTAGTGAATCTCCAGTGGTCTAAAAGCAAAAAAGATTCAAGTAGCCATGGGCTTCAGTTATAGAAACCATGAACCCCAAATAAGCTCTTCACTCCTGTAGTTTTATCTATATCCACCATCAAACTGGAAACTCATTGATTCCATTGCTTCTTCTTGGCCTCTATTTTCACATAGCCTTCCGGGTGTCTTGCCTCTGCTTCTCTTATAAAGACATTTGCCATTGTCTTTTGGGATTATCCACACAAATCCAATGTAAGTTCATTCGCAATAGTTCATTAGTTATGTCTACAAAAATGTCCAGATAAAGTAATAATCATAGGTTCTTTGATATGGGTGTGACTTTTTTAGGAGCTCTGTTCGACCTCTTCAGTGAATTTCTACTTTTCCTCACAAATAATTCTAGTCTGTGAAGTCAGTAAAAAGTAAATGTAGGTCTCAGCTCTCTCTCTCTCTCTCTGTCTCTCTCTCTCTCTTCCTCACTCTCTCTCTCTCTTCCTCTCTCTCTCTCTCTCTCTCTCTCTCTCTCTCTCTCTCTCTCTCTCTCACACACACACACACACACACACACATTTTGAATGGTTTTATCCCACAGTCACATTGTGCAAAACTCAAATCAATGTTACTTTGCTTTACCACATTTTACTGATCTCTCTTCATATTACTATACAATTTATTCATACATGTGAATATGCCCATCTGTGTCTACACTAGTGAGTTCCTCCTGACACTAACTGTGGGGTCAGTTCCATCACTTTCTGTTTTCCACTGAGCCTGCTGACAGATTTGCATATATTCTCTAAGAATTTCTCTTTTATCTCCCCCTTTGAGTATAACACACTTTCTTGTAGGAACTCCCCTTGTCCCCCAAATGTAATTGATGTATGGAGTGACCTCAGGGGAAAAGGTATATTTAATTTAATAGCTAATATGCAGATATCCTTGTCCCCTCCAGGAAAATAATACAAACAATCTCTGGCATATAGTGTCATCTTTGTCACCTATGTAGTTACAGATGAAGAGCAGGTACGGAGTTCACTTGGTGGTATCCTTACTTTGGTTTGCCATTAGTTCTCTGTCTCGAGTGAATAGAGATTTATTCATGTTTCTTCAGGAATAAAGTCACACAAAAGAATATCTATAAGGAATCTGTCTTAATAAAGTTAATTAATATGGGAAGACACAGCCCACTGTGGGCAGCATCATTTCCTAGACAGAAGTTCCTGAACTGTGTAATAGAAGTCAATCAGAGCACAGCAAGCAAGCAAGCATCTGAGCATTTATGCATTCATTAACTCTATGCTCTTAAATGTTGATGCGATTGACTGTTTAAAGTTTCTGACTTGATAGTCCCCCACAATAATGGGCTGTAACCTGGGATCGTTGTTGCCCCCAAGTCTTTTTTTTTTTTTTTTTTTTTGGTCAGAGCGTTTTATCACAGCAAAAGAAATTACAACAGAATGGAATTTCATTTCTCACTATTCTAGAGCATGAGGCAAAAAAGAAAGTCAAATGCCTCGAATGTAGAATTCAAATTATAAAGAATAAGTGAGTAACACTTTGTGATTGTCCCAAAGGAATTCTTTAGTTCTTGTAGCTGCAGAGTAGACTTGGGTGAACATCAAAGCTCTGGCCTGATTCTAAAAGCCTGAAACCTGTAGTAGCTGTGACATGTGTAGCCTTGTCACCATTTTATCAAGTGGACAGGAAGATGTCTTTCTTAAATGCACACACAAAAGGATGATAAGTAAGTGACATGGAAGCATGAAGACTTCAGCGAAGATTGTAGTGTCCTTGTCTAGAGATTGTGGCTCTCCCCCTTCTAAAAGAAAGATGGCTGGCACTGCCTATAAAGAAAGCATATACTTTGGTAGATTTATTTTATACTGGATTCCATATATACCAACTTTGACCCCCATTGATCAATTGATTCCTTGAGTGGCCCTAAAGGCAGTTTTGAACTGTGTCAAGAACACAAAAATGTCCTAGAGAGGGATGCTATAGCATCTAGACTGTATTTGAAGAGTCTCTGGAATACCTGGTGAACACTGGTAGACAATCCCATGCTCCTTTGGGAGTCATGTCTCTTGCCTTTAATCACCTTCCATTTGTAAGAGAGCTGCTGGCTTGTATTGTACAGGCAAAAGACTTGACTGCTGATCTCAGTTACTATATACTCTGGGCTGCCTGTTACATGATTCACAGAATTAGGTTAAATTTGTATAATGGCAGGTTTAAGTGAGGAAGACACACTGTTATGAATCTTTAGCAGGCTTGGAAGGTTAGAATGAATGAATGAGTGGCTCAGGTATTTACTCACAGCCCCTTTTCTTGTACCTATTGTACAACAGCATACATTGACATATGCCAGAAAGTGGGTAGTAACTACATTACAGCTTTATTCAGAGGTGCCTCCCCCCCGAAAAAACTCAAAAAACAATAAGTATAGAAAATACTCCCAGTGAAGAGAGCGTAGGGAGTAAGGTAGGTCTGACTTGTTCCATTTGCTCTACTGAATCCTATAGGAATACAAGGAGAGGTGATAACCGCCCTAAATGTGCCTTCAATTGCATCCTAATATTTATTTAAAAATAAATCAATATCCCAGGAAAGACAGAAAATATTTTTTGTGTATTCTTTCTTCTTAAAATGGTCATGGTCTGAAAAATGTAAATACTTCCAAAATATCATTATTGTTTAGTTTAATCTTGCCAATTTAGCAAGATTGGCAATTAAGAGTAATGCATTTTTGGGGGGTGATGTAGCAGATTGCAAACATAAAAAAATGTTTTGAAAGTTTGTGATTTCTGTGCTCTATTTCTCTAGGATATTTGAAGACTACTTTAAAATATATTTATTGTGTGAGATACAGTTGACATTTTTAATTTGAAACAAGTGAATGTCCTCTTATTTATAGAGGGAAGTGAAGTAAAGTAGGAGAGAAAAATGAACCCTGCATGCTTTCTAGAGAAAATTAAAAGGAACTCAGCACAGAATTGGCCTGAGATCCAGTTTGTCAGCATTATATCTGGAATGATGCAGCAGAGAAAAAAAAAGAAAGGGTTTTTGCATCTAGTCCACTTTTAAATTGTTTTGTGTGAATGTTTTTGGTTGATTAATTCACAGCTACATGTCTGCACCCAAGGTAATATCATGTAAGGCATTTTAAATGAACTTAACCATGGAAAGACAGACTGTAAAATGTGGCACAGTATCCAACGGCAAAGTAGACATTCCAGATTTTATAAGCATAGGGAAAGGAGGCTTCTACTTTGCTGTTATTTAGTTGGTAAGCATCAACACATACTCTTCTACGTTATTGAATTTACAAACAACATAGCAAGAATAAATTTCAATATGATATTGCACAAAGAATTACTCTTGAATGCCTCCTTTGCTTCTTCTTAAACAAATACCCCCACCCCCACCCCCAGTTACTCTGTCTAGCTTCATGGCTGAGAGCCAAGTGTTATCCATTCTACTCTGATGTTTCTACTGCCAGACCAACCTTTCGGGGCTCAGGCTGTGCCCAGCTGCTATGGTTGGTGGAACTGTTTGGGAAAATGAGAAGGCATGGCTTTGGTGATGAAGGTGTGTCTCTCAATCTGAGACTTTGAGGTTTTAAAAGCTCATGTCATTCCCCGTTCGATCCCAGCTTTGCGCTTGTGGATTAGATGTGAGCGCTCCGCTACAGCCTATGCCTGCCTGTTTGCTTCCACACTCTGCAGTATGATCACCGTGGTGGACTCACTCTGAAATTGGAAACCCAATAAACTCTTTCTCTATAAGCTGCCTTAGTCTTGGTGTTTTGTCATGACAATAGAAAATTAACTAGGACAGAAGTGTCAGCGATAGGTTAGAACAGTCCCTATTATATTTAGAGTGGGCTTTGTCCATGTTCTACCTGCATCTGCTCCGCTCTTTTACTTCTGTGATCCTCTCCCAGCCTCTAAGATTGTGTAATGTAATGTCCGTCAATGTTAATTCTTTAGGAAACATCTTAGAGTAATGGAGCCACTTCCCCTGCAGGTGCACAGAAGAAAGCACTTAGACTAGGTACTTCTCCCTGAAGAATAGCCTTAGCTAGTATCTCTGGATGCAAAGAGTAAAAGCTCTTCTCTTTGCTCCTCTTGGAACAAATATGACACTCCTACAGGACCAGTCTAAAGCAAGGCTTTTTTAAGTCCCTATTTTGCTTTTTTTCCCTTTCCATGTTTTTCTGCTTATTTGGTTCTTTTTTTTCTAGTCTCTTTGGGGGAACCTTTTAAAGGACATTATCAGCACAGGAATCCTCATTTCAGAATTTGCTTTCTGGATTAAGGAACCCAGCTGAGAACAGTATCATCATAGGCACCTCCTTAAGATTTCTCAGTCTGTTTTTCCTACAGGAAGCTCTGTCGTGAACTGGCTGGAAAGCCACTACTGGGAAGTACCATCCTCGAGTCTGTCGGTCAGGCTGGGTTACTACTAGTGTTAGTTGCTTGTATAGCTCATCGGAACCTCAGTTAAAAACAAAGTGTTTCCTGACACAGGAGCCATCAGTATATTAAGCATCTCCACCAAAGGATTTTCCTGATCCGTGTGTGGGCTCAGTGCTGCTCCCTGGGTGGTTAACCCACCCATGTCTTCTCTTTCCAGAGATCAATCACACTGTGTGCTTTTTCAAAGATGTTTCTATTTGGCTGATATATATATATATATCTTCTCTCTCTAATTCATATTTAAAACTACCTCAATATATTATTATATTTCATTTGTTTCAGTGTAGCTACTTAGGATACTTACCTCATGTAAATCCCTGAAGATGTAGCTGTCAGTATAAATTAGAAAAATTTCATTCTTCTTTGGAGGCAAGGTTTTTCTTCCTGGGTTCAACTTTTTAATATTTCTTCTCTCAGAATGCTATTAACCATGTTCTCCTCCAGGTTTCTGCCATTATTACTTGGCAAAATATTTCATTGCTTTTGGTGATAAGCTTTTCTTCCTGGGCTTAATTCCCTACAGATTCTTTGGACATGATGGATTCTGACATAAATCATGAATATAAAAAACTGAGGGGCACAGGGAATATGTTGTTAGGAAAATAACATCTCCTAGTGAAATACTCACCTCAGGCAAGAGGTTTACCCAGGTTCCAGGTTAGATAGATGCTGGAGAAAATGCACTTTCTCTGAATAAGGATGTTTAGTGGATTTATGTTTGTAAAGTATTCTGAGCCTTCAGGATTTTCCATTTTCACCAAGCACAATTCCATCCGAAGGTCCTAACATTCAGTAAAAGCATGATACCGTTTGAATTCAAATGATGTAATTCAGAAACCACAGGCTTAGACTGCGTTTAATTTTCAGTTCCATCAGCCCTGTAGAGATGAGAGCTAATTTTAGCATAATCATTTTATCACCTTGACTTTTTTTTTTTTTCTTCTATTTTGAGCTCGGAATGTAAAAGTTTCTCTCAAAGTTTCTGCACGTCAGCAGTGAAGGCCCTCTGTAGCCCACAGTGATCTTCATTATTATAATAATATAATAATAATTTTATAATTATTAGACAACAATCATTCTCTACTTCTTAGCTTCATCAGCCAGATTATTACAGAGAACCAAGAAAACAGATGAATAAAATAAGTAACGATTTACTTTCTCTATGGCCTGGGAACCTACTGTAGAGCCGATTTGATTATGTTCACTAGAGGATTGTGTCCTGGACGGTCATCCTTCAGTGTCACCATGTTAAATGGTGGCAGAGCTTAGAAGAGTTACCAGTAGCAAGGATTGTATCATTGAAGATGCTGTTCTTTGAAGGTATTGATATTGTTCTTTTCGGATCCCAGTTAGTTCCTATAGAGTGAGTTATAAAATGGTTACTTTGGGGCCCTCAAATACCTTCTGCTTCCTGTCTCATTATGGTTCCTTTTGTGCAGGTTCCCATTCTTGACATGGTGTTCAATGCAGCATAAAGTACTCACTGGATTACAACCATAGGAGCTTGCCTATCTTGGAAAGGAGTTCTTATAACTGAGAGTTAAGTACACCTATCGTCTTTATAAAGTGTCTTGCTTCAGGTTTTCTCTGATAGCAACAGAGAGAGGAATGATGAAGTTTGGCTGCTCTATTTCTTTCCCATTTTTATTGTATGAGACAGGGTCTCATTCCGGAGTCCACACTGTTCTGGAACCACTGTATAGCTCAGATTGGAATTAAATTTGTGGTTTTTCCAGCGATATAACTACATTTACTAGCTACCACTCTTGACCTCCTGTTCCATTATTCTCCTTATAGAACAAATACTTCATATCACTGTATTCTGTCTCTTCTTCCTCTTCCCCTGTGGCCCCTTACTAGTTTCCAAACCTCTATGCGGATTTCAAATGAACTACACATATCTACTGATGTGTCTTTTTCCTATACAAAATCTTTTTAGTTTCATGAGGTCCTATTTATTAACTGTTGGTCTCAGTGCATGTGATAATGGGGTCCTTTTAAGAAAGTCCTTCCCTGTGCCAATGAATTCAAGTGTGTTCTCTATTTTCTCCATTATTAGATTCAGGGTATCAGGTCTTATGTTGAGGTCCTTGATTGATTTGGAGTTGATTGTTCTGCAGGATAAAAGCTATGAATCCACTTTCCATCTTCTGCATATAACCATCAAGGTTGATCATAGCAATTTGTTGAAGATTCTGTCTTTCCTTCAAGATGTATTGTTGGCTTCTTTATAAAAAAATAAAAAAAAAACTTAGTGTACTGTGGGAGTATGAGTTTATATGTGGACCCTCAGTCCTATTTCCTTGATTGAGGGATATATTTTATGCCACTGCCATGATGTTTTTGTCACTATACCTTTATAGTACAACTGGA
This sequence comes from Arvicanthis niloticus, assembly GCF_011762505.2. Taxonomy (NCBI): domain Eukaryota; kingdom Metazoa; phylum Chordata; class Mammalia; order Rodentia; family Muridae; genus Arvicanthis; species Arvicanthis niloticus. The sequence continues at coordinate 17,834,970 of NC_047668.1, forward strand.
AATTTGGGATTGTGATACCTCTAGATGTTCTTTTATTGTTAAGGATTTGTCTTTTTATATCCTGGATCTGTTGTATTTCCAAATAAAATTTCAGATGATTCTTTCAATTTATTTGAAGAAGTGCATAGAATTTTGTTAGAGGTTGCAATGACTCTGTAAATTGCCCTGGGCATCTTCTCACCAGTACGCCTACCAAAACATGAGCATGGGGATAGTTTCATCTTCTACCGTCATGTTTGCTGTCCTTTCTTGGTGTCTTAAAGCTTCCATTGCATAAATGTTTCTCTTCCTTGGTTAATTTTATCCCAAGATATTTTATTTTATTTGAGTCTATTGTGAATGGGAATGTTTGTCTGATTATTTTTTTCTTGTTATGTTTGTCATTTGTATATTAAAAGGTTACTAATTTTTGAGTGATTTTAATGTTGTATCCTGCTACTTTGCAGAGTATGTTTATTAGCTGTAGGAGTTTTTATGATAGAGTCTTCAAATGCAACCTGCCAAAAATTGAATCCCAGATACCCATTCCTTGAGGGTTCCTTCTACTTCTAACAACAAATTGTTCTGTTATTAAGAATCTTTTGCTGCAAACATATTAATTCTGTCTAGCTGGGGAAGAAAATGTACTTATTAGTGATACTAGACAGCTTGTATTTTCATTTAAAAGAACTAAGGGGAAAATAGGTTAAGCTCACTAGAGAGGTACCCATAATCCATTGCCAATTTCAGAACTGCTTCATAACAGTCCCATGAGAGAAGCTCTTAATCATCATGTCAACTCCGCAGACAACAGAAAATAATATGTGCTCTGACAGAACTTTTTTTTACTTGATCACACCCAAATGAAAGACTCATGTGGGTGGAATTATTGGTAGAGTCTTGCCCTTTGTTACACTGAGCATTAAAAAAGTGAAAGTTTTTAGTTTCTATCTTAAGAAAGCAGTATTCCTTTTGTAGTCAATCCCAAAAACGTAAGTTTTCAAATGGTGCGGTATAATCCAAACGAACAAACACATACTATCTATGATTTTGTGCTTAAAATATTTTATAAAACTTATTCTGAATATATTTCAGTGACTATATGCACTTTTATTTCACATACTTAAAGTCCAATTCCTAAGTAAATGGGGTCAAACTTTCAGAAGGGTAAGCATAACCACACTTTCCCACGGAATGCCTGTTCTAGATGGGGTATCATAAAGAACACCATACACATCCAGCTTCTACTAGTGTGACTGAAGTCCACTGTACATCATGCTCACCATTCAGGGTTTATATGCAACAAACACTGAAGCTCTTCAGTGGTAATTAATCACCAACTTTATCATGTTCATTTTTATCTTTCAATAGAAATAATTACATCTTAAGAACTACAGACCTTCATTGAGTTATAAATTGAGATGAGTATTTTCTGAGCTTGGCTCATTTGATGTGTTTAAAAGAATTCAACATGATAGAAATATCTGTGTGTTCCACCTATCCCATACCCATATAGGCAAATATACACATAACATGCACTTATATGTATGGGTGGTACAATAAACCTGCATGCCCTACACAGCAATGTAGAAATCTGAAAATAACAGTTCTTTTATTCATTAGAACACAATAATGTCACACACACACTGTCCTTGAGTAAGTGTAAATTTCTAACAATGTTCTGAGGGCCAAAAGGTCTTTTAGTAATCTTGTAAACAATCACTGACTCTCTTCCACTTCTTCTGATTAATAGTTCTTTCTTGGGGGGACCAGGAACAAAGGTAAACCAAAAAATCAAAAAAAAAAAATCCCTTTAAGTCTTTCTCTTCAACCCTGGCTCCCTAGGTTTCAAGGGAATCCTTAAGCCCTGAAATGAATAAATCTTGCTGAGAAATATTCTGAGCCATGTCTATATAATGCACCACCTGATTACTCACCAAATGTCTGTCTCAGCGTCGGGAAACTCCCAGGGTCCTGAATGCCTGCTCCCCTGCCACTTGAAGGTGGGGTGGTGGTCCCCTTCGGGGTCTGAGAGCCCCACGATGGACACCACTTGTCCAGGCCAGCTGGACAGTCAAGTGGGACCCTTAGACCCTGTGGAGAGGACTGAGATGCATAAGGAAAAAAAAGGCACAGCACGTCAAGAATTCTGATCAAGCTGACAAAATTTTTATTGTTCACACAGGTTATATACTCTAAAAACAGGATATGGGGAGGGGTAGGAAAGGAAAGAGGGTTTTGCAGGTGGAGGAAGCTAGCTGCAGCTGTGGGGTCTAACTAAGTTATTCTTACAACGCCTTTCCGTTACCAGGGGTTCTAAAAACATCTATCTAGCAGGATGTTGTCTAAATCTAGAGATCAGGAGGAAGGGTTACTAAGGTGGGTTGCTATGAGGCCTTGTTTGAAGTTCTGAGAACTGACAAGTGAATCATGGAAGGTAAGCAGAAAGAAGAATAGTAGATAGGAGAGCCAAGGGTGAGTGTTTGCCAAGAGTAAGGCCTTGCCATGGCTTCCCACAGTTCTGAGGGCACAAGATGGGAGCCCCTTCTTTGCACTTTCTCCAGAATTATGCATCCAGTCAGCTGTGTTATAGGCACACCGGGCTCACCATTGTCAATCTCTCATTCTTTCTATACAGAACTCATCTTCTGTATTTGCCACCAGTGTGGTCACCAGCATCCACTTGTCTCCCCTGTACCTGCTGGAGCAGATGCTGCAGTTTTCAACTTCTGCATTTTCTCAAGGCGGCTTCCTCCTCCTCCTCCTCCTCCTCCTCCTCCTCCTCCTCCTCCTCCTCCTCCTCCTCCTCCTCCTCCTCCTCCTCCTCCTCTTCTTCTTCTTCTTCTTCTTCTTCTTCTTCTTCTTCTTCTTCTTCTTCTTCTTCTTCAATGTGGAACACCAAGCATCTTTCCCTTACAGAGGCTGCAAGCACAGTGTGGGGATAAGTTTGCTCCAGGAATAGTCTTCTATCACTGCATGATGAGAGTTGGAATGAAAATGCCACAGTGCCCCCTTTGTCCCCCCATAGATACCTTCTCTCAATGTCACCTCTTGATGTGCCCCAAATGCCCATAGACACCCCCTCTAGATGTCCCTCTAGATGCTCCCTTGAAATCCCCTTGACAACCTCTCTAGATGGCCCTCCCGTGGTGAAATAACACCAAAAATGGTCCACAATACAACTTCTCCAGTCAGAACAAGTTCCCTAACTTGTTTGATAATTGTGTTGAGCTGCAAAATATGGTCACAATTTCACTGGTCCTTTGGCATATGCTGCTGCTATCCTAAACAGAAAGTAGACTATGTTTTATTTACTTACAATATTCATTAGGGTATTGATTTGTATGGCTTCCTAATTGTTCAAGGCTGCAATACATATTAGATGTACTAAATTACAATTATATACTACATGTGGAATAACTGAATATGTATTATTTATAAATTTATTACAATATACTATTAATGATATTTTTCTACTTTGCATGCAGAAAGAGTTCTATTTAGGCTCCACCCACTTCAATTTGACTCCCCCCACTTAACAATGATCATATCAAGTATTTCCTCTCATCAGCTACTACACTGAAGCGAATTACATTGCCAAAACCATAAAATATGATTTATTATACTCAGAAGAAATGCTGTATTGACACTTATTTATGTATGACCTAGACTTCCTTCATTTCTAAAATTAAATTTTCCATCACAATATTCTTATCAGTTTAAAGAATCTGTTTTTAGCTCTTCTTTAATAACAGGTTTCTGAAAAATCCTATTAGTTTGCTTTTGTGTGAGAATGTCCCTATTCCCCATTCCCATGTGGTATTTTGATGGAATATAGACTTTTCTAGCAGCCATTCTTTCCACTTCTCACTTTAAAAATGTGTTGCTCTTTCTGGCCTCTCCCGGTTCCTGGAAAAGTCCACTGCCACTCAGATTGTTTTCCCCTGTAGGTTGCTGTCATTTCTCACTGGCTTCTTTCAACATGTTTTCTTGGTCTTTACTTTTCAGAAGTTTAATGTATTTGGGTGTGAAATTCTTTAGATTCCTCTTGAGTAGAATTCATTCAACATCATAAATCTATAGTTTTCCCTTTTCATCAAATTGAGGTGTTCTTAGCGATTGTTTCTTTGGATAATTCATTCATCGCACTTATTGTAAACCCCCCACCCCTTGAAACTCAAAGCATATGTATATCTCTATAAGTCAACCCATGATCTGATTTTTATATTTTTAGTCAATTTTTTTTTGGCGTCCCCAGGTTCATAAATTCTCTTGATTCATCTTCATACTCACTGTTCTACCCGGTCAGCCCCACTCTTGTTGTATAACCTCAACTTTATTATTTTTTTCGTATTTTCATTTGTTGAGTTTTCATTATTCTAAAGAATGCTGCTTGCTGTAGGTTTTAGAATGGCTACTTTAATTCTCATCAGATAACTTCAGTATGTGATTCTTCCAAGTTTCGGAATCCCTTGGCTTTTTTCTCGCTCATTTGACTTTCTGGTTCAGTATAAGTGATTTTGTTCTCATGTGTATGCATATGTGGTCTGCATAGGTTCACATGAGCCAGTGAGCATGCGGAGGCTAGAGGACAACTTATCAGGAGTTTGGTTTTTATTTTTTCTTCCACCTTGTTTAAGGCAGAATCTCTCATTTTTACTATTGCACTGTGTAGTACAAGTTATCTCGCCTCCAAGCTACCAAGACATTCTCCTATCTCCTAACTCTGTCATAGCAGTGATGCTGCTATCGATGTATGCTATTGCACCCAGTGTTTTAATATAGGGTCTGCGGCTAAACTCAGGCTTGTGTAGGAAGGGCTATTACTCACCGAGTCATCTCACTGCCTAGTTGATATAATTTTAATTATATAATTGATATAATTTTAATCCAGTCTCACAAGGTCTTTTAGTTAATGTTTTAGTTCATGTACATGTAATGTAAATATTGATATGTTAAGGCTATGCCTTCTGTTATATTCTATTTTTTTAATTTCTTCTATCATCCTTATAGTCAAATGTATTATGTATTGCTGTTTTATTGGCTAACGCTGCAAACACTTATAAAGTTAATGAATTTCTGCCATAAAATACACACACACGCACACACACACACACACACACACATGCACACACAGAGACAAACAACTTTCCAAATATAACATACATCACTGTTTTGAATTCTGACAGCATAACTGATGTTCTCCTAAGGTGTCATATTTGATTTGAATATTCAATTTAAACATCTATGAAATGTCTTAATTAAAATGACTTTTAAGATTTTTATGTCATTTTAATATATTTCACCATCATGATTCTTAGATCCCCCCCCAACCCCAGTTTGAAATGATTCTATTTTTAAAACCTGTAGAAAATCTTGTTAGTAATTTCTCCCCCAGCAACTGTCTCAATCTTTATTTAATAAATATAAACTCTGGCCAAGTTATAGTGAAATTACTGAATTTTAAAAGCATTTTTAAAGAGCCACAGGAAGTAAGTGTTCCATTACAGTTTGTCTGGAACATTCTGCAGCCATCCCAAATAATGTTTCTGAAAAATAATAAATGGCTTTTAAAAAATGTGTTGGTATATTAAGTTATAAGATAAGATTATAAACTTATGAGGCTTAGGGAGGAGACTCAAAGAAGTCAGGAAGTTGGTGAAATGTGACTTTTCACAAGGACCCTTCCTCCTGTTTATGGAAATAGTAACAATTCTGTCCAAAAGACAGTCTAAGTTGTCTGCCTACTAACCTGTCTATACAAGGGTACTGGAGGTTTCGGAGATACAGTTTTCATCAAGGACTCATTTCCCATGCTATGTTCAGGCTTTGTGACAGTGTAGCAATGCTGGTGCTATCTGTGCTCCAGTGAGTAACCTTCTGTTGATTGTTTTGAAATACCATGACACAAAGTTTTGGGAAAACTCTGGAAAGAAGACTGTTAATGGAGAAAACACCTCCAAGAGAGTGGCCTATGGGAAACCTTGAGGTGCATTTACTTCATTGATGATTGATGTAAAAAGACCCAGCTCACTGTGGGTGGGGCCTCCCCAGGGCTGGTGTTCTTGGGTGCTATAAGAAAGCAGGCTGAGAAACCCATCAGCAGCAAGCTCGTAAGCAGTGTTCCTCCATGGCCTCTGCATCAGTTCCTGTCTCCTTGGTTTTCTGCCCTTGACATGTAAATTGAAGTAAATGTCTTTACCCCTTCCCAAAATAAGATTATACAATAATGCCTTCTGTAGGAGGAGCTAAGGTGGGAGGAGTAAAGGAAGAAGAGGAAGAGTAAGGGAGGAAGAGGAAAAGGAAGAGGAGGAGCTAAGGGAGGAGAGGAGAGAGGCTACATGGAGGCGGATGTTCACGTGTCTCTGCCAGTCAAAGGTAGTTGGTATATCTAGGTTGGGTATTGGGTTACACTTCTGATTGTATGGGCATCTTGTTATTGATCATTACCAAATACATAAGCCTTTGGATAATCTAAGCATTAGAGTCTCATCTGTACCGAGCCCGTGTGGTTGGCAGGATAGTCTGGCCAATGCCTAGCCTTGCAGAGATAGCATGGAAGACTGGCAGAGTCATATCCCATGCTGGCATCTCGTGGGTGGCAGGGCTGGTGTCTCTGGCTGGCCGTTTCTGGCTGTGGCATGCACGTGGCCTCATGGCCTTGGAACATAGCATCTGATCTAGGCAGAGATGCTGCAGCCTAGATAACTCGGGCTGACCGGAGGACACTTTTTAAAATAATTACTACAACAGCCTTCAATATGATTCTGCATGTGTTCACAAATAACAAAAATAAAATAAAATTTAACTGTCATTTACTAAAACACAATTTTTAGTTTTAATTTAGACTTCATTGTATTCAAAGTCTAAATTAGGATGCATAAATTCCAATATACAGCAGTGCATGTTTTCAGAAAAATAAAAAAAAAAAAATAGCAGAGGCATCTTTTCTTATTTTGAGGAGAAATCTGGGCCACTGTGTGATACTATGCATTTTAAGCCAGTATCCTCAACTATTATAACAATCTCTGAACAAATAAGAGAACTAATGCACTAGATACTTGGCTCTAGACACATGTGAAGATGGTTATTTGGGGATGATTCCAGAATGGTTCCCACCAGTATTGGCAGCAAGTGAAACCAATACCATGCACTCTGTGCTCGAGTAACTGTACTAAGAAATTGTTACTGTCTAGACAGGACACAGACACTACACATTCCAAATATGGATGGAGAGTCTGAGTCCTGTGAACAACCATCTCTGGAACTCACTAAGGACTCTCACAGCTGTTTTCTGTGATCTGAACTCTTGAATATGGTGAATACATACAAATACATCTTGAAAACAGTGCTTGTAAGTTTTCTGTCTTCACACTAGAGTTGAATAGATTTATTCAAATGGTCCATTCGTAGACTTGTGTGCGCTCCTGTACTAAAGCATGCCTATACAACAGTTATAGGACAAGAGCTTGCACCTAGGAAGTCCAAGGCAAACATTTAATGTTTATCTCTGTCTTGTATAGTATGGGGAGTATAATTCTCTATAAAGATTTGTTTAAACGAAGACAATAAAAATTAGTAAACATGTTTTCCTTTCCTTGTTTGCACAGTGAAGTACTCTTGAAGTAAATGTTATAATAACTTTTTAGCCATGAATATTATTGAACACATTTGTATTATTTGATGACAATTTTTATTCATTAAAACAGCTTTATTGTTTTGGAAGACAAAGAACAAAAATGAATTTAAACCAACACACAAACAAAAACATCATTTAATTAGAAAGCTTTTAGAATTATTTGTACAAAGACAAGCTATTTGCTAAAGAAGAGGCTAAAAATGTTTTTTTCATTGCTAGTTTAAATTGTTTTATTTCTTCAGAGCAAGTACATTTTATTTCAAAAATTGGGTTTTTTAAAGTTCAGTTTGCAAGGTCAGATCGTGATGATCATGAATTGAGATAAAATTAAAACAAGACAGAAAGCATAGGGCATTGAATGGAATTCTGGTAGATGGAAGACAACATTCAGATCCCATTGTGTACATTTGTCAGCGTGGGCTTCAACAGATCAGAAAAGAGAAGATGCCTGAGGACCTTCTACTGTGATCTCTTCTTCCACACATTTAAAAACAAATATAAATGTAAATATTTTATTGTTGTTGTTGTTTATGATAGCTTGATATTCTGGATGCCTAATAAATTCAAAAATATAGAATGGGGTCACAAAAATGTAAGTAAAATATATACACATATAGAACCAGTTTCTATAGTTATATATGAAATAGCTACCTAAGGAAATACTTTACTTACACTTATATAGGGAAATGTTTTTATTTTTAATGCTTAACTATTAAAAATTTGAGTCCATATTTTAAGGACTGAAGGCATACTATACTTACATTACTTTTTAAGAATAACATATTTGAGGACAAGAATTGGTCAAGAAACACATATTAATTAGATAAAATATAGCTTCAATATCATAAGAAAAGCTTCTTTTTAATTATGTAGACTTTTATTACTAGTGAAATGCACATTGTTTTTACTAGTAAAGAGTTTTAGAAACAATGCTATTTTAAAAACGTTTAGAAAAAAATATAGAAAAGCAAATTATTTTTGCTCAAGCCAGAAAAGCAATTTTTCCTGTTTCTGTTTGTAAGAAAGAAATCTACCAGTTTCTTTCCATTATAAGTTTTCATTTTCCAAATCAAACATTGAACTGAAAATTCAGCTAAAATACATTTTTCAAGGGAGAGTTTCCCAGATAATTTTGGATTAATTGTATCTTCTTTATTCTTTCTAATTAAGTTTCTAAAATTTGTTCATTAGTTTTAAGCTTGCTGAAAAAAGAATACACAGTTTCACAAAATGATATGTTCCCAAGAGAATAAATTGGGCGATAGAGTACATTCATGGTAGAAAATGTTTGGTTATGACATACATTTGGAAGAAAACTTTCTAACCTCTGGAAACTGGGCCTTATATGTAGTATTAGATTATGTTGTTATAGGAGATAAGTGTGCTGCTGTTAGCAGCTTTTGAATTTGAATATTAGATTTACTTTGCAGATTATATCCACAATTACAGTTGGGAAGTCTAAGCCACAGCTTGTGAGTATATTAAGGTCAAAGAAAAAACTGTCAGGGTGATAATTTCGGTCTGCTTAGTATAGGGAGTTCTGAATGGTCTCCACCACCTCTTAGTTCCTATCTATAGAGTCAGTCTTCACTGTTTGGGACAGATGTGTTTAGAAAATTAAGTCTTCTCAAAACCAAAAGGATGAAACAGAAAGGTAAATATGGGTGTTTGGCATCTGTGTAAAATGTGTACAGTTAAAATGTTTAACATTTTGAACATGAAATTTTAAAGCTCATCCAGAAATGCAAAAATGACAAATATAGGTTAAAAAGTGCTCACATAAACTTCCTAGAAGCTGGATACAGTATTATGGATGAATATAAATGAAAATAAAGTATCATACTGAAAACTATTCTTTTTGGAAAATAGGTTTAGAAATTCATATATATATATATATTGTTCGATATAAATATATTCAATATATTTGAATATGTTGTATGTATATATATATATATATATTTAAATTCACAACTGATTAAAGTTCTCAAAAAGTAAAATAAAAGTAAAAGTATTAATGGAAGAAAATCTATTGGTGGATATCTACCTGATTTCAGGGGAAAATATGCCTTTCTCAGAAATATAAATAAATCTAGGCAAACATGATATTCAGAAAGCAGCTTAGAGACACAGTTCCACAGAATTAAGCTAAAAATGGCATGTTTTTTCCTTTTGTATGAAGCAACCCATTTCTTCTCCATGTAACAAGCTTTCTTTCATCAGTAAAAAGAACATTTCATAAATATATCAGGACACTTAAGGAGTTTAGAATTCTCATACACAATGGATCAATAAGGATATTGAGGTGTTTAATCTCACATTAAAACAAAAATACAACCATGTAGTGGTGGCATATTCCTTTAATCCCAGCACTTGGGAGGAAGATCTCTGAATTCAAGGTCAGCCTAGTCTACACACAGAGAGAGAGATCCAGGACAGCTAGGGTCACACAGAGGAATCGTGGTTAAAGAAATAAACCAAGAACTAAAAAACAGAAAATACAAAAATAGTTTAATAGTTGATTACTAGGTGGCAGAGTGTTTATCAGTACTCTGAAATGGCTAGCAAGTCCTTTTTTTAGAGACCTATTTCTCAAAATGATTTACAAAGCTGAAAGACATCATCTCTTCTTTGGAGGTTTAGCTTTTGAAATTTAAGTAATAAGATCTCTGATTAAATTGATTTTTAAAAAATTTTGCTCAAAATTTATGAATAGAGTAAAATTTGATGATAACTTACTAACAACACTATGAAAGGGACTCCACAAAAACCTGTTGTCTAGCTTTAGATTAAAGTGTGTTCTCTTTATATCTGTGAGTGTAATATTTTTAGCAATCAAAGATACATAAGCAATATTCATTGATATTGTATATTTATCTTGCACATAGCATTTTACATGTTGTATAAAATGATTATACCTCACATTTTCAGCAACCCATTTTCTAATTGTGACAGTCACATGGCATTGTTCCTGCTTTCTCTCTGTACTCTAGAACTAAATCCTTGATTGATCCAGGGTCTATAGAGGCATCCATCAGGACTTCACACATGGATTCTGACATCAACACCTTAGAGCAATTTAATATGAGTTTTACATAGTACTTGCTATGTTCTAGGAAAATGTAATGGAGACTCAATTACTTCTGTAACAGTATTTACTTTACTTTTATTCAATAGATACCAAGAGAAATGTTACTTTATTTGAAATTCGGATAAACAAAATATTTATAATATTCTCCATTTTGAAGTAAGAAACAGAAGACATAGAGCAGCATCTGTGAACCCACGTGGTACACAAGCACACACTAGTACATTGCACATCATGCAGCTAAGCAGCCTTTCCTCCATCATGTGCTTGCTTTCTACACGCCTACAATGAATTTCAGATTTTTTTGTTAGCAATGGGAACTTTTATTTTAAATAAAATGTATGAGATCCTGATACACTATCTGAAGTGGAAACTTGACGGTTCTTTGGAAAGATGATTGGATAATGTTTTCTGGGGCAAACATGTAAAGGAACATTTTGTTAAAGTGGGCACACGTGTGAAAGGCTAAGGGCAGACTTGTGAAAGAATGTTTCACTGAAGCAGACAGAGGAGAGAGGATGTTCTGCTAAAGCAAGCACTTGAAGGGACATGTGATGAAGGATTCTTTGCTAATGACACACATGTATTGGTTTACCGTACACTGCATAGTTGAGCTGCATTTGTTAGGGATGCCATAGAAAGAAACCCATCAAAAAAAAAAAATCTTCTGGTGGTGTGCTGCAGTTTGTTGCCACTTCCACAAACTTGGGCTGATTGGATGAACATGATGAGGCAATGCACGTGGAGGACATGTGATGTTTGCAGGATATAAACTGGACTCCACGGAGTGAGAGACAGAGCTTGGCTTGCTGGTATACCTAGCTGTGCAACGCTAGTGGGTCTCATATCTTTACTGATCTTCACTTCCTTGAGAGAGGCACAGCTAAGAACTTCTCTTGGTGTTTCTGTTGGTCCCTCCCACTGACTTGAGCCTTGCCCCGCCCCCAAGTCCTATCTCCCCACCCTCTCATTCCCCCACACTCAACATTCAGCCTTCATGGGACCAAGGATCTCCTCTCCCACCTATGCCCAGCAAGGCCATCCTCTCTTACATACACAGCTAGAGCCATCGATCCCTCCCTATGTGTTTTCAGGCTGGTGGTTTAGACCCTGGGAGTTCTGGTTAGTTGGTATTGTTGCTCTCTTCATGGGACTGGAAACCCTTTCAGCTCCTTCAGCTCCTTCTCTCTCACTCCTCCATTGGGAACACCATGATCAGTTCAATGGTTAGCTGTGAGCATCCACCTCTGTACATGTCAGGCTCTGGCAGACCTCTAAGGAGACAGCTATATCAGGCTCCTATCAGGATGCACTTCCTGACATCCACATCATGATTGCACATGGGATGGATACCCAGGTGGAATGGTCTCCAGTCAGCCTCTCCTTCAGTTTCTGTTTCACACTTTGTCTCCATATTTGCTACGTTGAGTAGTTGAGTATTTTGTTACTTCTGAGAAGGTCCAAAGCACCCACACTTGGTCTTCCTTCTTCATGAACTTCACATGGTCTGTGAATGGAATCTTGAGTATTTTGGGCTGATATCCACTAATTAGTGAGTAAATACCATGTGTGTTCTTTTGTGACTGAGTTACCTCACTCAGGATGATATTTTCTAGCTCCAACCATTTACCTAAAAATTTCTCAAATTCATTGTTTTTAATAGCTGAGTAATACTCCATTGTGTAAATGTACCACTTTTTTTTTTTTTTAATCCATTCATCTGTTGAAGGACAACAGGGTTCATTTCAGCTTCTGGCTATTATAAATAAGGCTGCTATGAACATAGTGGAGTATATGTCCTTGTTATATGTTGGAGTATCTTCTGGGTATATGCCCAGGAGTGGTATAGCTGGGTCCTCAGGTAATGCTATGTGCAATTTTTTGAGAATCCCATAGACTGATTTCCAGAGTGGTTGCACTATCTTGCAATCCCACAACAATGGAGCAGTGTTCCTCTTTCGCCACATCCTTGCCAGCATCTACTATCACCTGAATTTTTGATCTTAGCCATTCTAACTGGTGTCAGGTGGAATCTCAGGGTTGTTCTGATTTACTTTTCCCTGATGACTAAGGATGCTGAACATTTCTTTAGGTGCTTCTCAGTCATTCGAGTTTCCTCAGTTGAGACTTCTTTGTTTAGCTCTGTACCCAATTTTTAAAATAGGGTTATTTGGTTGTCTGGAGTCTAATTTCTTGAGTTCTTTGTATATATTAGATATTACCCCTCTATCGAATGTAGGATTGGTGATGATCTTTTCCCAATCTGTTTGTTGCCATTTTGTCTCATTGACAGTGTCCATTGCCGTACAGAAACTTTGCAATTTTATGAGGTCCCATTCATCTTGATCTTAGAGCATAAGCCCTTGGTGTTCTGTTCAGGAACTTTTCCTCTGTGCCCAGGTATTCAAGGTTCTTCCCCACCTTCTCTTCTATTAGTTTCAGTGTATTTGGTTTTATGTGAAGGTCCTTTACCATTTGGACTTGAGCTTTGTACAAGGAGATAAGAATGGATCAATTTACATTCTTCTACATGTTGTTCTCCAGTTGAAACAGCACCATTTGTTGAAAATCCTGTCCCTTTTTCACTGGACAGTTTTAGCACCTTTGTCAAAGATCAAGTGATCATAGGTGTGTGGGTTCATTTCTCGGTCTTAAGTTCTATTCCATTGATTTTCCTGCCTGTCTCTGTACCAGTACCATGCAGTTTTTACCACTATTGCTCTGTAGTACAGCTTGAGGTCAGGGATGGTGATTCTTCCAGAAATTCTTTTATTGTTGAGAATAGTTTTTGCTATCCTGGTTTTTTGTTGTTGTTGTTATTCCAAATGAATTTGAGAATTTCTCTTTCTAACTCTGTGAAGAATTGAGTTGGGATTTTAATGGGGATTGCATTGAATCTGTAGATCGCTTTCAGCAAGATGGCCATTTTTACTATATTAATCCTGCCAATCCATGAGCATGGGAGATCTTTCCATCTTCTGAGATCTTCTTTGACTTCTTTCTTTAGGAACTTGAAGTTCTTGTCATACAGATCTTTCACTTGCTTGCTTAGATTCACACCAAGGTGTTTTATATTATTTGTGACTATTGTGAAGGGTGTCATTTCCCTAATTTCTTTCTCAGCCTGTTTATATTTTGAGTAGGGAAAAGCTATTGATTTATTTGAGTTGATTTTATAATCAGCCACTTTGCTGAAGTTGTTTATCAGGGTTAAGAGTTCTCTGGTGGAAGTTTTGGGGTAACTTAAGTATACTATCATATTATCTCCAAATTGTGATATTTTGACCTTTCTTTTCCTATTTGTATCCATTTGACTTCTTTTTGTTGTCTAATTGCTCTAGCTAGGACTTCCAGTACTATATTGAATAGATAGGGAGAGAGTGGGCAGTCTTGTCTAGTCCCTGATTTTAGTGAGATTGCTTCAAGTTTTTCTCCATTTAGTTTGATGTTGGCTACTGGCTTTCTGTATATTGCTTTTACTATGTTTAGGTATGGGCCTTGAATTCCTGATCTTCCAAGACTTTTACCATGAAGGGATGTTGAATTTTGTCAAATGCTCTCTCAGCATTTAGTGAGATGATCATGTTTTTTTTTTTTTTTCCTTTGAGCTTGTTTATATGGTGGATTACATTGATGGATTTCCGAATAGAGAATCCTACCTACATTCTTGGGATAAAGCCTACTTGATCATGATGGATGATTCTTTTGATGTGTTCTTGGATTTGGTTTGCCAGAATTTTATTGAGTACTTTTGCATCGATACTCACAAGGGAGATTCATCTAAAGTTCTCTTTCTTTGTTGGGTCTCTGCAAGGTTTGGGTATGAGCATGATTGTAGCTTCATAGAATGAATTGGGTAGTGTTCCTTCTGTTTGTGGAATAATTTGGAGAGACCTGGAATTAGGTCTTACTTGAAGGTCTGATAGAATTCTGCACTAAAACCATCTGGTCCTGGGCTTGTGTGTGTGTGTGTGTGTGTGTGTGTGTGTGTGTAGACTTTTAATGACTGCTGCTATTTCTTTAGGGGTTATGTGACTGTTTAGCTGGTTTATCTGCTCCTGATTTAAGTTTGGTACCTGGTATCTGTCTAGAAAATTGTCCATTTCATCCAGATTTTCCAGTTTTGTTGAGTATAAGCTTTTGTAGTAGGATCTGATGATTTTTTTTAATTTCCTCAGTTTCTATTGTTATGTCTCCCTTTTCAGTTCTAATTTTATTAATTTGGATACTGTTTCTGTGCCCTCTGGTTAGTCTGGCTAAGGGTTTATCTATCTTGATGATTTTTCTCAAAAAAAAAAAAAAAAAAAAAAAAAAAAAACCAGCTCCTGGTTTTGTTGATACTTTGTATAGTTTTTTTGTTTATTTGTTTGTTTGTTTCTACTTGGTTGATTTCAGCCCTGAGTTTGATTATTTCCTGCCTTCTACTCCTCTTAGGTCTATTTGCTTCTTTTTGTTTTAGAGGTTTCAGGTGTGTTGTCAAATTGCTAGTATATGCTCTTCCCAGTTTCTTTTTGTCAACAGTTAGAGCTATGAGTTTTCCCCTTAGTATTGCTTTCATTGTGTCCCATAAGTTTTGGAATGATGAGCCTTCATTTTCATTAAATTCTAAAAAGTCTTTAATTTCTTTCTTCATTTCTTCCTTGACCAAGTCATCATTGAGTAGAGCACTGTTCAGTTTACATGTGTATGTAGGCTTTCCATTGTTTTTGTTATTATTGAAGACCAGCCTTAGTCCATGGTTATCTGATAAGATGCAAGGGATTATTTCAATATTTTTGTATCTGTTGAATCCTGCTTTGTGACCAATTATATGGTCTGTTTTGGAGAAGGTTCTATGAGGTGCTGAGAAAAAGGTATAGTCTTTTGTTTTAGGATGAAATGTTCTATAGATATCAGTTAAATCCATTTGGTTCATAACTTTAGTTAATTCCACTGTGTCTCTGATTAGTTTCTGTTTCCATGATCTGTCCATTGCCGAGAGTGGGGTGTTGAAATCCCCCACTATTATTGTGTGAGGGGCAGTGTGTGCTTTGAGCTTTAGTAAAGTTTCTTTTATGAATGTGGATGCCCTCGCATTTGGAGCATAGATGTTCAGAATTGAGAGTTCATCTTGGTAGATTTTTTCCTGTGATGAGTATGAAGTGTCCTTATCTTTTTTGATAACTTTTGGTTCAAAGACAATTTTATCCAATATTAGAATTGCTACTCCAGCTTGTTTCTTGGGACCATTTGCTAGGAGAATTGTTTTCTTGCCCTTTTCTCTGAGGTAGTGTCTGTGTTTGCCACTGAGGTGCATTTCCTGTATGCAGCAAAATTCTGGGTCCTGTTTATGTATCCAGTCTGTTAGTCTATGTCTTTTTATTGGGGAATTTAGTTCATTGATGTTAAGAGATATTAAGGAAAAATGATTGTTGCTTTCTGTTATTTTAGTTATTAGAGGTGGAATTATGTTTGTGTAGCTATCTTCTTTCGGTTTGTTTGAAGATTACTTTCTTGCTTTTTCTATGTTGTAGTTTCTTTCCTTCTGTTAGGGTTTTTCATCTATTATACTTTGTATGGCTGGATTTTTGGCAAGAGATTGTATTTGGTTTTGTCATGGAATATCTTGGTTTCTCTATCTATAGTGATGGAAAGTTTTGCTGGGTATAGTAGTCTGGGCTGGCATTTGTGTTCTCTTAGGGTCTGTATGATATCAGTCCAGGATCTTCTGGCTTTTAAAGTTTCTGGTGAGAAGTCTAGTGTAATTCTGATAGGTCTGCCTTTATATGTTACTTTGCGTTTTCCCCTTACTGCTTTTAGGTTTTGTTTTTTTTTTTTTTGTGCATTTTATGTTTTGATTATTATGTGACAGGAGGAATTTCTTTTCTGGTCTAGTCTTTTTGGAATTCTTTAGGCTTTTGTATGTTTATTGGCATCTCTTTTTTTAGGTTAGGAAAGCTTTCCTCTATAATTTTGTTGAAGATATTTACTAGTCCGTTAAGTTGGGAATCTTCACTCTCATCTATATTATTATTCTTAGGTTTGGTCTTCTCATTGTGGCCTGGATTTTCTGGATGTTTTGGGTTAGGAGCTTTTTGCACCTTGCATTTTCTTTGACAGTTATGTCAATGTTTTCCATGGTATCTTCTGCACACGAGGTTCTCTCTTCTATCTCTTGTATTCTGTTGGTGATGCTTGCATTTATGACTTCTGATTTCTTTCCTAGGTTTTCTATCTCCAGGGTAGTATCCCTTTGAGATTTCTTTATTGTTTCTACTTCCATTTTTAGATCCTGTATGATTTTATTTAATTCCTTCACCAGTTTGGTTATGTTTTCTTGTAATTCATTAAGAGATTTTTGTTTCCTCTTTAAGTGCTTCTACCCCTTTACCTGTGTTCTGTATTTCTTTAAGGGAGTTGTTTATGTCCTTATTAAACTCCTCTATCATCATCATGAGAAGTGATTTTAAATCTGAATCCTGCTTTTCAGGTGTGATGGGGTGTCCAGGACTTGCTATGGTAGGAGAACTGGGTTCTGATGCCAGGTAACTTTTGTTTTTGTTTCTTATATTTTTGAGCTTTCCTCTCGCCATCTGGTTAACTCTAGTGCTACCTGCACTCACTGTCTCTGACTGGAGCCTGTCTTTCCAGTTATCTTGCTTGTGTCAGAACTCCTCAGAGTCCAAATATCTTTCTGATCCTGTGATCCTGTTCTTCTGGGTGGAAGAGCTCCTGGGACTCAGGCTTCCTCTGGGACCCTGAAATCCTGCTGCTCCCAGTAAATTGATTCCTCAGCTGCTCTGAGTGCAGTGGTTCCACCACTGCCCTGCTGCTCTAGGAAGGTTCAGGTTATGGTGCCTTTATGGGAGCAGACCTGCTAGGAGTCTGCCCCAGCCAAAAAGACCAAGCGAAGGTATGTATAACATTGTTACATAACATACATTTTTAGAACATCGTCCATACATAAAATGGTCTCATAAAAGCTTCTAATAATTCTTACTTACTCCTTCTCATATTTCTCATCTCTAGTTTCTACAGCTCTCTATTGATCTAGAACTTCTGAGTTGGTTACAAGGGTTTTGGAGTTTATGCCTCACCTGGATCAGTTGGGATGTGACAGTTGGAAGCTTGTCTTCAATGGCCTCCTGTCACTTTGGAGTGTTTGATTCTAGAATCACATCTACCTTTTCTTAAGTTTGTAAAATCCACTTAAAGAACAAATTGGCTTTCCTCCCTGGTGAACAATTAACCTCACAGCTCTTCTCTCCCCTTTCATTTCCTTGAAGTTATCAGCATGACAAAGCAGTATGTTGCCTCTTGACTTGTTGTCTTACTTGATTCAGTTTCTATTGCTGTGATAAAGATACTATGACCAAAATCAACTTGGGGACAGTTATTTTAACTTTGAATTTTCAGGTCACAGTCCATCATTGAAGGAAGTCCGGGCAGAAACTCAAGCAGGAACTGAAGTGAAGCAGAAGTCCCAGAGGAGTGCTTACTGGGCTTGCTCCCCAGGCTTGCTCAGTCCCCTTTCTTGTATTACCCACAGACATCTGCCTTTGCACTACTGCTTCTCACAATGCTCACAATCAAGAGTTGCCCCATAAACTTGCTAAGGAGCTAGTATGATGGAAGGTTTTTTTTTTTTTTTTTTTTTCAGTTGAAGTTTCTTCTTCCCAGTCTGGCTTGTGTCAAGTTGAACCAGGACCCTTAGTTTTAGTACCAGATTTTTTAGTACCAGATTTTTGTCAGAGGACTATGTAATTGATGTCCCTATTTGTCTCAGTGAGGGTTACAATTGCTCTGCTGAAACACCACAACAAGGAAAGAGTTTATTTGGTTTACACTTTCATATTGGTATCCATCATCGAAAGGAGTCAGGATAGTAGGCAGGAGATGCAGAAGCCATGGAGGAGTGCTACTTGCTGGCTTGTTCATCGTGGCTTGTTCAGCTTGCTGGCTCAACTTGGTCTTGCCAATGGATGGCACTATCCATAATGGGCTGGTCCTACCCCTATTAAACACCAATTATGAAAATGCCTTACAGGATTGTGTCCAATCCAAGCTTATGAAAGAATTTTATTAATTGAGGTTCTGTCTTTTGAGATGAGTATAGCTTGGGTCAAGTTGACATCAAACCATGCAGCACACCATTAGAACCTTATTTTTCCTTTGTGCCCTTTGTGCAATTATCTCTATCTAACAGAACATTATATATGAATACTCTAAAACAAGCAACAATAAAATGTTTATCCATCTATCCACCCATCCATCCATCCACTCATGCATCCATCTTTCCATCTTTATCCTTAAGCACACAGCTTCTAGAGTTCAATAATATATATAGAAAGTATATGCTATAATATCTGCTTCACATTTCTGAGTTTCAAACTTTTTTTTATAATTCCTCAAGTCCTCAGTTTCTTATGTTTTAAATGTTTAGACTAGAGTATATAATAATCTCTTCATCCAAAGAACTATTTTAAGATTTTTAAATTTTATTTTCTCTCTCTGGTGCCCATCTTATTTGGACCAAGTTTATGGTTCTTCTAATGTTTTATTCAAATCAGGCTTTTTCCCTTTTTCAAACTGCTTTCTATTGTTGATTTTAAATTACTAGATAATTCCAAAATTATTGAGACATATAACCTATTTGAAAAACGTCTGCAAGATTATCATTATTCTATGTACCTGGACACTGTTTGGGGGTAGAATGTTGATTAAAGCTTTGAACCTTCTTGGACGATGCCATTAGACATCACCAGAGTTATCTCAGCAACATTAGTGAAAACTCAAACTGGTAAAAATTTATTTCAAAAGACACAGTCATTAATTTGAGTCACAACTTATTTCCCAAATACTCTTATTTTCCAAGGGTAAAATATCTAGAAGGGCTTTAAATCACTGATATCCACTCTCCAAGTAAATCACTGATATCCCACACTCCAAGTTTTTGGCACATTATTTTTTAGTTATAAGAGAAACATACCAGGTTCCTCAGGATGTATCAGTTCATTCCTTTGCCACTCAGCAAAAGTTAGTACCAGTTGGCAGCCTTCCAGGCTTCACATGCCTACCATAACAATTTCCACACTCAATGGGTGTGTCACATGGCTGAATTCCCAGCTCTGGTGAGGAGGAAACAGGATCATAGCCCACTGAGGTCATCCTTGCCTACAGATGTGAGATGCTGTCTCAACCCGGGCTCCCCATAGGAAAGAAACTTGGAATCACCAACTCTGTATATATGTGAGTGTGTGTGTGAGTGTGTGTGTGTGCGTGTGTGTGTGTGGTGTTCTGCTGTTTATAGGGTTCAAGTGGCTTTAAGTTTTGTTTTGTCTTTATGTGACTTCCTTTTTTTTTCTTCATCTAGTAATGGCGAAGGTTCTTAAGAATAATTTCAATTTCCTGGGTTGTTTCTGTCTTTTGCTTCCTTTTCAACTAGTTCCAGCACCCTATAAAGAATCTTTCACATCACAGATAGAGCATAAGGAGTTAGTCACAGTTTTTTCTTCCAAAATGGTTCATCCATGCTCCTATATAGCTCATAAAATTGATGAGTATGTGAAATTGTTTCGAGAGACCTTGTCTAGCTTTGAAATGACCTCAAATGTAGTTCTGACCTGTTTCTTTTTCTTGAATATGGGGCTCATAAATCCAGTTCTGGTAATTACCATTTGAATGTTTAGTGTCATTTCAAACGTAAATGCTTAGAGAATGAATCTTCTTTCTCCCCAACCTGCTTCTTTTCTGTCTTCTGTCTCAATTATTAGCAGCAGAGAATCACAGGAACTTCTCAAAAAACCTTGGAGTCCTTTGTGACACTTCTATTACCCCCACCCTGGAGCATCTGAGTAAAAAGCAAGGCCTTTAGTTGTGCCGCCACATTAAGAACTGTAGCCTTTCATCTCTCCACACCCCATACCATCACAGAGATCCTGTAGAGGGAGGGGCAACAGCTAGGGGTCCCTAACCTGTGGCCTCTGTTTTTATTCCTTTCTCTTACGATTTGTTTTCCTTCATAACAGCCAAAGAGTAAGCCTTTAAAACGTGTTAATCACATTCACTGGCTTGTTAAAACCCTCCCAATGGTTCAGCAGTGCATTGAGAATAAACCAGAAACAATGTAGCACAGCTTTGAAGAACTGGTTTCTATCTGCCCTTCAGCCTCTTTTCTTCTGTGCCTTCAGGACAGAGCAGTTAATACTTTCTTGAGGTCTTTTCTGTTCTACGTGACTTGAAGGCCATTCCCTAAGCTTGTCTTAAGGCTAGTCCTTTCCATCAACCAGGCCTTGGAAACACCTCAGGAAAGATCTGTTTTCTTCACTGGCCAAAGTATTGGGCATCATGTTCTTGATCATAGTTACTGCTGTTAACCACTGTGTTACTGTTATTTATGGCAATTGTTGCTATCAGAACTAACTTTATTTACTGCCTTACTTTTATATTTTCAATGTAATCTGTCATGGCAAGAACGTAGTCTGACGTTATAAGTGGATGCCTAGTGACTGCCGGCTCTGGGACAGAAGTCCTCCGTTCAGAGCTGTGATAGCTAGAAAACGAGATGTCCCCTGCTCTGTTCACTCTTAGGTAAAGCTAATTCCTTCAAAGTACCCTGTAAACTTAGGAACAACACCCCTATCCAGCCTACCCAAATAGTAGTTTGTACCATCAGTTTAGAGGGTTTTCTAGATTAGTGAATGAGACTATATCTAGTTGGGAATTTCAAGATTCCACTACTGATATACAACACGATTCTGGAGAAAACCACATTTCAATGTTTTGGTCCAGAAGAGAACCATTAATCAAGACCAGATAAACAAACAAAACAAAACAAAATTAACACACTGCAAATGAAAACATGCAAAATGGTTTGTGGGTTTGTGCATCTAAGAGGACACATTGGGGAAGCTAACATGAGAAGTAGGGCTGCCAAGATGGAGAATTTACTGAGAATTCCCAGAAGGCCTCTGATGACGATCATTGCAGCCTGTTAAACCAAATAGGGCCCCTGTATGTCTCCCAACTCAAAGAACCCATCATGATAGAAAGGACAGAAGTATAATCAGGGTCTAAGGTCTCTGAAGCTCCTCTTTTTGCTCAGCCACCAGTATAATCAGATCAAAATTAATGCTGTGGGTGTGGGGCTGGAATCGCTCCTAGAAAGCCACGTTTAGATTGACAGTTTTGAAGAGGCTGAAGTTCCAAACACAAAACAAAGTAGAAAGCAAGAACCCTATTCAGACCTTGCTCTTGCCTGCTCTTAAGAAGGCGGTGGGTGGAGCAGGTGGGGTTGATGGAAAGGGTACAGACTCTCCGCTATTACTAGAGAGACAACGTCAGCTGACTGGCCGCCTACCCTTTAACAAACTCGAGGGCTCCCCGAGGGAGACCCCCGTTAACTGGGCTCTGCCTGGCTGGCGTTCCCCGGTCCACTCTTGTGGGATCGCTTGGAAAGGTTGGCCAGGACTGCCCTGAATGGGCGGGTCCGCGGTGCCTGTGTCCGCCGAGTGGGCTGGGGCGGCTGCTGCGAGCGGGGGGCGGCTCCCCGCCGGCCTCCCGTTCCCCTTGTCGGCTCCGCGGCGCCGCCCTCGCCCCGCCCCGCCCTGCCGGCGCCGGCCGCGCGGACCCGCCGCGGTCCCCGGAGCGGAGCGCGCGGTGGAGGCTGTAGCTGGGCGCCTCCCCCGCACTGCCGCGCGCCCGCCTGCTCGCTCGCCGGCCCGCCCGCTCGCCCGCCCGTTCGCCCGCCGGCCCCGGTTCCGCTCGGCCATCTTCGCCGCTCCCGCCCTCGCCAGCCCCGGCCGCGCGCCCTGTCCCCGCGCGCGTACTTTCCCGGAAAGTTTGGTGGTTCTTCTCGGGCGCCGCAGGCAGCGACGCCGCGCCCCACGTCCGCCAAACTTTGGGGCTCACTCACGCGATGAGCGCCCCTCCGCTGCTGCGGCCGCCCAGCCCGCTGCTGCCCGCCGCGGCCGCCGTGGCAGCCGCCGCCGCCGCGCTGGTCCCAGGCTCTGGGCCCGCGCCCTTCCCGGCGCCTGGGGCCGCCCCGGCCGGGGGCATCTCGTTCCATTTGCAGATCGGCCTGAGTCGCGAGCCGGTGCTGCTCCTGCAGGACTCCGCTGGCGACTACAGCCTGGCACACGTCCGGGAGATGGCTTGCTCTATCGTGGACCAGAAGGTAAGGTGCCCCGGGTCCGCCAACTTTGCAGCCGGCCTCGCCCGCGCCGTACAGCCTGGCTGTGGCCGGACTGCATGCTCTCACCCCAGGCACTGCTCTGCCTGCCTCGCAGTCTTCCCAGGACTGACCTCCAGCTTCCTTGCTGGCACGCCATCCCTCTCACCTCCTTTACCTCCCTTCCTCCGATGACAGTTCAAGGAATCTTGCACTTTTCTCCTCGCGCTCCGGCATATTCTTGAGGTTTCCTAGCTGTCCTGACTCTTTTTCCCTGGACCAGCGCCTACCTGGTGCCAGATCCGCTTTCCAGCGCCAGAGTTCCCTTGGGACAGCCCAGCGCTTTTTCAGCACCGCTCCCTTGCACTACATCCTCTTTCAGCTCTAATTGATGCTGAGGAGTTCCGGGTGTGACCTGGACGCCAGGAATTTCTCACCTGTCAATAGTGCTTTTAAGAAAGGGTGATTGATTAAGCCAGCTGTGAAAACAACTGAGCGGTTGGTATCACTACCCAAGTCCTTCCTGGATTTAGTACCACCTCTGTGTGAGCTTAGAAACATTTTCCAACAATAAAACCTGAAATTTACAGCAATTTTGGCTTAAATTTCCGTGCACTGATCTTGGGAGACTGGAGTAGTGAGAGTAGAGGGTCTGTGGTTCCAAGAACATCCAGTGCTGGCTTTGCTTTTAAATTTGAGGCTATGGGACTCTGGATAGCGGTCGGTCATCAAAGACTGGTTGGAGTAAGGCCCATAAAGCTGGGCTAGGCCACCCATCTTTGTTTCCAGTGCACTTTTGAAGTTAGGTTATCTCCACAGCCATCCAGAAGGATGCTTCATGGAAGGGGGAAGGGCCCTTAGTGCGCTCCTTCACAGTATGGACAGCAAGGTTCTGAGGGAAGAGAGAGAGAGAGAGAGAGAGAGAGAGAGAGAGAGAGAGAGAGAGAGAGAGAGAGAGAGAGAGAGAGAGAGAGAGAGAGAGAGAGAGAGAGGATTTAGCTAAGGGTGCTGACTTTCAACTCTGGAAGGCTGACTGGCTACTTCTCACCTTTTAATGAACAGTCAAGAGTGGATTTTCTTAAACTGTTTGGAACAAAGTGTCCTACACTTTTTGAGTGGGGTAAATAGTTGTGCTGAGCACAGAGGTCTAGGGAATTGGTCCTGGGAAGCCCTCACTAATCCAGGAAGTGAAAATTCTAGAGGCCAGAGTCAAGTAACAATGAGTGCCTGGAAGTTTTGTTAATTAAAGGGAGTGATACTTTTCGTTATGTAATTGAACTTTTTTGTAGCTCCCTTGACGTACTGAATCCAGTCCTCCCTCTTCCTGGAGAGGGTGAATATGCAAGCATTCTAGGCTCTGGCTGCCTCACTGTATAGCCTTCACATATTTCTGTTATGATATGGATTAGTTAATTATAAAGCACTACCACACAGGCATATATAACACATGTAATGAAACTATTCACAAAGCCCACTGGATTCCATCACAACAATTTAACAGGATGTTCTAAAGAAGATGGTATAGTGTTGGAATATCCCAAATGGGCTAGGTTAATACAGACAAACTTTGTTTTGATCTGCTTAAACTCTGTTTCTGTCTGTCTCTCTGTCTGTCTCTCTCTCTGTCTGTCTCTGTCTCTCTCTCTCTCTCTCTGTCTCTGACTCTGTCTCTCTGTGTGTGTCCGCACGAGTGTGTGTCTGTCTGTCTTTGAAGTTTTGAATGGGGGATGATTCAAGAAGTTTGGATTGAGGTTTGGATACAGAGTGAATTTCAGTTGACTCAGGGGACTGCTGCCTGGGGAGTGTTATCAGTACCCAGAGAAGTATAAGCAAGAGGACATACATACTGGAACAGCCTCAGTAGGAGATGCAGGGAAGGTTCACTTACGAATAAAGTCTTGAGATGATTAGAAGCTTACATTGTAAAAACCTCAGTAATCTTCTCAGAAGAGATAACCATGCTGGGCGTATCTGAGATACACATTAGCACTGTGAAGGTGTTTAAGAATGGCAAAAATGTAATGGCAGAAGGCAAACTGGAGTGCAGTCAAGTGCTGTTTAGACCTGAGCCAAGACCTGGGGAGAGCAGGAGGAATGCTGGGGAGAGAAGGGCACCAGCCCCACTGGCCCTTTCTAAGGGGATCCTTTCTTTATCCTGTTTAGTTTGTAGCTTTTCATCAAAAGAAAAGTTTGAAGAGTTTTCCTGGGATAGCCATACCTTTTTTATGGGTATGGCAAGGGGAAAAATGTGATATATATTATATATATATTATATATATATTATATATATATATATATATATATATCTAAAAGTAAAATATACTAAGCCATGGGTCTAGACAGTGTGCCTCTTCAGGTATTCTATCATCGATCTAGATATCAATAACCCATTATCTGTATCCGCCATCATCATCATCTACCGTCTCTCCAGCTATCTGTATCAATCAGGTAACTATCAATCACTTATCTGTTATCTACCTACCTTTGCGTCATTTGTCATCTATGTTATCTTCTGTATCTATTTTGGGATATGTTATTTGCCCAGACAGAATTCTTTTGCTGTGACAACAGGAGTGGGTAGCTTGCAAGTATGGATGTAAGGGAGTGGGAAGGGGCTTTGGTACCACCTTGTCTCATGCTTTCTCTTATGCTTCACGAACACATGAACTGTGAGGAAGAATGATGAGAGAGAATGAGAACCTTCAACAGAAGGTTCTTTAGATTTTCACAGTCCTTCCTATTTATTGCTTCAGTATTAGGGGGCTTTTTATCTTGTCTGTGCTCAAGAGCCCTTGAAGGCTAACATGGACGCTTAATTCGTTGGAAGTATTCACTGACAACTCAGTTGATTTCACTAGTATTATTCATGAGATTTTCTCTGTGGGATGGGCATCTGAGGTGGACAGGGCTAAATAGGAGAGCTGCTGTGTTTGCTTTGAAACTTTGTTTGAAGTTACTGACCTGTAGAACTTAACAATGTACTTTTCCCTCAATTTGTAAGTTTAGAAAATAGCAGATATCTGTTCATACTTGATAAAACTAGATGGTAATTCAGCAGAGATACTTTTAAGGTATTACATGCTAACCATTTGGTGAGTTATAAGTTAGTAATAATTTTTTAACCTGAGAGTTTAGCAATCTGAGATGATCTCTTTCTTTGCAATAACATAAGATGTTATTGACTCTGTCCTTTTGGGAGACTGAGCTAAGGGCTAACTTACAATGTTAATTTATTCAGTGTTTTTACTTCACATGTGTATAGCATTGGAGTTTGGTTATATATGAAGATGTGTTCTTTAATCAGGATGCGTGACTTCTAGTTTTACTTTGAAATCCTTTAACTTTCTTCCATCACAGGAGTTTTGAATACATAGGATGAGAAGGCATTATGTGAAGCAATGAGCAACATGTCAGAGGATGATGCAGTTTGGATCTGTAGCAGGTTACATACCTAGGTTGGCACTCGTGCACACAGAGGTGTACAGGAGCACTTGAAACACAGAGGGCATCGAGTGAGTGACGTGTGATATAGTTATCCAACTTCCTATCTATTTGAGTTTTATCCTACTAAAAAGACAACCAGGGCTTCCTCTCGAGCACCCTTACTTTGAGCAACAGCATCTGTGAGAAGCCTGACCTAAACTTTACTCTCAACACTGAAATTAGAGAATGAGCCTGTAAGTGGGACATAGGCACCAGAGTAACAAGGCTGGTGCCTTGGCCTTCTAGTTGCATTAAGGGTGCTTGTCATTGTTTTTGTTTCTTAATTGTATATTGTTTTCGTAACAGTTGCTATGTTCCCTTTAACCCTTAGAGTTAATTTTAGCCACTCTTCTCTTACACAGATTGAGAGAGCTGAGAGGAATTAGCTAGCGGTGTGCAGTGAACAAAACCCTTTTAAACTAATGATACTCTTTGGTGGATCATTTTATTCAAGTTGTAATTTTGGACTTAATATATACCATTAATTTCTGAATTGATGATAAAAATGTAGACTTTGACGTTTTACTGGAGGATTGTTAAATAATGTAAGAGAATGGATTTCAAATTTAAACTCATTTTCAAGCTTGGTTTCATAATTGGATGTCATTGGGGGTTATGTAGTATATTGGGACATAAATACCCTTTACAAGTTATATATCCTTTATACAAATTTCTTGTGATCAGAAGCGTTTGGGACTTTTGATTCTTCTGGATTAGACCTATTTTTGAACACAATTAATTCATATTTTATTAATACTGTTGGTATTTCATGAAATCATCCTGACTGGTTGGTAGTGGTTCATAGGGACAGGTGTGGAATTGTCCTCTTGGGACATCATGCTGGTGCTCAGAAAAGTTTCAGCTAGAAGATTTTGGTTTAGGGATTCTCAGCCCATGTGCATACCAATGTATGTAATAATGGTTGACAAAATAAAGTTTGGACTCTTCCTTAACAGTTACAGCGTTATTTTGATAAGACCAGTGTCTTGGATAGACTTGCTGTGACCAAAAGCAGCTTGGATAGAAAAGGTTTGTTTCAGCTTACGTGTCCACGTCACAAATCATCATTGAAGAAAGTAAGGATGAGAACTCAAACAGGGCAGGCACCTGGAGGCAGGAGCTGATGCAGAGGCCATAAGAAGAATGCTGCTTACTGGCTTGTTCCTCCTGGTTTTCTCAGCACGTTTTCTTACAGAGCCCAGGGTCACCTTCCCAGGGGTGGTAGCACACACAATAGTCCGAGCCCAAGAAAATGCATTGAGGCTTGCCTATAGCCCTATCTTATGGAAGCATTTTTCTCAATTGAAAGTCCTTCTTCCTAAATGACTCAAGCTTGTGGCAAGTTGACATAAAACTGAGTAAAACTGGACAGCAAACTGCCATTAGCTATGGAATTTCAGAGGAAGTATTAAACTGGTGTCATTTTCTAATCTTATCTATGAAGCCACCACCAGTATGCACACTACACGAATCTTCTAATAGTCTATGTTAATTCATGTACTGCCCAATTCTTCCCACTACAAGTCTGTAAGGCTTGCTGTTGTTCACATTAGAATTTCAAAGAACCTTTGTCCTGTGAAGTCTCTGACAGTTTACACCTGAGAGAGAAGGTTGGCACATCTCTGTATTACTATTACAGAGATACAAAGCAGAGTGGCTGCTTTGTGTTTTAAGATACTTTATCATTAAATCAATGAATATAGTGAAATCATAGGTCTCAAAGTCCATATTATAAAGTATGGAAACAATATTTCAGTACCTAGAAGCTGTACCTAGACAGCCAGCTCTTCATATATATGCTCTAAAAAGCCGGTGTTGGTACAATATAAAATAAACAGGAGTTGATGGTCTTTCGACTGCTAATGATAGGATGTACAGGATGGCTTGAAGACGATTGGCTCAGTTGTAGACAAAATACTTCTCATCTATACAAATATGGGAACATTTTCCTAGAAATTTTTCTGATATTAGCAAGCAAGTCTTTTTGTATCATTAAAACCTAGTAATGAAATGACCACTTGAAGTTACTTGACAACAGAAAACCCCACATCATGCTCTTTCTTATCTTACTGGTCTCACATAAAAACAAATAACTAAGTGTACACTGAATTATGTGCAACATGCATAATTGTAGAATATCATGTAATGTGAATAAATAGAAAGGTTAAAAAGGATGTAAATCCATTACTGGTTCAGAAACAATTAAACCTGTCCAGATTTATAGTTTCCTGTTTAGAAGTTTCTCCTAAAGTTTCAAAAGGTTTTATTTGGTTGAACCTAGACAGTTGATACAGCAGCTTAACAGTGTTGGCAAATACACAGCTTAGATTTTAAAATATGCAATCATTTGGGAATTTGTTCAACTTATTTTGGTGAAAAAGAGAAAAAAAAAAAGTACCCATTCCTGGTACATTGGCATCTGTTCTGAGTAAAGCACTGACTGATGAGGAATTTGTTGAATTTACTGCTCGTATTTAGGCACAATTTCAAGAATTTCCAAGTGTTTCTTGCCTTACTTGTCAGCGGCCACTTTTTCATGTGTATCATAAAATGGTTGAAAAGAATGAGTGTGATGATGAAGACGTTAGTGAAAGAAAGTGAATGCGCTTGACAAATTACATTTCTGATGACGCAAAGCCCTGCAGACAGGTATTTTCGTGTTCACCGAATAGTAGGTGAGACTTTTCCTGACTTATTTTGGAAAAAAATGAAGTTTTATATATATGTACACATACATACACACATACATACACATACATATATATACATATATACACACATACACACATATACACACATATACACATATATAAATACACATACACATACACATATATATATATATATATATATATATATATATATATATATATCCCTCACTGGTTCCATTAATTGGAAGAACAGTGACCATATGAATATTAAATCTTGAGACCACTCTCTATAAATTGGCTAAGTTTTAGAAGCTATGCTTTGTGCTTCCCACAATTATAGTCAACTCAGTCATTCTGGATTTCTGATGGGGTTGAAAACTTATAGCTATTTACTTTGAGAGAAAAGATCTGAGTGTATGGTCATCAGCTGACATTCATCCTAAAGCCAAGGAAAAAGCCAGGTTCAGAACTAAGTGTTTTAGTTAGGAGAGATGACAGAGGTTCTGGTTAGTCAACAAAAGGATGGACTGGGTATTAGGACTATCTTGTACCTCACTGGTACAAATAGGCATAATTATGCTCTAATTGTATTTTGAGAGAAAAGTTTCCTTTTAACAGGAAGGGTGATGTGTAGGAGGAGCTAAGGTGGGAGGAGTACTGAGAGGAAGAAAAGGAGTAAGAAGAGGAGAAGAAGAAGGAGAGGAGAAGCTAGGTGATGAAAGAGAGATAGAGGGGGGAGACAGGGAAGCAGATGTTCATGTATCTCCACCAGTCAAAGATAGTTGATATATCTAGGTTGGGTAGTGGGTTACACCTCTGATTGAACAATACCAAACTTATAAAGCCTATGATTAACATTTCTTAAAAAAATGTATAAATGCAAAAAGGAAAAGGGGGCATGGGATAGGGGTTTTCTAAGGGGGGGGGAATGGGGAAACGGGATGGTATCTGAAGTGTAAATGAAAGATCTAATAAAAAAAAAAATCTTGAGACCACTGAAGCTTGCTTCAGTATACAACTAGCTTAAAATTTATTTTGATCATTTTTCCCAAATCCACAGTTGCTGAGTTTAAAAGGTTAATAAGATTGCTAATTTGGATGGTGTAAACATTTTACTGTAATCTTGAAGTTCTTCAGTTTCTTTGTTTGGTCCCACATGAATTCCACTTAGCAGTTGGCATCCATATAGGCTTTGCGAGACAGTATTGGCATTGCTTTTCACGATGCCCTCAGACAGTCAGAGCTGGGGAGGGGCAGGTGGGAAACAGGTATAAAGGGCAGTTAAAAAGATAGAAATAAACTGTGCCCATTAAATATCAAAGACATGAGAAATGAAACACTGAGGACTTGCCATTTCCTCATTCACCAAGTATTGTAGTCTCTGAGCAGGTGATGACCAAGACCTGGGATTCAGTGATATTTTAAGACATAAGACATTTATAGCTTTGTGTGTGTGTGTGTGTGTGTGTGTGTGTGTGTGTGTGTGTGTGTGTAGTGAGTGCTGATGCATGCCAGCCATGATGTGTGCCTAGAGATCATAGTACAATCTTGATTGTCCATCTTCAAGAGTCTTACGGTTCTTTGTTATTCACCATTATGCACATCAGGCAAGCTGCCCATGAGCTTCTGGGAATTCTCCATAGGATCCCTGGGATTATAGCTGTACACTACCACTTCTTGCTTTCTGTAGGTTCAGCGAGTCTGAGCTCTGCTCCCTGTGGTTGTACACAAACACTCTGTCCACTGAGCCATCCTCCCTGTCCAAACCTTTAATGGCTTCTTAAGTAAACTGCATGTGATGGTCACTTTTGCCATCATTTTTTTCCGACGAACATTTGATGCTTTGATAGATTTCAGTTTGCAACACCTTCCTAAGCTGAGTTCCTGAAGTAGAGGTGATTCTACAAGATTTTCCTCCTCACCCAACTTTTTTGTTTTGATCTATTCATGTATTATGAAATGATTGAATTAAGCTAACTAGCATGTCTATGAGCTCACATGGTTAACGTTTGGATGATAAGAACATTTACTGTCAATCCTCAGCAATCTTTATGTGCACCGTAATTGAGAATTATCGGCAGGTTCACTGTACCTTAGATCATGATTTACTCCTCCCGATCGGTGGACACTTGTTCTTGTTGATTGCTTTCTACTCATTCCCTCAGTCCTTGCCACCACTACTATTCTACCTTGGCTTCTATGAGTTCAAGGTTTTCTAAGTCAGCATGCAAATGTGGTGATGCAGCTTTTGTTTTCCTGCACCTAACTCTTTTCACTTAGCTCTAATCCTCCAGGTTCATGCATATCATTGCAAGTTGTATGATGTCATTATAAGAATGAAAGGTATTCCCTGCCTCCCATCTCCCTCCCTCCCTCCCTCCCTCCCTCCCTTCCTGTGTGTGAGAGACATTTTCTTGTTTTACATTTTTAAATCATTCAGCAGTCAATGGACCCAGATTGATCCTTTTTTTGTTTGTTTGTTTGTTTTTTGTTACTAAGACCACAATAAATAAGAGAGTGCAGATCACTCTCTGACATACTGGTTCTATTTCCTTTTTATATATACCTGGGATGGTGGTTTCATTTTTACTTCTTTATGAATCTTTATACAGTTTTCATAGTTGCTTTACTGATTTATGTCCCAGTAACAGTGCATATAGGAGCCTCCCTGCGTTCACATTCCTACCAACACTTGTTTAGCTTGTCTTTTTGATAGTAGTTATTCCAAGCAGGTCTGAGGTGATACAGAGTTTATAATTCCCTGATAATTAGATAGTAAACTTATTTTTTCATGTTCTCTTTTGCCTGTGCTTTAATTTTTAAAGGTTTTTGTTGCTGTTGTTGCCAAACTGTGAGTTCCTTCTGTGTTTGGGTATTAACTCTTCTTTAGTGTCTAGTTCTACCTCATTGGAATGAGCCACCAGATACTTATCTCTTTTTAAAGTTGTAGCTCCTTGTAATCTGGAGCACTTTTGTACTTAACTTCAGTTCTGTGTTCTTGGTGTCACTGATAACCCATTAGATACTTATCTCTTTTTATTAGTATATTGAGCCATACAATCCAGTTCAATGTTTACTTATTCCTTGGATCTATTGTTTAGTGTTTGTGTTAAAAATGTAGGTAGGAGTTGCTTGCTGTTGCAGTCGTAATACACAAGACCAGGCCATCCAAATCCCATGGATGTGCAGCCATTTCTGTTTGTCTTGTCTTTTTGTAGTTGTTACTTAGCTTTTAGCTTTTCCTTTTGTGCTTTAGGCTTCCAGTGCATAAAATAGGGCACAATCCCCCAAAGGCTACTAGCACTTGAAAAGTATGAATGAGGTGTGTCTGTAAGGCCTCTGATGCTTGCTGTGAACTGAGTCAAGCAATATATTATAAAAATTCTTTTAAAATCTCATTGTTTAAGTGTAAGTAGTACTCCAGTAGAGTATTGATTATGACCATGGCCTGGTTTACGGCACTTTATATATATATATATATATATATATATATATATATATATACACACATATATATATATATATATATATATATATATATATATATATATATTTGGCCTGTTGGTGTAAAGCTCCTGTTGTGTTTTGTTATTTCTCTGGAGGGAATGTGGCAATGTATGCCATACTTGGACAGTGGAAACTTATTTCAGGAAAAAATATCATAGAAATAATAGGTGATCAAAACTCAAGTTTAAGGAAAAACTTTTTAATAAGCATCTGGGTATATTTCTGTCCTTTTCCCCCATAAGTATACAGTTGGTACAGCAGTAATGTGCCTTCCAGTTAGAAATCACTCGGCATACTTAGATTAATATTGAAGAAGCTCTTTAGTATAACACATGCAGGCTTTAGCTAATGCCCAAAGAGCAGCCTGATGAGAATAGAAGCTTTGCCTACCTATAAACACCTAAGGCTTTTGTATTTCATACACAGTCATAGTTAAATCTCTTCTTACTCTGAACAATTTCAAGTGATACAGAAGACTGCAAATTTGGCCACTTGGGCACATGGGAAATTCACATAGCAAAGATTGCCAGAATTATTTCCTAAGTTTACCAATGTTAGTCTTTTCAAAGAGTTGTTACCCAGGTTCTTCCTGTCTACTTGGCCAATTTATGTTTTCCTTGGTAAGAGTGCAGGGGATATAACGATAGACCCTGACTTAAGGGTGGCTGTGGTTTTGTACTGCTCCCTTGAGCTATGTTCTTTGACATAGGGATGGATGTAATGGCAAGTTGTTTGTCTCCTTTTATTATGGGTAGACTATTTACAGGTCAATCTTTGTGAATAAACATTAGCAGAAACCTTCTTAGCCACCCCAAAGTTCAATGAAGACCAGAATTCTCTTTCTTTGCTGTTTTTAACAAGTCTGCTCACAACAGTGCTTGTCTTCCTGCTATATTGGAGGTCATGTTCCTCTAGCCAAGTTCTACTTTGTGTAATTTAATATTTCCTTGAGCTAGACTTTTGGTTAATTTATTGTTTTTTTTTTTTTCTTCCTCACTTCTAATTGTTATTCCACCCTTCCAAACGCCCAACACTAGGTAGGAGAGAAAGAAGTTTAGAGGATAAAGGGCACTGATCTTGTTAAACTACTTCCTGCTGATTAGGGGTGTTGGATTCCTTGGGGTAAGAATATCTTATTTCTTCTACCCTTCTACCCTTTGTGCAAGACTACTTGACAAACTTTAACAACAGTAACCAGCCATCCAATCAGCTCCTTCTATTGGGGCTCTAACATTTAGATATCCTCTGAATAGTCCCCAGAATTCCAGATGTAAACTATCTTCAGCTGGCAAAATCATGCCCCCACCAGAGCAGGGACAAATCATAGTCAGCTGCTGTGGGAAATCTGAAACAGCCCCATATTTCACACCTGGGATAAAAACAAAAGCACATTCACCTAACATTTTTGTGTTTTTAAAGAAAACAGAATTCTCACTGTATTTCCTAAGCAAGTTTCTTGGCAAATCCTTTATCACATCAGTTTTACTCCTTCAAATTTCTCCTGCGTTCTTGAGACATGAGCGAGACATGGTGGTGTACAAACCTGTAGTCTCAGCACAACATTCAGGAGGTGGAGACTGGAGGATCAGAATTTCAAACTCATTTTCAGCTGCATATAGGTTCCATATTCTGTCTGTGTGTGAAAAAACAGATCAGGAGCAACAATAGATTAGAATGTAATCTACTCTGAATGCAATCAAAGCCATGTCTGAGGTGTTGTTAAAAAAAAAAAACAAAGCCTATTCGTACATCAAATAAATAACCAGTTTGTTCAAGATAAAATTTACATATCATTAAATTAGTTTGCTTTTTTCTATATTTTTAAATTATTCAAGTTGATCTTGATGTAATATGTTTTCAAAATATTTACTTTTTATGTGTATAAGTGCATGCCTCAGTGTATGCATATGTAGTACGAATATACAGGGGTCCACAGAGATCAGAAGAAAATCCTTTGGAAAATACTGAGAGTTGTAAGCCTCTAGGTGGATACTGGGAACCAAACCTGGGTCCTCTTCAAAAACACCAAGTGCTTTCAAGCATTGAGTCATTGCTAAAGCCTATAGTATTTTTTATTTGGCTTAAAATTTATTCAATCGCTTTTGTGTTGGTATACATTTCAGACTTACTCATGAATTAAAATATTTTCAATTAAACATTTAAAAAAGTTTCATCCATTAAACTATCAGTTTTGGATATACCAAAAGTTAAGGCCTTTTTCTAAGTAACGTAATCAGTCATATTAATGGTATAAAAGTGGGGCTGAATTTGAACTCTTTGTCTCAAATGGATGATCAAAACCAGAAAGACAAGTTCTATTTCTAATATGAGTTAAGTTCTGGAGATTTTAACTGGTTGAACTAGGTAATCTACCACAGCTTAAATGTTTATTGAAGAAAAATGTTTCTCAATGTCTTTTATCAATTAAATGTACCCCCTTCTTTAAGTTATACCCATTATTGGCAATGGTAGACTGGAAGAAGTTAAGAGCATTGCTCTTGGGGAGGACCCATGCTTAGTTACCAGTATCCCCATTGGGGAGCTTAATATTGCCTGTAACTACAACTCTAGAGACGATTTGACATATTTGGCCCCTGAGAGCACCCACACTTAGGTGAACCATCCTCTTCCCCCAAACAATGAAAGATAGAGTAAGTATTTTGCCTGGAGACATGGCTCAGAGTTTAAGAGCACTTCCTACTCTTTCAGAGGATCCAAGATTGCTCTAAAGTACCCACATCAAATTGCTTATAATTACCTGTTCTCCAGGTCTAGGGAAATTCTTCTTGCTTTTTGGGTACACATAGGACAAGGACATGCCTTCCCACAGACAAACACGTATATAGGTATAGAAGCCCTTCTGTTATAATAAGGACTGGCCTGGGCTGGGGGGGGGGGGATGCCTACTGGTTCAGTGATGGCACAAACATCATGGGAGTAGCCACCTTCTTGAGTGGAGGCAAGATTTGGAAAAGAAGACCTTGTGAAGTGCTCAGCCCCAGAGGTGGCACACACCCTGCTGAAGGCTCGGACATTCCTTCGGAAGAGTGGGTGGGAAAGCTGTAAGAGCCCACAATGGTGGATGACTGCAAGGAGACATCATCTTCTGGATACAGCAGAGCAGCTGCAAATATGAATTTATTTCAGTTTCGACAGCATACACCAGGCCTGTGCAAACCCAAGCCAGACCAAATTCAGTAAAGAGAGAGGAGCTGGGCACTGAAGTTCATCCCATGCCTTGTAGTGGTTGGCAATTGTTAACATCTAGGAGAGGGAAAGACCGTGGACCACTGTCCAGGAAAAGAGCACATACCCAAGACTACTTGTGAAGCAAATTGACTTTGAGGGTTTTAAAAAAATAAGAATATATGAATATGAGTTTGTAGGGGAAGGGTAGGAGGTGACAAAGACTAAAACAAACAAACAAATAAACAAACAAAAAAACCAAACACAAACAAAGCAAAAGGTAAAACAAAACAAAAGTCTTAGACTTGAGTTTATGAGTCCTGGAGGGTAGTACCAGAATTTCTTATATTTACTAAAACTGACTGCATCCTTCTCAAAGCTATAGGATGTTATAACCATGCTTGAGAGAGGCAGCCTATCATGGTTCTGAACATTTGGCATAAGAGGCTTGGAGGAACTTGGAGAGGCTTAAGTGACTTCTTTGCTGTCAAAAGCCAATTATTGGAGTGGGATAGGAGATTCCTCAGTTTACCATTAGGAGAGACCTGTCTCTTCTTACCAGTTTCCATAAATTCTGAGATACAAAGGTGACTTTGGTGCTTAGCCGCCTAGAGAAGATTCTTCAGCATCCCATGTTGTTAGCTCAGCCAACAACAAAGAGTTCTAATGATCAAGAGATGGTTTAATCGACTTAAAACTTTCACATCGTGGGACCAGATGTGAAGATCACTTGACCATGAACAGTGGTTGAAGTGAAACCATGGCCAATCGTAGGAGTAAGCTGGTGTGCTTCAGGCTCTAAGAAATTTTAGTGTGTGTGTATAAGTCTGAGCAGGTCCTCATGCACATGTGTGTGCACACCAGAAGGCACCCTCTGGGGTCATACCTCAGGCACTGTCCATCTTGGCTTTGTTTTACATTTGTTTGTTTTTTTTTCTCTCTCTCCTCTCCATCCCCCTCCTTGTGTGTGTGCTATCAGTCATGTGCCTGTGTGTGTTGTTTTTGTTGTTGTTGTTGGTGGTGGAGTATGTGGTCATGCATACCCTATCATTTTTCTGGAGGTCAGAGGACAATTTTGAGGAGTTGGTTCTCTTTTTACATGCTGTGAGTTCTGAAGGTGAAACTGGCTGTCAGGCTTGGCATCAAGTACCTTTACCTACAGATTCTCTTTGCTGGCCCATGCTTTGGCATTTGAGACCAGATCTCTCCATGGGACTCAGATTTCTTGACTAGGCTAACCTGGCTTTCCAATAAACTCTAGGGATCTGCCTGTCTCCATCTCCCCAGTACTGGGATCGAAAGCATAGTCTACAGTATCTGACTTTTTAATGTTAGACTTTTGAATGATAAGAACTGTTGTTCTCATCAATTAAGATTTGATAACTTTTATTGAGTGTTGGGTAACAGGCCTGAGCTCATTGCCCTTAGCAAGGTATGGCTCTTAGAGGGATTTTGATAGCAGTGGCACTGGAGGGCAGAGGAATGAAGTGCCTGCAAAGACTCAACTCTTCTGCAGATTTTGTCACTAGGATTGGCACCATGAAGTAATGGAGGAGCAGCGAACAGGGGAGGTCTAGGAAGTGTTGCTTTGTAATTTGCTGAGTGTCCCCTGTGTGAGCTCTGAGCAACCATGATGGCTGCCTGGGAGGGATGGAGGAAGAGCTTGTCTCTAGAGCATTGGGTCATAGTTGCTAATGTTCCAGGGCTGCCTCTGGAAAATTCCATGGAGTGGCAGAGAACCTTGAGCTGCCGGTTTCTCTCATGGTATAATGGTCAGCATAGGAGAACCTCCAGGAATAAAACCTATGTTTTGTATGTGCCAGGCCAGAGCTCAGCTTCTTGATATTTGTCATTTCCCGTTCTCAGAGCAGACCTCTGTTCTGGTTATTTATCTCCATTTTACCAAAAGGCCAGAGAGGCTAAAGCATTGACCCAAAGTTGCACAGCTACTTGGCTCTTTCTGAACAACAAGACTCACTTGCTGGAATAACATGGCTTTGGAAGGGGTTATGGAATTAATTACCAGGTGGTGTGTGTGTGTGTGTGTGCGTGCGCGCACTAATTTTTCTATAACATTGGTTGAAGTTGACTTAAAAAGTACTTTAGCTTTAATAGTGTGGCATGAGCATGTATGTTAGTTTCCATTATTTTTAGTCCAGGAAGCCTCTCTCATTTGGAATTCACATCCAAGTTAATGGTTACCTGGAATCATAGTGACTTTGAAGGCAAACCCTACAAGATTTCTGAGTGGAAAACACCTCCATCCCACACCTTCCGTGTTAGGAGCATTAGAAATAGACTCTGTTTGGGGTGTTAGTGTTTTAAATGGTTGCCTGGTTTATAGATCCTTTTCAACTCTGAGATGTCCTGCGATTTATTGTACCTATAGTTGTCAAGAGTGTATTTGTTTTGTTTGTTTTGGTTTTGGGCAACTCATATACATATATACATGTATACATGCATACATGCATACATACATACATGCAATAGAACTGATTTGGAGTTTGTTGTCATTTCAAGATGACAATCACATCAAGAAAACAAATTTGCAGGATTGTTAATCTTCATCCTTCTTTAAAATGTCAGATAGTTATCGATCTGATGACACATTGTATGTGATAATTAAGTTGTTGGATCAGAACTCTTCCTTCCAGTGATCCAGGAGTGTTCTTGAGTACGATTAGAGTCAGGCTGTATACGTCTTATTGTGGTTCAAGGCTAATGAAAGGGAAGCCTCTGGGCTGCCAGTGTAAATCAGTGGAACAAATCATTCTTGAATGGTGCACTGATTCTGAACGGATTTTAAGAAAATCATGGAGGGTCCTTAAGGAAAGTGCCTCTAGAAGGTGTATTGCAGTTCCCCTTCTGCTAAGGGTGATGCTGTGCAAGTGTCTATTCTGTGATGCATTTATATTTGCTAGATTGCTTTTGTCAATGGTGAGTGAACACCGCCTCCATAAACTTATTTTGGATAGTGCATGATCAGTCACAAGCCAATAGGAAACTTCCTTCCGTTAATAGTTTGCATCATTCTGAGCATGAATTGCCTTGCATTCCTTTGAATGTGTAAAGGCTAAGAGCAGCACTTCTCTTGTAGCATAAATGTGCCATCTTCTGGCTTTACAAAACTCTAGCTACAGCGTAGGCAGACATGATAAAACCTGAATGATATCCAGGGTTGAAATGGATTCAGTTCTAAGCATTCCTGACCCGAATGACAGGGCACATACAAAGGTGCAGGGACTATTGTATCTTTTTGATTTGCATGTCTCTGTGTGGGTATGTGCATAGACTTCGGACTGTGGATGCCAGAGGTGTCAGATCCCTTGGGTCTGAAATCATAGGTAGTTGTGAAGTTTCTGATATGAGTACTGGGAACTGACCTCTGGTCCTTTCAAAGGGCAGTAGGAACACTTACATACTTAGCCATCTCTTCATCCTTCATGTGGGACTTTGAAAGTCTTGATACAATGGGTAAATTACATGGAGAAGTCTCTTTTTTTCATAGCACAGTGGAAGTTCCTGGCAAGCCGAGGGCAGAGAGTGTTCAGCTGTACTAGACTGGATGTTCTAGATGCTCACAAGTCAAGGGCTCCTATGTATGCCCTGTTTTCAGAGCTCCTGTCCTTAAGAGTCAGTACACTGAGTTAAATAGGGGAACATTTTCCCCTTTATATTCATGATGGGTTCTGTTTATTTTTGTTGTCACAGGGTTCTTTTAACTTGTATTTTTCGCTATTAAAAATCTACCAAGTTTCAAGTAAAACATGAGAATTAAAAAGCAAAACTCTGTTCACATGAGGCTGTTTTTGCCAAAGAGTCTTTTTATACATAAAACTTGCAGAATTTATTTAATTGAAAGGATCAGATTATTATAGTTTCATTTTTTAGAACTTTCCTAGAATAAGCTTAAAAAAAAACCCAAATATATATTAAAGTCTTTCCTTTCCCCCTTTCCGTTTTTAAAGACTACTGTCTTCTAGAAGAGTTAGTTCCGATTATGTGTATGTGTTTGTTTATAAGTATACGCAGGCAAGTGCAGGTGCCCTCAGAGGCCAGAGAAAGTAGATTACCCAGGAGCCAGAGTTACAGACAACTATGAGCCATCTGACATGATTGCTGGGAATTTAACTCAGGAATTTAACTCTGGAAGAGGAGTGCATGCTTTTAGCTGCTGAGTCATCTCTTTGATCTAGAATATTGTCTTTGACCAAAAGTTGTGGATAAGTTAATTTAGAATTCATATCATAAGCTGTTTGATAGGAATCTCATTTTGAATGCAAATTAAGCCAACATACTGTACCATGTGTACATTTTTGTGTCAAATATCAAATAATTTTGTTTATTGTGATAGCTTCTGTTCACTAAAATATGTAAATAGAAGTACCTGTCTTTTCAATTTCTGTACCATGGCACCCACCACAAAGGTCAAATATACACTTACATACAGAAGACAAACTCTTTGGCATCTTTAAGCTATATATATATATATATATATATATATATATATATATATATATATATTGCTAGATAAAATAGGACAAGGTTGGCAAAGAGGGAAAACTGCTCAGAAATACAATGGATTGTTTAGAAAAAAAACAGTTTTTATTTGAAAAAAACCAACATATTGGAAATTCTGTTCTATATATATTTGCAGACATAGTCTGGCTAAAGAAACAGGGATAGCCTATTGCTGCACACTTGGTTTCTGTTGACAAATGCACTGTTGAAATAATATTAGCAATCACGTATTCGGAAGTCAGGCTATGAAATGTGGCTCATGAAAAAAAGGCAGGTCAGTAGTTAAAGGACACTTGAAAGAGACCTGATTTTGTATAGTCATTTCCATTTATTATTTTTCCCACATGGAAACTTATTTTTTTACTTTCTTTTATTTATTCTTTAATCATATTGATTATTTTAAAAGTTTAGAAAACATACATATAAATGAACATATAGAAAATTCTAGAACATTTTAGACATTCTCGAGAAATAATTGCTTAAAAATCTATTTTCATTCAATTTTATTCATATCTACTTCACAATAGTATTTGTTTTTAATTCTTTTAATTTTCAGAGGTATAAGTATAAATACTGTCTTTGACATGTTCATCTTTTCATGGGAACAATTCCTTGACTTATTAATTAGGGCATGGACCTCTTTGAGAGGCTGAAGTGTTTTGATTTCAAAAACTTTGATTTATACCCAAGAAGTTCATCAGTTAATTAGGAGTGAGTGAACATGGAGAACGAAGAATCTTTTTGAGCTTTAGATGCTTGGTTCAAAAGGCAATAGAGTTATTTTCCACATTGCTTTCTAAATATGCCCCTGGAACCAGAATTGTGTGGTCAGTGTACACATCTGTAAATTGAAACTTGATATATTGAGGCTGTGAAGTTCTCATTTTTACCTTGGATCCCTGATTATTACTTCAAGGACTGTTTAGTGGAGAGAGTTGATAGTGGTTTAGGAAGATGAGAAGCATTGGGGGAAATGTTGGTTTATTTCTGCAGGTAATAAACAAGAAACTCTAGAGATTAGTCTCCGAGGAATTGCACTGTTTGGCTTTAACTGGCCCTGAGTTTAAAGTCAGGAGTGCAAAGCTTTCCTTCCCAAGCACAGTTTATGGTAGGGCTTGAATAAATATTTGTTGAATTGAATGAGTTTTTGCACCAGTAATCCTTTATGGTTGTTAGTGGAGGCCTAGTTAAGATACTATAAAAGACACTTTAGTGTGTTACGTGTCAAATCTCAGCATAATTTTAAACAATGAAAAAACCTTACACATAAAGTGTGGTATCATGAGAGTCTGGGATGCAGAGGAAAGAATTTGTTTTGGAGGGGAAAAAAACCCTCAAATGATAAGAAAGACAAGTGATGTTGTTCCACACCTGGTTGTTAGGATGTGTTTCCCAGTCACCTGTGAATTTGAGACTTTCAGTGTAGGGAAACATGGAAGAGTCAGAAAGTTGGCAGCTTTGGTTTGAGTCAGTTGGATTAGTCTAAAAATAATTAACTTTTCCTATCAATGCTTAAACTTTAGTTACTTTAATACATATTTTTACATATGTTAATTGTATTTTTTGGTAAGTTTAAAAATTATTTAAAATTAATTATTTAAAGATTATTTAATATCAATTATTTAAAATTTATTTAAATCTATACCTTCAATCCTTTCTGATAGTATTATAGATGACTCATGCTGTAGATGTGAGTGAATCCCTTTCTGTTTGGATGTGTGTGTCTCATGTCTAAGATACTTTGAAGCTTTCTCTTGTTATTTCTTTTCATTGACTTTAGCTCTTGAGAGCACAGATTTTCACCTCACATGCTTTAGATTTTTATGCTTTGCTGTCTTCCTGTCCCTGGTTTACTTTGCCACACAGCTGGAAGCCTCTTGGGCATTCTTAAGTCCTCAGGTACTCAAGGATTGACCTTCTCCAGAGTTATCATAAATGCTGGTAGGTGGATATCGTTTCTTATTTTCTGTAATCCTGTTGCTCGTTAATATAATATACAGATCTTGATGAAGACTGGTCTCTCTCAAGTGTAAACATTGTGCTGTGGTGCACAGCCGCATGCTGCAAGCTGTAAAGCATCCTCTAGAGGTCTTCCTTGGGAGGGTGTATCTAGCACTTAATGCTTTAGCAGGGTTGCATTCTTACTCAAGCTGGACTCTTGCACAGAGGAAAGCTAGGTTGCAGCCTTGCTCCCAGATTATTCTAGAACTCACCTGCTTTTCCTCATTACAAGGTGTTCACTTCTCTTTCCTGGCCATAGTATTTTAAGAAGTAAAAATGTTAAAACAAAAATAAGTGTTATCTCAATGTGAATTCTTTACAAGGGAACCCATTTTCCAACTGGTAAATGCTTATACTAAGTCTGACAAAGATGTCTCTTAACTAGACATAGTCATAGTACATCTTTTGATAAAAAATGTCCATCCAGGTTTTCAAATTTTTGTAGTGTGTGTGTATGGATATATATAGAATGTATGTATGTATGTATACAAATACAATATATACAGTATACATGCACACACACACACACACACACGATCAGAGAGTCCTTGGAGGAGAACCTGGTTGGTGAGTACTCAGAACTCAGGCCATGTTAAACCACACTTGACCATGTAGTATAGTCTTCTTATGTTTCTCCTTGAGAATTTGTTTTCTTTTATTGTGTGTGATGTCTGTCTCACTGTGTTTAGTACCTCACCCCTCAGTAATCATTTAGAAAACACCATCAGTCACCTGGCAGATCCAGAGTTCAGTGGAGGAACTTAGAAAAGTGACTCTGTGGTCACTTTTTGTTGATTTATTAGCTTTTGGTTT
Source organism: Arvicanthis niloticus (assembly GCF_011762505.2). Taxonomy (NCBI): domain Eukaryota; kingdom Metazoa; phylum Chordata; class Mammalia; order Rodentia; family Muridae; genus Arvicanthis; species Arvicanthis niloticus. The sequence continues at coordinate 17,877,983 of NC_047668.1, forward strand.
AAACTAATTTATAACTAAAAATCTAAGTGTGAGTATTTTCAGTAAATGATCTTACACAGGGAGTTATCAGAAGTGAGCAACCCTTATTTTGCCGTCTCTTTAACTAGAAATAATAGCAGAGAGATTTTAGGTTTTGTTAATAACCCATTGGATTCTTGGATGAGAATTCATTGGGAGCCATGCCATTTGAATTCAGCATATAACCTCCTGAGGGGACCATTGGCATATCATGGGCAGCAATTACTTCTGATAGCTCAAAATAACAGTAGCAGTTAGTATTAATTATAGTCAATTATATTGATTATTATTCTTAATATAGCTAACATCAGATATTAACTTATCAAATGGCATTCTAAAATTCCTACCTAGATATTTAATACATTTAATTTGCAAAAAATTTTAAGAGGTAGATACCTACTTTTTCTCTTAGTTTATAAGTAAGGAAATTGAGCAAAGAGAGGATTGCCCAGAATTTAAATAACAGTCAGAATTGAGATTTGAATTTAGGTACCTGTATTGAAATGTATTTTTTTAAATGTTTGTTTGTTTGTCTGTCTGTCTGTCCAGCTATCATCTATCTACAATTCTTATATATTTTTAACTGAGATAATTATTTTGAGAAAAAACAATCTGTTTTCCATTTTACTAGAATATTGATTCATACATTAAGTTGTGATTAAATTTGTGAAGTAGTTATCCTTTTACAAATGTATTTAAATAGTGTATGCCTTTGCTGTCTGCTGTGTTCTGTGGATGTGCAACTTCACTGCTACTTAGTGGGCTGTGAAGTGAACTTAAACTAGCAGGTGCTAACTTGGCAGACATTTTTATCCCTGCACCGTAAAGACGGCACTTAAAACTTTGAACGTTTCAATAGTCTTAATCAATGAAGCTTCAGAACACTTTCCTGATCAGGACATCATGACTCAACCTCCTAGATGACGATCAGCATTGCCATTGTTTCTTTGAAATGTATCTCACTTTCTTCGTATTTATAAGAAAATACTAATAATGTCTGTATTGATATCAAAGGAAGGCTTAGGCAGCTTCTATCATGGTGCAACTGATACAGCCCATTTGGATGGGCTTGAAGCCAATTTTGTCAAATTCTCAGCCAGCTCAATTAAAAATAAAACCAACAGGAGCAGCAATAACAGTGGCTTCTGTTTTGATAAGTGCGAGTAATCTGCTTTTGTTTGAGAGCAAGGCAGGGCTGAACCAGTGATGGCTTGGTCTTCTAAGAAATTAATAGCCACATAAGGTGACAGAACATAGATTCTACATGTTTGGCCATCAGAAACTCTGATATTTGAACAGCATGTGTTTATTTATTAGCTATTTTATAATGTTTGTTGACCCAAGCAAAAGTCATGCTGTTCTTGAGAAGCATGTAGACTGTTCTCTGACTGCATCCTTAGGCACACAGCCCTTAGTCCTTTAAAAATGTAGATTCTAGCCTCTTTGCTCATGCATGCGTCCATTGCTATTATAGTTAATGGACACTGTAAGCATTATATAAGTTCTTTTGCTTACACATGCAAATTTACATATAAATGTAACATTGTAAACTTTAACATTGAAAATCTGTATATATTACTGACTGCAGAAATAATAAGTATGTCTCAATTTGTGAAGTTAAGAAATAATTTGTAGTTTTAGAATACATCAATTTCAATTTGTAACTTGCTTTAATTTAAGATTATATATAATATATAATATTTCTCTGCATACCTTAAGAAGAGCTATAGTATAAAAGTATTACTTTTGAAAAAAGTATTGCCGAGTAAGGACGTGCTGCTCTATGACTGAAATGACACTTCTAGTTCAAATTTATTTGTTTCTAAATTATTAGCTTAACAAACTGTTTGAAGGAGATTGTCCTATACCCCATATTTTAAAATGTTTTATCTTAGACTGTAATGATACAATATAAATGGCCAACATATGTTCTATGTTTTCCCATGTAATTTACTTTAGAAAGAAAATATTGGCTTTTTTGTTTTATATGAAATGCCTCTAAACCAAACTTTTATAGCGGGACTCTTAAGTTCTATAAAATCTATTTATATTAAACTTACAGCCTACTATCTTCATTTATAAGCCAGCTTTTTTGTTTGTTTATTTTGGTGTTTTCCTTTTCTGGTTTTGTTTGTTTGTTTGTTTGTTTGTTTTGGTTTGTGTGTGTGTTTTTTTAAATGCCATAATGGACTTTTGGGTACAATCGTATTTTGCTTCATAGCTGAATTGTATTAAAAAAAAAGTTATTTGAATTTTCAAAAAGTGTGAGACCACAGGGAAGATGCCAGTTTATGCCAAGAAAGTTTGTCTTAAAAAAAAAAAAGTCACTTTAATTCTTAACTGTATCTAAGAAAACAAAACCAAATAAGCACCTAGTAGCTACCTGCCTATTTTCTGTTTTTCCCCTGATCTTATACACATCAGTGTGTGGGGTTGGAATTGTTCCCATCGTACAAATTAGGAAGCTGTGACATGCAAGTTTAACAGCCGGGCTGTGTAGTGTGAGCTACAAAGGAAGGTCTAATTAGTTCCCTGCTTCATGTGGAAGAGCCAAGCAGGATACAGTGTGCCTGTGCTTCAGGTGCAGAACACCCCTTTCCAAATGTAGCATCAGCCTGTGCTTCAGATGCAGAACACCCCTTTCCAAATGTAGCATCAGCCTGTGGGTTTCCAGCCACCTTAGAGCAGGGCTTGACTGTGTCTTCGGAGCTGATTCTTGTCTCACTGTCTTGATCTCTTCTGAGCATGTTCTTCTAAACTACCAGATTGGCAAAAATGAAAAGAATAGTACTTGTGTGGAGGACCAGCACTGTGTGCTACTGATGCAAAGTCCAAATTAGAAACATCTGAGCGGACACTGAGGGCATTTGTGTTGAAGGATAGAAATATAGTTATCTTTACTTTACTGATCTGTATCTTAATTTTAAAAGTTGAGTCTCGAAAAAGTGTACAAAATCGTATGTTTAGGAACTGAATACTGAGAACACAGATATCTCAGTGAAAATGAAACTGTATTATCTTCACATGATTATGACCATGCAAACATTAAAAGGTGCTTGTGCTTTTCAAACATGTAGCATGAGCCAGTTCCATTTCATGTATGTACAGAGAGGTGCAGAAGAATATTTTGATTCTCCTCACTGCAGTGTTTTCTCCTGCTAATAGGCTAACTGGAGTTTCATGTTCTTTTGAATAAATTATGAAAAGATTATAAATGCTTATAATGTAAGAAATATGAGTTAGCCTTTTTTAGTATTGAAAAGAAAAGCATTTAGGCACCTTATAGTAATATAACTAATAATGCTGTCAATATTTTCTCCCTTATTCTGTACTCACATTTCTTCGTCTCCATTCTGGCTAGTGTAACACTTTAGTTTGTTTAGTTTCCAAGGATCTTCAAAAAAAAAAAAAAAAGATTCATTTATGTGTCACATGCAGTGACAGAAGATAAGCAGGTTCCGGTTCCCTCCCTGATTGTTTTTCTTCTATTGAGTTCTGATTATAAAGTAGGGCATCCTAGCTCAGTCCTTTACACTAGTACCCCTGAGGCCTGGTGGCCTTGATTTGTGCATCTTTGCTTGTCTTGAGTTTTGCTTGCCTGACTTTACAGTTGCACCTGAGTTTTTTGTTGATAGACACAGAAGTCCAGCTTGCTTTGTTCTCCTGATTGCACATTCATCATCTGGGAGTGAGAAGCACTGAAATCTACTTCTTCTGTCACCTAAGCAAACACCACCGTGTTTATCTTACATGTCCTGCAAGTCTATGGACACCAGCTTTCCCAGAGAGAAAGAGTGAGGTGTCAGGGCTAGACTGTGGGAGTGACAGGCAGGAGGTTCATTAGGGGCATCTGCGGGAACTCAATGATACATTGATGGCTTAGATGAATGCGGTGGCATCAAGGGGTGACAGGGACTCACAGTCACAGTATGCGTGATGCTGTTTATCTTCACTGCCAAGTTCTTGGGCTATAGGGCATCTCCTTTTAAAAATTAACCCCTTCCACCATTTGGAGCTTAGAATTTAAATATTACTATAATATGAAGATGCATATTTTATGTTATTTTATTAGAGAGAGGGAGGGAAGGAGACTGTGTGCATGCAAGTGAGCACATGTCTGTAGAGAGCTCAAGCAACTTAGAGGAGTATGTTCTCTTCTGGCTTTAGTGGCTGGTTCTGGGATTGAACTCAAGTCACCAGCCATATTAATCAAGGTTCTTTAGAGTCACAGAACTTATGGAATGTCTCTATATATTAAGAGAATTTATTGTAATGACTTAACAGTCTGTCGTACAACTAACCCAACAATGGGCATCTATGAATGAGAAGTTCAAGAATCTAGTAGTTACTCTGTCCCACAAGGCTAGTTGTTGAAGCTGGTCTTCTGTGGAAAGTAGGTTCTAACAGATGTTGCTGGCAAGTAAGGGCAAGTAGTCAAAGAGTGAATCTTTCTTCTTCTAGTGTCCTTATGTAGGCCTCCAGCATTCAAAGGTATGTACCACCACGTCTGGATCTGAGACTTGCTTTGTCCCAGGATGACCTTGAACTCAGAGGTCAGCTTGCCTCAGTCTCCTGTTATTAAAGGCATGTACTACCTTGCCTAGGCTTGAGCTTTTCATGGCCACTATGCCTCAAGATCTCCATGCAAGATACACGTCAGAAACTTGTGTTTTCCAGCCTCAAGATCTGGATCACAGGTGTGCCCTTCAATTTTGGATTGTAGTTCACTCCAGATGCAGTCAAGAAAACAACCAGGAGTAGTCACCTCACAAGGCTTGCAAAGTAAGCCATTTTATCTGCCCCAGAGCTACATATTTTAACACTGTATGTCTAGAAATGAAAACCAGCATTTTAGATTTTGGTTACTTTTGCTAAAGACCTTGTGAAGAACCAGCTTGATAAATGTTGCCTTTTGCTTCTTATATTATGTGTAACACATGTTCTAGGGGTGAGTTCAGAACTAAGAGGTTATTTTCAGCACAGTCCTCTCACTGTCTTTTCTCACTTGTAAAATCACCAGGTCTTTTCTCTTGTTTTCCAATCATATCTCAATCCTGTTTGCCTGTACCACTGACCCCACAGTCCCATCCAGTATCAGCTTTTTCTTTCCTTAGTAACGAGTTTGGTGGGAAATGATAACAGTGTCAGTGATGCCAGAGCAGCGTGGCTGAAGCTACCACCAAGGCTTGTTCATCAGTATCATCAAGCCTGAAAACTTCGGTGAAAACCTTTATTTACTTTAAGAAATATTTTTTTTAAAAAAATTATGAAGTGGGTTTTTGAATAGAGCTTTCATTCATATATAACATGTTCTCGCCATCTCTCTTGGAGCTTCTTGTTTTCCTCTTTTATTTTTGAGTTTATGGCCATGATTGGTATAGCTGAGTCATATGGTAGTTCTGTTCCTTGTTCTTCTGTGAGGGCTTCATACTGATTTCTCCAGTGCCCGGATCAGTTTGCACTCCCACCAACAGCAGATAAGGATTCCTCTTTACTCACTTCCTCACTAGCATTCCTTGTTAGTTTCTTGATGTTGGCCATTCAGATTGGAGAGACATGGACTCCCAAAGTGGATTTAATTTGCGAGACTATGGTGGCTAAAGATATTGAAACCTGCATTTGATTGGCAGCATTCTTGCCTTTGTGTTTAATTTTCAGTTCTTTGTATATTCTTGATATTGACTCCTTGTCTGAGGTACAGATAGAAAAGGTTTTATCCTATCTTTTTATTTTTGTGGTTGGTCTTTTTGCTGGACCAGATGGATTTATTGCTGAACTCTACCAAATTTTCAAAGCTCCTACAGCAACACTTCTCAAATTGTTCCACAAAATAGAAAGGAAGAAAGAGGAGCAAACTCACCCTCCAAAGCTTGCTTGTTTACTTTCTTTTGAGATGGAGTTTTGCAGAATGGCCTTGAAATTGCTGGCCTCCCTCTCTGATCTGGAGAGCTGAGATCACAAACACGCAGCAGTCCACCTGGCAGTGACCAGTACCTTTAAAAACCGTAAGAAGTAAAAAGAAAACGGCTTTGAAATTGTACAAAGAATGATTATAGTACTTTTCCATAGTTAATTATGCATATATTTGCAACTAGTTAGCTGCATGTAAATACTGTTTCTGAATTGAATTCCTCAAATAATTCTCAAACACCTGTTTTTAAGGCAGTGCGTGTTTTCTGTTAATGAAGAAAAAGGGGTAAGGTATGTATGATGTTTGCTAACTTCCTACAGACATGGAAAACTGAACTGTTCCGAGCCCCTCCGTGTCCCTTTCGCCCGCAAAAGAGACACGTGAGGCAGTGTTCTGGTGGTTACCACAGCGAGGCTTTATTCTTGTATCAGCAGAAGTGGAAAGACCCCAAGCCCGGAAAAGGCACTGCTATATGTACCCTAGAGTGGCGTGTTCACTTCTGATTGGCTGTTCACTCATTACCCATAATACGCCCCGGGATGGGCAGTGACTTTGGCATGCTTTTTGCCTTTTGCACCTGCGTAGTTAGTTGTTTACTTGTGGGAGGACAGGATGCCCGTGCCATCTTGTAATGGCGAATGCTATCACGCTCACTCGGATCCTAACACTGAACAATCTATAAGGGGATTTGAAAAAATATTAGAAAGCTCATCATCTAGTCCTAATGGTAGATTTTTGCGAGGCATGCTTTGGAGTCACAGAGGTATGGGGTCCTACTCAAGCAGAGCACAGGAAAGCTATAGAGATGGAAGCATAGACATACCCTTGAAAGGAGATCACTATCTGTGAAGACAGTCAGTAGGACTCCAGGTGATGGTTTCTAGCAGTATAGCATTAACCCCTGTGTGTAGTGTGGACCATGGGTACATGGGAAGTGATACAGAGAGAGGAAGGGAAAAGTTTATCTCCAAGGAGACCCTTTACCCATTACGTTTCTGAGCTGGACAGAGACTAACAACTTGATCATCAAATTGTTTCTGCTGTATATGAAAATCAAGGGACTTTTTGTGATTATTTTTTTAACTAGGCTAGTTTGCTATTCCTTGAGTTTCTGTGAAGCTGCTGCTATACCATAGATCTTCCCATTTACACGAGGGTTCCAGCAACCTTAGTTTGTGGCTCTTACTACACACAGATCTGGAGCACTCTGCCGTCTTTCCTTTGCCATTTGTGCGCTGGTATAGTGGCATGCACTGGTGTAGTTAGCCCATGAGAACTCTCTGGTTTCTAGATGCTAGGCAGCTTGACATTTAAAAGTAGTTGCTGCATGTTTTGATGGGGATTCTCTCATAATGTTTAATATTAGGTATAGCTTGTATGAAAGAAACATCTACTGGAAGCAGACATTTGTGATAAGTGAACTTTTCAGTCCTGTGAAGCATTAGCTTTCACACCAGTGGTTCAACATTTAATTAATGATTACATATTTTTTTCCATCAAAATATGTCTATTAAGTGGACTCAGATTACCTTGTGTCACATGTTTCAGAGTTACATTTTTATATCATGTAAGCCACAAACCAGTTAAACTGATGCTTCTTTTATCTTCTATAATTAGAATATTTTATATTCTATTATCTTTGTTTTCCATATGGAAAAGAAACAGCATCAACAATTGTGTTTTAATGCCATGATAGTTTAAAATATGCATGAATTTTCTAACCTGTACCTTAGTTTTATTACATGTGTTGTCAAAGCACTCTCCTCCTTCCCTCTCCCTTGAATAATAACACTTCCAGGGTGTTATCTACAATGCTGTTGGGTCTCAAACCTGGGCCAAATTATGATAACCCTAACAATTGACACCTTTGTTGATTCCTCAGAAATACCTCTTTCATGGTTAAAGAATGAGGTATGAGAGTCAGACACTTGTAAGTGAAGGATTAGAAAGTGTTTGGTAGAGTTGAATCTAGGTACTTTTTGTAAGATGTAGCTCTTACTGTCAAAAGATGTTGCTTGGAGATTTACCACTTTAATTGCACCAGGTTAGGGAGAATCAAGAAAAGACTCAGAATTGCTGAGTATGCTGAAGAGAGCTTTGCATCCCTTTCCCTCTGGAGAACAGTAAGGTGTCTAGAGGGACCTGTTATGATGCTAGTTCCAATGACATAATAAACCTAGAAAGCAAGAATTCCATATAAGTAGTAAAATGGTGTGGATAGTCTGAAAACCTCTTTAGAGAATTACCAAGAGGCAAATTTCTAGCTTATGCCATTTTCTATATTTTATAGATCTAAAACACCCTTCAAACATTTTCTTTAGAGGAGTCCATGAAAATATATGGTACATCATGCATTTAGATGTTGATCATCTTGGTAGCTGAAGCCCTCAGGCTAACATTTCTTGGGTACCTGGAGTCAGCTATTATTGCTATTATTCTGAATTTGTACCTAAGACATGCTTATGTACTCTGGTTATTTTGGGACAGAGGAGTTGACAATGACATGTTATTTCAACTTCAAACTTCATAGGTTTTTTGTAGTAGACATATATAAAGAATCTGTTTTATGGTAGAGTATGGCTGTTTGCATGTACAGTTTTTGTGTTGCATTGACCTTGTTCTTTTACACATGTAAGTCTCACATGACATATTTGTGTGGTTCTTTGATATCTCTTTTACTAGTTTCTATGCTCAGTGAGGACATCATTTTTGTTTCCTTCTGTATCCTCAGAAGATAAGTGTGTGTCTGGAATAGATTAGTTCTTTCTAAGTCTCTGTTGAATAAATGGATACAACTTTGATTACTAAGACAAAGCCAGACAAGTCATTTAATGGTACCCACAACTCTATTGTTTATTGAGTACCCACAAGCACTTCTAAAGGAGGAGACTGTTAGTATTAAGAACACATCTTTTTCCCTATCTTGGGAATTCTTTTTTTTTTTTCCTGAACTTAAAATTAAACTAAAATCACTTAGATAATGTTGTTTGACTTAGGTTTTCCATTTTTTTCCTTTAAGAAATTAACATAAATGCATAAAGATAGTTTTACTTGCATGTTCAGATAAGGAAACTGGGTTAAGTAGGGGTTTTCCAGTCACACACCTGATAAGAAGAAGTTGCGAATAATGCACACCTTTCCTGTTCCATTGTTTGGCTTCCTTCCTTCCTTCCTTCCTTCCTTCCTTCCTTCCTTCCTTTCTTCCTTCCTTTGTTTTTGTCAAAGAAAAACTAAACACTTATGTACTGATCTCAATGTCTCTCCATGTTTAAAAATGCAATTATAGGTCAAATAACATCACTAGTTTTTATTAATGTATAACTCCTGTAATTCTCTTCCATGTCTGTGACATTGATCAAAAATTTAAAATAAAAATTTTAGTATATGATCAATAATTCTTGGAGGATAGTTCTATTTGTTCATTTTGTACGATGTTAACTATTTTTACCTGTAGATTTTATTTATCATGTATTTGAGTACTTTAGTCCCTAATGTAGTTAATGAAGTACTTGATGAAGCCACTGAAAGAGACCATAGGAAACAGAATTTTGGTTTTGCTTTATTTGTGACGCTGGGAATTGAACCTAAGGTCTTGCACATGCAAGGCAAGTACAGTGCTATTGAGATCTAACCTCAGTACTATTTATTTATTGGGGATAGACTTACTTCTAAGTTAAAGATGTATTTGTTTTTAAAGTGACTACTTTGGACATGTTAACTAGCAGTACTTACACTTTTAAGAAGAATTAAAGTTAAAATAAGTTAAAAAAATCTGATCAAAGTCCATATGTTAAGGTAAGTTTAAGAATATGATCAAAATCTATTGTATGCGTGTATGGGAATGCCATAAAGAAACATTTACTTGGTATGGTTGTCCCAGTGGCTCAAGGGTCAGTTCTAAGAACTCAAGGTGCCTCCGAAGAACTGAACACAGAGCATGTGAGTATCCACAAGTGGTCAGAACACAACTGAGAGTTCCAGGGAAAGCACATACATCCAGACTTTGGATCCCTGTCACCACTTGGCAGCAAGCAGCTTGCTGTGGCCAGCCTGACTCAGTAAGTTTTCACCTTTAAAAAGCAAACCTTTAAAGATCAATTCTTTGAGAAGATATTTTAGGAAAAAGAGTGAATATGTACAAATAAATATCTGAGAGATTGGAACCAGGTGAGTTGTCAGTAGCTTGGAGTTTGTGTTACTCAGAAGTAGATTTTTTTCTGGTCTGTTTTGTTTGTTTGTTGTTGTTTTTTGTTTGTTTGTTTGTTTGTTTTGTCCCTGTAATTTTTTTTTTCTTGCACTGTGGAACTTTGTTTCCATTGTTTTTTTTTTTTTTTTTTTTTGTATTTTTTTTTTTTTTTTTTTTTGTGCCAATCCTTTTGGTCATGTGTATGTCATAGACATCCACAAATATTATATGTAATTACCTGTTCTATTACTTTTAAATTATATACCTTAGGCTTAGATAACTTTACTTTCTCAAACATATTTGCTTATTTAAATTCAACCTGTGCTCAGGTGTCAGACCTCAGATGTTTCATGGATGCCTGTCTTGCCGTTCCAGATAGAAACTGTTACATCTCTCTGGAGACCTTCATGTGTTCCTGAGTTTTTACTCCCAAGTGAAATCTAAATATTTGAAGTCTTTCATGGAAATTATGCCACATTACATTGTGTATTAATGAGTTTTTCTCCTTTACAGCGTTCCATGGTTGTAGAGAACTGCTGCTCCTTCCTTCTGCATCGGTACTATTAGTGTAGTGAGTAGACACCACATGCAGACCAAGGACTCGCCCTACATTATACAGGATGCCCACTGTGTTTGCACTCCCACTCCAGGCTCTGTAGTTGTCATACCTCTGGTGGGAAATGTGACTATTGTTGCAGAAAAATGAACAAGCAAGGGGAACAGTGGGCCGACATTAAGTCTAGTTCACCACTGACTGACCTTCATGAAATCTCCCCTCACCCCAATGTCTCAGCTAATTCTTTAGGAAGCTTGGCACTGTTTCTGGATGATTTGACATTACCATTGGCAAGAAGAACAATTGACATCAGGCATAAGTCTTATTTAGTGTTAGGTTTTTGGCATGTCATTGCAGAAATATTATATTAATTTTCACCATCTGCAGCCGCCAGATGTGCCATTGAGAGGTGCACAAGTTTCTTTCCAGAAAACTGCTCCATGTTGAATGTTAGTCATTTGTGTTGGAATGACAGATCCTATCAACAAGGAAAGAACAAATATAATTTATATGTTCTTCCTCCCCTCCTCTCTCCTCCCCTCCCCTCCCCTCCCCTCCCCTCCCTTCCCCTCCCCTCCTCCTTCCTTTCCCTCCAGTTCCCTCCTCCTTTTCTCACCTCCTCTCCCCTTCTCCTCCCCTCCCTCCCCTCCTACTTCGCTCCCTCCCCTCCCTCCCCTTTTCATCACCTCTCCCTCCTCACCCCTCTCCCGCCCTTTCCCTTTCCTTTTCTTCCCCTCCCCTCCTCTCCTCCTCTTCTTTTTCAAAGGTCTCAGAATGTAGGTGAAGGTGTCCTAAAACTGACTGTCTAGCTCAGGCTGGCCATGTGTCGGAGATCTTCCTGCTTTAGCCTTCTGGATGTGTCATGGTTTTGCTTTGTCAGCACATACTGATTTGCAAACTGCTTGAAAAAAACTAAATCTAATACACAAGGAAACAGTAGTGAACGTTCTCATACTGTCTTTCTTTATTCTGTTTTAAGAGAGCTTTGCGGAACTCTTTGGAAGATCATAGTGCATGAACATTTACATGGAATTTTGCTACATTCTATTGAACACTTGACACATCTTTGTGTTTTCAGTGTGTTACATTGAAGAGAATTGGCTGTGATGGGTACCAGCAGATGGTGATAGGCACAGGGTATACTTTTTCATTGCATGATTGAATGTGCTTCTAGGAACTCTATCCTAAATATGATTTTATTTTTTTAAAATAAACTTGTTCATTTGAAGACACTGATTGTTTTTCTCCAGATTGTTATGTCATTGAAGATATTACCACCAATTTTGTGGCTCTTAGATTTTTTTCCTTTGACCAGAGAGAGGGAAAGGAAGTTGGAACAACTATTTTCAGCAGAAATCAATCTTATGTATGTATATGGGTCTACACACACATACATACATACAAACACACACACACACACACACACACACACACACACACACACACACACACACTGTGTAGCAGGTACTAGTATACCTTCAAGTCATGTTAACTTTTGGAATATTTCTGAAAAACAGTGATTTCTAGTGGCTAAAATTTACTCTTAAGTTTTCCTCCTGCAAGAATGTGTTTAGCTAAAGAACAAATGTTCCATCCTTTTGTTCTTTTGGAAATTCCTATGTGTTACACTGGATGGCTATCTGATGGATACCAGAGTGTTTTTTATACTTCAGATATTCTGTGAGACATATTTGTAACATTGTATCAAAATAAGAGGGTAGTTTTATTTAAACTTCTCTTTTTTAGAGCATAGGAATTTCCCTTAACTCCATTAAATGCTGTTTTTGGTTTTGGTGAGGAATTTTTAGTTTTAATGTATTTTTTTAGGCATCTTAACTCAGTATTGAAAATTACCCTTTGGTTCCATAATTAGAGTCCAGGATGGTTCCCACATACTCTAATGTTTGATGGAACATTTTCTGAGGAACATGAATCAAGAGTCAGGATGCAAAACACAGAGGTTTTTGGGGGAGTATTTGTGAGTATCAGAATGTTAGTATTGTTTACCTTTGGAATCACAGTGTCTACTGAAAGCTTATCTCACAGAAATAAACCATGCACTTGATTTCCTAAGTCAGAGAACTTAAGCCTTATAAAAAACCTCTTATTACCATTTTTGCTGGCTTCAGTGCCAGCCCATGCTCACTGCTGGAGAATGACAGGTCACTAGGTCAGGAAGTTGCTGAGTTCACCCTCATATGAGTATGTTTTTTTTTAAATCACTATATATCATTTACTTATACATTTTCCTAAATGTCTTGTTGAGGGCAGAGGATAGTAATTGATTCTCTTCTCCTACCATGTTGGTTCCAGGGTGACAAGCACTTTTACTCTCTGAGCCTCCTTGCTGGCTCCCTTCTCAAGGTGTGATGTACTGGTGCCTCTCTGGGGGCAGGAGTGCTTCTGCCTTCCCATGGAAGAGATCTGCACTGTCTACAGTCCGCATCCCCAGTTCTCTTCTTCCCACTACTACCTGTTTCTATTCTTCTTTAAACTGTATGCCAACACGTGCTCTTTTTACAGGACTCATGTCTTGGGTCTTGGGATTGGCTTTCTTGTTTGTTTTTAAAATAGAGCTTTCAACAGGTCTTTGTGGCAAGTATATCGAACTGATGAATGAACAATTTCATTCTATATTACATGCAAATTTATCACACATGGAAAATCCTTTTAACTTTGAATAGCTAACAATGTTATATTAAGTGATAATTACTGTTGCTTATATTAGACTTGAAATATAAATACAGTGATAGTGTTTCTTTTTTAATTCTGTTACTGTCAGTGGTTTCTGTTTTTGAGTCCAGTTTTGAAGTTGAGATATTATCACATATGTCTTACATTATAAAACAACTGATTGAAAAAAAAATCTTAGTGACAAAATTTATTTTAAAATTGTGTTTATTACATGTGCAAAACACTGCATAGGACTAAAAAGAATACTTTAAATTCCAAGGCTGGTAAATTACTTAATCCTTTCAGGCAGTGGTCCTGTGGACCTTTTACATTTATATACGGAGTTTAAGCAGGAAAGAAATCACAATGTACATATTGTTCTTCAACTGAGCATCATGTTTTAGTTGACCAAGTTACCCAAACATGTCAGGGTAGGAGCTGCCATGCGATGGTCCTCTCTGTTGATGATGCTCACATAGAGTGGAGAAGGTTGGCCATATGGGGAAGGTTAAAAATAAAATCTGCTGGCCTTCACAATCCTCTTATCAGCTCCCTAACGGGGTCAGACGCTGACAGCGATGCGTGTGGGAGCAGTGGGTGAGGACAGATTGCACAGGCGCACAATTCACAAGGCACACAATTGGGAATTGTGTTCTGTGGATTCCCTTTCCTTGTCTTTGTTCCAAATCCTGGAAGGTTTCTGGACGGCAAAGTTTGGGTGGCAAATCTTAGGTACAGCCCCAAAGGGCTGGGAGTTGTTTACATATTCATGTACAAAATCAACTATTTTGTGATGTGTCAATCAAACACAATTCAGAAATCAGTAAACAAGTCTTTTCTCAAAGTAAGTTCCTTCTAAATGTGGCTAAAAAGAGCTACTTTGTCAATAAAGTGAATGAATATTCATTTTTAGAACAGACACGTTGTTTGGATTGTGTTAAACATATGTCTGTTAGTGAAAGTGTGAGTTACGAAGATAAAATTCCTTCTAAAAATAATGTATATTGGAAAAAGCAATAAATCTACACATGAGAAAATACTTCTTTGTTTCCTGAAAATGTTTAATTCATTATATTTAGAAATGATATACTTTGTAATTTTTATGTCATGAATAGAAATGGGTTATGTGGTCATAACCAAGTGGATGTCAGGAAGTATATGCTGACAGGAGCCTGATATACCTGTCTCCTGAGAGGCTCTGCCAGAATCTGACATATACAGACACAGATGCTCGAAGCTAACCATTGAACTGATCATGGGGTCCCCAATGGAGGAGGTAGAGAGAAGACTGAAGGAACTGAAGGGGCTTGCTCCCCCTTGGGAAGAGAAACAATACCAACCAACCAAATCTCCCAGGGTCTAAACCGCCAGCCTGGGAACATGCATAGAGGGACCCATGGCTCCAGCTGTATACGTAGTGGAGGATGGCCTTGTCAGGCATTGGTGGGGGTGGAGGTCCTTGGTCCAGTGAAGGTGGGATGCCCCAGTGTGGGGGAATTGGAGGGCCGTGAGGGGGGGAGTGGGTGGATGGGTGGGGGCACACCCTTATAGAAGCAGCAGGAGGGGGTATGGGATAGGGAGTTCCTGGGTGGGGATGAGGTAAGGGGATTACATCTGATATATAAATAAGTAGAATATCCAATAAAAAAGGGCATTAAAAGAAAGAAATAATTTAAGTTCCATTGGTGGTTGAAAAAGCAAACCTGCAGCATGTACATCAGAATAGAACACTATTCATCCGAATATGGAGAAGTATTTTGATATATGTGATACAATGAATGAACCTGAGGATAAAGAAAGCAGGCTTAAAAGCATGATTTCTGCATGATCCTTTGTGTGAACTAGGCCCTTAGTAGTCTTTGTCATAGAAACAGGAAGTGATCTGGCAGTTTCAAGGCCTGGGAGAGGGAATTATAGATTAGTTTTGTGGACACAGGCTTTCTGTTTAGACAGACCAGAACAAACAAATGCAAACAAACAACTCCAGAAATTTGTTAGAAAATAATGTTTGACTATTCTTAAGAATTTTGAGAGGGGATGCCTCAGTGGTGGAGAATACTTGTGGCTCTTGCAAATGACCTGAGTTTAGGTTCCAGTGTCCATGTGGGTTCTTACTACCATCCATATTTCCACTTCCAGGGGATTTGATACTCTTTTGTCACCTCTGTGGGCACCAGGCTCGCACATGGTGCACGTACGCAGGGAAATTGCTCATACATGTGTATGAGGAAATATTTATATTGTTAGCACTCTAGATGCAGGGATGGGAGGTTCTTGACTACAAGGGCAACCTGAGCTATGTAACAGGATCCTGTCTCCCAAAACTGCTTGTGTGTGTGAAGGAACTTGGTAA
This sequence comes from Arvicanthis niloticus, assembly GCF_011762505.2. Taxonomy (NCBI): domain Eukaryota; kingdom Metazoa; phylum Chordata; class Mammalia; order Rodentia; family Muridae; genus Arvicanthis; species Arvicanthis niloticus. Next base: position 17,893,680 of record NC_047668.1, read on the forward strand.
AATTTACATGAATTTAAAATGACTGAAAAAGAGAGAGAGAGAGAGAAACCGAAGGAGGGGAAAATGCCTTTAAAGTAGTTTTAACGGAAGCATGTTTATTTTGGGGCATAATTGTTTCTAGAGATAAAACTTGGGGTTGGTCTTTGGGTCCTTAGCAGAGTTATTGTTCATCACCTGAGACAAGGTCAACTGCCAGGTACAGAAAGACACAGAAGGGCTTAAGTGGCTAATGTCTAGGTTGTCCTATTTATTTTGGGGTAAAATATTCACCCCTACAAAATAATATTTGTACAATAACTAAACACTGTATATGTGCTGAAATCACCTTGATGGTTATTATTGAATCATCTAGAAACAACTGCTTTTTATTGAAATGTTTGTCAGCTTTTTATTTCACTCTTATATCAGGGACTGAAATCAGATGTCCATCTTTATACTTTTAGACAGGGTCTGATGTATCTTGGGCTGAATTGCAATGCATCATGTAGCCAAGACAGATTTCAACCCCTCAGATCTTTCTTTTTTGGCCCTCGAGGGGCTAAGATTACAGTGTGGGCCACACCTAGCTTCAGTCTTTGATGTATAGTGGCAGGCAAGCATTGTCCTAAGGAGTCTAAACTCTTGTATGGGGTGAGGGAGAATGATATGCAAGCCGGATGGTGCAGTCTGAAATAGTCAGTGGGGGACATAATCAGTGTGTGAGGAGGCCCAGGAGCCTGGCCTTTCAGATTTGAGGAATCTGGAAGAAGCAATAGCTTCCTGTAGGAGGCAAGAGGAGAGAAAGGAGGAGGGTTAGGAAAATGAAGTTTTGGGAGAAGGGATCACTGTAGCAAGTCCGTGAGATAGCATCAGAAGTCTCCAGGTTGGACCCTGGGAGTACAAGTAAAAGACTTATCCAAGTGTCCAACCAGCACAGGCAGACCTGAGCAGGAACAGGTCGTGAGGAGAATCAGGGCTGCCCTGGCATTAAGGAGGCCTAGGGCAGAGCCTGACAGAGGTGTGGTTATAAGGCCTCATGGGAGCCTGGCCAGAGAGATTTGGCCCTGCTGGGAGCAAGCAGGTTCCTTGCTGAGTTAGAGTAAGAGTGGGCTTTCAGCCAAGGCAGCCTTTCTAAGAATTTTTATTGTAAGGAGAGTGGAACAGGGAAAAAAAAAATCATTCCAGACAGGGCTCTGAGTTTAAAGTGGTTTGAAATATTTATGCACTTTATTTTTATAACATGGCAAAAAAAAAAAAAAAGTCTAGCAAGCTTACCATTGTCATCATTTTAAGGGAACAATGCATTTTGATTATATTCACCTTTGTGCTTCTTCCCCAACCCCTCTTAGATCTACCCCCTTCTTTCTGTACACCCCAACGTCATGTTCTCTTTGAAAAATAAATAGTTAATAACCATCAAGTTTATTCTGTGCTGCTCTTATACTCTTGGGTGTGGTCATCCACTGGAGTGTGGCCAAACTTACCAGGAGCCTCATCCTTAAAGAAAGCTGACCCTCCTTCCTCAGCAGCAGACATTTGACAGTAGCCCCTCCCATTTCAAAACCTTTTCATCAATCAGGACAGAGTCCCCAAGGATCACGAATTCCCTTCCTCGATCTGCTTCCCACACTCTGATAAGCTTTGCTCTTTTTTGTTCTTCACTCACCTGCCACTCTAGATATTTTGTGTTTATAGACTCGTACAATATTTATCCCTTTCTACCTTGCTCATTTCACTTAGCATAATAATATTTTTAAGACCCATATCAATTATGGTGTATACCAGACTTACTTTTTATACCTGAGCAACATTTCCTTGTGTTTGTGTGTCACAGTTGGCATAAAATGGATCTATTTGTCTGTAGGTGGTTCAGTTTATTCTTCCTGTTATCTACTGTGAGCATTGCTGCTTTGGTGTTACTGTAAATGTGTTTGTTTAGACCCTGTCTTCAGTTCTGGGTATATACAAAGAACTGGAATTGTTGGATCTTTTGTTAATTCTGAGGATCTGCTAGACCTGTGGTTCTCCACTTTCGTAATGCTGTCACCCTTTCAGTTTCTCATGTTGTGGTGACCAGCCCCCTCCCTCCAACCATAAAATTTTTTGTTGCTACTTTATAACTGATTTTGCTACTGTCATGAATTGTAATGCAAATATCTATGTTTTCTGATGGTCTCAGGGGCTATGAAAGGGTTGTTAGACTCTGCAAAGGTAAGAACACTGTGCTACGCTGTCTTATATAGCAGCTGAAGAATTTTCATCCTACCTGAGTGTGATGTGGTTATAATTCCCTAGCTTGCAACACCTGTTAACTTTGTAATTTCTTTTTAAGAACTATCAGGAGTAGCAGCATATCTCTTGGTTGTCTCCCCGTCCCTACCTGTAGATACTAAGTAGCTTTTCCTGTGCTTCTTGTCAGTTATTTTCAAGTCATTCATACTCTTTAGTGATAAGGTTGGAATTTTACAAATAGCTTTAGGGTACTGGATCCTTTCTGTACTTATGCTTTGTGGAAGTACTGAGACTATATTCTGTGTGTCATTTGTCTCACTATGAAGTCTTTACTAAAAATTTAAATCTTGATGGAGTTCTAAGTTTTCAATTTTTTTTACTCTTTGTTCTATAAAGTCAATTATATTAAATTTTTCTTTACAGTAATGGATGATTATAGAAAGTTTAAAATTTATATAGATTTGTGTAGAATCAGCCTGTGCAAAGTTCTATTGTTCCAAGTCCCTCAAACCTTCCCTTTGCCCCGGTGTCTGGTTAGTCCTGGCCTGTTCCTTAATTTCATGGCTTTGCCTTTGCAGAAATGAGATTTAGGTGGAATTTAGACAGGGAGACAAACGTGCACAGCTTTCCGTGTTTCTGCATGCCTTGCAGAGGTACTAGCTGCCTTTGTTCCACAGTACATGTTCAAGGACGATGGATAATGAAGAGCCTTGGAGCACTCATTCTAGAGCAAAGGACAGACACACTTACTGTTTTTTGTAAAAGAGTTGGTTTCTCTTGTGAGCAACCCACTGTGTATGCTGGCTTCCCTTGCTCTTCACCACCTTCCTTGTGGACTTGTGTTCCAGGACCTCAGTCCTGCTAGCTGACACACAAAGTGCAGTGCTTCCCATGTGGTTGTTGCTTTTGCTGTAAAAGAGGTATCACAGGGGATTTGAATGTTTGAAGTGTGGAGTAGGTTTGCAGTAGCTGTTACATAAAATGGGAGGAAGGGAAGAAGATAATTATATAAAAGAACAAGATGAATATTAATAGTTAGCTGCCATATTTGTGGGCATATACAGGAAAGGAGTCCACACAACAAATCAGCAAGATTTCTTTCTAAGATCTTTTAGGATGCTTTCATAAACCCATGCTTAAGTGGCCATCAGCAGAGCATTAAGTCAGCCTCAGGTAAAGCATCTCCTGCCTTTGGTAAGGAGATGCATTGCTTATGTTTAAATATGTTATTGTTGCAAATGACATTTACCATTATCATTCTTACAATTGTTCTGCTAATGCTGTCATATTTTTATTTAAAATGAATAATACAAATGGTGTTATGCCAACAATAATGGATGCAATGAAATGAAAATAAATTCAATTTGACATCCAATAAACTGCCTGTGTTCCTATGGATGATATCCTTTCCCATACACACTTTTAAAATTACTAATTAAGTAGTTGTTTAAATTTACATCCCAACCATAGATGTCCCCTCCCTCCTCTTTTCTCAGTCCTTCCCTGCCACCTCCCCTTCTCCACTGCTCCTCTTTTTCTTTATAGAAAAGGGGAGGCCTCCTATTGAGGCTAGACAAGGCACCCAGTAGGCAGAAAGTGTTCCAAAGACAAGCAGCAGAGTCAGAGACAGCCACTGCTCCCATTGTTAGGAGTTCTACTTGAAGACCAAGCTACACTAATATAACATATGTGTAGAGGGCCCAGGTTAGTCCCATGCATGTTCTCTGGTTGACGGTTTTATGAGCCCTATGGGGCCAGATTAGTTGATTCTATAGGTTTCCATGTGGTGTCTTTGACCCTTCTGGCTCCTACCATCCTTCCACCCCCTCTTCTGCAGGATTCTCTCTGTTTGTCCTAATGTTTGGCTGTGGGTTTCTGTATCTTTATCCATCAGTTGCTAAGTGAAGCCTCTCTGATGAGTGTTATGCTAGGCTTCTGTCTGCAAGTATAGCAGAGTATCGTTAACAGTGTCAATAGTAGGCTCCCTCTCATGGTATGGGTTTCAAGCTGGACCAGTCATTAATTGGCTTAATTTCTTAATTTTCTTAATTTCTGCTTCATCTTTATCCTTGTGCATCTTGTAGGCAGGACAAATGGTAGCTTGAAGTTTTTGTGGTTGGGTTGGTGTCCCAATCTTTCCATTGGAAGTCTTGCCTGGTTACAGAAGACGGCCAGTCCATATTCCATATTCCTTATTGCTAGGAGTCTTAGCTAGGACCACCCTCATAGTTCCTGAGAGTTTTTATTGCCCTAGGTTTGTAGCTCACCCCAGAGATGCCTTCCCTCATTCCAGTTGTCTCTTCCAGTATTCTTTCCCTCTATTCTCCTGATCCCTCCTTTCCCATTCCCACCTTCAATTCAATGCAGTCCATCCCCCATCTACCCACAATATTTATTCTAGTTCTTTTTCTCAGTGAGATTTGTGTGTCCTACCTTGAGCACTTCTTTTTACTTAGCTTCTTTGGGTTGGTGGATTCTAGCATGGCTATCCTTTACTTTATGGCTAACGTCACTTATAAGGGAGTACATACTATATTTGTCTTTCAGGGTCTGGTTTTCCTCACTTGGGTGACTTTTTTTAGTTCCATTTGCCTGCAAATTTCATGATGTCATTGTTTTTAATAGTCGAGCAATATTCCATTGTGTAAATGTACCACATTTTCGTTATCCATTCTTGGATAGGGGAACATCCAGGTTGTTTCTAGTTCCTGGCTAATATAAGTAAAGCTACTGTGAACATGGTTGAGCAAGTGTCCTTGTGATATGGTGGAACATCTTTTGGGAATATGCCCAGCGTGGTATAGCTGAGTCTTGAAGGAGAACTATTCCCAATTTTCTGAGAAACAATCAAATTGATTTCCAGAATGGTCGTACATGTTTGCACTCCCACCAGCAATGGAGAAGTATTCTCCTTGATCTATATCCTCACTAGCATGTACTGTTGCTTGAATTTTCGATCTTAGCCATTCTGTTGAGTATAAGGTAGAGTCTCAGCATTGCTTTGATTTGCATTTCTCTGGTGACTAAGGACTTTGAGCATTTCTTTTCTTTTTTTTTTTTTTTAAAAAATTAATCATTGTATTCATTTACATTTCAAATGATATCCCCCTTCCCAGTTTCCCCTCCATAAAGCCCCATCCCATCTTCAGTCTCCTCCCTCCTTTTTGCCTCTATGAGGGTGCTCCTCCACCAACTCACCCACTCCCACCTCACTGCTCTAGCATCCCCCTATGCTGGGATATCAAGACTCCAGTGGACCAAGGGCCTCCCCTCCCATTGATGCCAGATAAGACCATCCTCTGCTACATATGTATCTGGAGCCATGGGTCCCTCCATGTGTACTCTTTGGTTGGTGGTTTAGTCCCTGGGAACTCTGTGTGGTCCAGTTAGTTGATATTGTTCTTCCTATGAGATTGCAATTCCATGCAGTACTTTGGTCCTTCCCCTAGCTCTTCCACTGGGGTCTCCAGGCTCAATTCCATGGTTGGTTGTGAGTGTCTGCATCTGTTTCAGCTAGTGAACATTTCTTTAAGTGCTTTTTGGCTATTCTAGATTTCTCTGTTGTGAATTCTCTGTTTAGCTCTTTACCCCAATTTTAATTGTGTTATTTGGTTTGTGGATGTCTGCTTTCTTGAGTTCTTATATATTTTGGATATTAGTAGCCCTCTGTCATATGTAAGGTTGATAATCTTTTCCTATTCTGTAGGCTGCCATTTTATTCTTTCAACAGTGTCCTTTGCTTTGCAGAAGCTTTTCAGGTTCTTGGGGTACCATTTATTTATTGACAGTACTAATGCCTGAGCTGTTGGTGTTCTGTTGAGAAAGTTTTCTCCTGTGCCAGCTAGTTCAAGGATATTCCCCACTCTTTCTTAGTTAGCTTTAGTGAATCTGATTTTATGTTTAGGTCTTTGATTCATCTGACTTGAGTTTTGTGCAGGGTGATAAATATGGACCTCTTCACGTGCTTTTACATGCAGACATCCAGTTAGACCAGCACCATTAGTCGAGGATGCTTTCTTTTTCTCTATTTTATAATTTTGCCTTCTTTGTTAGAAGTTAAGTATCCATACGTGTGTCCCATACATAGTCTGTTCAATATGTCATGCATATTGTTTAATTTACTAGTCATTTGTTAACATTTTATAGGTTTTTCTATGGCTTTTCCTTCTGAATTATCTCTGAAAATAGTGTACAACCAATGCTTAGAAAAGTTAACTCTTTGTCTAAGATAAACGTATTGACCCTTTTGAAGTAAACATCTTTGCAAGTATAAGTAACTAATATGAATATAATGTCATAAATTACTTTTATTATTATTTTCTATTTAGAAACATTAACTAAGACTCTGCTAAAGGCTAGAGAGCTGGCTCAGTGGTTAAGAACATTTACTGCTCTTGCAAAGGACCTTGAATTCAGTTCCCAGCATCTACATGGTGGCTCTCAAAAGCGTCTGTAACTCCAGCTCCTGGGATTCAGTACCCTCTTCTGACCCACAGGCGTCTTGAATGTACCAAGCATGCATGAATTGAGTTTATATACAAGCAAACATTTTTATAATCAACTAAAAGAAGAAAATCTTAGAAGGTTTTCCTAACCTCTTAGCTAGAATATGTGAGGATACAAACCAATCTAGCTCAGGTTACATGTAACTTGCATTATATAATTGTATATGCCTTTGAGAAATGAAAGCACATTTAATATATATATTTAATACGTGTAAATGTATATGATATATATCAGTTATACTTGTTAAAATCACAGCATTATAGCAAATCGTAATAGCTTATGAAATCATTACATTAATGAATATAATTAATTAGTAATGTAATGAATTAGTGAATGAAGAAGGGTTATATTATTTCATATTGCTCTCAATTTTTTGAGTTGCAAACTTTGGAACCCCAAATTTGATATCACATGCTAACATATAGTTGTTTGTATATTGTTATGTATGTGATCTTTTATTGACTGAATGTATACGGCAATACACATTTTATTCAAACAACCTTGCTATAGCTGTAATCTCTAATTTTCAATTGTTCTAGCATTTTTCTGTTTCTTTCCTATATAGGAGGTGGAAGTCCCTGTGTTATGTAAAGTAATGGTAAAAATATTAGAAATAGATTGGCCATGATATGTTATGGTACTTTCATATCCAATATTTAAACAAGTATCCTGGGACTATAGAGATGGCTCAGCAGGATATGAACATGCAATGCCCTCGCAGAAGATTTAAATTTCGTGCATAGCTCTCGTAACTTCAGGTGCAATCGATCTGATCTTTCTGTCCTTCATGGGCACCTGCACTCATATGTAATACCTGCCTCAATATACATACTTAAAGATTTAAAAGATGTTTAGAAAGCAAATGTTGTTTGTACAGTTGTTCAAAGCAATAAAAATGCACATGGGCTGTCTGTTACATGCAAACATTTATGCATATAATGAGTTTCCCTCATGTTATAATCCTGCACGTGAGAAGAGTATTGTCTCTTGAGTCAGTAAGTTTTCATAGGCCCTAGTTTTAACTCTTTATCTGGGTAAAGTTCTAAAAGTCTGTCCTTTCGGAAATATTTACAACTGTAAGAGAGAAGTGTTGCTGACAGAAATGGAAACTGCCTGAGTGATAAGGTTTGCCCCACGTCTACACCCTGTAGGGCACTTGCATTAGACCATCTTAGAAAGGGAAGGTGCTGTGAGTTCCCCAGGTGCTTCTTGTGCTGTTGCTTTGGCATTTTAAGACAAAACACAGTGCGTAAATCTAATTTAGTGTCAGAGAGAATCCAGCAAATGACAGTTTGATCTCAGGAAGTAAGAACTTGTAAATACATATGTATATTTCAATAGCCTGGATTCACTGGAACGTGGTTCTGTTTTGAGTGTTTTCCTGCATCGATTTGTTTCATAGCAACTGCCAAATGGAAATATTCTAAAGGGAAGATTATGAATGAGTCTCGTGTTGGAGAAATCAGCTGTTACCCTTTGGACTCTGGGAATTGTTTAGATTCACTTAAAATGAATGCTTGGAAGGCTACAAGTTCCCTCCCTCATCTCCTCTCTGTTCTTCCCTGCCACCTTTCCCCATTCACTTGTTCTCATTTTCTCTATAGAAAAGGGGAGGCCTCCTACCTATTGACGCTAGACAAGGTCCCCACAGGAGGAAAGGCCCCCAAGGGCAGGCATCAGAGTCAGAGACAGCCCCTGCTCCCACTGTTCAGAGTCCCACATGAAGACCAAGTACCTTATGTATGTACATATGTATGTGTGTGTGTGTTTGTGTGTGTGTGAGTGTGTGTTTGTGTATGTGTGTTTTGCCTGCATGTTGAATCTGTGTACTGTGGATCTGCTAAATGCCATAGAGGATAGAAGAGTGCACTGGATCCCCTGGAACTGGAACTGAGCCACCATGCAAATGTTGGGCATCAGACATGTTCCTCTGGAAGAGCCGCCAGTGCTGCTGAGCCGTCTCTCCAGCCCATGACACATATGTATTTTTTGTTGTTGCATTTTAAATTTTACCTTTTCTGAGTTGTGTGTTTAGGGTTTTAGTTTTGTAGACAAAATGGATTTCCTCTCCTTTCATGTCAAATTCAGTCTGTAGAGGTAGGAACTTGTCACCTTTTCCTCGGCCCTTCCTGAAAACCTAACATACAATGTCTCACAAGTTGTCTTTAACTCTTACTTGAAGTGAATTGGTAGGTGGTGAACGAGGGCCATGGAGCCTTGCCTCTCATGGACAAATGATTCACAAGAATATTACTATTTCTTTTGGAAAAGTTAATGTATGTGACAGGAAGTCCCAGCACATGGCTGATGATCAGTCATGTGAGGCAAAAGAGAGCCCTGCTCATCATACTGGGCACTGGGGTGACGGGAAAAGAAATTGAGATTCCTTCAGATTTGACTGGAATCTGCTTTGCTAAGAGCTTTGGGCACAGGATCTCATTGAGTCATCAGGGTAGCCCTGGGTTAATTGTGCTTAGGCTGCCTTTTTATAAAGGAAACTCACGGAGAAGGCAGATAGGTTCTTAAAGTCCCTGGGAAATGGAAGATCATGTAGGAATTGGACTCTGACTACAGAGCCTGCATCTACTATACTCTACTGCCTCTCATTTTTGGCAATAAATTATTTTGACAGATGGTGATCACAGAAGTTGCTTAAAGTCACAACTTTTAAGAAATCTTTTTTTTTCTTCTCTAAAGACAAATTGTGTAGTTTTTATCCTAAAAATTATATTTTCACTTTTGTAGTAGAGAAGAAGGTGTGAAAATTCGAAATGCTATCTATTCTCATTGAATTGCCTGCTTTCTGTGGCAAGCTTTCTGTTCCCCAGCTACATGTCATTCCCAATTGTTGCTCACACTCACAGAGGCGACGCCTGTGTCAGGGCTGAGCAGCGGCTCCCTGGGTGGGATGAGGACACTCTGCAAAGCTTTGGCGTTCACATTTGGCAAGACATCCTGGGCAGATGAGTGATTCATATGGCAGGAGCATCGCTAATCAGAAAGGTGCTTTGATATGAACATTAGCACCTCTAAGTGTTTCTGAAATGCAATTATAGAGGGCCTGGAGTATTGGCAAAACATTCTAAAAGATGGTACCCTCTTTAATAGTAAAAGATACTGGTAAATTAATTTCTCCATCTAATTTCAAGTTACATGTGATCAAGCCCATCTGTAATTTTATTTTAGAGGAACACTGAACACAGCATACGTTCCCTATAGTTCTTAAATATCATTATTACATCCGATCCTAAATATAATTTCTCTACGATAAAATTTGCCGTTGGTGCACAGTGTTACTATGTGATACGTCTTACTTCGAGATGTTTTGGGATGAGAATAGAAATTTCCAACATATGTGATTTCAAAATGCATTTCTTCAGGGATTATTACACAGCAAATGAAAGGAGTTCTTACAAGGCACCGTTCAGTTGCTGTCCCCCCACCCCAGAATTCACGTTATTGCCACAGCTTACGAATGACAAACATTTGTGGACTGTGGCAGCAATCTGTTGGGTGTTTCAATCTATTTTGAGCTGAAATTGATTAGCACTTTATGAGAAGTGTACAGAAAATTGCCACGCTTATCAAGGCAAATCAAGCCATAATTCTGCCTTTTTTTTGTACACCTGCAGCTATGAATATTTTTTTTTTTTTTTGGTGGATACATTGAGATGTGCTCAAGAATATACATATTGGACGGCATATCATGCAATTTATTCTGATCTTACTGACAGTTTGCAAACAAAAACTCAAAACAAGATGCAACTGTGCATAGCTCCCGAACTGTAGGTTCTGATTTTGGCATCCATGAATGAGCTGGGAAAGGGGCCCCAGCTGAAGAGGTACGCTCTTGCCCATCTTACTGTCAAATGTAATCTGGGTATTTGTTTGATGGATTTCATGAAATATGGAGGAAATCTGAGCCAAGGGTTTCACTTGATTGCCTTTATTTTTGCCCCACCTTGGTAATAATAAGGATCAGGGAGAATCAGCAGGCGGGGTGATTATAGTACCATAAGCCAACCATGTTCATGAAGGACCTTTAAGAAGGAGGTGGTAAGCTCTGGTGGCAAACTTCAGAGTTTGGGGGGAAAGATCTTCCTTATGGTAGTTCCTTCAAAGGAAAACCAGTGTTGTGAGCATAAAGACCATCAATTGCATGTAAATTATTAGTATTAGGCAGCATTTAAAAATAAAGAAAATATATCTAAACAGATAAGTTTTCATGCTGTCTCTCTGAGGCAAAACTGAGAATAGATATGATGAAATTAAAAAGAAGAAATCACCGGAGAACTCCCATGTGCTTTGGAGTAGGTATTCATCTACCTATAGGCTGTCTGGATTCCAACACACGTTTTAAGTTGCTACTTAGGAGTTGCATATTGTACAGGAGCCTGTTGCGCGTTCTGCCTGGGCCTACTTGAAAAAGCAAGAATTAAGTTTCTAAATTCTGTATTTGTGTGAGCCTGTTTTGAATGCAAGTATATTTTTTTAAATGAAATCACATAAAATTAAGTTTTTGAATTTTTGAAATGGAAGAGTGGGCAGAAGAAAAATGTAAATCATGTTTATTCTGACTCTTTAAGATAACGTCTTCTGGCAAGGTTAGTAGGCCATCTTCTCAGTCTTTATTGTTCATTGGAAATAGTTCGCTGCTTCGGGATGTGCTTAAAATTAACACCCAATACACATTTATGCCACTAAATATAGTGTTAGGAGACTATTAGTGGTACCATAGTCAGTGTTCAATGCTGTATCTAACTTCAGTTAGATATAGTGTTGGGTGCTTCCAGCATTTTACAGTTTATGAAAATAGTCACCACCAGTGTCACCAACATTAAAAATTGCCTACTGAGGTGAAATTGACATAACATTCCGGGTCATGTGGAACTGTCATCTGTATGCAGATCCAGAACCCTGCTTCTTCATGTGCATTTTGGCCCCTAGCTCCAGGAATTCCTGTGTCCCCCCCCTTTTCAGATTAAACCTTCAGCTGTCAGAGTTGCTGTACAAATTCTGGTTGTATGCTTTTAATCAGTTGCATTCATGGATGTGTCCTCCCTGGTGACCACGTCTCCCAGCCAAGTCTGACTGGGCTCTCGTTTAGTACACTCTGGACTCTTCGTTTGGCCCAGGTTTGGTTTTATCTTGTCATGGCATTTTAGTGTCACGCGTTGCCTGTAAATAATATTGCAATTTCAGTGTTCCTGGAGTGGCATCTTGCCTATTTTATGTCTCCTGATCAGCATCTTAGTGCAGAAGGACATCAATATTCCTGTCAAAATAAAAAATCCAGGTTTCTCCTTACACATAGTAAAGTGTTTCATAGAGCATCAAGTACCAACTAACATTTTATGATTAATTTAAGTATACTTTTATCTGACTTTTCCTTTAGTTTTCAAATTCTTTCAAACTACCAGTGTTGTATAATGTCCTGTAACATAAGCTTATTTATATGAATTATTTATGAAATTCCCATTAATTGTTGAGTTTTGAGGTTCACTAAACAAGTTTTTAATCATCCAGCATATATAAAGCTCTCTTTTAAATAAAAGTATGTTCCATTTGTGTGTGTGTGTGTGTGTTGTATGTGTGTGCACGCATGGCCTTCTTCATTCTGTTCTTGATGTATTTTGTATGAGCTGACTTTCAAATGGGGAATTCTGAAACGTAGGATTGTGTGCTTTTGGTTTTATTTTCACAATGCTATTAGAGTGACCAGTAATGTCTGAGAACATTCCAAAGTTATGTTTGTGCCTTTTTCTTATTATTGCTGATAGCTGAAGGCACATTTTACTAGAGTCATAAATGATATTGTTTGACTGTAAATGTCCTTGCCTTGCCCTTGTCCATATTGATTGAGCTCAGTGATGGGAATGCATGTTTCCATAGGAACTGGAATAAGACATTGATATGGCTGTGCCTAGAGCTCCATTGTTCCAAGCAGACATCGGCAGACCCAAAGAATGCCAATTTATAAGCTTAGTAACCTCAATTTTTACTTTTTAAGAGATGTGAATCATCAAAAAGCTTCATTTTATTCTAAGAAAGCTACTTCCTGTCATCACTACTTCTGAGGAAGCACACTCACTATAGAAAGTCTTTGATTTTTACAGACCTCAGTCCTCTTCTATATGAATCTGTTAAAACCACATAAAAACTGAAAATAAGATGGAGACTGATGGCCCTTCTGGTGTCCTCCAGATATTTCTAATAGACTTCTTTACAGTACAAGAGGCACTGTTTTTTATTGTTCTTGTAATCAGTGGATATGTTGTGCTTAATTTTATTGACACCCCTTTTAAAAACAATTCAGCCTGATTTCAGAGGAGACAGCCTCTGTGCCAGAGAGGACTAAACTATGCAAAGTGGCCTCCTTTGAGCAGTGCTTTGGCAATGCTCACAAGGAGAGTGGCAAGGAGGAATTTCACTCAAGCAGTTCCTATAGTGATTGCAAACTGGCTCACTTCCCAGAGCTCAACAATTTCAGCATGAGATTTTTTCTTGATTGACCACCGGTCTTCAGCATGTCTTTGAGCACACACGCGTGCACACACATACTCACCACTTGGGCAGACATAAGATAAACAAAAGAATGTTAATAAACTCAAGGAGCATCTTACACAGACCAAAGATTCCTTTCTGTATGTAAGATCCTTACTTCGGATGCCTGAACAATGGATATAAAAACCCTATCAATAATAGTCTCTTTTGGAGTGTATTTTAGTGGTTCAGATTTTTGGCTATTTGATCACATACCCCATCAACCCCCCCCCCCCCTTAGGTTTTTTATTGTCCCAAAACTATTGCCAGCCTGGTCATTTGTGGATGTTAACTTCCAGATTCAAGAGTCATTGGCTCACCTAGGAATGAATTTAGTCAAGTGTTTCTGAGATTACCATGTGCATGGCTGTATACTAAACCAAGCAGGACTGCCCTTGCAGACTCCACGGTGCACTTTTGCCTCCTGCATTCCTTCTTACCATGGTTGTCTTATAGCAATGCTTTGGCAATGTTAGCACTGTGATTTGTGTAAATTCCAAAGTTTTACTGAAGCCCAGTCTGGGACATGTGACTTTTGCCACCACCTTCTTCACCCTCATGACTGTCTTACTACGTGTAAGAGGAGCTTTCTGGAGTCCCTGGCTGTTCCCTCGAACTACAACACTCATCTCTTCTTTTCAAAGTCAGCACTCACCCCTTCTTCACGTGGTTACTTTCAATGCCACTCCTTGGCTGGTTTCACCCAGACGTGATAAGTAAATAGGCCTTCCCTGTGACTCTTCTGTTATCTTGTCTGTACAGCCCATTTGTGTAATTGAAGAATATGTGTTCTGATGGGTAGATATAAGGGTTTTAAAGAGCTAGAAGAAATACGGACCGATGGCTTTAGGAGATTTTAAGTGTGCTACAGTATTTAAGATTTGTTTTGGATAAAGCTCGAGGCCAGTGTTAGACGGTGGTATACTAGAGCTTGCTGGAGTTGATCACCTGAGTTGAACTTCTCTAGGTGTTTACTACCCAATTAATCAATTAGCACTCTGAAGTACTCCTTTTTCTTGTTTATGAATTACAGCTTCTCTCATAAGAAAATTCATAAACCAAGCTTAAACTCACCACAGTGGTTTTTTGCTCATAATTTCCAACTCAATTCCTTTAGTAAATGCCGACTCCTGCTTCATTCTTCCCCTCAATCCTGTGGAGGCCACATCTATGTCTCCCCCTTTCCTGTCTAAAGCCTGTTCGTTTTGTAATCCTTGCCTCTTGGAATGGCTTTCCTATCACCTCCTTCCTCCTGGATGTCCACCCCCCACCGGCTTGTGCCTTTGAACTCCTTTGAACATAGGCTGGCATGAGCATGCCTCTTGAGAGCAGTGTGAATGTTTCATGACTTTATACTCAACAGTTAGGGTACCTCAGAGATGTCCATGTGACATTACATTGGAAAAACTTTTGATGTTGGAAAGTTACGTGAGACCATTTTCTCATGTGTAATTGATAAAGTCTTATCACATAGTGTATACAAAAAGTTGTAAGGTGCTAAGTCCACTGCCAGTTATGAAATCCGGCACTTTGACTACATTCTGTGCAAAATGATTGAGTTGCTTCTTTTGTAGGTGAGATATTGACAGAAAGGAATGTGTCAGACTTCTCACTGGCATCCTGGGATGTTCAAAAGAGTATTATTTTGTTTGCTTTTGGTCTTAAATGTGTTCTTTCTAATTTCTGTCTAGTTTCTATATCCTATTTGACACGTGAATTACAATAATGATCAATGTATCATAAACATCACTTAACATAGTTGAATAACATTGTTTGAAGTTCATTTTAATATTCAGATAATAACAAACGTAAGAACCATTTGCATTCTAAGAGCAGAAGATATTTCACAGGTTAAAAGGCATGTAAATGTTTTCTTAGCATTATTGTCAACAGCTATTGTTTTATGTCTGACATATCACAGTAGATGTGTAGTTCTGCACAGTGAAATTCAGAACTAGTGGATGGTACCTTGGAGCAGGTCACCTAAAGAGGAGCCAGGGAGGTGGAATTTGGTATTTTGTAGTTTACTTAGGTGTGACATATAAACATTGCAAAAGGCAAGAGAGACCACTAAAGGAACCATCATGGCTTTGATGACTTCATTTGCAGTATTCTATTAAACCTATTTTTTTTCTGTTAGTTCAGTGCCTACTCTGTTGTAGGCGAGGCTGGAGAGAGGTAAACAGAATGGGAGCACATAGCCACCGCCTTTGTGCTGCTTATGCAATCCTAGTTATGCAGCTAGCATGCCACTCTTGGCTTCCTTGGCCTTTACATAGCAGTTCCATCTACCCTGTAAACCTTCCCCGGCTGACTTGTATATATTTTATACTTAGATATTTACACATTTGACCCGAGTCCTAGAACAATGAAGTCTCATTAGAGATGTGAAGAGGCTACCTTAATTTCTCACTTAACTCAATGAAATGAATGTAAAAATCAATAGATCGGAGAAAAAGCCTGACTGAGGACTTTGCTTCAAGATAAAATCTAGAAGCAGTTCAGCAGCAGCCTTGTGCATACTCAGTGTCTGCAGACGCATGTGGTGTGTCCTGTGCTTAGTCCCATGGGACCCTGAGTAGATTCCTGTATGTGTCTACTCCTTTTTACCCCAATTCCAAACTTTTGAAATTACAACCAGATTTTTTTTTATTCTGAATGGCATCCTCAAAATGAGTCATTTTGGATTGTAATGTACCCTTCAGCAAACCTACACACTTAGACCGTCCCCTTGGCTTTCCTGGTATAGGGGCATTTTGAATGTACATTGTGAGTGTTAGAACACAGAAGTGACAACATACTGCAAATAAGGTGTGGCATCATGTGAGAAAAAGCAGCCCTACTTCCGCTTTAGTTTTCTTCGTGCTGTTATCAGTTCTAAGAACCACTAGGAGGTGTTCGTTGTGCTGTGAGCATACTAAAGGACAAATCAAAAATGTTTATTTTTATTTTTTAATGATCATAATCTCCATTTTCAAAGAGAGAATGGGGTCAATTGGCAGAGAATTTAAGATTTGAGTTTAAGCTGACTTGTTTGGATGTTGGAATAAACTTAATAATACCTATATTTTCTTAATTCTTTCTGGAAGATGGGAGTATGACTGTTAGATCAAGTTACATTGTCAGAATATTTGATCAACCATTACCCATAGTGATAATGATATCCCAAAGAACTAACCTAGTTCTGTAATTCACAAAATGATTATTTTTATTTGAATATGTATACTGCACATCTGTTTTAAAAAAAGAAATATTTTTACTGAAAAATGTTACAGTATCATCTAAATTCAGATTTACTCCGATCTTTATTATTTTTGATTTAAAAATATTTATCTTTATTTTACATGTATGGTTAATTTGCTTGCATGTCTGTCTGTGTATCGTGTGTGTAGTACCTATGAATGCCAGAAGGAGGAGGTAGATCTTCTGAAACTGGTAGGGATTACAGAATATTTTTAGTTGCCATGTGGGTGTTTGTAATGGAACCTGGTCAGGCCATATTGATCAGCCAGTACACTGCAGAGGGAATTCCCTTTGAATGCTTCATTCCATGTCAATTCACTAGACTTAGTTAGGTATGTATTTAGCCGTCTGTTTGCATCTCAGGTACCCAACCCACAGATGACCCTCCAGGCACTCTGTGCCTGGGCTCTCTCCAGACTTACTGTGACCTGACCTGGGTTCTATGTCTATCAAACATTTGAAGTAGAAGCATGTACCATCAGTTAGGGTGCTGAGCTGAAAACCTCATGGACCGCTGCTCTAATCAGTATTGATAGAGTCCGTTGCTGCAGATCTTAGAGTAAGTTTTATCTTTTCTTCTCACTTTAACTGCCTGTATTTCCTTCTCCATGGCCAGGCATCTATTCATTGTTTATTTTTCCCTTTGTAAAAAATACTTAACGGGAAATCTGTGGTTTTGATGTTTTGTTCTGAGGGCTCCTCCCAGGTCTTGGCTGTGCCCATATAACCATATAACCAGTTATTCTGGTGTTTCAACAGTTGTCTGAAGTAATGTCCCACTCTTTGTAAGGGAGATATGGAATGGGCAGTGCAGCCCTGTGTACACTGATCTGCTCATCTCAAAGGAAACACTGTGTATAGATTTGGCAAACAGTTTACTTTGGCTTTATAGATTAACAGCTACTGTTTTGTTTGCCTGTATTTTCCAGTATTTGCCAGTTCAGTTTCCTTTGTTCCTTTTATCCTGTGACGTAGGATGGGTATCAGACACTGATACTTCAGTGCAGCCCAAAGTGGAGGGAGAAAAAAGGATTGTGATAGATTTGCATAGAGCATATGGTATGTCCTGTATGGCAGATGATTCTTCTATGAGAGCACTCAATTTTGCAGCTTAAACTTGGTTGGTATCGAAGGGCAAAGGGAAGAACTCAAGGGCAGAGATATGGGGGATTGTTTATAAGTCTCCCTCACTGCTGTCTAAGGATGGAGCCTTTGATACATATTCCTTTATTTTGTGAGTGCTAGTTTTCTATTAATAGTTTATAAATTAAAACTCATCAAGGTAATCTTTAAGGTTTGACCTAGCCTCCCATTCTGCGATCTAAGTTTGAAATAAAACAATGCAGAGAAATTCACTTTGGGACTAAAGAAATAAGACTGTTCCACTCTTCATCAGTTTTAGTTCCCATATTTTGGTAAAAGTACATAAATATTTACCTATATTTTGGTAAACTGCTTAGGTGCATAAATGATTTTGATACTTGTATCTTCATGTTGTCTTGACTCTGCATTAGAAGATAATGCTTTTTAATATCTGGGAATGTCTTGATTCCTCCCTTAGTGTTGAAAGCAAATTTTGTTAGCTATAGGATGCTTGGTGGGCACTTTCTTTTTACATGTTGAATACATTGGTTCCCTGCCTATGGATGTCTGCATTATCTGACAAAAATCCCGATAAGTGATTGTGTGTGTGTGTGTGTGTGTGTGTGTCCCTTTTTTTGTTTTTATTTCTACTCTCAAACACTGTTTTTGTTTGGGGGATTATAACTTGCCTTTTTTTTTTTCCATGTGAATCTTTTTGTACCTGTGCTAAGTGGTTAAGTGTCATAGTTGCTGTTATATTCCTTTTGGTTTTTGGTTTTGAATTGGCTGTTGTTTTTCCAATAATTCAGTCAGTTCTACTCCTCTACAGTTTATATGTCGCTTCTCTGATGTCTCAGTCTTCTTAGACTCTCCTCATATTTCTTTAACTTTTTCTCTTTTGTTTCTCACAACTGCTAATTCTATTGGTCTGTCTTGAGGTGTATTGATTCTTCAGCTCTAAGCTTTACTTTCATCAGTTTGGCTGTATCTTTATTGATATTTCCATTTTGTATGTATTTTGTTTTCTTGACTTTTTCTAGATCATCACTTCCTTGAACATCTTAATATAATTCTTTCAAAGTCTCTATCTAGTAGATATATCTCCTGTAGGGTTTTTAATCAAGGGTAGTTTCTTATGGATATTTTTCTCGAATCAGCCATTCTGTTTCTTTGATTCTATATCTTATTTTTGTTGAAAATTGCACATTATCTCATAATGTGACACTATTGAAAATTAGCTTCTTTTTTAATCATGGGTTTCCTGGATTTAATTGGTAATTCTTGGTTGTTATTGCTATTTTTGAAAGCTATAAGCTCTCTCTGTGCCATAAATCATAGAACATGAGTGGTCACTTTTTAATTTCCCCATATATGCAGGCTTTTTAGATTTTTTTTTTTAATGTGTGTTGTTGTTACTGATTTTAAAGTCTGGCTCTCAAAAGGAAGAAAAAAAGAAAAATAAAAGGAAGGACAGTATATTGACCCTTTAACTCCCTTAGGGTGACCTGAGCTGTGTGGCAGGAGGTCTCACAGCAGTGGCTGGGGTGCAGTGGAACCCACTTCTGATATTTAAGACAGCATTTTTTTCTGTCTACCTTGGCCCTACAATTCACTACAGGAAGTTGTACGTAGCTGCCTAACAGTGAAGATTGCGAGTCAGTAATTCCTCTCGTTCTAAGAGGTGAAATACATCCACTGGAAAATGCAAGCCTTTAAAAATTTCTAAAGCATTCTTAAAACAGATATTATCAAACAAATGATGCTTGTATAGTTATAATCTGAGTGTGGAAGGTTTTTTTTTGTCTCCTATCACACCATCATCTTATAATTTTAGAACATATATATATTATATTTTTAAAAATATAAGTACGTGTTCAAAATCATGGGATTGACTGGAGTATCTTAGAGTAATTTCTTGCTCTGTCAAGAACATGTGAAGGAAGATAGTGAAACTTCCAGAAAAGGCCATGGAAATATGGACCCTAAAAAGTCAACGAATAATTCAAAAGATTATGTTTGTCTGATACTTGAATATGGATAACTGAATCCTCTTGTCAGTTTATTCATTGAATGTATGATTTGAAGTCTCTAAAAGAATAAGATTTGGAAATCTCAAGCTTGTAACTTGAAGGAACTGTGTTTTTGTTGATGGTGTCTTTTTGTCTTTGTTCTTGTTTTTCATTTCTGTGCATGTGAGTCATACTTTGTTTGAAGTCTGCCTTTTATCCTTGTTTGTGATGTCCAGGTAAGGACATCTGGACTCTTTACTTATGACCCTTGATTGTGGTTACCCCAATGGACCTTATAGTGGCAAATGGGAAAATTAGGTAAGATTGCCTGAGTCAGATAATTTAATCTCTGCCATTTTGCCAAATGTGGTTTAGCATTTGTGACCCTTGTGCTTTTGTATATATCAGTTTTGCATGGTGATCACAAAAGGGACATACGTGGCACAGCTTGGAACAGTCACTAGAATGATGGGACACTTCTGTTGCAGTATGGAACTTTGCTCAGCACATTTATACTTGGGCAGGTCTGGAAGAAGTCGGTGATATGAACTGTAGACACACAGTAGTGAAGGACTCAGACAGTTGAGAGTGAGAGTTGGCCCATGGTGAGCCAATTAGATCATCTTTTCTAGGAAGCTGCATGTTGATTCTGTGTGCATGTGGGTTTAGGAGCAGCAAAGTGGACAACTTCATTCATTCCAAGGTACATGCTTGACTTTTCCACTCTCATCTTATAACTAGACTATCAGCCAGCCATCCTAAGTCCGAGTACTTCCTGGTTACATGTACTCTGCCCATCTGCTGACTAGCTGCTTCACTACTTTTCTTTTTGTCTAGCTCTTGTTTGTTTTATTCTTAGTAATTGAATACTTCTGAAGAGTGACTTATATACTGTCAAATAGCTTCCTATCTAACGCTGAATAAAACCAAACTTAGTGATACCCATGAGACTCCTCGCCATCCAGCCTAGGCTGCCTCTGTCATGCGTGACTTCTTCTGTGCTCCTTCTAGTGCTGTGAGTACCAGGGCTTTTGTGCTCACTGTGCCCTTTGCTAGATTACTGTGTCTTTAAATATTCATGTGGCGACTTTCCTGCTTGTGGTTTTAGAGCTGCAAAATACTGTCTGACCATAGAGACCTCTCTGATTGAATCCCCAAAGCCCCTCCCTTCTCTCATACACTATGGTTCCTTACCACTTTTATTTTCCCTTGTAGCATGTATCAACTGCAATTGTATTCCGTATTATTTAATTGCCTAGACTGTAAAATGTGAGCTCCACAAATCACAGTTTCTATCGATTATATCTGGATCTGTGGAGTGAAGAAAGATACTCAGTATCAATATCTAGTTCAGATAATGAATGAAGAACAGCGACCACTTAGACATTCATTGAAAAATATGAAGCCTTACTGGTTAGCTCTAATACATTTGTCAGTTTGCTTAATATTAAGCTGTTCTTTGTTTTGTATATAAAATCAAGCCATGTATAGTTATCATCTATACTGCATATGGAATGATAACCTCTTGACTGTTCTATTAGATCTGCCAACATCCCATTCTTCAGTGTATGTTTCAAGCAAGCTGTTAGATCTTCAGTTGGCAGGCCAGCCAAGATAATTTTTTTTTTTTACTTTACTGAATATTTACTGGTATTAGATAAGTATTTTATTGTTTGTAAACAACTTTGTCTTCAGGTTTTTCTAGTTTTTCTGTATTATTCTGTTGATACTAATATATTCATAGATATTATTTCCATTGTAACAAAACATACATATTCATATATATGAAGTAATTTGAGCTTTTATTTTCTGAAATTGCATTAGTATTTATCAACTTTGCAAAATACGCTATTATGTAAAATGACATTTTTTAAATCATGCAGTAATTTCATGAACTGTCTTTGATTTTGCTGTAACTTTAATGTTTTTAATTTTGATCACCTTGTTTTGTATTCAGAGTTAAACTGTTTTCCAAATATTGAACTTATGCTTAAAATATAATTTTATGACTCTTCTTAAGTATGTTTTATAACCCAATATGTTGATAATGTTTTTAATGATACATAAATTTTATGTATCTTAAATTAGGAAATAATTTTGTTTTTAGAATGATAAATATCACAAATGAATTAAAGAAATTAAAATCCATTGGTGCATATTTATTGTAAGAGTAGTAAGTTGTATTAAAATAATCTGTTCAAGTAAATAATTTTTTTGACTATATTTCTTCTCACAGTATTCTTTCCTGGCCTTCTCTGCTCTCTCTACTGCTTTCTGCCTATGTATGTGTGTGTATGTATATATAATGTCTAGGTACTTAGTGTAGGGAAATATATATGCGTATACACACACACATGCAGATATATATTCTTTCTGAATCTGACATTAATGAACAAAAAGTTGGAAAACTACAGGAGAGCCTTGTTGCAAGGAGGGCTTCCTCCTTAACTCTGTCTTCATTAGAAACGTCGGGAACAAGAGCATGATGTGCTGCCCTCTGTATAACATCCTTTCTTCCCACGATAAGGGTGTGCTCTGATTCAAAACCTCGCCTGGAGTACTATGGAGAGAAAATCGTCTGAACTGGAAGGAGTTGCCTTTCTCTCTTCCCGTTTCTCCCTCTTTTCTGGCCTGACTGGCTATCTGAAGTATACAGCTCTACTCCATTATTGCACTATGATTGCAGCCTATGGGGTAAGAAGGCGCCGGAGATATTAGTGACTGTATAGATCTTCTTCTAAGTTCTGGGATGCCAAACACAACTTCTCTTAATGTAAAATCAATGAACATCTCTCTTGGCTTGTTTTCGTTGGTTATTCTGCTCCTGTAGAGTTATAATCATTTCCTCCTTTCAGTGTCTGAAAGCTTGTGTGAATCTGCTACTGATGCCATACCCACAGGCCCAGGTAGGACAGAGGCACAACTGTAACACTCCACTCAACGTTATTGAAATATTCCACACAATTGGTATATTATTATTTTCTCATACAATTAGATTATTTTAAGCACTTTATAACACTTAACATATAAATACCATAATTTTTAAATTGGCCTGATATTTGAACAATTTATTTAGGTCATAAAAATCTTAGATTGTACGTATTTGTGTGGGTTTAGGGGCATGCACATGCAGAAGCACAAGAGTAAAGGTCAGAGGGCAATTTGTGGGACTTTGCTCTTTTCTCCTCTGTGTACATTTGGGAGATCAGACTGAGGCTTGGTGGCGAGTGCCTGTACCACTAAGGGATCTTGTTGGTTCTATTTTCATTTTTGAGACAGGGTCTTATGTACCTAAGACAGGACTAAGAATCATGGCAGTCCTCCTACCTTAACTTCTAAGCACTGAAATTTAAATAAGCCCTTCAGAAGCTGTGCGTAAGCTGCAAACAGACTTCATCATTCACTCGTTCACTCTAAAACCTTTTCACTCAACTTATCTATAGCATGTATCATTTTCTATTGCGATATATGATTCACTATTATATTAAGTCTGTTCATTAAACATTACTTTGTATATACATTGTCACCTAGTAATATTTGTTGAACAGATGTGTTCTCTTCAGGTGCGTTCATGACTGAAAATGTTTGCAATTTTCTCACTGCTTGTGGTCTGAGGGTATCTATAAAATGCATCTATAACAGCTCAGAACCACAAAGGACTCTTTTCAGGGTTATCTGTACTCTGCTTTTTGTGGAGGTCTGCTGCAGACATGCAGTTTGGAGCACCTGGTTCCTACCTTACATTTACTTGCTATATTAGATTTCTGGGTCAGCCATCACTGAGACCCACAGGTAAGGTGATGTAAACAAAGACATTTATTTTTTCAGGATTTTGGAGGCTGGAAATCAAGATCAGTGTGTCATCAGGGTTGGTTTCTTTTCATTGGTTGGTTCATGGCCATCTTTTCTCTGCTTTCATTTGACTTTGTCTGGTGCATGATCATCTCTTTGTCTTCACATATATTTTTCCTCTTGGAAAACCTCATGGTAACCCTCTTCTCTTCTAACATCAGTCAGATAGGATTAGGGTCTGCAAACCTCATTTCTCATAATTAGCTCTTTAAATTTCCTGCTCCAAACATCTTCTGAAGTAGTGAGGGTTTGGAAGCCAGCATAAGACATTTATTAGAGGGAGTATAGTTCAGTTGATAACACCTCCTACTTCCTTGGCCTGGTCTCAAAGGTAATTGGCGTGACCATGTCTCTGGATTTCTTGTTTCAGGTTTTGTTAGTATCTTTGATAACTTTTTCCTCCAAGCTTTGACTTGGCCAATCATCCCCTTTTGTCTGCCACCTTCCTTTTAATATTTGGCCATATACTTGTGTACAACCCCAAGTGCTTTTCAGCAAATAAGCTGTTCAAAGGAAATAGTGCACAATTCCATGGACATGGTAATTTTGTTTGATTATTGGAAGACAGTGTGGAGGAAAGATGAGCAATTAGTATATACAAGAGGACTTTATTGGATTTAAAGTAATAATTTGTCAGGGTAATATAACAATTTGAATGTTGTGTATTCCTAAATAGCACAGCCTTTAAGTAGCTAAACAAACAGAATCCTAAGGAGAAACTGACGAACCCACTGTGGAATGAGCCGGTCTTTAGCACACTTTGCTCACTAATTGGTAGAACAAGCCAGTGTTTTTCACACATTAACACACATCACAGTTCCTTGGAGTATTTGCTGAAACAGATTGTCGAACCCACTTCCCACGTCAGGGTTTCTGAATTTTCAGTCTGGGGCTGGGTTTGAGGATTTCCAGTTTCCTTAGGAGAAGGAAACTGTCTGATACAGTTATTTTACAGATCAAACATGACTATTAGAAAGTAGTAAAAGCATAGATGGCGTAAGAACAGTTAGCAAACATGATCAAGTAACATGTGTAGTCCCTAGAACTGGATAATTAGACAATAAACCATATATTTAGTCAGGCAACAGTTATTTATCGTGTGGACCATGCACTGTGTCATTAAGCCATCTCACTAAAGTCCAGTTGTTGATTTGTAAGACTACATTATGATCACCATTCAATTGAATTAAAAACAAATAATAAAAAGCTAACTAACTGTTGATGTGTTTGTGTTGTTGCAAGGCATCAAGGGCATGGCTGTGTGGCTGCTAGGGAAGTTCTGTACCCCTCAGTCCTTTATCTGCAATTTTTAATTTCTTAATACACTAGGGCTTTGAAGCCCACAGACTCATTATTTACAACAGATAAATTGAGATAGTCATTTCATGAATTTTTTTTTTACTCTTACTCTTCAGTTTTCTATTTTATTTTTTATTAAAAATATTATTTTATGTGTATGGATATTTTGCCTGAATGTGTGTATCAAGTGACCACGTGTGCCTGGTGCTCGTGGGAGCCAGAAGAGGGCTGCAGAATCTTTGGAACTAGAGTTACAGGTGGTTGCAATCCACCATATATGGATGCTGGAAACCACATTCAGTTTCCTGGCAAGAGCAGAGTGCTCTTAACAGCTGAGCCAGCTCTTCAGACCCAATTTTAAGTATTTCTAATTAAACTGCATCATTCTTTTAGAAAAGTATATTCATGTATATGAACTTTATGTGGAAGAGTAAAACAATATATTCTTTCACCTTTAAGGACCTAGCAAATTTGTCACCCATAAAAATATCAGAAAGAATTGTAAAACCAGAAAAATCCTTGGACTTCCTTTTGCTCCATGAAACCTTTGTAGGTTTCTCTTCTAAACTCTAGAGTGTGAATGCAAGTCAGATTTTGTGCTCTGCCAAGAAATCCATGGAGCTTCCAAATGGGCACAAGCTTTTTATTTTTTTAATTAATTCATATTTTTGTTACAACGTAGTCAAACCTTCCTAAAATATAGGTGGGTAGTATATTTGTCTACTAATAATGAGGTGTAGCAGTATGCTATATTAGTGATGGGTTCAGATCGGTGTTTTAGGATTGTTGTCACCATTTTTATGGCCACCACTTAACTAAACTAGCTTAATTCCAAACTGGATTGTAAATATTTATCATTATACTAACATATACGTGTAGCTCTCACCACTATCAAAGAAGCTTTTCTTTGCAGTGGACAGAAAGCATTACAGGAAGCTACATATGGCCAAAGTACTGAGATCAAATGATCATAATCTGCCGACCACAGTTGATACATCTATATCACAGTCCCTATACCTACCACTCAGGGAATGTCATGAGAAAGGGGGCAGAATATTTGTAAGAGCTTGAGGCCCAGGATGTCTGCTGAGAGATTGTCCTCTATGTATGACAGAAAATCTCTTGATATATCAACAGTATGTCTAACTAAGAGCTGCACAGTGATATGGGTGGGAGGAATCTCGTGGGACCACACTCCTAGATGAAGAACTACAAGCCATTAAATACTGGTGAGAGAGGGGAATAAGTCTTCACTGGGGATGAGCCCCTAATTAGTTATATAATACCAAATGGTCAGCCTTAAAAACACATGGACTTAGCAGGTTCTATTAAAAAGGACATTTAAGAGTGAGTTTTGTCAATATCTTAACTGCTTAATAATTTCTATAAAGGTTATGTTTTTCAGAGCTCTAGAATCATATTTACAGTATGGGTAGTATATGGCATACTTAAAAATATGCTCATTAGTCTCTCTCTCTCTCTCTCTCTCTCTCTCTCTCTCTCTCTGTGTGTGTGTGTGTGTGTACATGGTGCACCTTTGAAGGTCATAAGGGAACTTTTTGAGGGTTATTCTTTCCTTCCACATTGTGTATTCTGGTAGGACTCAGGTAGTCAGGCTTGGCAGAAAACACCTTAGCCACTGAGCCGTCTCATTGTTCCTTTCAACTTTTCCAAATCGTGAGCTCACAGGTAGAGTGGGAAAAATTAGTTCATAGGGAAAAAACCTCAGGCTCCAGTACAGCTGTGCAAGACAGGTATTCAAGGCTTTCCATATTGGCTTGCAACTGTTATCTAATATTACCTAATATGAGTCTTTATCCCACTATGCACACATGTATTATCTTTGACTAACTGTCATGGTCTGAGTTAATGCTTTCCTTCATAAAGTGGGAATATTTATTTTATTGGCTGTATAAGCATCACAAGAAAGAAAATGCTTAATTCTTTGCTTAACTATAGGAATTGGTCTTTTAATGTTCTATAAATTGCATCCTTTTGCATATAGGTTGAATGTGTCTAAGCTGAAAATCTTAAATCCAAAAGTATTTAGAAATCTAACATTTACACAGTATCACCAAGATAACATTCTATCTTCCTCCCTTTCTTCTCCTTCCCCCACACCTATATACACACACTTGCACACATACATACATACATACATACATACACACACACACACACACACACACACACACACACACACACACACACACACAAATCCCATGACTGACATCCTGGGATGTTGCAGGGTAGCCACAGGAATATTAGAAAGAATACTACCTTTAGGCTGTGCCCATGACAGTGTATACAAAGTGAATTTCATGTTTTAACTTAAGTACTGACTGGAAGATACCTAAATGTGTATACGAAATTATTCTAAAATACCAATAAATCTGAAACTCTCAACTTCTAGCCTCAAATATTTTGGATAAGGGATAGTTAACACAATTGCTGTTTAAACAAACTTGCTACAACAAGATAGTGTCACTGATAGATACTTAGATAAAAAGCAGTGATGGGCAGCTGATTATTATTATATCTGTAATTTGGAATATAAAATATTAAATTAATGAATATGAGTCTGTTTATATTTTTTTCTGAAAATTTGGGCTACCTAATCCCCAAAGCAATGATATGTGAGGGGCCTGTCTCCCTCTTTCTAGTTTATAAATCTTATTTCAGACTTCATGATTCCAAAAATTTTGATGGAAAAAAAGTGTTTTATTGATCCATCAGAGGAAAAGATCAGCTTACAAATTATGAAACAAGAGCAAATGGAATTTCAACAATAGAGTGTCAGTGCAGGCTGTCCGTGGCACAGCTTCTTTTTGCTCAAATCACAATGTAGACAAAAGAGTTCCGCTACCAGAACAGTGATCAAGCCCATGGCTCTTTCTGCAGCTTCAGAGCCAATTCCGTAAAACCCATTAGCAGTGTTCTACTGGAAACTCTGCTTGAAAATATACATGGTTGAGGATGAATTAAAGTTTTATGGATACGCAGAAATTAGCATTGAGGTTCACGTGATTGCTCTGTGAAGGCAGAGTTGGTGTGTGCTGTGGGACTGGGTGAGAGAGAAATCCAAGCAGTGCGCGCTCCTTAGGTGCTGTGGTCTTTGGCTTCAACTGTTGCCTGGAGAGGTTTGAATAGTTACTCTCTTGGGAATTTTTCTTCTTTTCTTTCTCGTATAAACTCACTGTCATCTGGTTGGTAATGGGTCTGATGGATGGAAAGTAGAGGAGTAGGAGGTATCGCTTTGCTGTATAGGAAATGGAAATTGGTTGAATTTAATAAGTAGCAATTTCAATGTATAGGAAGCTAAATCTGCTCAAGTTCTTTGAGGATAGCTTGAAAATGGATATAGAGTCACTTGTAAAGTGGAATAGCGTTACTTTCGTTCCATCTGAGGCATTTCCTGCTTGATGGGAACGGAAGGCTGCTCCATTCTCTTTTCTCTGGATGTGCAGTGAATGTATTTGACATATTTGACATTATCAGAATCCATTTCCTCTGAGACACACCGTCTCTGGTTTGAAAGTAATGGATTTTTTTTTTTCAGAAGATCTATTAGAGAAGGGAAGTTGTCTGTCTCATCTGGGCAGCTGAATATTAAAATGAAACTTAGCTTCCGAGAGTGATCTTTTGCCTTGGAGGGGGCAGATTTATTAGGAAGGAAATTATTTTGGTAATAATTCTGCCTAATTATTTTACCTAGAAGGAAAATATGGTTAAAGTGGCATATTTGCAGGTGACCATAAAGGAAGGTTCTTACATGTGGAATGACTTTACCATCCAAATGAATAATGCTGGACTAGGAAAGGGCCACTAAAGGGTCACCTTTAAAACTGTTCTTTGAGATATAAAGATAAGTAGAGATAGTAAGTTAAGAGAAAAATTGAACTTGTTCTTTTTAGTTCCTTTCTAATATATATTCTTTAGTTCTGGATAAAGCTTATATTTCCAATTTTGAAAAACCTTAAAAAAAAATCCACCTTATCCCAGAAATAAATCAAAAAGGAAAACCCATAGCTGGTAAGATGTTTGGTGGCGAAGAGTGTTGCTTTCCTTTGAGAGAACTTAAGTTTGGTGCCCAGCACCCACTTAAGACAGCTTGAAGTCACCTGTATCTCCAGCCTCAAGAGGATATGCTACTCCCATTGGCCTTTGTTGGTGCTGCTTCCAGGGTACAAATCCACACACTGACACACACATATACACACAAATAAAACTAAAATATCAGACAATCAGACCTGACCTGAGAAGAATAACCATTTTCATCGTGTGATGCCGGTTATCAAAGGAACACGATGAAACACTCAAATGGGCCCGTTGCTAACTTTACCATCACATCATAAGCTACTGGAAGCCTTTTCAGGGTAGATACTATTATTGTAGTAAAAACTGTATAAATTTTTAAATACATTCACTTGAGTATAAAATAAAAGTTCTACTTACAATAAATTTTATCATTTAATATTTGAAATAGTCATTTGAAGTATTTTTCCCAGAACAAGTTCAACTTTTGTTCTTTCCTTAATTTTCTCTAAGGAAACCACTAACAAGTATTTATATTTTTAAAGTTGTTATATATATTTTTTTTTCTAAATTTTTTTTTCTGAGACAAGGTTTCCCTGAGTAGCCATGGCTGTCCTCGAACTTGCTCTGTAAACCAAGCTGGCCTTGAACTCAGAGATTGTCTGCCTCTGCCTCCTGAGTGATTAAAGACATGAACTACCACCACCCGGGCTGTACTATTACCACCCAGCTGAAAGATACAGTCTAATATATTTAATTTCTTTGCATTGAACAAGAGGAAAATGTAAATAAATTCTGTCATCTCGGATTTAAATTTCCTGTGTTATAAAGACTACTACCAAGAAAACTAAAAGTGAAGTCATTGTGAAAAAAATAATATGTATAATAGGTAACTGAAAATAAATTATACAGTCGGTTAGAAAAAAGTAAGCGCACTTGTGGAAAATGAGTGAACACTTATTGAATTCAAAGAGGAGAAAATGTTAAACAATTAAGTGAATGCACTTGTGGTCCTCTTTGGAATTCATGTCATATGAATGAGAATGTGATATTACACACTCAAAAGAATGTAAGATTTTGGTGATGAGCAGTAAGAAAGATCTGGTGGTGACGAGAGGGTCTCTCTCAATAGTGTGTTGTTGTTTGAATTCAAAAAACTACTCTGGAGAAGATTATCTATCTTCAGTGAAGCTGGGTATGCAGTGTAACTTCTCAGACCCTAAGAGACTTGTACTGCACTAATAAGTGCAGCACTGTTATAAAAAACAATAGAAACAAATAATGTCATATAATAGGATGGATAGGTCTAGAAATTAATAATAATTAATTAGATTATATATACATGGAACTAGATTTACATGGAAATGATACACCAGGGTAAGTCTGAGTGAAAAAGCAAAATATTTACAGGATATAACATGAACTTATGTAACAATAATTCTGTATGTGCTGCTGAAGACAGCTGTGATAAGTAATCCTCCAAGAACCAGAGAAGCCTGATGTTTGCTGCCCCTGTAATTTTAGCCCCTGGGAAACATGAGACAGGAGGATTTCTTCAGGTTTGAGGTCAGTTCCAGGCCAGCCAGAACTCCTTAGCAAGACTGTCTCAAAAACAAACAATAAAAACAACAGCAAAACCCCTTCTAAACAAACAGACCAATAAGCATGAACAAGAATGATTAAGCCTTAGCTGAAAGAATAAACAGTAAGTTTAAAAAAAGGTATCAGTTGAGTGAAGAAAAATGGGTAAAAATTTAAAATACATCCACAGTGAATAAAACTTCTAATGTAAAATACAAAGGACAATAGCCTGTCTCCTGGCGTTGTGATGAGGGACACATTAACCAGTCCATGTGGGTAGAACTCACAGTTCTGTAAGTGTTGTCACCCACTGTTAGATATAAGCTAGAAGTATATAACTAAAATTTCCAAGAGAAATTATGGTTAGTCATTGAGAATGCTTCTCTCTGTGGATCCAGGACATCAGTAAGCTTGATGGCTTCATTCCTTATAGTTGTGGGTCTCTTCTCCCTTTCCCTCTCCTTCCTTTCGCTCCCCTCCCCTCCTTTGTCCTCCCCTCTTCTTCCCTCCTTTCCTTTCCCTTTCCCCAGCCTTCAAAACAAGATTTCTCTGTATATCCTTGGGGGGTCGTGTGATCAGCTTTATAGATGAGGCTGGCCTGGAATTCATAGAAGATCTGCTTGCCTCTTCTTCCTGAGTGCTGGGATTAAAGACATGCAACATCACTGCCCACTGATTTTTTTTTTCTGTGTGTTGATTAGAAGGTAGACCTTGTCTCTTAGATCCTCCCTTCTATCAAGTCTGTTGGTATTAAGATTAAATGCATAGATGCATGTAAATATATATATTTGAGGGAAAGTGTTCTCTCAAATGTATCTTAGGGTAGATATGAATTCATGGCTATAACACAGTAAAATATAGACTTCTTAAATGGGAAGATTTGACAATACACATAATTGAATTGTACAAAGACAGCTTCACTCTGAATGGCTTCTTGGCACATGAAGTCCTAGTAAAACATGTTTCAATACACACTCTGGGGTAGAAGGAGGGAGGGGCAATTTGTAGTACACTGTGTCTACTTTATGGCTACTGATTTCAAACAAATTTCAGATTCCCCTTATTGTCTAATCATATGTTTGGGAGGATGGGCTATTTATGAGATGTTAGCCTTGCAGCTGCTGGAACAATACGCTGTAAGTGCCACATTCAGAAGCCAGCCCCCCAAACGTAGTAGATCAGCCATTTCTAATCTTTGAATTGAGAACAAATGTTGGAAAAAGGAACACTTGCAGATCTGCGTAGTCTCTATTCCCTCATTAAAATGCATTTATAAATGAAGTAGACAGAGTAGGCAAATGTCTGCACAAAACTCTGCTACTTCATTAATATTTTCTATTACAAAGACTCTTTCTATGAAATCTGCCAGCCTCGAGGAAATAAGTGAATCAGTTTCTTTCTCTTTACTGTTTTGTTTATTTTCTCTGATCTGCAAATAAAAGTTTAAAGGAAATATTTTAGCAGTAAATATGAACTTAGATAAAAACCAAATGCAGCACGTGACTGCAGCTACCATCTGCTATGAAGGACTCACAATTTTGGAGGCTAAGTAGTGGGGGGTTATCTGAACTTGAACAAGGTTGAATGTGACATCTCTGTCTTAGTGGAGGAAAACTGGAGCTTCACGCTTGCTGAGAGTCATTCATTGAGAGAAGGTTTGTTACCGTTTCAAAGCGAACATGAAGAAAGTTTCCTTTTTACCAATTTTGTTTTAAATCTTTAGATCATATATTTTATTTCTCATTTTCTTCAGCACATATTAGCTGTACAGGAGATTTCCATGGTAGCACTTCACACATGCTCAGAAGGGACATTGATGGCACTCCCCACAGTACCCTTTGTGATTTAATAAGCACATTGTAAACAGGCAGAAAGAAATACAGCATCACAAATCCCAATTCAGTTGAATAAAGCAGTCGACTTTCGGCTTAAGGAAGACCCAGGGATAAAATACTGAAAATGCCTTGAGGTAGATTTATCCTGAAGGGGGGCTTTATGCCAGTTGTTATTACTACAAAACAACTTACCCCCAAACTTAGTAATGAAAAATGACTTCTTTGCCAGTACATTTTACAGGTTAGGAGGTCAGTGAGGTTTAGTCTATTGGGGTGGTTGGGGTGTCAGTTGAGGGCCTTTAGTGGCTGGAGTAGAGTCATCTCTTTCCCATGCCTAGCTTGTTGGCAGGAAGGATACAGACAGATTTTGCTGAGACCACAGACTGAGTGTGTTATGAGATTATGTTCGCATTGCACGGCCGGGGCTTCTCATAGCCCACAAGGAAGGAGCTTACTAAGAGGCAGAGAACTAGTCAAGTGAGTTACATACCTTTATTTACAGTGTGTTCTTTTCATGAAACAGTGACAAACTGCTCCAGATTTCATGAGCCTATAAATGTCATCATTTAATGAGGTATACAAATAACCATTTTTAAAGCCTCAAGAAATGATTTTAGTTATTTATTTATTCTCCCCAATGCACTAAAGTTTTGGCTGACCCTTCCTTTGTAAGGCTTATATAATATTGATATAGAAATGCATGTATTTGTGTTTTGAACACATAGGATCAGTATTACTCCTTTACATCTCGAATTACTTAATGAATATATAAGTTCTAGGACAGTATTACCACTCCCAATCCCTAGAGCTCCAAATAATGACAAAGGCTTTGTCAGTTGATTATATATATATTATATATATATATATAATATATAATAATATATAATAATAATATAATATATTATAATAATATATAATAATTATATTAATAATATATATAAATAATAATAATATAAATTATAATAATAATATATATTATTATTTTGAATAGTTCAGAAATTTGAAAGTTAAAATTGAGATAAGAAAATGAAACAGAAGAGTTAATATACCAACAGGTATAAACAGAAGGAACCAAAGTTCAAGAAGAAGAAAAGGGGGAAGTAAAAAGAGCCCAATACAAAGGAGATAGAGAAGAAATGACAATAAGACATAACTTGGTAAGATGAGGTTCAGCAAGCAATAGAATCAAAACCAAATAAAGCTTGAGGCTTACTCGTGTGTCCAGCTAGTTCCATTTGTACTATGAGTGTGAGATGCTTCAATACAATTTAACCCTTTCAGAAACAATTCTATTACCTATTCCTTACCACCTTAGTAGCCATGGTCTGAAATAGAAAAGAAGAAGCACATGAACATTATTTTATTCCTGCTATGCTAAATTGGAGAGTAGTGCTTTTCAATGATAAATGTGCAACCAGTCACTGTGGAGTCCTGGAATGATTTCGTACTTAGCAGGTCTAGGGAAGAACCTTCTATCATATTTTCAGATGGTGATACTGCCTTTGGTCCTAGACTTAAGTTTTGAATAGCATAGTATAAGTGGGAGGAAGAAAGCCACATGGAAAGCAGCAATAGAGGAGCATCCACTCTGGATACAGAATCCTGGGTTTGTATCTTATTCTTTATTGTTCTGCTGTATTACCACAATTCCCACATTCCCCAATCTCTGTCTTCTAGAAGAGTAGATATTAAGATTTACTCTCTTGTCTTCTGTGGTTTCATGAACCACTGTTTGTGGCATACTAGACCTCAATCTGTTTTTTATCCTCTGTCTCTGTAAGTACCTACCTAGCTTAATGTTCTCCAAAGAATTTGGTTTTTAGACAACAAAAATCCAATTGCAGGTGTTAAAGTTTGCTTCATGAAGACATAAATCAGTCCCAAAGTCACAATTTTGGTTAGTTTATTTTTTGTTTATAAAATTTTATGTAAATGAGTGTTTTGTTTGCATGTATGTCTGTGAAGCATGCGTGGAGGCCACGGTGGCCAGAAGAGGGCATCAGATCCCCTGGAGCTGGAGTTATAGTGGTTGTGGCCTGTCATTTGGGTGCTGGAAATCAAACCCAAAAATCTAGAAGGGGAACCAGTGTTCTTTACTCCGGAGCCATATACCTTTTGCTGATTAATTTCATCTGTCAAAGTGATAAACCCAGAATCACCTGTTAGAGTCCTAATGTGGAATTCCCTAGGTCAGTTTGGACTATGAACACATCTGTAGGGGATTGTATGAAATGTAACTCATGTAGGGAGACCCCACCCCCACTCCCACTCCCACCCCCACCCCCACCCCCAGTGTGGACAGCATTATTTCATGGTCTAGCCTCTGAACTCTATGAGTTGAGAAAGCAAGTTGAGTCCTAAGGAAATGAACAAGTAAGCAATCAACATGGGGGCATTCCTTCTCTACCGTTGCCTGTGGATAGGGTACAACCAGCTGATTCAAGCACTTGCTTTTGTGAAATATCTTAAATGATAAACTGTGACTTGTGATTATATCCAAATAAAGTCTTTCTTCTCTAATGTAGCTTTTGGTCAGGATACTTCATCATAACATTTTGTGAAAGGGAATGAAGTGAGGAAGCTGGCCTTTATTGTGGAGGGGAAAGGACGTGAAAAAATGATCTTGTAGTTTGCATTATAGCTCCACAGTTAAAAATGAGGAAGGTGCTACAATCTTGAGAAAATACTTGCGTTTTTTATTTTGAACACTGTTGTTCACAATTTCTCCCCTGTTATATAATGGATAGATGAAGGAGTAACTATTTATCCCCAGGGGTTAGACCCACACTTTAGTCCAAATTTATTAGTATACTTTGAGGAGTTTGGAAGTATCTAACTCTCATACTCTATCCCACTGAAATTTATACTACTTTTACTAGAGTGGAGTTTCCCTGCCTCCTGGTAGTACGTGTGTGTGTATGTGTGTGTGTGTGTGTGTGTGTACACATACATTTAAGGATGAAACTTGCTGTCTGATCAATGACTACTTCTTATTGGCTGTCAGGTGTCAGCTTAACTCTTTCCTATGTATCCCACTGTCATTACACCCACAGCATTGAGAAGAAATAATCATTATACCTCATTTTGCTCTGGGAATTGTATCAACTCTCTTTGACTGGGAAATGCCTTCCATATCTTGTGTGTGTGTGTGTGTGTCCTGAGAAAGCCACTCTCCTGAAACTCATGGAAGACTATATCTTTCAGTTTCTCATTAAGAAAAGCTGATCTCACACAATTTTGAAGACAAAGTTGTATCATTTGGAGACTTCTCATATGCCACAGGAGGCATCTGTTGGCAATTTTTTGCAGTGCAGCATTAATCAGAAGTGGTCTACTGTTAAGATGTTAACTCTCTGTCTTTCTCAGTATCTACTGATGAGTGGGTAACTGCTGGGTTATGATATCATCATCTGACCGATGCTAGAATCTCTGCATTCACAGCACTCTCTAATTCTCAATGAAATAAATGATAGATAGATACATGATGACATAAATAAATGAATGGATGAATGAATGAATGAATGAATATATAACCATCATGCTGAGCCTGGTGGTGAAGGCCTGAAGTGTCAGCTATTTTGGAGGTCAAAGCAAAAGGACTGTGGGCTACCACTTGAGCTCAAGGCTAGCCTCAGCTGCTTAAAAAAATAGGTAAAAATAGGTATATAACTAAATGGAGAGTGCTAAGACTAGCTTTGTGCCAAGATTTTGTTCAAATTTCCGTACCATGAAGGGAAACACACAAGTACACAAAGTGCATGTTTAATTAAGAATCTACTTAGAGACTTCTAATGGCTGATTACAAAGCTGTCTTCAAGTTATTCTAGACTGGCAACCCATGAACAATGGGCTTGACATGCTTTCTGCAGACTCATGCATTGTGTGAAGCAAACATGTGTATTGCATATGAGTGCACTTTGCTGGTGTCAGGAAGGTTGTTAGACTTGGAAGCAAGTCACTGGAGGCTTTATTTGCTATAGAAGTTATAACTGAGGAGTTTATTAACCCTCCATGGTATTGGTATAGGGTTCAGAATATTCAATGATATTGACTCTAATTTTATTTATTAGCTTGTAATTTTCAGTATTCATTTAGCAAGGAAAGAGAGGACACTGTTCTGAGGCTGCTGTTACCAAGGTAATGGTGGTTAGGGTTATGGGAGTTAAAAGTCAAGTTTATCCTTTTCTTTGATTTTGTTTGTTGAGGCAAGGTTTTCCTATGTAGCTCTGACTGGCCTGGTTCTCTCTATGTAGACCAGTCCTGCCTATAACCCTTGGCAGTCTGCCTGCCTCTATCTCCCAAGTTCTGGCAGTAGAAGCATGAACCATACCACACCCACCATGTAGTTATCTTTGAAATTGCTGTGGTTGTTTAGAATAGTTTAGTTCCTACCTTTACTTTTGCAAATGGAAACTTCTGAAGACTTGTTTTGGAAACTTGGACAAGATATTATTTAGCCTAGTTGACTACTAAGCTTGACCCTTGTAGACTTTGGCAGAAAGTTGTAAGTGTGACAGAGGCTATTTTACCGAAATGAGTAAAGGACACTTAGAACGTTTGGAGTCTATTACTTCCAGTTAAGAAATTTCCAAATACAGCATTGCCTCCTCCCTTACCATGGCAAAAAGTGATTAAAAAAGCAAAAAGCAAAAGGCAAAAGAAAGCAAAGTATTGAATCCTGAGTATAATTGAATATGTATAGTGTGTATTTGAAGGTTGAAGTAACCTGGGAGAGCTGGGGTACTCTGTAAGATGTTGCCCAAGAAGTTATGAATTGAATATTGGCATAGCCAAAATACACAATGGAAAATACACATGCTCCTGCTCTTTCTATTTATGGGTGTGCCCCTGTTCCTTTCAACGTGAAACAGTGGGCATTTAGTTATGGAGATGAATAATCTTTATTAATGTGGAATGTGATGCTTTGGAATCTTTACATCTGAGAATGAAAGATTTAAAGATTTCTTCTCTCAACAACTTATAGTTGCCTTATCCTAATATTTTTGTCTTCTCGCCTCTTGCTTAAGAGCTGTTTAAAAGTAGTCTTGGCCTTTACTTTAATGTCAGATGCTACTTTAAGGAGTAGGGGATTATCTTATGGGAGAGGCTTGATCCGGCACACAAAGTAGCCAATACAAAAACAAGGTGGAATGCCACAAACGTGGAACCACCTAACTCAATGTGGTTTTGGATCCGGGAAAATTTCAAATTATGAGTCCTGTTTATATTTAGTAATGATACATGCTTTTAAATATGCATTTAAATACAGTTCTTTTTTACATTATCCTGTGAACCTGTCCATAGGCTCTGCAAATAACATTTAAAACAACAGCTTGTAAATTCACTTTTGATGATGGTTAGGTAACATGTATCAAGTGGAGTGTTTGTGGATATTCTTTGTTTACAGACTGGTACAAATCATTGCAGTGCAAACCACAGACACATAATGGAAAATTATGGAATCTTTTAATGATGCTGTTTGTTTTGCAGCACTGAAGTGGAAAGCCAAGGGGCAAGGCAATATTTCGTGAGCGTCTGTACATACCGAATGCCAGACTTAGTTTATTCACATAATGTATTCAATTATTTCCATCTGGAGTCTCAGAAAAGTCAAGGAACCTGTCTACGGTCATCTAGCTTGTAAGCATTCGAGTCAGGTTTTGTTTGGTTTAAAATGTGTTTTTATACTTAATTATACTGCTTCCAATTTCTGATTAGTTTTTTTATGTAGTTTATCTTTGGCTTGGCTTTAAAATTTCTTTAGGAATGTTTTATAATACCTTTATTAGTCATAGAAATGCTTAGCTCTTCTGTAGTCAGTTGCCCCTTTAAGAATGTCATGGGTCTCAATCAAAAGCACAGAAAGAGAAGTATTTTTCTAGTAGCAATCAGTTGAGAATGTGCCTTTTAAAACCCACACTCGTGGGATATTCCCTAAAGAGAATAGTTTCCAGATATGCATGAACAAAACCCAGGATTCTGTCCTGAGAACCACATTTTTTTAAAAAAATGTTGATGAAAGTCTAGATATTGCATATCTCAAGTAAAGGGCACCACACTTTCTGCCTACAAACACAGTGACTACATTCTTCCTTTGGAAACTACAGATCTCAGCATGAGGCTTTATTTATAAACAATCCTGTTTCTCTTACAGGAGGTTCATCATAAGGTCACTTTGTCTGTCCAGATTGAAGCACTATAATAATTGTTGTTCTGTTAACATGCTAGAGAAACAAAAACACCATTTGGGAACTTTAGTTTATTGTGGTGTTACTAAGGCATAAAATGAGTATTGATTGATCCCAGAGAAATAGTCACAAAATGACAAAAAAAAGATCATTAAATTAACACACAGTGCATTCAGATTGTTTCTTGAAGCGTCTGCTGAAAGGATTCTGCATAAATTATACCTACGTCATTTGTTTCGAAACTACTGAACTCTGTCTGTGGCTGGAGATTTTTTGTAGCACATGTGTAATGAATGAGTGGGCTCAGATGACTAGGTATTACTTATTCAAAAGAGTCAACAAGGAAAACAATCTGTTTCCCTTCGTGATCCAGGAGGCTGAAAGCATTGGTGAAAGCATACCTGAAGAAACAACCCAAAGGAAGAATGATTTATTTAGGCTGATGATTTCAGAGAGCTTCAATCCATCCTGGTGATAAAGATAAGGGAACTCTTCAATTCCCACAACAGGGCGGGGGAAGCCATAGGCTATTCATATCCATATCCTAGTATCTATCCTTAGGTTTCAACCTTGGGACAGAGGCCTATTTACCATATCAATGTGGACCTGGCTTCCAGCTTCTCTCTGCCTCCCTCAGATGTCATACCCCATCCCCCACCCTAAATTTCTCCAGTCCAGGCAATGGGCTGTTCTTTCCTATATAATCCAAACATTTTGGTTATGTTCTCCCTTTGTGCCTTTTGGCCTCTTGGCTGTTGCACCCGGTTCTCTTCTCCCCCAACCCCACATGGCACAGCTCAAGTCTGGCCATGTCTACTTTGAACCCTCCCAGATGTCTCTGACTCTAGCTATGCTCTCCCACATATTTACAAGGACTCTTATCCCCCACCAAAGCTTTTCTTTTATAAAGGATATCCCAGTTATCAATTTGTCCTTTTATAAAGAATATAACATTTAATTGAGGGTGGCTTACAGGTTCAGAAGTTCAGTTTCTTATCATCAAGGCAGGAAGCATGGGAGTGTCTAGGCAGGCATAGTGCTAGAGAAGCCAAGAGTCCTACATCTTGGTCCAAAGGCAGCCTGGAGGAGACTGGCTCCCACATGGCTAGCAGGAGGGTCTCTAAGCCCACCCCCACAGTAACATACTTCTTCCAACTAGGCCACATCTCCTAATAATGCCACTCCCTGGGCCAAGTTTATTCAAACCATTACAGCCTTATGAAAGAGAAATTATTCTTATCTGCGCAAACATCTCTCCAGACCATAGAAAACTGTGTCCTTTTAGGATCCCACCCCAACACCTCTTCGCATGTATCTGGGTGCTTTTGCTCCCATTTCCCATCTTCCTTGTTTGCCTGTGTCTCAACTTTTCACCGCTCGCCTACCTCCCACTTTAACTTCTATCGTTTCTTGATTACTTACTCTCAACGTTGTTTTTTTTTTTATTTTTTGTTTTGTTTTTTTTGTTTTTTTTCGAGACAGGGTTCTCTGTGTAGTCCTGTCTGTCCTGAAACTCACTCTGTAGACCAGGCTGGCCTTGAACTCAGAAATCCGCCTGCCTCTGCCTCCCTAGTGCTGGGATTAAAGGCATGCGCCACCACTGCTGGGCTATTCTCGACATTTTAACCAGAAAGTCTTTCTGAAGTAAACATCAATCGAATGTTCTGCTGAAAATATCGCGTCATTCCCACCATCGGATTGTCACATGGTTTTATAGCATGCTGTCTTCAAGGTTTTATGGGATATGTCCCTAACTTCCATCTTCAAGAGGCTGCATTCCCAGCCTTAGCTCTCCAGTATAAGTCAGGGCACAAGCCTCAGACTTTCATGACTCTGCCATGGGAGAGTTGGGAAGATTCCCTTCTCACTTACTTAGCTCTCATTGCAAGGAACATTTGTTCACCCTTAAAGCTCCAATCCCTGACACAAAAATTATTTTTATTCTATAGACAAAGGCTCATTCAGCCTTCTTAGTACACATGGCATGCTCCTTTATGACAACAACATTCAGAGACTGTATTGTAATTGGAAAAGTTTCCTTAAGTTGTGAGTTCCTTGAGAATTGTGTTATTCATGTCTTCTTTCTTTCTTACATGCAGTCTGCACACAGGAAGTACCCATCTTTCCCTGTCCACTTCCTCCTTGGCATTCCCTTTTCCTGGCTCATATTCTTTCTCCTGAGCTCTCTGAGGATACTGTAAAATCATGATTCCTTGTACTTATCTACTCTGTGTTTCCTGTAATCATGCTTTCTTGAAAGCATTGGGGGGGGGAATCATATAGCAATTTCAAGTTTATTGTTACTAAAAATCATTTATCCCACCATTTGCATATTAGTTTTATCAAGTAAGGCTAAAACTTCTTATTTGTTTAATGTTAAACTATTTATTTGTATCATGTATATGGATAGATGTATGTGCATATATATATGTGTACATGTTTTTATGGATGAGTGTGGGCACACATTTATTGTGGCATATATATAAAGGATGAGGACAGTCTGGGTATTGGTTTTACCCTTTTATTTTGTTTGATTGTGACAAGGGTTTTTTGTTGTTTGAAACTGTGTATGCTTCTTGCAGACCTGAAAGTTTCTGGGGGACTCTGTTGTCTTTCTCCTTTCACTGTCGTCCTGTAAGTGTGCTGGGGTTATAGATACCTGTTACTGCACTTGGCTTCGTGTGTGCTCTGGGGTTCAGTGACATAATTTTATTTGTAGAATCCAATGCTATTTGTAAAATCTGAGTTAGAAATCATATAAATAAACTTTTAAAAAGCGGCTATGCTTTTGGAGCATGCTGAATATGCAATACTTGTTGAGTGAAGGGCTCTGCTCATAGCTTCCTCTGATACCAGCACTGAAGTGTGGGATAGGTGAAGTTACTTCTATCAAATGAAGTCATCCACTCAATATTTGACGTCTTCAGTGCCAAGAGAATTTAATTCTCCCTTAGACCCATATTTTCCAAGTAATTGATATTAAATCTTAGAACACATGCCTATGTGCATTTGTTATTGTTATGAGGGACATATGCTAGTTTGACTACAGGTACTCATAAGTTAATTCCTTGAAGAATCAAACCCCGGAGTACCATACACAAATATTTAATAGATAGCAAATGTTTAGGCCAGTTAAACAGGGAAACAAATTAGCATTGAGTTGAATCAGCTGTTCTGGGTGTTTATACCAGGACCGCAGAGCACTGTGTGTTGTGGTCTTTCTGACAGTGGCTGCTTGTCATCTGTTCTGCCTTCTCAGCTAAGCTCATGAACGGAGAAGTGCCTGTGCTTTTTGGGCAGGGCTCAGACCTCACCACATATTTCCTCATGCTCACAATATGCTTCTCTTTCATTTTCACACCCTGAGGTGTTCAGGTCAACCAGCTCGTTGTGCTGAGGTGTTGGCATGTTGGTAGGCTGTCAGGTAACAGGATGCTGTCAAATGCCAGTTTGTAAAACTTGAATTTGTTTTTCTGCTTTGTTGTTTATGGTAACCTCCCAGAAACTTGAAAATAGCATATCCTTCTCTGCTGCTTTGTCATTTGTGTTTGGAAGACAGTGTCCCAATTGGGGGTGGGGTGGAGAGGGGAGGGGAGGGAAGATGCTTTTAAATGAAAATAAAAACAAAGCAAAACTCCAGAAAGCTTCACACTTTTATTTTCTGCAGTAACCATGTTGATTTCTCCCAGGTTTTGTTTTGTTTTGGTGGGCTTGCTGGGTATAGTTTATGATCAGCGGTGACTAGACAAGCTAGGGCTTACTGTTTTAGCTCCAGCCTTGTTCCAGATATTGAAAACCAGCCATCTTTGCAGAGCTACCCCCTCCCCTTGACCTCCTATATTGTCTGACATCTGTGAAATGGGGATATGCAATGACACCTATAAGGTGTCATGAGAATATGACTTTGTAATCAGGACTGTTCTTGTTAAATAAAAATAAAGCTCTCCCTTCTTCCCCACTATGAATTTTAGACACCAAAATTCATAGTTCTTCCGAGGACTCTCTTCTGGGAGCCAGGAGACTGGGTGAATAAATGTGGCTCTTTGATCTTTTTGAAATGTAATGTTTTCAGAACCCACAGTGAGTCCGTTTGCATTACTAAATGCATCCTCCAGCATTCCTAAAGTGTTGACTGGCTTTAATGCCCAGACCCTGGCTACACACATAGACACACACACACACACACACACACACACACGTAGCACAAGGACATTCTCTAATTCCTGTGTCTCATAGTCATCGTCCTATAAGATTCTATAAATGCTATATGTACAAACTTAGCAGGAAACTCATTTACAAAGGTGACCCTACAAGTGAGACTTTACCTTTAAAAATGGGGATCCCGCTAGCACTGATGTAGATATTTGAACCTGAATTGAGAAAATTAGTTGTGATTCATCAGGCTTTTGTGACTGAATTTTAAAAAATAAATGTAATAAAATGATTTGGAAGCTAGTAGGCCCCGGAGCGTCATTTCTGCTACAGCCAAAGAGAAAACATGGTATCTTGGGCACACAGGGATCTATCTCACAGTGGTTCACTGTATGTGACTTTTCTCAGCAATGGCAGGGATCCTCAAAGAGATTTTGCACGTCCAGAGGACATCATATTCTAGTGGCAACTTCTTTAGCTCACTGGCCTGTAACACTGGGATGGAAAGTTAAGGGAACCCTAGGCCTAATTCACAGAGGATGAGGACAGAATGAACAGTATTAAGAAGGGTGAAAATGTGTTTAAGGTGAAAATCAATCTTCCAGAACATTTAAATGTGTGTCTATGGGTAAAAATTGAGTTAATCTCTGTAAACTTAATAATGTTTAAGTAGTGATAAGCATGTTTTAAAGGCCATGAAAGGCAGCTTCCATGTTGAGTTTCTGCCATTGTTCTTGATGCAGATACATGGGGAGTCAATTCCCTTTAGTAGGGTTCACTGCCAGTCCATGCTCCTGGCTATCTCTTTCTCTCTCTTTTTGGTAGGGTTTCTATTGCTGTGATAAAATAA
Source organism: Arvicanthis niloticus (assembly GCF_011762505.2). Lineage (NCBI taxonomy): Eukaryota > Metazoa > Chordata > Mammalia > Rodentia > Muridae > Arvicanthis > Arvicanthis niloticus. Next base: position 17,937,067 of record NC_047668.1, read on the forward strand.
CCATGACCAGAAAGAACTTGAGAAGAAAGGGTTTGTTTCAGATTATAGTGCCATAGCACGGTTTATCACTGCTGAGATTCAGTGTAGGAACTCACACATGATGCCGTACTGTGGAGGCAGGAGCTGATGCAGAGGCCATGATGGATGCTGCTTACTGGCTTTTTCCTCATGACTTACTTAGCCTGATTTCCTACAGCATTTAGGAAACAAACCTAGGGATGGCACCACCATAGTTAGCTGCATCAATCATAAATCAAGAAAATGCACTACAGGCTTGCTCACAGGCAGGTCTGGAGCGGAATTTTCTTAATTAAGATTCTCTCTCCCAAAATACGTCAGTTTGTGTCAAGTTGACATATAACTAGCCAGCACACTCTGCACTGTCTACAAACTCAGAATAAATGGTTATGTGAGGAATTTTGAGGAAGTACTGACTATGTTGTGTTTATTTTTCTTATACCTACACAAACAGTGGGAATAATTTAAATAAGAAATTAATGATTTCTGCCCATGCATTAATGCCAGATCCTAGAAAGCAGAGGTAGGCATACTTCTGTGAGTTTGAGGTGAGACTCTGTCTCAAAAACGATAAATGAAAGGAAAGAAATTAGTATTATTCCTATGCATGATTAAATTGCTGTTGCAGTTTCTGAATTTGTTGGAGATTGAAAAGTGAGGGTAAGGCTGGACTTATTAATGAGAATTGCATTGGGAAGGATGAGCTAATGAGACCCGTCTAGATAGTGTGAGTGCTACAAGAGTCGTTCAGCTCAGTCCTTGGTGGCCTCTTGGCTGCACAGCTCTGCATGCTATCCAGGTTCTCTTTATGGAGGCCTTGTTATAAACAGGTATCTCCCTCATTTCCTCTCTTGTCTTTCATAATCAGATCTGAGTTTCTGCTAGACGAATCCACTTTCCAGTAACACTTTTCCCCTTTCTTTGTTATGTTTTACATTTGGTCTGGGATCATTTCCATCCAGGGATATTTTAAAACTGAATTTTTGTAGTGGATGTGTGTGGACCTACCAGGAAGATCTGTGTCATTCGCATAACTATGCGTAATAACCAGTTAGAAAGAAGCAACTATTCTAGGTGATTTATCTCAAATAATTTAGATATTCTCAATGCTTATTTTATTTGAGGTCGTTTAATGTTGTAATGCAATTTATTCTTTGGTAATTTTTCTTCGATAATTAGAAGGTCACGTAAGCACTGGGAAGATAGTCCAGTAGTAAAATGCTTGTCACACAGACATAGTGACCCAAGTTCCATCTTTGGAGCCCATGTACAAAGCTCACTGTGGCAGCATACCTTTGTGATCCTAGCACTGCATAATAGGTGAACCTCTGGGACTTGCTGGAAGCCAGTCTAGCTTAATTGGAAGAGCCCTGGGCCAGTGAGAGACCTTGTCTTAAAAAATAAAGTGTATGGCTTCTGGGTAACATCCCAGAGGTTGAGCTCTGGCTTCCACATTTACATGCACCCACATGCATGTATACTACTATAGACACATGCACCCTCACACTAAGGAATGAGTAAGGACTGGCAAGATGACTTAGCAGGTAAAGGCAGTTGTTACTGAGGCTGATGGCTTGAGTTTCATTCTTAGGTTGAGAGGGACAACACATAAACCATCCTCTGTCTTCCACACGTGTGCTGTGGTTTATCTATGCATTCACACACACATCTACACATACACCCTCACACTAAATAAAATTTAAAAGGTATTTTTAGGAATTAGTGTTTTAGTTTAAAAGTTATCAAGAAACCTATCAGGTAAAAATTAGTTAGAGAACTTGTAAGTTGTGATTAATTTTAATCGCACATGTTACAAAATTCATTTTAAGAATCAGCACCAGTCAGTGTTATTCATCTATGTCAAACTGTGCATTTTGCCAACTCCTTTCAGATGACTATTTAAATATTCCAACCATCCTTTACACTGCACAGTGACACAACTCGCATTGGTGCCTTACTTTATTTTGCTTAGTCATTAACTTTGCTTCATAGTTAATTAAATTGCATGAAATATAATTAGCTTAGTTTTGAGTGCCTAGGAATCAGTGAGAGAAAAGAACAGATTCAAGTTTTGTGGTGAGTAGATACGAAACTGTATTTGTGTTGGTGCCAGCCATGGAGGCAGCAGGGAGTCTCTGAGACAGGGCATGCAGCCAGCCTGGGATCTGAGCCGAAGCTGAGCAGAGAGGGCTTAAATATACCTTTGAGAACTTGTATTGAAGTCAGGTATGCACACTGTGGTTGAGGCATATGTGGACTTAAGAGGGAAGTTATTGAGAACTTGCAGAGCCCAAGAAGGGTCAGAGAAAAGTCCCTTTCCTTTCTTTGTTCACTGGTATATCCAGCAGTGAGGCATCCTCAAGAACTGGGGCACTAAGAGAGTCAGCCAACACCATTCTCCTGCCTCAGGAGGCTTGTAAGTGCTTTTTGTTAGACTTGCAGGCTCACAAGCTTGGCTAGATGAAGATGCAATAATTTGCCCCACCTGGCAAGCTGTGACATAGAATCATTGGCATGCCTACACCTGACTGCTGCTGGCAGTGATTAATTATGTACTGGGACAGCAGGATACAGCCAAGTGAGGTCACAGGCAGAGGGCTTTCTAGCTCCCTGCCCTTCCACTGGGATATTTTAACTCTGAAACAAAGCTGCATGGCATTTTGCAAATAAAGAGAAAAGAAAAGCCAGCTTAGGGAGATGTCTGCACATATCCATTCATTAATTCAATCTTTCATTCAACAAATACATGTGAACACCTTAGTATGTAATTACTTAGAGGGAATGAATATTCATTCATCTTTGAAATTCAAATTCCATTTTGCTAATGAACAGCCCAATGTGTTTATCAGAGGTACAGAGTTAGCAGTGGTAAAAATTAATTTAGATCCTAAACTTCTTCTTTTTTTGTTTGTTTACACAGTTCTTCAGGTGTCTGCAAAGGTGGCTCAAGGCTGAAGTTGGCCATAGGCGGTCTCTGATGGGGCAACAAGTAGTAGATACAGGAAAGAGGTGTATCATTTTCTCTGAGACTTGAGACCTAAGCCCTTGAGAGCTCTCTGTTAAAGCATGCTGTATTATTGATATTAATTGCTAGTCTCTATGGAATATTTATAATGTGCTAGGTTGTGTGGTATTCTTCCATCCTCATAGTAGACCCTGTCTTGGTAGGGCTAAAGTATCCTTTGTGTCCCCCAGCCTGGAGGGCCCCACAGACATAATAGCACACTATCCTTTGAAAAGCATTCCTTGGTTCTTTCCTCATACAATGAAGCACAAAAAGCAGCACAGAATTCTCACCTGTTGCAGATATTCTAGAAACCCAAACTGAAGAAGTCATATCTTTATTATACGTATGGCTTTTTGGCCTTTGCCAAATGTTTCAACTTTTGTCTAGAAATGATAAGTAACTGTGCCAGCATCAAATACATATTTTCAGTTATAAGTGGTTACATGGTCTGTCTTCCAGTTTACAGGAACTCAATATTTTAAAACTGACTTAGAGTTTCCAATGTAGAGTTGACTCCTGAGTAAGGGAATGTTTTTGCATAGATTACTCTGAAGTTTCTAGAGTCTTTTTAAATTGTCCGAGACTTTCATAGATGCATATGATGGGTTTTGATCAAGTCCACCCCCAGTCTACTCCCCTCAGTCCTTCCCTATCTTTTCACCAAGTCTCCCTGCCAACTTGGTGTGCTCTTGGTTTAAAGTCCAGCATGCTTGCCCGTGGGAGCGAGGCTGTCAATGTGGGCAGACTGCTAATGATTGGTGAGAGGGGCAGTCAGGCATAGTTTTGTTTTGTTTTAGTTCATTTTTTCCTTTTGGAGAAAACTACCTTTATGGGTCCTAAAGTTCCAGACTGTCTTACAGACATGGCCTTCCTGGCTCAACCTCCTGAGCGCTACAAGGTTAAGTTAAGGGTCATTATGCCTAGCCCCAGAGTCTTATTTGTATTTTCATTTTATAACAAACATGGAAAGTAGTATCAAGATATGATGTAATATATATATATATTATATACATATATATGTATATATGTATATACATATATATTGTTATATGTATATACATATATTTGTATATACATAATATTACATATACATATTATATTATACATATATATAATAAATATATGTGTGTATATATAAACATGCACACACACATATATATATATATATATATATATTGAGCAATAAAATACTATATATCTAAAGTAGCACATTAGCACAAAAAATAGAAAATACTGCTACCTACAATAGAAATAATATTTTTAGGCCATTTGGGAATAAGATTAAAACATGTGTAACACCTCTGTGGCCAAGAGTTAGGATATATAAAAATATAAATGCAAGTCAATCCATTTCAGATCATTCCTTGTGTCCTAAGTGTACACTAAATGCATGTAACCAAAACAATAAATGAAAAGACATTGCCAGCAGAAGGGCATAGGAGGGCTGGAGGTGAGGGTGAAAGTAGTATAATTTTATTTCAATTAAAGACATATTTTAAAATAAATCAAACAAAAAGAGAAGTTTTAATAAGAAATATACCTAAACACATTCCTCTTTGCAGCAGATCCATGAACATGTTGTTTTGTGACTATATCCTGGTAAGAGTAGATAAGGTAATCTTCAGGGTGTTGTAAGTGTCCCTGAAGTAGGCCATATACTTGCATTCACATACACATACATACATGCAAACATACACACACACACACACACACACACACATATACATACATACAAACACAGAGCAGCTAATTAAAGTATTCAGGTTTAAAAAGTAATGAGCTATCTCACACGTTTTCTCCCTCTTGCATTTTAGAATGTGGAATCATAGCCAGGACACTGGTTTAAATGTTCATCTCTTCCATTTGATTCAGGTTCCTTGGTTTGATGTGCACTCTGTGTACACATATATATTAAATTGTACTCATTAGAATGTAGAACACATACAGAGCCCTGACTTCTTGTGCAGGGGCCATCTCCATGGCCTGCTGTCTGATTGTATTATGGTGACTTGCAGAAGTGAGGACAGGTCTGAGTCACTTCCATGTACCTCTGTGGCTTCCTGGCTCAATGGTGCACACACTTAGCTTGGGTTTAAGGCTTGGTCTTCCTATCCTGTAATTTGCAGTTCTACTTTGCCTTTGTGTTCTGTCAGTGATGTTTGGTGGCATAATGGTATTTGTCCGTAGCCTTGCAGTCTTCGTTTGTGGTACTGCTTTCTTGGGATGGTTTCTTTGCTACCCTCTGCTGCTTGCCCTTTACCTCCTAAGATACCCTAGTCATACCCTGCATGACTGCCTTCCTGTCTTTTGCTAAGCACTGCTTCTTTCTTTGGCCCCTAGTGGGGAGGGTGGCATGCCCTTCAGCAAGAGCCCTGAGAATATCAGAATAGGACTTTGGTGTGGTCATGTCCATCCAGGAGAGGAGATCCTGCCTCTCACCCCTTATCTCCACCCTGTGATAGGATCACATTCTCCTCAGAGACCCTTGCCAGCCTGTAGATTAGGGCTGTGGGCCTATGACAAGACAGATACCTAGATGGATCTCCCTAGTAGGTATATACCTCAGACCACACTGTCTAGTAGATGGTGGTTGCATCAACATGACAGTAGTTAGCAAGGGGATTCTTTGTTTCTGGTGTGGTTTTGTAGCAGGGCAGATTCTCAGAAGGTCTTCACTTACACTGCAGGTCTCCTGGTTCATAAATAGCAAAGAAAGAATACCAGGCAGAAGAAACCGCTGAAAAAAATTCTTGTTTTTTAGTACCTTTAATCATACTTCTTCTGTGCTTTGTTTTGAGTAAGGGGCCTTGCAAATTCTGTGGCACTTTCCTTTAGGCCTGGTGTTCTCTTCAGCAATCATTCTCTATACACAGTGCCTGCTTGTTTTCATTGCATCTTCCTATATTTGCCTCAAATCTCAGTGATATAATGAGAAGATATTCAGTGCGACTGTGTGGGGAATAGACCAGCACAAAACCCATAATGATATAAATATGTGGTGGAAAATTACAATAAAACCCTTGCATCTTCCACTTTAATTTTGCCTCAAGGAAATGGCAAAATGCCCAGCTGGCTATAGCCAGTTCCAAATGCTCTGCCAAAACTACTAGCTGGTGATAGATATAGCTTGTTGGGCATCCCCATCTTGGTGTCTGACTGGAGGTTTGGGGACTGATATTTCAAAGCTAGAACAGGTGCCTGCCACCTGGAAGCATTTCCTTTAGTACCATGCTAATATCAACACAGTAAGACCTAGCGAGATGTATTCTAAATAACATCGAAAGCGTGAAATGTGTGTATATGGATCTGTTGCAATCCAATTATAAGTAGGCCCAAATTATTTTTATTTGGAATTTAAAGAGATACGATTTGTGTCTTGAAACAATGAATGGCTTTTATAGAAAGGCATGTGCTGATGGAAAACATTTAGATAAAGTTGAAACACTTGGAAATATACAAGTACAGGCTGAAGTCTTAGCATAACACACCTAGACTGCCTCACCTTGGACCCATACAGGGCTGCTGAGGGCATGGTGAAAAATAAGCAAGTTTTATGGCCAAGTTTCAGTATTAGTGGTCAAAAAAAGGTCTCTCTAATTTGAAAGAAAGTATTTTCTTGTGGCTCTAGGAAATAGCTGAATACCTGAGCATTGCTTGCCTTCTGAAGGCGGCACCTTGTCTCCAGCAGGTCTCTCTTTTTCTGGTACTGTCCCGTTTGCCTTGAGTACCTGCATCTAAGTTGCGCTGAGATCACTGAAGTTCCTAAGATCAGGTTTTGTTTCAGGCCCATCGAAACGATTTGAAAGGCAGCTTCTCAGTACACATCTAAGCAGACCCCTTTGTGTATCCTTGTGCCTTACCTGCACATTCTCTGCAGGAAGAGTTAGCTGGTTGTCCTCTGGCACTGACTGCAGAGTTCATCCTGTCCCCTCTCAGTGTGCTGCTTCCTCCTACAGTGACCAGAGGGCCAGGAGGGGAAAGCTGACAATGGGATTAATGAGAATGTATTTGCATCTTTAGGTTCCTATCCTGACCTCCTTCTCCCAAACCTATTGTTAGCTCCCCAAGCAAGAGCAAAATAAACTGATTTGATTGTCACTCCTGCTCCCTACTTACTTTGTAAAGTTGCTAATTAGAAGCAAAATGTCCAATCAATCCTGTAGGAAGAAGAAGGAGGCCCAGCAAGGGGCCCAGATAATCTGTAAACTGGGTGATTAATGTGAGAATAATCATGATTCTGTTGTCCTTGAGAGTTTTTTTTTTCCTTTTATTTCAGGCAGATGTAGTGTTTGTGTCCTCCAGCAGTTGGTGAGATTTTTGACTGACTTTGCCTTTCTTTCCTGGTTGTTTATTGACCAGGCTGATTGGTTTTCTTTCCACAGGGTCACAAGCCTGGGTAGGTGCTATAACTTTACTTCTAAATCTATTATGTTTCCAAAAAGTTTCTTCCATTTTCAAATTTTTCTATTCTCTGGCTTGTCCTGCCTGATCTTATCCTCTTCTTCCATCTCTTAGTCCCCTTCACTGGCAGTTTGCAGGGCTGACATCACCTGCTGGTGACTCACATTTCCTGTTCATAGGCACAGTGCCCCGTCTCAGAGTCAGAGCCTTTGCTCTGAGGCAGACTGACAGGGCAAGCCCTTGCTTCTTCATTCACCAACTTAACAACCCTCCGACCTCAGACAGGGGACTTAACCTCTCTGGACTCTGCTTTTCACATCCACAAAATGAGGATGATTGTAAAAATCCTACCTAACAAAGCTTCTTCTTGAGGGAAATTACTTACTCTACACCATGAGTTTAGAACAGTGCTCCTGTATATAGGAATTGACAAATGGAAGCTATTCTTATTCCAGTCTTGGTTCAGTTACACGACCACTTTAACATTCTTCCTTGCAACACATCTGTTCATATTCCAGATGACAGCTAGGATTCTTGGATATAGTTAGAAAACCCTACCCTTTGAGCTAAGTCTAGTATTACTGTTTTCTCCTTTCTTAAGTCCTACTTTTGTAAACATCCCTCAGCCACTGTGTTTGTGTCTTTTTATTTCTGACTAATCTAGTGCAGTTAAATCTTGCTACTTCAGCTGTGGTCCGCTGACTAATGACAGACATCACCTAGGGGGTTGTGGAAATCCAGATCTAGGGGCACATCTCAAATCAACTGAACAAGAGTCAGTCTGCATTTACATAAGATCTCCAGGTGATTCTGAAGCATGGGAAGGTCTTCAAAGGCCAGTGGTTTTGCTCCAGTCTGTGTCTGTGCAACATAGTGTAGTTTTGCCTGAGGGAAATGGGAAGGGCCAACCTGAATTCTGTTTTAAAACACATGATATCGACTGTTTCCACAAGTGTAGCACTTTAAGCCCTGTGAGACTTTCTGGAAAACTCATTTTGGCATTCTCCTGGGTATAATTGTTATCGATTAACGCCATGATTAAAAGTGCAACTCAGGTCTACTGGGAGGTTTAGCTCATTGAAAGAAAAAAAAAAAAAAAGACACCATCTCATTGATTGGAAGCCCTCAGTCACTCATTCTTACCTTTTCAGAAAACACTTCAGATAAATAGCAATAATCTTAGCAGTGAGAGATTTGTCTCAAGGGATAATCTCTCCAACAATGACTTGCATTGATTAAGTTCATTGCCTTTTAACTGTTCACTTTGTTGCTGTGGTAACTGTTTTAAACATCAGGATGCATTTGCTTAGTTGGGATTCTAAGTGAAGAAAGTAACACAAAGGCACCTTAGGCTTCCTGTACTCTTGCTGAGAAGCTAGTGTCCTTGTTTCCTTACTATTGCTTTGCTGAAATAAGGATCTAGAAAGAGAGACATTGCACATGTTTTCAGGGTAACAGCACACAGAAGAGTCAAGCTGCCTCTGTAATTTCTGCTGTCCATGTTGGATGACAAGCGTTAGGCCCATTAGTTGAAGAACTTTCTCTTTGACCTTTCCCAACATGTTTCTAGATAGTTCTGCTTTTAGCATTTTTCTTGTTATTTATGGGTGGCTGGAACATTTCGAACCCCAAGGCAGATGTTAAAAAGTGATATTTAGAAACACAAATAATTAATATAGAATGACGTGTGAAAGTTACAAAACAGCAGGTCAGTAATTAAGACACAAAACACCTTTGTGTTCTTAGTGGCTAACCTCCAACAAGCTTTTCAGGTCCTTCTCTTCCAAGTTGCACTAGTTACCTTTCTGTTGCTGTGATGAATATCTTGATAAAAAGCAACTTAGCCACAAGGGTTTATTTGGCTTTCAATTCCAAGTTAAAGCCCATCATTCTGAGGAAGTTGGAGCAGAAATTTGAGAAATCAGTCAGATCCATAGTAAAAAAGCAGATAAATAGATGGACAGAAACAGACTAGCTTGCTTGCTTCCTTGCTTTCGGCTACCTTTCTTCTCTCTTACACTGTTCAGGACAAGACTCACTACCTAAGGAATGGTGCCACCCACAGCAGGCTGGGGCTTCCTACCTACGTAAATCATGAATCAAAGCAACTTATTTCAAACATGCTTATAGGTCAACCTGACCCAGACAGTTCTTCATTTAGAATATCTTCCCAAGTAGTTCTAGGTTTTGTCAGTTTCACAGATAAAATGAACCTGTATATATGGGTTTCCTGCGATCGCCCTCTTTCCAAATGTCACGTTTACTTCTTCATTGTTCATCATCAATCCAGTCGTTCCTTCTCAGGGTTTACACTGCCTGTTTAGACGATTGCAGGAAACTCTCCTGACCAGGTACCACTTCAACTATCCATTTTAAGAAGTTATTTATGCCAATTCTGAGTCACATTTTTGGTTTTGCAGTGTCAGAAATAAAACAAAGGAAAAACAGAAATAATCTAATGGCTTCTCCTTGCCAGTAAACTTCTAATTTGGTCATTGAATATTGTTTAAAATTATTATGGTTAGCCTTTAGTATATTCTTATGCATGGAATTGGTATGTCATGACATTGTAGTCTGGTTTTCTATCTGTGTGTTGGTTCCTAGTCTTTGTGCATTCACTTGTGCCTTTCTCCACCTGGAATGTTATGTCCATATTTCTGCCCATATCTTCATGCTCCATTGATTACCTGAAGCCTTTGAGCCCTTTCATCTTTCAACCCTCAAGTTTGACTCAAAGAGCAATGTTTTTCGGAGGGATATAAAAATGTATGGTCTGGTTCCTGTAGCTGTAATTTCTAGTGCTCAGATTTTAAGCTTCATGAAAAAAAAAATGTTTTCTCTCCATTCTGAGTTATCGTGAATCAGAAAAAATGGATGCTGGTTGCTAAGACTTAATGGGAAATACTTCATGGATCAGAGTGGGTCCTGCAGAGTTTACAGTGATGCAGGCTAATATTTCCTAGGGAATTGTCTCTGCATAAGTAACAAGATACCTGCTGAGCAGAGTCAGAAATGGGAGGATTTCCAATTGCCTCAGAATTGAAACATAAGGAACAGTTTAGTCTTGAAAGATATGCAATCTGGGTTAAGGGAAAACCTCTGTTTTATCAGTTCACCTGATAGGGATTTTTCCTTTGATGATTTGATATAATCACAGATGGATTCTTCGGATTCCAGTCTCCTATAGAGTTCCGACTGACTGAATTACAGTTTTCCTTTACATCATTTTCCATCCTAACCATTCCATTCTAAAGGTGATACTCTGTTACTTTGTTTACATGTAAATTTAGCAGGGTCCTACCTTTGTTAACTTGTAAAAGCATTTATTCCAAGGTTCAGCTCTGCCTCCTATGGCCCCAGACTTTTATTTGCGGCTTATGAATATTCCTTTTGCTGGAACCTATGTTTGTAAGTTTGTTCCATGACTTAGAAGTATTCATTTTGTATTCTTTCATTAATGTATGTGTTTTATATTTACCTACAAAACCATTTTGTAATAATCAGGATGAAGAGTTTAGAAACTTGAACTATTTTGTATTCTCTTTTTTCTGTTTTCTCAAGTAAAATGATTATTTTTTTTAATAAAAGTTAACCAACCTTTTTCTTCCATTCCCTTTCTCCTTTTTTAACTTCCTTTCTCTGACATTTTTTCTTCCCTTTTCCCTGCCTTATTCTCTCCCCTCCCTCCTTCTTTCCTCCTTCTTTCATTCATTTCCTTCCACCTTCCCTGCCTCCTTCCATAGGCATTTATGAACTCGGCACCCTTGTCTTCTAGGAATATATCAAACAGTACCTAAGAATATAGTTCTAAGACACATAGCCTCTAATAATATAGATACTGCCATTCAGTGATTATCTGGTTATTCATGTTTTTCCTTAAGTACTTAAGTTCAGCTTCAGTATCCCCAACTCTCTTATTTTCAAGTGACCATACTCTGAAGAAGTAGCTACAAAGCAGGTAATTTACAGAACTACCCTTAGGAGAACCAACTGTGAATTTCCAAAGGATTTGCCTGTGAATGCCACCTCAAGGAGAGTCCACAGCAGAAGGAAGGGAGCATCATTTATTTACATATCTTGGCCTCACTTCATCCACTTATATTAGCAAAAAGCTGTACTGTAGAATCTGGGTCTGACAGATAGCTGGGACCATACACTGGGATCTCAATCATCTCCCCCACCCCCACTAGACACATGCTCCCCATTTGTGTTTATTGAAAGCAGCATTATTATTGAAGGTCTGGCGATGGCTGGTCAGTGTACTGAGAAGGGAGGGTGGTGTACTCCTTTATTACAGGTTGTTTTAGAGTTTTCTGTGGAAACACTTTGTAAGCAGATGAATATCTTTTGTCAGGAAGCTTTGAGTTAACCAGAATGCACCATCTATTGACATGCTTGTGTGGAGTCAGGGAGCTGCAAGAGGGAGGGGGTGAGAAGGAGGGAGGGAGACTATTTTCTTTTTTAATTTTTTTTTACTAGTTATTTATGTTTACATATCGATCATACCTTCTCCTCCTTCCTCTTCTCTTCCCAGTCCCTCTCTCTTACTTCCTAATTACTTTCTTTTTTGATAAATTGGCTACATTGCTTGATATATGTTCTGAAAAATATCAAAATATTATACAACATTGTTTTGGTATCGCAGATTGAAAATTTATTTGTTTTAAAGCTTTTTCTTTCTTTCTCTCCTTCCCTCTATCCTCCTTCCCTACCTCCCTCCTTTCCTCCTGCTTTCTCTGTCTCTGATACAGTATTTTTTTCTAAAAAGAGGTATGTTTTTCTGGAGTCTTATCAGGTAGACATCAAGCATGGAGAGAAAGAAATGGATGAGGAACTTTGTTTTGGACTTTAGATTGGCTTTCAGTCACTGAAAGCCACAGAGGCACAACAAACTGAAGATCTACTGAAATGCGCAGTCAGTCTCCAGAACTAGTTCTGTTCTATGAAGTTACCACAAAACAGTGACACTGACACTTTGCTCCCAAGAGAAATACAAGGTTAGCTCCTATGAGGCTCTGCTCATATTTCTGTGACCTCGTCAGTATATAATTTTGTTTCTATTTAAAGGCAACTTCTTTACCATGCACACGGCCCACCTCAGGATATGGTATGTGGAAACTCAGGCACACTGCACCTCTGCTTTTGCTGGGGTCACTGCGAAGCACTGTGGCCTATGTCTGTAGAAGTTTGCAATCAGTCAGATAAGAACAAAGAAACTTCGTGCTGACAAGTAGAGGCTCAGGGAATCATGAAGAATGTTTGCTGACAGCAGAGAGGAGAAATGCAAGGCAGAGGTTCCTGCAAACTGGATGCCACAGAACTCCACTTTGGCCACCATGTGCAAGTACCTTTGACCCCAAAGCACTGCATATAGTGATTTGAGAATTATAGTACATTCTAGTGAGCTAGTGAGCGGCTGAGTTCAGAAATAAGGAATTGACAAATAGTTAGGATATGTTAAAATAATTTAGGTCATTCTGGAAGGTGAACGTTTGTACTTAACTACCCAAAGTCAGTCTCTAAGATTCTGAAGTGTTGCTAAAGAAAGGCATCTTGCTTCTCAACATCTCCTGTTCATTTTCAGGATGCCTTAATAAACATGTAGTGATCCCCATTTTGCAGCCGTTTTAGGAGACAAGGATATGTTCAATAAACAACAGAATTCCAGCTCAGGCATTATGTCTTCCTTGGGAATCCTGAGCGTTTTCATGTATCTCATTTAAGCATATCTCTTAGATACAATTGATAAAATCTATCTTACTAAGCTTGTAACTCACAGTCCATGAAGTCAGAAAGGTTGGCAGCGTTGACTCACTGTTGGGTCACTTTTTGAAACCACCGACTCAGTCCACCCAACTTCCCAACTTTTAATGATTCTTATTGGCATTTGTCAAGGGATTCACAAATCTCCAAGCTCTTCTTGAAAACTATGGATACTTTTAGCATCAGAGTAAATCTTGAAGTCTCTATTTATCCAATGCTTCACCAATACACATTTCTTTGCATAAGAGTTCTGAATTAGTAAGCCTGGGCTTTAAATTCCAGATCAATGAAGGATCCCCCCTGCCCCAGCCCCCACAACACACACACACACACACAGATTGAGAGAGAGAGAGAGAGAGAGACAGAGAGACAGAGAGACAGAGAGACAGAGAGACAGAGACAGAGAGAGAGACAGAGAGAGAAGGAGAGAAGGAAAAGCCACCCTCTAACCACAGAGGCAGAAGGAGAACTCAGAGGCACAGGTGAGATTCTTACACAGCAAAGTAGACTCAGTGAACACCAGTAATTAAAACAAAGGCTTGGTTACTTCTACATGTGAAAAGTCACTGTAATACATTTTGTTCAGTCAGTTCATAAATTAGAATGGGAAAATACATTTATATTATGGCAAGTACAATTTAAGATGAGTAGAAGGGTACACGACCAAAGGACTTTGATATGAATATGTATGACCTGATATAGGCATAAGAAGCAAATTAGGGAATTAGCATGGGCAATAATCATGTTCACATAGTGATCCTCTTGGAAGGAATTATATTAGGTAGTCAGGAGATTTATCCAATTGCTGTTTGAAATTAAGGATACTGAGATCCTTAATGCTGTGGGCTTGCATTTGAAAGACTCACTCATCAAGATCTTTAGACACATTATATTTGCTTTTGCAAATTAGAAGCTCTAACTGCAGATGCAAGTGTATATTGCCATGTGTGGAATTAATGCTTCAGACAGCTCATGAATATGCATGTGTATTTTGGTGGCGCTTCTGCCACAAGAGTCTGAAAAGCAGTGGGAAGTGGGTGGAACTGCGTGGAACTGCATATTGCTGTCAGAAAAAAAAGTGCAGTTCTCAAAGGAATAAAATATAGGGACAAATTTTCATTTTAGACATGGCTTGGAATACATAAAAAATTTTGAAAAAAGGGTGAAAAAAAATCCCTGATATTTGTCCATTTTAATTGTTGAAAGCCCTGGTGACATTTTTCCAACTTGTAAGTGTACTGAAGCTGAGCCTTTCTATTTAATTAAATGTTTGTACATCTTTCTAGTGGTTTCTGGAATATCTTGTTTTAGCACATGCAGGAGTTGTTTGTTTTTAATGCTGTATTTAAAAATTGAATATCTATTGTTTGGGTTCAGCTTAGATTTTAGTGGGAGGTTTTAATGTCATCAGGATTTTGGTATTAATGAACAATTTCCTTAAAACCATCTGGGTTTGGCAAAGAGATGCAAAGGAGAGGATAGAGCACTTGCTGTCTCACAGTGCTGTTGTCTAACTTCTGGGCTCTGGGACTTGGACTAAATGAAGATTGCTATGGGGCATGATTGCTCCTCCAGTGGCCTGTGCTTCTAGAACAGTAGAGATACAAGATGCCTAATCCCCTGGAGGCTGCAGGAGGAATGCTCTCTAATTAATTGTGGAGCCTATGGGTAGGTAGTGCAGAGTCTTTTCTTATATAAAAGTTAGGATATTTGAAAAAACCTTGTATGTATTGACAAGTTTGTATCAGGGTCTAGTTCTGATAGGATAGCATATTTATTTTTCATATTCTTTAATAGTACTGTTCTTATATTCCACAAGACATGATAAAACATGTTAATAGCTTTCAGAAGCTATTAAACCTCAAGTTTAGATAATGGTGGATGATGACATCATTCCTGCATCTCTGCTTTATTAAATAATATTAATTATGCTTGGTTAGACATTTATCACAAAAGGAGTTTTAGCCCATGAGTTGTATACATTTTTCTTTTTAGTCAGAAACACGATGTCATCCTAAAACACTACCTGAACTTATATTAGTATAGGAATGTGGCAGGAATGAGTTCTCATTTAAGATCTATGACCGTTTTAGCAATGGGCAATTGGCCAGGTTTACAGTATGTTCTATCGATGGGCCTTAAATCCAATTAATCAGCAGTGGTTCTCTTCAAGATGAAAGTACAGCTCGTAGACCATTGGTGGTATCTTGCCCGGGACCATCATAGCGTTTCAGCAGTAACCTTGTAGGTCAGTTGTTCAGGGTTTGGTTTTCATCTCGTTGGACTTTGCTTCAGTGCACAGAACACAGTGAAGCTTGCCAGCTGTTTGTAACCCACTTGCTGTTCTTTTTCCAGACCTTATAATGTTGGAGGGTCGGAGGAATAAGGATTCAGTTCTTGTCTCTGCTTGTGTATCCTTGGGAATCTCATTCAGCCTTGTGACATTAAATATCATTTACAGGCTGATGGCTACTAAATTAATGTCATTAGCCCAGAACTAACTACAAAACATTCAATTTTTCTATTTTGGAAGCTTCAGGAATCTCTTCCTCTACATCCAAAGAATCTAATGAATAAGTTCATCTTTTATCAGAAGAAAAAAATACAGGCAGTCTTATGAAGTGACAAATAATTAAAGAATATATTTAAGAACTTTCATATTGTTGTAATTAGTCACTCACACTAATTTCCATATTTAGGAGTTGGAGAATTTAAGATAGACAAACTAGAATCACTCAATTCAGGAAAGCACACCATACACATTTAAATGATTTTTATGCATACTTGTTGATTGCTATTTCACATTTAAGGTTATTTACCTAACAAACTAATTCATGCCAACATAATATACCCTATAATCCTATTGGGAGATTCCATTTAGCCAGAGAAATCATTTGCTTGTTTAGAAGAGTGTTACAAATATGCATATCACTTTTACTTATGAATCAGTACATAAAAGAAAAGTATAGAATTTGTAATTAGGGAGGAACCAGGTACACTAATGTAGCCACCTAACAAGCGTGAAGTAATATGCCTAACTTATGTTTGTTCTGTTTTTGGCGTTCTCTTTCAGCTACCCACCAAGAAGAAAGCTAATGTTAGTCAGAAGTTGAGTTTGTAACTAAAATATGTACTGTACAAAATACTGATTTATTTTGATGTAATTGTTTTAATATCTGCAACTGGGGAAACTCCAAATCATTAATCATGATTTTGCACTTGGTAAATTCTGCTATAGCTTCAAATTAGAACAGATTTTCTATTTGAAAGCAATTTCAGGCTGATTCATTTGACCATTAAGTCACCAAAATGTTTCATTTTCCAGTAAGCACTACAAATGCTGCTCATGCGAAAGCGAGGAAAATGTTGAATTTGAACCTTCAGACATGCTTGTCAGGAAATGAATATTAGGTGAAAAGGAAGTGGGAATGTGAAGCAACACACATTGTTGTACTAATGAGGCAAGTATAGAAAGGAAGGTGACTTTTCTGTTCAGCTCTTTTTATTCAATCAGAATGATATTACATAAAATAGAATGGAGAATTAAATATATATGTATATATATGTATATATATGTACATATATATATAATATTTTAAAATATGTAAAATAAATATATGAAAAGATTTATTGTATGACATTTCCTGTCCTCTCTTTTTATTTACAATCTCAAAATATATGGGAGTTTGATAAATTACTGATACATTTAATGTGTAGAAAATTGAAATTGAGGTAATTGAAAGAATTCACAAAAATACGAAAGTGGTATTGAGTGGACAGATGGTCATAAACATTAAGAAAATTAAAGTAATTTTAAGTATATATCTAAGTAGAAGGAAAATATCCATCTTAATGATACCACTAAATAAAGCCAATGTATGGAATTGAATCACACACACACACACACACACACACACACACACACACACACACACGTCTATTCTCTATCTATCTATCTATCTATCTATCTATGTTTTTGAGTGTTTTGCCTGCATGTATGTATTTGTACCATACATTGTGCATGTATGTGCATGTATGTGTATGTATGTGCATGTATGTGTATGTATGTGCATGTATGTGTATGTATGTGCATGTATGTGTATGTATGTGCATGTATGTGTATGTATGTGCATGAAGACCAGAGGAGGGAGTTCTTCCTCTGGCACTAGAGTTACAAATAGTTGCAAGCTGCTCTGTGGTGCTGGAAACAGAACTTAGGTCCTCCTTAGAGGACTCTCAATGGTTGAGCCATATTCTTGTATCCTCGAGGCTCCACTTCATTTTTTTTTTTAAGCCTAAGAAATTAAAAAAAAAAAAAAAAGATTGAGTGACTGCTTATCTTTTACCATTTAACTCAGAAATACCACTCATCAAATGATTATTTGAACACACTCCTGCTTCAATGTTAGAAACCCAACTGTGTACACAAAAACAAATAAACAAACAAATGAAAATAAATGGTTCTAGCTTACCTTCCAGCTTCCCCAGAAAATACTGCATTGAAAAGATGCCTTTTAGAGACTGTGGGATGTAGGAATACAGTATCTTAGGACAGGTGAGCTCTTGGTAGTAGATTTTGTTTCATTTAAGCAAAATGTAACTAATTAGATTAATCTAGAAGCAGAAAAATGTAAACAGTTTCTTTGGTCATTGTGGTCTGGGTTATTTTAAATTTAGAACGTTTTTACTTTTTCCTATAGATATTTTCTTCTTACCAGCATTAAAACATGACTACTACATATATGAATATACAATTGGATGTGTTTTTAAGTGCAGTGGCGTTCTCTATCCTGAAGAAACACCTAGCATTTTAGCCAATTTAAAGTGCTCCTATGAGCAAAAATAGTCTTTTGCTACTCATATATTTATGCATATTTTGCTTTTATTTTAACCACAAGAACTTTCTCCAGTTTGGCAGCACTAATAATCGGCAGATTGTTAGTTTTTTCATGTGTAGTGTAAATCTGTTAAAAAGAACTTGATTTATAGCTGTCTCTGTTTTGCCATGTTATCTCCTTGAATGTTTAATGCATTTTATTTTGTGAGAGGATCACAATGAGTTCCTGAACATTAGAGGAATGTGTGATTTTTTTTTTAAAGCAATGTCCTCACATTGGCACAGCGCTTATATTGACTGTTTCCTAAGCTTCCTAAGTGAACTTGAATTATTTTCTTGCTTCATGCACTTCATGCTTACGGTTGTTCTTCTCACGTACTTACTGCTCTGCCCACACATTGTGAGTGTCCCTTTTCTGTAGGGAATACACCTTGTCATTTTACCTGTGATTCAGCATTGCCCCATCCTGGCACTTAGAGTGTTTACAGAATGGCAGCTGTTGTCACTAAAATGGAAAACTCATCACCGTCTTGTTTGTGATGATCATTGAATTTTAGTGTCCTGACTGGAGTGTTTCTAAGGACAAATGTACCAAATACTATTCTTGGAAATATCAAATGTTTAAAAAAGTTCTTTACACAGTAATCTCTTAAAATAATGCATGAGACAAGCTGATGTTCAAGGCTTCAAATGTCACCAATGTTTGATAATAATACTAAAATGTTTCTTAACTGTAAAATTGTAGCATAAAATTTTTATATCATGAAAATTATTATATTTTAATATTATTTAATGTATTTATCAACGGTTGGGATATAATTTAACTGGTGTTCTAATTTTATTTGACATAAAATTAGTTAAATTGTTAAATAAAAATTTAATTGTTAAAATTAAAATTGTTAAAATTGTTAAATAAGAAGTTTTGAAATTTTATACTTTTATAGTAGTCACAACTTTGTAGTATGCAAGGAACTTTTTTATGTGTAATTTATTTCATTGTAGGTTAAAATATGAGTACATTATTACTTTTCTAACCTGTAACATGGAGATTGTGTACGTTCTGCTCATAGTGTGAGTGTTAAGGAAAGTGTATTTTTACAAGAGGTAATACTGAAGTGATTGACCTTACCCCGTTGTGTTCAGCTGGAACTTTCATGTACTGCTAGTGGCTCTGGTACAACCACTTTAAAAAAATGGTCACATAGTACCTTGGTTGGAAAATGTCTGAACAAGTAACCCATATGAATAAGGAGTATCTTGGTCAGGAGATGTCTGAACAAGTAACACATATGAATGAGCCTAGTTATTGTCTGGGATCTGTTTATGTCACAGTACAGTAAACTGAAATGATGAAAGGATGAAGTGGCCAAAATGACAGTGTCACACAAGCCAGCAGGATAATTGTTAAACAACTGTTGTTCTTGTTAGAACTTGCTACAAGTGTTTAAACGTTATCCACAGATCTGTTTGTGTTTACTTTGGGGTGTGCATTCATAGAAACCCCACTTGCCCTGGTTCAGGCTGCTGAGAAGCTATACCTGTGACTGAATGCAGTGGCAGAAGCTATAACTGTGAAGTGTGAAGACAGAGGAGGGCAGGCTTGCTCAGGTTAACAACCACTGTCTCAATGGTTTCGTGCACACAGAGGAACTAGAGTCTGGATTACAGATGGAATGACAGTGCCTCATTGTCAACCATTTTTCAACCATTTTCTTTCCATGTGAGCAGCGTGGGAACTCCCCTTTGGACCGATGACATGTTTACACTGACATCCATGATTAACAGTCTCTGGTAAGGTGGATGATGGTTACATAGCTACAAGTCATCAGGCCCTTTTGGTTGTTGTTGCTGAAAGTAGGTTTTGCCTGGTCCATCTGATTGTATTTATAATATAATTTAAATGCAGCGGGTCTGGAGAAGAGCAGTCCTGTGCTGAATGGCTGCCACTGTGTAATTGTCACCGACATCATTGTCTTCTCCATCATCAGTATCTTCTCATTGAATGGCCGCTATCTATACTGTGCTCCACATTAAGTCTTTACAGTCTTCCCAATATTCACCATGTCTAAAGCCCATTGTATAATTACTGCTTTCGAATGAAGCCAAAACTTCATTTTGTGTTTTCATCCTGTATAGTGCTACAATGTGTATGTACTGCCACAATCACAGTGGATCACACAATTAGTTGATTGTTATCTATGTCCTCTTCAGAATTCAAGGCTAAAATCTCTTGTTTATAAGGGCGTGTAACTTAACTCTTCATACTGCTTGTCACATGAATGCTTGGGTAGCCAGAGTCTGATCATAATGTAATGCTGTCATATTATGAGATGGGTCATAGATAACCTGAGGTGCAGTGGTTCCATCTTCTTTAGAAGGAAATTTATTCCATAGATAATTTCAATTTAACTGAGTGAAATATTATGACCAATGAAACTGAAAACTAGCCCTGGGATGTGGAAGTTGTGATACTGTAGACAAGCTCAATCAGATGGAAATGCTGTGTTGTTGAGTGATTCTAAACATTGATCAGTCTCGTGATGAGTGTCCTAATCCATAAGAAGCATCAGATTTTTTTTTTCTCTTCAAAATGCAAGTGTGAATGCCTACAGGTATTTATAGCAGATTATTAACAGGTGCTGAGTATATAATAAATATTCTGTTATTTCTGACATTATGAAAATTAGATAATAATTAGGCTGTATCCAAAATGTACGTCTTTCTCATAAGTTGTTCATTCAGCTGTGCATATATTATCAGCAACATGAGTTAAAATTTGCATCTTGAAATACAGTCTTATTTAGGTGGTGCTTCTAACTGGTGTATATCTTGACTATTGAGTAAACAGAAGAGTTCTAAAACCAAACAACAGAAACAAATATTTTTAAACAAACAAAATTGTGTTTTGATAAAAATAATTATTTAGTGGAAAGATTTACACTTAGACTCATTTCCTTTACCTAATGATACGTACGCAATCATGTTTTTTGTTTCACTTAGGATTTTTGGTTGTTTCAAGTAACACTCAAAACCCAGGGGAAGTCCTCAAAGCAAAACAGTCTGAGATAAAGCAAATTGCTCAGGATACATTTGTGACTCAGAATGACAGAAGTCACTAGACAAGAACCCTTGAGCCCAGAGCATTTGACTGTGTCACGGAGGAGGACTCTTATTGCTCATGTGGGGCTGAGTAGCACTGGAAATGTTTTTTCTCCTTCATTTACAGTCATCAAAACAAGGAGGCCTTTGCTTTCCAGCCAAACCAAGTATCATGATACCTTACTTCATTGTCAAAAACATTTACAAGTGACAGTTAACATTGTGCTCTTTTAAATGCCTTTTATATAAAATTTGTGGATTATTTTCCCTCTCTTTCTAAGTTGTTTTAATGTTTTCGATGGTTATACCATGGAAATATTCTTGTGTGGCACTATACATGAATATAAAAGATGAACATAATATTAAAAAAGTTTCTACTTTATCCCAAAGGTTGACAGTTGTCATTTGGATCCTCATTTATTTTTTAGACTTCATTTAAAATAGTTTTGCCCATTATTGCAACTCACAGAGTTTCCAGGTGTGTAAGATAGCTTATGGCTTTTCCCCAATTACTCTACCTTCTATCTTTCAATGATATGAACACTAGTCAGGAGGAAGGACACTTCCTCATTAGTATCAACTTGATTTCTCCACACAGTCCTGTGACCAATCAATGTATGTGTTATCTGGGGCATGGTAAATTATGTCTGTGCATGCAATAGTGGCATCAATTGTATGTTGCAACCAATGATTTTCTGATTGGATTTGACACTCATACTATAGGAAGAAATACCATGTCTGTTACTGTAAATTCTTGCTATAACCTATGGTTGAGGACCCCACTACAATTATTATGGTAAGTATAATTTATATTAAACTTCTTTCTAAATTTGTATGTTTCTACCTATAGCTTAGTCCGTCTCTCAGAACTCATCAGATAAATTGCTTCGTGTAATGTATGTTGTTAACACAGAGAAGACAGAATAACTGTGAATGGAGTGCTCAGCCGCAAATATGGTGTTCATGATGCCATCTCTTTCTTATCAAAGAAGAAGAAGAGGAGGACCTGATGTTGTTGAGGCCCACATTCTGCCTCAACACTTTGCCTCAACACTTTTGGGGCTAAGTGCTCTGGTCAAGAGAGAGTGTGGCTCTTGGGGCAAGAGACTCGAAGAATGGAGACAAGACAGGGTGTGATTCAGTCTATTCTATTTTCTCAAGTCTCTCTTTTTTGAGTCTCTCCTTTGAAGGGAATTCTGAGGTATTTTTATACACAAGCAGGAGAACACAGGTGAAAACATTTTACCACGTGCACCATACAGCTGAGGTCACTAAACAGCAAAACAAGCTATGTGGGATAAACAATATATTTATCAGAGTGTGCTTCAGCTGTTATAGGCTTTTGACAACCAAGTCTTTCATCAGGGTATATGGTTCCAGATGGCTGCAAAGTTGATCTAGCCACTTTCTACTAAAGTCAGCTCCCAACATGATGTAAGAGCCAGATGTCAGGGAGGGCTGTACCGAAACTGTGTCCATTGGACACAACAGGACCTTTGCACTCAAAAACTCATAGCAGCCATTGTTGTCTGGACAAGATCAAGCCATACAATATTTTAGCATGTAGAAGGGGGTTCTTATGAGTGCCAAGCTAACTGAAGAGCCAGCGTCAGTTGATGGCTACTGGAGGAGAAGTCAATGTCCCTTAAAGGCATTACCCCTGGTAGGACAATCATGCTCCATTGGATGATCTCATACCCATGAATAAATGGGCAGCACAAATTGAACTCAGGATTATTTAAAAACTGAGAACATAAAGTTGAGAGGGAGTGGGGACATGGGAGGTGGATCAGGGAGGATTTAGGGAAGGAGGTGAACATGTTAAAATACATTGTATGGATTCTCAGAATGGATAAAATATATTTAAAAAAGAACAAATGGCTCTTATACATTAAAAACAAACAAAGGAACAAACAGATTAAAAAGGAAATGCTCTTTAGCCATTACCAAAGCTTACACTGCCTTTCTTGTCCTGTTTATAGTTAGCAAGAGCAACATAAACTAATGTTGTAAACACGTGTCTCCCTGTGCTTCCTAAACTGTTCAGAAACCAAACTGTACCAGGTTCCTTCAGTCTCCAGAAAAAGGAGTGGCCAGCTGCAGTCTTAGCTTATACTTGCTGACACAGAATGTCTCAGAGAGAGAGAGAGTGGGAGGGAGGGAGGGAGGGGGAGAGAGAGAGAGAGAGAGAGAGAGAGAGAGAGCGAGCCAGTTGCCTGGTCTTTTGATATAAGATGTGTCTTTTTATCTTTCTCCTGTGTTTGTATATTTGTATATAATGCTACTGCATAAATAGACATAATGTAGTATGAATGGAACTATTCAAAGGTGATCTGAAGAGGTCATAACTTGATTTATCACAGTTTTGATTGATTGCAATGATCAGGAACTGAATTTGATATCTTTGAAATTTGCCTATGTATGATATATATATATATATGTATATATACATACATATATATATACACATATTATTTTATATTATCTATAGTGTTGAAAATGTATTACATATACTATTTATATTTATGTATAAATTTTCCTCTAAGACATTCTATACCATACTATTGGTTTATTGGACTTTTTTTTAATATGTACTTATAGGCAGTGCATAGTTTGTTAGTTTCTTAAATAGACAACAGTGTTGAAGTTAAAACGAGTTAACCTCTGTAATGATTCTTTTCAAAGTCATTTTTTATAAATTCCTGAGAACTACAGATATTGGATATTAAAAAGCACAAACAGTGGGAACAGAAAGGCTCTATCTGGGAATCACTCTGGAACCTCCTCTGGGGGCCAGGGTACACTGGCTATCTTTTCCTCTCTTGGTGATGTTACCTGCATTTTTATCTCCCTTTGTCCCATGACTCTTACTGTTTACACTTCTCTTACTTTCTAATATTCATATAAATGATTGCAGAGCTTATAGTTTTCTGCTTATGACATATTGGCCCAATTTGGGCAGCTTTGGGTCTGGAAGTGTTCCATTCAGGAACTGATTGACATAGAGCTCCCTGACCCTCAGGAGAAAACTCATCCTGTTGAGTAGAAATAGGGTGGTACTGAGGGGAGGACATGTTTTAAATTGGTTAGAGAAAGCTCATAGGATAATCTGAAATATAAACACCTTGTCAAAATAGGTATGAGTTAGGAGGAATAGGAAAAAAGAAATGTTTTAGGCTTATGATAAGATATTTCTCCAGGACAAGGAAAATGTAGACTACTCAATAATTGTTATGCATTGATTTTTATTTTTTGTCATCAGAGAGAAAGACATTTGAGTTCTAGAAGCAAGCAGCTTACTTCACAGTAACTTGCTGACATAAGAGATAAGGAGACAGTGAGCAACCTCCTTAGCAATGAAGGAATTCAGCCTTGGGTCAAACTTGCCACTTAAGGTCTTAGAGGTATCAATAATCACCTCAACATTTGTTAAAAGTATATAAGAGTGAAGATATTCTAAGAAATTAAGGAGTCCAGAAGGTATTTATACCTAAGGTATTTATAAAGTACTTCTTGATCACTGTAATCCAAAACTTAACCAGTATTGGAAACTCAACTATGAACCCTGCTAAGCATTTGGAAAAGCAGTCATAATTGATGGGAAAATAATTGGCTTTAACAATCCATAAGCAAATCACAACATAATAGAGAATTTATAGAGAATTTGGATTTTCCTTTACATACATTTTTTTATTCCGGTTCTTTAAAGTAAATGTAAAAGTACAGGTTTGAAAGTCATGATTACCCTGTAGTTGGAAAATTAATTTATCTGATGAATATTGTTTAGTGGGTTGTTGTGACTCCTTGTGGAAGGTATGTAGTGAAATGTAAATTTTCATCCTGTCCTGCCTCATTCAGAAGTAAATCATTGACTTGGGTAAAAACTGCAAGCCCTGCTTGACATTTCTGGGTGTACCTGAAGTAAAGGCTAGTTCAGGACTGCATGGATGCTGGATGCACTCACCAGGTAAGAAAGGAGAGTCTAAGGAACATTATTCTAAGGTCTTTGGATATTTATTTTCTTATCAATAAAATAACACAATCAGTCTTCTATAGTACAAAACAGTAGGGGCTCACAAAATAGTAACTGATTTACCTTATGGTTGAAGGAATAGAAAAAAAAGTTCAGACAACTTAAAAGTCTGTAATTAGCAGGATTGTGTTTATTATGTATGAGTAGAAAACTGAACATAACTATTAAAATCAATCACTTATAAGATGTAATTGTTATTGAAATCAATCATATTAAAACGAAATCAGCCGCTTAACAATTAACTGCATGAACAGCACAGTGGGAGCTTTATGCTGATTGATTTTTGGGTGCCAGTTAATAACCTAAGCTTCATTGCAAGCTTTGCTAATAGAAAGCTAGTTTAAATATGAAATATATGCTCAGCTTGGGAGTTGATATAGAATAGAACATTGGCAGAATGGAGTAAATGGAATCAGTAGAAAATTGTAATAAATCATGTATGACCACCTTGCTGTAGAATATACTCACAGGAAGATGTCCTTATGTACATATTGTCTGCCATATACTTGGATATATAATATGAAAATTGAGAGCAACATTGAACATATCCTGTTAAAACCTTTTAAGATAATGGGATGTATTTAATTTGAAGATAAAAATAAATCATACACTGTTCAGGCACATTTTGTCTTAAGGTTGAGCTTAAACATATAATAGGCAGGCTGGAATGCAGATTAGAGATGCTTTTCATGACTCTTCCCTGCATAAGAAATGGTAGATGAGCCGGGCAGTGGTGGCACACACCTTTAATCCCAGCACTTGGGAGGCAGAGGCAGGCGGATTTCTGAGTTCGAGGTCAGCCTGGTCTACAGAGTGAGTTCCAGGACAGCCAAGGGCTACACAGAAAAACCCTGTCTCAAAAAACAAAACAAAAAAAAAAAAAAAAAAAAAGAAAGAAAAAGAAAAAGAAATGGTAGATGAAAGACTTAAGATTACAGCTTTCTTGCAATTTAAGGTATCCAGGTTACAGATCTTGTTTCATCTATAATTGTGTTAAACATTGGTGAGTTAGGTAGCAGTACTATGCAGGTAGAGGAGACTCAGGATTAGAGTGATTAAAATAAAATTAACCATAACATGGTTGTCTGTTAAAATTAATCATAACATGATTAATTGGTCAAATGAAAGGTAGAGTCTGAGTCTGTTTTTGTTGTGGTTGTTGTTGTAGATGAAAAAAGATTCAGTAGGCCTAGGTATTGTAAAGTTTGAGTTGAACATTGGGCTGCCATTGAGAGTATGTAACACATTTACACATTGCATGCATATATATATATATATATATATATATATATATATATATATGTCGCACTTGACCCATAAATATATAAGATTATGTGGCAATTTAAATAGCCATGTTTTTGTATATGTGAGTACACTGTCACTCTCTTCAGACACACCTGAAGAGGGCATTGGATCTCATTACAGATGGTTGTGACTCACCATGTGGTTGTTGGGAATTGAACTCAGGACCTCTGGAAGAGCAGTCAGTGCTCTTAACCACTGAGCCATTTCTCCAGTCCAAATAGCCATGTTTTTAAGTGCATAGTATAAATTTAACTAGAAGCCACTGTAAAATTTTATATGTAAAAATTTATACACAGTATAATATAAGCCATTCTTTCTTTTATGTGTAAATAGCTGAAAAATGTTGTTTTGTCTGATGTTTTTATATAAATAGAACCATACTATAGATATTTTATAGATATATAACTAGAACCATACTATAAATATAGGAAGCTTCTTTTTTCACTTGTGGGTTTTGCCCATTGTACTCATGTGCTATAGTTTATTTATCCATTCAGTTATTGGATGCTTTCTGATATTACATTAGGAAAGGAAATTAATTTGTGGAGTTTATTTTCCTTCTACGGGGGTGGGAGCTGATGTTTCTCAACTCTCAGTAATGTGTCTTGTTCTCAAACCTCAGTACCAATCAAACAAGTGTGGCATGGTTAGTTGTGGGTTAATTTGGGATGCCTCTGATTATTAAGGATCTGATTATTGCCATGGTTTGTTCTCTTTTGTGCAATGTCTGTCTTCTGGTTGCTTGACTGCTGTTTGGTATGCTTCAGTTGACCTGTTCAGTTTCTCTTCTTTTCTTCCTTCCTTGTGATGTGCTTTGGAGAGTGATGTACTTTATTTGAATATCGTCATATTTAATGGGTATCTTAGTTAGGTATTTATTGCTGTGAAAAACATCTTGACCAAGGTGACTTGGATAAAGGTAAACATTTAATTGGGCCTGGCTTAAGTATCAGAGGTTTAGACATAGAAAACCTCAAAGCCCACTCCCACAGTGATACACTTTCTCCAAGAAGGCCACACCTACTCCAGGAAGGCCACACCTATTCCAACAAGGGCCAAACCTCCTAATAGTTAACACTCCCTCTACTGAAGCATTCAAGCACAGGAGTCTATGGGGGCCACACCTATTCAAACCAACACAATGGGATTATGGAATAAGTTATCTTTTTCCAGAACAGATCTAGATTTGGTTCTGCCTGGAACCTAGAAGCATTGTCATCTGATACCAACTGAGTTTGAGACTTGAGTTTTTGTAGGATTCAGGTAGTTGCTATCGGTTCTGTACATCTGTTCATTCTCTTCATTTGGACCCTGGGTCTAAGCTTTGATTACAAAATTCAGTATTCTCTGTTCGAGTAATATGCTCACACATTCACCAGCTTTATTTAGGCCATGCTTTTGCCATCAGACACCTGTTACTAGTAAACTATAAGGGGAAAAGTTCAAATCACAGGAATTTTGAAATTTGTTGGAATTGGTCAATATAGTTACTGTGGTTGAATGCTTTTGCCCTGTCCAAAATTCATGTAACTTAATTTCATGTTTGGGAGTATGCTTTTCAGAGGCGATTGAGTCATTAGCTGCCCTTATGAAAGGATTGGGGGAAGGAGTTCACCTCTTTTCACCCTTCTCTCCCTTTGGCCACATGAGGAAAAAACAACAAGGAACTGTTCTAGAAGCTGAGAACAGCCTTCACTTGTCTACACAGCATTACCTAACTGTTCTAGCCTTCTTTCTGAGAGAAAGATGTTCTTGTAATTTATAAATTACTCAGATTTGTCTAC
Organism: Arvicanthis niloticus; assembly: GCF_011762505.2. NCBI lineage: Eukaryota > Metazoa > Chordata > Mammalia > Rodentia > Muridae > Arvicanthis > Arvicanthis niloticus. The sequence goes on from NC_047668.1 coordinate 17,965,314, forward strand.
TCTGTAAGAATTATACAAATTGACTCATGGTAGTTTGTGTTAGTCAGTCAGTTTGACCAATCTGATTGACAGTTCAAAGGAAGGATTTTAGTTCATGGTTTGAAAGGATATCCCGTCCATGGCTAGTTAATTCCATGTTAAGAGATAAAAAATCTATCCCCTAACTGGAGTGTAGACATTGCAACCCAATCTGCTCTATTCAGATTCACAGCCCAGGAGGGGAGATGATAGAACATGCAGTCATAATGAAGAATACAGCCATGGGAAAGAATGACAGGAAAAAATGGAGTAGGCTCAGTTCCAGTGTTCAGTTCCTTGTCCTAATGTTCATTCTATGGCTCCTGCTTGGGTACAAACCAAATACAGATGTATATAAAAACCCCCAGCAGTGTACAGGGGATACAAGCTACATTTTCTGAATGTGAAGCTACTGATGCCTTCCATTTTCTGTTTGCTTCCTACCACCAAAACCACAATACTAACAGTAGTCTCATCTCCCACTGTTTCTATCACTGATCTGCTATTTTTTCTTAAAATACTTTCCAGGAGCTAAAGAAATATATACCAGCTTACTGTCTACTACAGGCCTGACCTGTTACGGAAGCAGTGTAGTGGTAGTCTGAAGTTTAGAAGTAGTTCTCACAATTCCATTGCTTACCATACCCTCCAAATCACACCCACAAAGTGTGTCTCATGGTTACATCATGAAAGAGAAAAGTTCCTAATGTTTAAAAAGCTCTAGTGTATATAAGCCTTTAATATAATAGTATTGATGAAAACCCTGAAGTTGAAATCTGGGGAGCTTTCCAAATGTCAGGAGAGGGGAGAGAAGGGGCAGAGGGGTGGGGGAGAGGGGGAGGTAAGGGGGAGAGGGAGACACGAGGGAGAAGAGGGAGAGTGGGAGAGTGGGAGAAAGAGTATCTGACTCCTTTATCTGCTCCTGGGACCCTTTTTCTCCTACTGGGTGGCCTTGTCCAGCCTTCATAGTGAGGATATGTACCTGGACTTATTGTAACTTGTTATGCCATGTTTGGTTGGTATCTCTGGGAGGCCTGCTCTTTATGTGAAGGAAAACAGAAGAAAAGTTGACCTGGGGGAAAGGGAAGGTGAGGGTAAGATTGAAAAGAGTGGAGGGAGGGGAAACTGCTGTGAAAAGAATAAAAGGAAAGAACAAAGAAAAGAATTAATATGGCGAGAAATTCAATTTGTTTAAAAGTGATGGATCAAGGCCTCAGGTTTACATGTTCTCTGCATTCATCTCTGACTGTGGCTTTTCATTTTGTACTATGAAGGAACACCTGAGGCTGTGTACTTATGAGAGACCGTTACTTATTTCACAGGTTACACCTAGGTTCCAACACTTTGGGTGGGTACTACTAAGATGGCCAGGAGCCAGATGCAATAGAGGGCCCATGCTTCATTTACTTAGAGCAAACATTTCTGAGAATGAAATCAGGGGCCCAGGAGAGCTTTGTTAATCTTTTGGAGGTAGCACCCGAATGATGTAAGGACCTCCAACTGGACCCTGCCTCTCAAAGGTATAGTTACCTCCCAGGAGCACTACACTGAAGACTGAAAATCCCCAACACATGAACCTTGCTGAATATAGTCTGCTATACAGAATCCAAAGTCTAGCTTTCTTTACCTGAAAAGGGAAGTGTTTTGTAGTCCAGTCATTGGGTGTCATGGGAAAAGGTGAGCACCCATTGGTGCCTTCTGTCATTTTTTTAATAAAAATAAAAAATAATCTGAAATATCCAACATTTAGAATATCATTTTTTAAAAAAAGTATGGCTGAAGCCTCTATCTTTTGGAAATTCACCTCATAGAGTCAAAAATCTCCTGAAGAAATGAATTCATGGATGTGATATAAATAAGCCCGCCTCTCTCAGCCAAGTTCCTCTATTCATTCATTTGCTCACTTTCTGCACCTGCAGAATGCAGAGGAAGTGAAGCTCTGTCCCACTGTCCCTTCCTCTTGTCCCCGTCAGTGGAGAACTGGCAGTCACCAACAAGAGAACCCTATGTCTTTGGCTCACTGCCAGCTACCTTTGGAAGCTCCCCTCTCAACACTTTTGGGTCCCAGGGTTTGAACACCCTTTAGCATCGTGGTGGGGTCTGCAACTCTGCCTAAGCTTGGCTCACCCTTGCTGCTCTGGTTCCTCGCTGCTTACTACAGTTCCCTATTCTCCTTTTCTTCCACAGTGGATACCCAGCTCACTGAACTAGCTTCTTTTCTTGTTTGCTTTCTTATTCTTTTTCCATGTTTTTTACTCACTGCCTTGGTTAAGGAGTTTTATTTACTCTGTCGGAAATTATAATTTTGGCAGAAAATTACTGGCTTCTGAGCAGAGCAATCATAAGCAGAGGCACACCCAGAAAACAAACCTTGCTTCCTGGTGTTCAAAGGTCCTTAGGATGGGGCCTCATTTGCCTAAGTCTGCTCTTTCTCCTATTGGCCCAGTTTTTGGAGAATGCATGAGCCATCTAGTGAGCTGGGTAGGAGTAGTCTGAAAGCCTCCCTTCCTCTGCTCTTTCTTTGTGAACCCTGCAGCCTGCACAGCAACTCATCTGTATTTCTTGTTACTTTCTCAGCCCTGAAGGTTCATAGCCTTTCCCAGTTTTGGAAGCTTGCCATTTAGCCTGATTTCCAGTCTTGCCCCTTTTAACTTTGTCTATGGAGGACCTTATTTATGCCTAGGTGATGCTTCTACTTAAAAGTTAGTCAATAATTTCTCTATCTACCATAAAACAAAAAGTCCTTACTGTGGCAAATATGAACTAGATCCTTCAATTTGTCCTGCCATTTTATTAAAATGGGACTTGGTCTATTCATACGCTACCATTATTTATTCTGTTTATCCTTGCTATAATCTCTGTTTTCAGCTACTTCTCATGTTTCCATATGCAGGTTCCCTGGTCCTTTCTGCATGACTACTTCAGGTAGGGCTGGTACCCATCCCTGCCTTCTTGAGATCCCCGTGTTTGGTATGTAAGGGCTCTCCATCGCCACACTATGATCTCCTTTGAAGCAGGAAGCATATTTTATTTCAGAATAATTTCTTGTCTGTGTGCCTAGCCACTGTGTGTGTGTGTCTGTGCAGCGTGTTGCGGATATACAAAAGTGCATGCTCTGAGATTGAGGAGAAAGCTAACAGACTTCAGTGATGTGTTACCTCAGGGTGTGTGGCTGTTACACTTACCTAATGATGATCCATCTTTAACTACACAGTTATTACACTTACAATAAAATGGCATAGCATTTCTAAGGCATAGTTGACTTGTAAGACAAATAGTTTATTCTGTCAGGGACATTTGAGTTAAAAGGAATATAAAAAAGGATCCATGGTAACTAACCCTTTTCTAGAATCATTGGCTAGTGAAGTAAAAATGTAGTTGTTTATGGAGTCCTGAGGTGTTCAGGTGATTTCTGAAATAGTATAACGTTCCTGTTCTGTGGAATCCTTCTGGTTGTGTTGCTGTGCAGCCTCTCTTGTGTGTGTCTGTAGGATTTCAGGCTTTTGATACTGCAGTGAAGACTCTGACCTGGAGTGAAGCAGGGTTTCCAGGGAACCACATTACAGTTTTTTAAAATGCATGAGTACTTTTAATGAGGTCTATCTAGAGGAACAGAGCAGATGGAAGGAATGAATATATATTTTATTATAGATAAGCACATATATCAAAAAGAATTTATAAGATTGGTTTGCACTATGCAGTCATTGAATCTCACTCAGGGGAGGCTGAGAACCAGGTAGGGGCTCAGTCTATGAAGCTGAATGCTTCAGAACTCCCAATATAGCATTTAAGGCCCAAAGAATTCCTGGGGAGCTGTTGGTATTGTCCATGTTGGAAGCCAGAAGAAGCTGCTTCTAATACCATTGGAGGAATCAGTAATAACAGCAACAGAGTAGAAGAACTCAGCAGGGAGAGTCAGGGTCAAGGGTCAAAAGCTTTTCTTGTTCTAAGTCATTGTATTTAGTTGCTATGAGAAGACACTGCCTATATTTTGGGTGGGTGTTCCCACATCAATTAAGGCAGTCAATGCACTTCTGCACTGATATGCCCTCAGTCCACCCTAATCTAGATAGCCCCTCTTGGAGAGTCTCTCTCCCAAGTGATTTCGGGTTGTATCCAGTTGTCAATTAAAGCTAACCATCATCAGACCCTATCTGCACAGTATGGCTGCAAGGGGAGTAAAGGGCAGATCCTGGGCAGTTTTTTAATAAAAAGTGATTTTTTTTTAAAGATCCAGCTATCTTATTAATATCTTATTATAATGTTTTTTTATTCTTTAAAGTTTAATGTTAAGATTGACTGCTATAAGCATGTTTTAAAACTTCATGCGTACAATATTTTTTTCAAAATTTTAAATATATGTTCATCACTTAGTAAATTTTGATTTTAAAGCATAGAGAATCTTTTATACATAGTACAGAGAGAGAACACCAAACAGACTTTGGCAGCATGTGTCATTGTTTCTAAATGTAAAGTTTTTAAACATAGATTGGTATAGCAGTTTGTTACAGTTAGAATTCAGTTTGTGTCACTTTGGGGAATATAAACATTGTTTCTCTGTCATATGTCTTTGAAATGATATCATATGTTCTGAGAACTCAATGGGGTATTGAGAGTGCCAGAATTTGCTAGAGGAGAAATACATATGTATAACTATTATAGAGATGTG